>NC_134569.1:17500-637810 GCF_050947875.1 Dermacentor variabilis
TCCGGCCTGGGAAAAATATTACGTCACTGAAAAGGAGTTTCATTCCTTGGCCGCAACAGCTAAACGAACCTTCTACTCAACTAAACTCGCTAACATGCTGCAAAACAATCCCAAACAATTCTGGAAATACATTACCCCAAATAACCGTAAACCATTATTATTATATGATAACGATAATAACCGTGTTCCAGACCATAAAGTATCTGAAGTACTAAACTCTGTCTTCTCTTCCGTGTTCACTTCTGAACTAAACACTGACCTCCCAGACTGTCCTTACCTCAACAACCCAACGATGCTAGACATAACAATCAAAGCACATGGTATCACCAAGCTAATTGAATCCCTCAAATTAACATCCTCAGCCGGCATCGATGGAATCAATTCCAAAATGCTTAAGAACACTGTGCACATCTCTAGTGTATTTTTATGCCACATCTTTCAGCAATCATTATCATCTGGAGTGGTGCCGCAAGACTGGAAAATAGGTAAGATAATTCCAGTACCAAAAAAAGGATTATCGTCATCGTGCCACAATTACCGTCCAATTTCCCTCATCAGTGTTTGTTCTAAACTAATGGAGCATATAATTTATTCTCATATTGTAAACTTCCTAACATCTGCAAATTTCTTTATTCCTAATCAACACGGTTTTCAGAAAGGCATGTCGTGCGAGACTCAACTAGCTCTATTCGTTAATGACATCAGCTCGCATCTTGATCAAAACATACCCATAGACGCCCTCTTCCTAGATTTCCAAAAGGCTTTCGACAAGGTTCCTCATGAACAGCTCTTTCTAAAACCATCATGTCTTAATCTTAAACCTTGTGTTCTCCAATGGATACGCAACTTTCTCACTAACCGTCAACAGTTCGTTTACGCTAACCAATGCTCGTCTACCTTATCACCCGTTATCTCCGGCGTGCCACAAGGCACAGTCCTGGGGCCACTACTCTTCTTAATATACATAAACGACTTACCGACAGGTTGTTCTTCCAAAATTCGTTTATTTGCTGATGATTGTGTAATCTATCGTCCTATTACTAACGAAACTGATTCTCGCGCTCTGCAGTCCGACCTCAACGTCATTGAAACTTGGTGTAATAATTGGCTAATGTTCCTCAACGTCAAAAAAACGTCACTACTTACTTTCCATCGTCGCCAATCATTTATTTCAGCTAATTACATTATCGCCGGTTCGGAAATATGTGCTGTGACTTCAAATAAGTACCTAGGCGTTAACTTGTCCAATAACCTCAGTTGGTCCTCGCACATTTGCAACACTATAGCAATGATGCCAATCGTGTTATATGCTACCTGCGCCGTAATCTACGTCTTGTTCCGCACTCAGTAAAACTACTCGCATACTTAACAATCGTTCGACCCAAACTGGAATACGCATGCTCAGTGTGGGACCCACACCAATGTAACCTGGCAACAGCACTAGAATCCATACAGAATCGTGCAGCAAGGTTCATTCATTCTGACTACTCATACCACACTAGTGTTACTAAACTTAAATCATCTATGAACCTTGCAACCCTCGAGCAGCGCCGCAAAACAGCAAGACTGTGCTTCTTTTACAAAATTTATCACTCACTACTTCATCAGACCGACATCACGCCTGCGCATCGCACTTCATCCCGTCATAGCCATTCAAGGGCTGTTTATCCCCCTCCATCTCGCACCTCTGCTCATCTTAACTCTTTCTTCGTTCAAACAGCGAAAGACTGGGATCATCTACCTGCTGAAGCGGTGCACCACTCCAGTCATTCATCGTTCAAGGCATTTATTGAAAATATTATCTAAATGTGTCCACCCCTCATGTAAAACCCCAAATGGGGTATTTGAGGTACCAATAAATAAATAAATAAATCTCGCCGCAACCCGTCCGAATGGCGTACCCCTGATGACAGGCCGATCTGCTTCCACTGCTGTCGCATTGGCCACGTCGCCCGTCACTGCCGAAACCGATGGCCACCACCTCCTCGGACTTACGCCGCCACTTATTCCCGCACCTTTGGACCTTCTGTACCCGATGCCACCCGCCACGAACCCACTACCGCTGATGCCCCTGCGCCGAACCTTCGCTACAGCCGCTCGCCCTCACCTCGACGCCATCAGTCTCGTTCGCCCCAACCCCGCCGCTTCTCTTCGCCGCCTATCGCCTCCCGGACCCAGCCGGAAAACTAGGCACTGCAGCTTCTGGAGGTGAAGCTGCGTTGTCGACCCTGCCCTCAAATCCTCTGCTCACGTTACACACGAACCAAAACCTTCTTGACGTTGACGGCTATCCTGTCACGGCACTCATCGATACAGGAGCCCATCGTTCTATTATGAGTGCTGCCTTCCAACGACGACTGAACAAGCTCCTCACCCCAGCGTCGGCACGCGTGGTCCGCGTTGCGGATGGCGGTACTGTGCCGATCATCGGCATGTGTACGGCACGTGTCAGCATCGCCGGCCGCCACACTCCTGTCCTCTTCACAGTAATTGCTCATTGCCCCCACGACCTCATTCTCGGCCTCGATTTTCTCTCCGCCCATTCTGCTCTTATTGACTGCTCTGCGAGTACCCTTCGCCTTGAGTTGCCCATGCTCGCAGAACCTTCTGACGCACCCGACTGCCGCTTACGCTCCATCGGCTTTCTTCGCCTGCCGCCAAAGTCTATAGCCTACATTGAACTCGTCTTTCCCACCAGTTCCTGATGGCGAGTGCCTCATCACTCCTCTGCCCGACATCCCAATACAGTATGACGTCACCGTGCCTCACAGTATACTTACTATTACTGTGAACCAGACTCGCATGCCTGTCTGTAACTTTGGATTGGCAAAGTAAATTCTACCGCAAGGTATTTGCCTTGCCACCATTGAGTGTCTCGGCGACCAATACGTGGCAGCGTTATCGACCGATGGTTCTCGCGAGCTTAGCATGCCCCTCGCGCCAGCCTCGGGCGTTGATCCCAACATAAAGAAAATGGTTGCGACGGACCTGTCCTCTATGCAGGCTGAAGACATTTGCAAAGTATTATCGTCCTACCGCGATATTTTCGACTTCGACGATCGCCCTTTAGGCCAGACGCTCACAGTCAAGCATCGGATTCTTACTGGCGATGCTGCGCCTATTCACCAACGACCGTATCGAGTTTCTGTGTCGGAACGCCGAGTAATTCAAGATGAAGTTAACAAAATGCTCGATAAAAACATCATTGAGCCTTCATCGAGTCCCTGGGCGTCACCTGTGGTGTTGGTTAAGAAGGACGGCACGTGGCGCTTCTGTGTAGACTACCGTCATCTGAACAGCATTACAAAGAAGGACGTCTACCCGCTCCCACGTATAGACGACGCCCTTGACTGCCTGCACGGTTCCAGCTATTTCTCGTCTATTGATCTTCGTTCAGGATATTGGCAGATTGCTGTTGACGATATTAGCAGAGAAAAAACCGCGTTCATCACATCTGATGGCCTATACCAATTTAAAGTAATGCCGTTTGGATTATGCAACGCCCCTGCCACCTTTGAGCGTATGATGGACTCCTTGCTCCAAGGTTTCAAATGGTCCACATGCTTCTGCTACCTCGACGACGTCATTGTCTTCTCGCCAACGTTCGACACTCACCTTGAGCGTCTCGCAACTATACTTGATGTATTTCGAAAGGCGAAGCTGCAACTTAACTCGTCCAAATGTCGTTTTGGCCACCGACAAATTACTCTTCTGGGCCATCTCGTTGACGCTTCCGGAGTACAGCCTGATCCGGACAAAACTCGCGCTGTCCGAGAGTTTTCGGTTCCGAAGACAGCCGCAGACGTTCGAAGTTTTGTAGGGCTGTGCTCGTACTTTCGTCGTTTTGTTCGAGATTTTACCTCTCTCGTCTCGTCACTCTTCTAACCTCACCACCCATTCTCGCCCACTTCGAACCTGATGCCCCTACAGGATTACGTACCGATGCCAGCGGTCATGGCGTAGGTGCCGTCTTAGCCCAGCGTCAGCGTGGCAAGGATCGCATTATTGCTTATGCGAGCCGACCCCTAACACCATCGGAGCGCAACTATTCCATTACGGAACGCGAATGCCTTGCTGTTGTCTGGGCTGTTGCGAAGTTCCGTCCTTACCTTTACGGTCGCCGTTTATCCATAGTCACTGACCATCATGCTCTCTGCTGGCTCTCACCGCTAAAAGATCCTACAGGCCGGCTTGGTCGATGGGCTTTGAGTCTACAGGAATTTTCATATTCCGTGGTGTACAAGTCTGGCCGCCTGCACCAAGACGCTGACAGTTTGTCGCGTTACCCTGTTGACGACTCTGACTCCCCCAATACTGCCAGTGCTTCTTGCGTATTCTCTGTATCCCAGCTGCTTCATTTCGCCGACGAGCAACGCCGTGACACCTACATCAGAGCAATAATCGACCGTTTTGAACACACTCCGGCCAATGCTGCTTTACGCCTCTTCGTCCTCCGCGACAATACTCTGTACCGTCGTAACCTTCATCCGGACGGCTCTGAGTTCCTGCTTCTAATACCTAAACACCTCCGCTCCACCATTCTAGAAGAGCTTCACGACGCACCAACGGCAGGACATCTCGGTGTATCTCGAACCTATGACCGTGTACGTGGCCGTTTTTTTTTTTTTGGCCGGGCCTTGCCCGTTCCGTACGACGTTACGTAGCCGCTTGTGAACTTTGCCAACGACGCAAGAAGCCTTCCCAGCTCCCCGCTGGTTACCTGCAGCCGCTCGACATCCCTGCCGAGCCCTTCCATCGTGTTGGCTTGGACCTTCTCGGCCCATTTCCGGAATCCACATCAGGAAACAAGTGGTTTGCAGTCGCGGCAGACTACGCGACCCGTTACGCCGTAACCCGTGCTCTTCCGACCAGTTGCGCAGCTGATGTTGCGGACTTCCTCCTACATGATATCATTTTGATGCATGGTGCTCCATGTCAATTGCTTACAGACCGCAGCCGCACCTTTTTGGCCAAAGTCACTGACGACATCATGCATGCCTCCTCAATACAGCATAAATTTACCACCTCCTACCACCCCCAAACGAACGGCCTCACTGAGCGTTTGAACCGCACCCTTACAGACATGCTATCCAAATACGTTTCAGACGACCACCGTGACTGGGACCTGGCTCTACCTTACATTACCTTTGCAAACAACTCTTCCCATCTCGAAACTGCTGGCTTTTCCCCATTTAACCTCTTGTATGGCCGCGAACCGACGCTACCACTGGACACTGCTTCCGTCCACCACAGCTTCAACTAGCGAATATGCACGTGATACAATAGCCCATGGTGACCATGCTTGCCAACTTGCGTGTGCTCGTCTACAAGTGTCTCAAGACAAGCAGAAACAGCGCTACAACCTCAGTCACCGTGATGTCCATTTTGTGCCCGGCGCCCTCGTGTTGCTTTCGTCACCATCGCGTAAAGTCGACCTTTGTGAAAAACTGCTTTCCTGTTACACAGGCCCATATCGCGTGATACGCAAAGTGACCGATGTCACCTATGAAATCGTTCTAGCCACGCCCACTACGTCCTCCGCTGTGACAACCAGTGACATTGTCCACGTTGCCCTACTCAAGCCCTACAACTCTCCATGCACCTTGGATATTTAACAGCACCGTGACGGTGCTTTTGCCGCCGGGGGGTAATATTACGATATCGTCGAGCGATGCTCAAGAGACGAGCCGCCGCGAGAACGACGAAGAAGTTGGTCGGTGCCCTTGGCACGAGTGAGTGTCAGCCTGGCTGCCTGGCTCCAGTGTAAATAGCATCTTTCGTCTGTGTCTTTCCACACGTAGCAATATTAACACAAGGAATCTTCCTGGTGTCGCTGCCACCTCCTTTCAGCCAGTGGAAGTTCGCGAATCACATCCGAACGTTTCGCTCGGCAAGTTGCGAGGGGCAGCATTTGTGGCAGTGCGCAGAAATTTCGCAATGACTAGTCTGGTGACAGCATACATAGCAATCACAGTTTTCCCGTGGTTTAAAACACGTTGGCGGGCTAGTTGGTTAGAACTCATGGTAGAGTGGTATAAGCGCGACTGTACAGGACGTAGGAAGAAACAGATAGACACAGCGCTTCACTTTCAACTATAGTTATTTTGCACGCATTGATAAATATATACCCTACGAGCGGAAACAAACGTAACAGTAAAAAAATAACATTCAGTGGTGAATTTCGATAAACCGTACACGTGAGCAAGGCATGGGGAAAATATGTACTGTAGTGGTCACAAAGATAAACCGAGGAATCGTATCTCTTTTTCAGATAGCGATACTGAAGGCTTGCTTACGCACTTTTCCTCTAATTTTGCAATCTCGTATGCCTCCACAACCTCCCTTGTCATCCTGCTATGAGCCCTATACAGAATGGAAGTACTTTCAAATATGGGCTTCCAGGAATAATCTCGGCAGTGAATACCCAAATGACCCGAGATTACCCTAGTGACGTTATATTGATGCTCTTTTAATCTCTCATTGATGCATCTGCCAGTTTGACCAACATACTTTCTTCCGCATGAAAGTGGAATGGCATAGACAACGTTATGAGTACAGGTTACAAATTGTTTGCGATGTTGAGTAGAACATGCGTGCCTTTTGTTATTCAGGTTAACACAGAGAATAACAAAAGGCACGCATGCTCTACTGCCAGGATAGTCGCCCACCCTAAATTGTTTTGTCATTTATGCTGTGGTAGCAATTAAACCGGTATCATACTCAAAAGTTAATTAAACCATTTTGTACACCTTTGCTTGGGGACCACTGGTCGCACCATATCGAGTCTTCCGCCAGGCACACTTAAACTTGCTCTTCTTTTTACTTAGCTGTTCTATTTGAGTTCTGATCAACAAACAGTTTGTTGCCTATGAATTTTATGGCTCTTGAAGATGTGAAACTTTATGACATGCTTAGTGCACCGTTTTTGCAGATCTTTCATACCATGCCTCACTTTGAACGTCGGCTTGACGATCTGAGTATGCAGGCTCAGGCCTTCGCTTTATGCACACTGTGGAGCATTGTGCTAATCTTTAACTTCACCTACAGCTCCTGACTTAGGAACTAGTTATTTTGACCTAACTTTCCATATACGCATGCAGCATGAGGATGAAATCCATTTCCTGAACTGGCAGTAATGACAGTATCTGCTTAAGACTGTCACATTGCTGGAAGCTTCATCCACAGGCTCAGCAAATTACAGTACCATATTACATTTCCTTTACGGTTTCTAAACTGGCCTTTTAAGACAGTGGCTCCAACGTAAGAATTTCGCTCTGCAAAGTTGTTAGCAAACTGGTGCACAATGTTTGCAATATGCAACTTTACAGGACTATGTAAAGCTAATTATTCTCCTGCAGCTTCTTAATTGTCTCACCAGCCGTGAAATAATGCCTCTGTGTTGGCACATAGTGTTTTCTTTCTTTTTATATGTATTTTGCGTTGAGGTGAAGCATAACCAGTGGCCTCTTTCTGTTTCAGCTGTACTGTACAGACCAGCATCTATGCCATTCTAGAGAAGGCAGGTAGAAGCACAAGTGCCTGGTGCGTCTTTGCATATGTGATTGCAGTTTATAGTTGCTTTGTGCCAGTGCACTGGAGCACTGCATATTATGATTAAGATGCATTGTACAGATCTTAGAAGAGAGGGTATACTCTGTAAGTGTCCACTGTGTGGACACTTACAGAATACCCCCTTGCCCCCCCCCATACCAGCTTCTGCACCTTTTGTAAAAAAAAATTTAAGACCACTTACAGGCTACTGAGGCTTTTTTGAACGAATATCAGCGTAAGACATAACAGGACATGACACAAATGCTTTGTGTGTCATGCATGCAGTTTATTGGCACATTAAATGTTTTGCTGGTCTCAGCTAGTATATTTAAATTTTTGTCTGCTTGTGCATTGTGCTATCAAACAGAGTGTAAGCCATGCTGTCTTTGTCGTTTCAGATGCTTTGCACAGGTCTGTAGCTACTCACGCTGAAGCTCCAAGGTTATACACAGACTTGCAAACTCAAGGTTAGTCACCTCTGTGATATACATCTTTGTGCAGCTGTGATTCACTGTTCCTAGTATTAGTTTTTGTACATTTATTACACTATGGTCATGTGGAGTATAACCTATGGTCTGTTCTACATTCAGGTTCAACCTACAGGCCAGTATCCACATCTCTTGCTGAAGCTACAAGGTCATGCACGAGTCCACATGTGTTCGGTGTGTAATTCATATTGTCACGTGGTCGTGACGTCAAAGAACACAGCAGCAATACTGTGAAAGGCAAAAACTATCTTTTATTGGGCGAACCTGTGCCCACAAAACAGGCTACACTTAAAGCACAACGAGAGCGGCTTTTATAGAGCAGTCGTCGAATGTTCCAGACTAATCGTTCGGACCCGCGTGCCTTCCACAAAGTTCTACACCATTCGCGTTACGTGATGAAATCAGATAACACAAGGTTCGGCGACAACAGACAGCCGGGTAGAAGCATCGATAACTATCCAGAAACGTCGGATACATGCAGGCGCGTCCCTCGCTGTGCGATTACAGTTGTTAAGCGGCGAAACGTGGTCGCTCGATAAATATAAGTACACGTGTCAATACCCCCCTCTTAAAAAGCATAGACCCGATGCTGCAAACAAACGAAGGTAATAAACAAAAGCACTCGTAGCAAAGAAAAGAACAAAAATGACGAAGTTCGTCAGCGTCCGTAAAAGGGTTTAAGGCGCACCACGTGGACCACTTCAGATCGTGCGCGGCGCCGCTGTGAATGCGAAATGCCGTCTGGCACGACCTCATAGTCCAGAGCGCCAATACTTCGGATGACCTTGTAGGGTCCGAAATAGCGTCGGAGTAGTTTCTCACTGAGTCCTCGTCGGCGTATCGGGGTCCAGACCCAAACACGGTCGCCAGGCTGGTACTCGACGAAGCGTCGTCGGAGGTTGTAGTGTCGGCTGTCGGTCCTCTGCTGGCTCTTGATTCGCAGGCGGGCGAGCTGTCGGGCTTCTTCGGCGCGCTGGAGATAGCTAGCGACGTCAACATTCTCTTCGTCAGTTACGTGCGGCAGCATGGCGTCAAGCGTCGTCGTCGGGTTCCTGCCGTAAACCAGCTTAAACGGCGTGATCTGTGTTGTTTCTTGCACCGCCGTGTTGTACGCAAAGGTTACGTACGGCAGGACCGCGTCCCACGTCTTGTGTTCGACGCCGACGTACATTGCTAGCATGTCGGCGAGGGTCTTGTTCAGGCGCTCCGTGAGACCATTCGTCTGCGGATGGTAGGCCGTTGTCCTCCTGTGGCTTGTCTGGCTGTACTGCAGAATGGCTTGGGTGAGCTCTGCTGTAAAAGCCGTTCCTCTGTCGGTGATGAGGACTTCTGGGGCACCATGTCGCAGCAGGATGTTCTCGACGAAAAATTTCGCCACTTCGGCTGCGCTGCCTTTTGGTAGAGCTTTAGTTTCAGCAAAGCGGGTGAGATAGTCCGTCGCCACGACGATCCACTTATTCCCCGGATGTTGATATCGGAAACGGCCCCAACAAATCCATCCCAATCTGCTGGAATGGTCGGCGAGGAGGTTCGATCGGCTGTAGTAATCCTGCTGGCCTTGTCGGTGGTGTCTTGCGTCGTTGACAGTCTCGGCATGTCTTGACGTAACGGGCGACGTCGGCGGTCAGACGCGGCCAGTAATACCTTTCCTGTATTCTCGACAGCGTCTGGGAGAATCCGAGGTGCCCAGCGGTTGGATCGTCGTGCAGGGCGTGCAGTATTTCTGGACGCAGCGCTGACGGTACAACAAGAAGGTAGCTGGCGCGGACTGGTGAGAAGTTCTTCACGAGCAGGTTGTTTTGTAGCGTGAACGAAGACAACCCGCGCTTAAATGCCCTAGGGACAACATCGGTGTTCCCTTCCAAATACTAGACGAGGCTTTTTAGCTCCGGGTCTGCTCGTTGCTGTTTAGTGAAGTCTTCCGCGCTTATTATCCCAAGGAAGGCGTCGTCGTCCTCGTCGTCTTGCGGCGGGGGATCGATGGGGGCGCGCGATAAGCAGTCGGCGTCGGAGTGTTTTCTTCCGGACTTGTATATTACCGTGACGTCATATTCTTGTAGTCTGAGGCTCCACCGCGCCAGCCGTCCTGAAGGGTCCTTTAAGTTAGCTAGCCAACACAAGGAGTGATTTTTCGCTGACCACTTTGAATGGCCTGCCATAGAGGTAAGGGCGGAATTTAGCTGTAGCCCAAATGATGGCGAGGCATTCCTTTTCAGTCGTAGAATAGTTGTTTTTCGCTTTTGACAGCGACCGGCTAGCATACGATATCACCCTTTCAAGTCCTTCTTTCCTTTGGACTAGGACGGCACCGAGGCCCAGGCTACTGGCGTCAGTGTGGATTTCGGTATCGGCGTCCTCGTCGAAGTGCGCAAGTACCGGCGGCGACTGCATGCGTCGTTTGAGTTCTTGAAATGCCTTGGCCTGCGGCGTTTCCCACTTGAACGCGACATTACATTTGGTTAGATGTGTTAGCGGCCAGCGATGTGTGAAAAGTCCTTGACAAAGCGCCTATAGTAGGCACACATGCCAAGAAATCTGCGCACTGCCTTCTTGTCGGTTGGCTGCGGGAACTTTGCGATGGCAGCTGTCTTCTGTGGGTCGGGGCGTACTCCTGATTTGCTGATCACGTGGCCTAGGAACAAACGCTCATCGTAAGCGAAGCGGCACTTTTCCGGCTTCAGAGTGAGCCCTGATGACTTGATGGCTTCTAACACTGTCGAAAGCCGCCTAAGGTGATCGTCGAAATTTCCGACGAGGACAACGACGTCATCCAGGTAAACAAGGCACGTCTGCCACTTCAGTCCGGCTAACACCGTGTCCATGACGCGCTGAGAAGTTGCAGGCGCCGAGCACAGTACGAATGGCATGACCTTGAACTCGTAGAGGCCGTCTGGCGTGATGAAGGCAGTCTTTTCGCGATCTCTCTCGTCGACTTCTATTTGCCAGTAGCCAGACTTGAGGTCCATCGACGAGAAGTATTTAGCGTTGCAGAGCCGATCCAATGCGTCAACTATCCGTGGAAGGGGGTACACATCCTTCTTCGTGATTTTGTTCAGTCGACGATAATCGATGCAGAAGCGTAGGGTTCCGTCCTTTTTCTTCACTAAAACAACTGGAGACGCCCACGGGCTTTTCGACGGCTGGATGATGTCGTCGCGCAGCATTTCGTCGACTTGTTGCATAATAGCTTCACGTTCTCGCGTCGAAACTCGGTAAGGGCTCTGGCGGAGTGGTCGAGCGCTCCCTTCGGTTATTATGCGATGCTTTGCAACTGGTGTTTATCGAATCCTCGATGAAGTCGAAAAGCAGTCATTGTATCGTCGGAGAAGACTTCTGATCTGTTGCTGCTTACTCATAGGAAGACTTGAATTGACAATGCTCATCGGGGTAGATGCGGCTGAATCCGAGAGGACAAAGGCATTGCTGGTTTCCACAATTTCCTCGATGTATGCGATTGTCGTGCCCTTGTTGATGTGCTTGAACTCTTGGCTGAAGTTGGTTAGCATAACTTCCACTTGCCCTCCGTGGAGTCGAGCGATCCCTCTTGCGACGCAAATTTCACGGTCCAGCAGTAGATGTTGGTCGCCCTCGATGACGCCTTCTACGTCAGCGGGTGTTTCAGTGCCGACGGAAATAATAATGCTGGAGCGCGGCGGGATGCTCACTTGATCTTCGAGCACACTCAAGGCGTGGTGACTACGACAGCTCTCCGGCGGTATCGCTTGATCTTGTGACAGCGTTATCGATTTCGACTTCAGGTCGATGACTGCGCCATGTTGATTCAGGAAGTCCATGCCGAGAATGACGTCTCGTGAACACTGTTGGAGGACAACGAAGGTGGCAGGGTAAGTCCGGTCATGAACGGCAATTCTTGCCGTACAGATCCCAGTCGGCGTAATCAGGTGTCCTCCAGCGGTCCGAATTTGAGGGCCTTCCCATCCAGTTTTAACTTTCTTCAACTGCGCGGCGATGGGTCCACTCATGACGGAGTAATCGGCTCCTGTGTCCACTTAGGCGGTGACTGCGTGGCCGTCGAGAAGCACGTCGAGGTCGGTGGTTCTTTGTCTTGCGTTACAGTTAGGTCTTGGGGTCGGATCACGGCTGCGTCGTGTTGAACTGAAGTTGGAACGTCGCGTCGTCAAGTCGTCTTTCATTGGTGTAGTCTTGGCTTCCTGATTTTGTCGGGACGGCGGCGTGTCGTTATGTCGTCGAGGTAGTTTCTTCGGTGTCTTCGTCGGCGGCGGAGGATCTTCGTCAGTTCGACGAACAGCAACCGCACCTCCATCGGTTACTGCTTTTAGTTTTCCGGATATGGGCTCGCTGATCGGCCCCGGGCTGGGCCAGTGTATAGTCGGCGCTGCGGCGACAGGTAGCGGCCTGGTGATGGCGAACGCGACGGTCGTCGAGAGCTCCACTGAGTAGCGGCGAGGTAGTCGGCGATATCGCGGGGGCGTTCACCTTGCTGCGGGCGCGGAGCGTTCACGGCGAAACCTCGCAGTCCCATCTCCCGGTATGTACATCGTCGGTAGACGTGACCCGCTTCTCCGCAGTGGTAGCAGAGCGGACGGTGGTCGGGAGCGCGCCAAATGTCCGTCTTCCTCTCGTAGGTGCGCTGGGCGACGGGTGGTCGTGCTGGCGGTGGCGGCGGCGGACGACGGAACTGCGGCGTGACAGGGCCCTGGCGCGGTCGCGGAGGGGGACCTTGACGGCGTGCGACGGCGGCGTGGGTCATCGCTTGCGGCTCAGGCTGGGGCGATTCAGGGGCTACTCCAAGTTGTTGTTGGAGCTCCTCACGCACGGCGTCGGCAATCGAAGCCACTTGAGGCTGTGATGATGGGAACAGCTTTTGTAGCTCCTCCCGCACGACCGCTCGGATAGTCTCGCGCAGGTCGTCGGTGGCCAGTGATTGAACTCCGGCGTAGGTTGTCGAGTTCGTGCGGCGGTCGAATTGCCGGTTTCGCATCTCGAGTGTCTTCTCGATGCTGGTGGCCTCGCGAAGAAACTCGTCGACGGTCTTCGGTGGGCTTCGTACCATTCCGGCAAAAAGTTCCTCCTTCACACCACGCATCAGCAGGCGTACTTTCTTCTCCTTGTGCATTTCAGGGTCGGCGTGGCGGAAGAGACGGCTTATTTCTTCCGTGTCAATCGCGGTCGTCTCATTAGGTAGCTGCACCCGGGTTTCTAATAGCGCTTGGGCTCGTTCTCGGCGTACGACGCTTGCGAATGTCTGCAGGAAGCCGCTTCGGAAAAGTTCCCAGGTCGTTAAGGTAGCTTCTCGGTTCTCGAACCACGTCCTGGCCGCGTCTTCCAATGCGAAGAAGACATATCGCAGTTTGTCGTCGCTGTTCCAGTTGTTAAACGTAGCGACTCTATCGTACGTCTCAAGCCAGCTTTCCGGGTCCTCGAAAGTTGAACCGCGGAACGTCGGAGGCTCCCTGGGCTGCTGCAGCACGACGGGTGACGCTGGGGCTGCCATTGGGGTGGACTTGGTGGCCATCTTCTTAGTCGTCTCAGGCAAAAGTCCGTGCTCCGGGGGCAGTCCTTGCAGCCTGCGGCTACCTCGCTGGTTCTTGGCGACGTTGGTGTCTTCCGAGTGAGGGCTTGGGTCACGGCTTTGTGGGGGCGTCCGGTCAAGTCCGGTACATGAACGCAAAGCACCTCCACCAGATGTCACGTGGTCGTGACGTCAAAGAACACAGTAGCAATACTGTGAAAGGCAAAAACTAGCTTTTATTGGGCGAACCTGTGCCCACAAAACAGGCTACACTTAAAGCACAACGAGAACGGCGAACACAGTCGGCGATCGTCGTAAATCTGATCAGCGGGTCAAGCGCGTCGGCTTTTATAGAGCAGTCGTCGAATGTTCCAGACTAATCGTTCGGACCCGCGTGCCTTCCACAAAGTTCTACACCATTCGCGTTACGCGATGAAATCAGATAACACAAGGTTCGGCGACAACAGACAGCCGGGTAGAAGCATCGATAACTTTCCAGAAACGTCGGATACATGCAGGCGCGTCCCTCGCTGTGCGATTACAGTTGTTAAGCGGCGAAACGTGGTCGCTCGATAAAGATAAGTACACGTGTCAATATGCAATGTCATGTTCTTTATGCAGGTGGAGTTTAATCCATGGTGTTTTTGTTTTAGGTGCTTTGCACAGGTCGGAAGCTGCTGGCTCATTCACGAAATTGCAAACTCGTTGGTATGTCATTTATGGCATATGCATCATTATGTTGCTGTCTTTCATTGTTTCCACTTTTTTATTTTTTGTACATTTATTAGCTATGATCAAATGCCTGTGGTCTGTTTTATGTTCAGGCTCATCATACACACCAGTATCCACACCCCTTGCTGAAGCTACAAGGCCACACACGGAACCACATGTGCTTGGTGTGTCATTCTGATGTCGCATTGCTATGTATGTTATGGTACTGTAGTTCTTGATAGTTCTTTTAATGCAATTAGGATTCTTTACCTACTTCAGGCGTTTTGAGCCTAACTAACTATCCTCTTACGTTTTTGTTTCAGGTGGTTTATGCAGGCCTGCTTCGACACATGCTGAAGTTGCCAGCTTCACAGAGTTGCAACCTCTTGGTATGTCCCGCATGCAATATAAATCTTTATGCTGGCTTTGTTCAGTGATTATATTCTTTTTTTTTTTGACATTTAATGCACTGCAGTCAGGCAGAGCATAACCTGTGGTGTCGTTCAGATTCATCGTACAGGCCGGTATCCACATATCCGACTGGAGCTGCAAGGTCACACGCAGATCCACAAGTGCTTGGTATGTCATCCACCTTCAATTAATCGTTAAATAGGGTTCAGTGATGGGTTTTAGTGTTGCTGAGGCGAAATTTTCAGCATTTTATCTGTGAAGACTGATTTGTCTTGCTTTCTCATTTAATATTTACTCGAGACAAGTTATTTTTTGTATTCTGTATGCACCATTCGCATTCGTGATAGTCCATTAGCACTAACTTAGATTGTTTTTCATTGTAACATATTGGAAACAGAAGGTAGCACTAAATCAGCTTTGTTCTTTAGTTATGTTGCAGCTTCATGACAGAAAAAATGGCAGAACCCATCTCATCATGACTGTCGACGTAATGTGATTAGCATTCAAGCAATATAGCAGCACACCACACTGCTGAAACCACATTCATTTAAAAAATCTACAGTGGCCATTCTGAGACTATCGTTGCTTTGGCTATAGGCGACATATGGTGTCTCCGGTATCAGCTCACTTATAGCACTCGCTTGGCGAGGTTGCCCGTGAGCATGATGGCATAACGAAGACTGTGTGATGAAGATGTAATGATAAAGTACGACGTCTATGGAACAACGAAGGTATTATGACGACAACGCCATGGCGACAAGGAGATGGCAATTTTGAAACAATGACTATGGTATAATCACCACAATGTGACGATACAGCATGAGGACAATGGGATGATGCAAGTGCATGGCGACGACTCTGATGAAGGTACGGAAACAACTGCATGACAACGATGGCGACGACAATAAGATGACATGTTTGAATTGATGACAATGGAAAACAGTGCGATGACAATGGTGTGCTGATAACCATGGGATTACGATGGCGTAGTGATGACGGCACAGCGAGAGTCGGATGATGTTAGAATGACGAAGGTGGAACGAACGACCATTACGGCATCTCGACGGCAGTATGACAATGAAGTGTCCAATCATTCAGTCATGGAGATAGCCAACTTTTTTGTCGGTCAAGGCAACTGACCGCGGGCTGACACTATAAATTTTAATTCTGGCTTTTTACATGCCTCTAGCAAGATATGATTATGAGCCAGGCACACCGTAATGGGGGGCTCGAGAATAATTTGGACCACCTGGGGTTCTTCAGCGTGCACCCAGTGCATGGCACATGAGCATGTTTGCATTCTGCCCCCATCAGAATGTGCATGCGACAGCCAGGAATTGAACCTGCGAGCTCAAGCTTAGCAGCACAACACCATAGCCTCTAAACCACTGCAGCAAGAAGTGAGCTGACACATGAAAGCCCTTGAAATGCAGAGTGATCCATAGTTTCCTTGACCGAAAAAGAAATCGGCTATCTCCGTGATGAAGAGATTAGATGCTTGTTTCGTTTTCATTAAGGTCACATGTCTGGTTTCTAGGTACTTTTTTTTGGTACCTTCTTTTTTATTTTCTAAAGCGTATATATTGCGGTTGCAGAGTAGCAGCCAGTGCTTAGTCCTATTCTCTCTTTCTCGTCCCGTTCGCCACTCTGCTTTTCTATCATGAAGCCATACTAACAAGCACAGGTTCAAAATTTCTCAGAATGTTGCTGGCTGTCCAGTCATTAATGTATCTGCATTTTTATTTTTCAGCTTGCATTCACATGTTCCCTGTTGAATGCTGTAGTGTAAATGATAAGCAGCAAGTTCTTAGAGCTCCATCTCTTAAGCTTGTGTAATTGAACAATATGTTTCTTTCACTTGAGCTATGTACCTGTGTAAATTGAAATGAAAACAGCAAAGTGCATAGCTTCTACACAGTTTGCCTCACCTAGCTTTCGCTTCACGATAGTGGTGTGAGCATGAGTATTCATTAGCCAACCCTATGGCGCAGCTATGCAGCATGTAAGAAAAGCTTTTGTATGTTGCCGCTGGCACACTACCTTTTCTCAATGTCATCGTGATGGAGTGACACTGCCATGAGCCAGTGGTGCAGTTTATTGCTTCTTCCTCCTTTAGGAGCGCGCCCCATCATTCGAGCTATGACGGTTGCTAGCGTGGACGCGGTGACTTAGAAAAGCACTTGTTGTCCGTGGTGTGGCTGCAGCGTTGCACAAACCGTGAATCCTAACTCACACTGTTATCACAAGGCCAGTGCTAGGTGACGAAAACTATAAAGAACGCATGTGTTCTGCTGTTTATGTTCCAACTATGGCTGATAGTACGTTAAGCAGTGCTCATCACTGTTTCTTTTTTCCAACTCTTGCCACATCAACTACCATATGTACACGAAAATAGGTTGACTACCTACTGACATACTTGACCCCTATATAGTAAACTCACAGAAAAAAATTTAAAATATGATTTCAATATAGGTAGACCTATATCTTTCTAGAAAAATGGAACACTTTGACCATGACGCACCTTTATTTACCGCTCGGCTACTAAATCTCGTTAGTTGATGCCACAAGCTGTAACCTCGTCTGAACTCGCAGAGAAGAAAACCTCGCTATATGCTTCGCAGGCATCTTTGGCATCCCAAATGATGTTCGTGCACCGCTGAGCACATTAAATATGCAGCATTTTTTAAAGCCAGTTTTAATAATCTCCAGACTGGCCTTACGGCAGGCGTAATGGTGGAACTGAGCTTGAGATTATCTCTTTTCGGTGTCGCGGAAGAAATTGTACAGAGATGTAGTTGACATGATTATGCCGGTTCCGATGTACAGAGCCATAAACAGTGGAGGACAGGGAAACGACGTGTTAAAGCGTGTTAAGAAAATGCAGGTGCAGCCAAGCACTAAATCCTTTTTCTTTAAGTTGCATACCGGAACTTTGCCGGTACGGGCCTTTTTACAAGAGAAGGGTTTTTATTTACCATGGGGAGCAAACTGCCTTATATGTAAACAATTAGAAACAATTGACCATGTTTTTTTGCATTGTTGGGCAGGGGTTTTCTTTTGGGACGTTCTCCAAAGAACACTACAGAAAGAATTGCCTTTAAGCCCATTAGGTATTAGATTTTTGACGGTAGAAAATGAGGATGGCATGCCATTGGACTTAATTATGCTAATGGGCCTCCACTGTTTATGGAGGGCTCGAATGGCCGGTTTCTTTTGTGAGCCTGACAGCCGGCCTGCACGGCTGCTCTTCCGGGAAGCTATTTCCAAGTTCATTGATGTAATTAAAGAACAAGAATGTCCTCCGGATTGGCTGGCGAGGATTGAGCCCCTCGCCACATTAAAGGAATTTTAAACTTGACATGGCCAGCCACAATGTCACTGACCGCACAATATGCATGCGCACAAAGTTGAATGTGTGTGAGTGTATATTTATGTATCGCTTACCTTATTTCAAGAAATGATGCCCTTTTTGTTAGCTTGGTGAAACTTCCGGCAATAAAGAAAAAAAAACTCGTGGCTCAGTGGTAACGTCTCCGTCTCACACTCCGGAGGCCCTGGTTCGATTCCCACCTAGCCTATCTTGAATGTTGTTTTTTATTCATGAAGTGCCTGCTGGGATTTATCGCTCACGGCCAACGCCGACACCGACGTCGACGACACCGGCTTTTCTGCGACACGAGCTCCTTAACGCTGTCGCGTTAAAAAACGACGGCAGAGTGGTACACTTTTCAAGAGGCAGCGACAACATTCCAGTGGCTCGCGGCACCGATGATGGGGTCGATTTCTCTGTACAACTAACGAATTATTTGTTTCGAGAAACAAAAATGACGCCGGAATTCACTTTGCCATTTCTTCAAACGCGTTTCGCACCGCCTCCCGCTCTCCTCCTTCCTCTAGAAACGCCAGCGCAGCAACCTAAGCTCCCAACGGAAGCGCCATTTTCTCGAAATAAACTATGGATTGGATTCAAACGTGGCATGCCGCAGCCGCCTGTTGGATCCAATCCAATCCACCAGACGCGCCATGAGAAGCCGTATGCTCGCTCCAAACCACTCCAAACTACAGTGTACTAGAATAGGGGCAGTGTGCTCACTGCCGCATCCCTGCGCCACGTCGCCGTGGCGCACACAGCGTCGACGGCTCTGGCGCCCGCCAGAAGCGCTGCCGCCTGTTTCTCCTGAAAACTTCCTCTCGCTTCGTGTGGAGTGTGTTCTGTTGGATCGACGTGCTGTCGACTGCAAGTCCAGCCGGCGTCTTCAGCAGTATCCTCTGTGCTTGCTCTGTGCTTGACGCTTCACTCAATGTGCACTGTGAGTGAGTGAGAATGGCAAGCCGCCGTCGAAATTACTACTTTGCACCCTGGTGCACAAGTAGGTATACAGTCGCGTGAAAGATGCACTAAAGGCGTCTTTTTTCAGCGTTCCACGTAATGAAGAACGGCGAAAGGAATGGGAGAGGAACCTCCACCCTGCAGATAAGACACTGGATGAATCTTGCGCGGTCCGTGAGTTGCACTTCCAACCGCGATTCATAATTAGGGACTTCGTGCACCTTATAGGCGGCAAAGAGGTGCGCATTCTTCGTGAGAAGCCACTGCTATCAGAAAACGCTGTTCCCACGATACTTCCGAATTTACCACAGTAGCTGACGAAGACGACACCGAAGCCCAGGAACAAAAGGAAAAGGTGTGAAAATGACAAAGCACCCGCGAAGAAAACAAACCGATGCGCACTGGACAATAACTATTCGGAGTTTTCACTGGCTGTTCCCGGCGCTTTCGGGATAGACCACGACTCGGCGCAACACTGTTTGTCGTTTCTTTTCGATATAAAGACTCCTTTCAACTATTCGAGTTCACATCAACTCCCCAACCTTGACGGAGTGCTTTACTGAACGCCGACCAACCTAAAAGAAGGCGATGTCACGTCTGATAAAGTAGTCGTGTTCCTCTGAGACAGACAACCCGATGTTTACTGCAAGGTATACATGAGGGTACAACTGATTAAGGAACTCAGCCTGAAATCTCAGGAACAAGCAGAGAACATGCTGAAAAGCGTGGACGGGGTAACGTGAAAATGTTTTCTTCAGTACAACACACTTCCGCGCTGCATGCGCCTTACCTGCGAAAAAAAAAGAAGAAAAACTAAGTGGTGGGTAAATTCGGCGCGGATGTGCTGGAAACTCGGATGCACGGTCGTTGTGGCGAAGCCAGACTCGCAATTTTATCGATCAGCAGGAGAAAACACTCGAGTGTCCCTTGCTACGGTGACTGCAGCGGCCGTATCAAGCTATTAACAGAACAGTGTTAATAGTAAGTCAAGTCTTAGGTCTATTCGATTTAGCCAAGTTTCTCTGCGCCTATTAACTGTGCACTGTGCCCAGGCCTTCGATTACCCGAGGGGCAGCGGTGCACCCTGCACACCCGTGCACGATTGAACGGGTTGCAAGGCAAGGTGCCGCCGCGGTGCAGTGCACCCTTGAACCCTGTAGCGAATGGGTGCAGGCCGGCACACCATAACTGGCACCCCCTGCACCTTTTCCACTCATTCATTCGTGCCACCGGCAACCAAACATCGCCAACCATCTGTAGATTAACCGCAGCAATAGTAATTTAGTTCAGTGCACACTGAGAAGGTGCACCAAAAGAAGTTTCGTTCGTTGCACGTCGTGCATTTTACTTTTATTTTTTTTTTTTTTAGGTGCCAAAACAACAGCGCGCTGGATGGATGGAAGGTAGGAGCGTCCCCTTTGAAACGGGGTGATGGCAGTTGCCACAATGCTCAGCGATAGCCGCTCTACCGCAACGCGTAGAAAAGTTGGCCGGCGCTGGGTGCACGCGCGTGGCAGCAGACGACCCCAAGTGGAGTCCGCTGCTGCCACGCATGATGACGTCACAAAAAGAAAGCTTAATAAAAAATACGTCAAATGCTAACGTTATCGTTTTGTTGTTAAATGCACTACGCCTAAATAAATGAAGCATTTATTTTATGTTGCGTTTTAAAATCGAAAATGACTGTCGGCGCCTACACACGCGTGCACGCAGTGGGAGGACCGTTGTGATTCCTTGTGGCTTAGCTGTGTGGTGTGTACTGTAATACTGGTTCACTGTGTAATATCGGCGAGTACGAATAACGTTGCCATTACGAAGCTACAGAAGCTTCGAACGAACTGTGCTGCATCCACGAAACAGCACGACATGTCGCCTCATTTAGATTGTCGGTTTCGAAGAGTCGTGGTAACATAGCGCTGACTGCATATGGTACCGACACGGATGATGCATATTGCAGGGTGTGTCATATGTAGCGATTCTTTAAGTTGTGTGTACGCCTTCTGGCTAAGCCGGATGCCTGTTTGGCCTTGGACACCACGTCGACACACTGCTCTCGAGCTCGAAAACGCAGAAGTGGTGCGCGTCGGCATTGACGTCGATGTAGGGTGCATACACATTTCCAAATCGCTTTGCAAAGTAAGGGCGCCTTTTGTCGATGAGCAAAGTGCATTCAAACATTTCGCGTCGCCTTACGCACGCAGAAGCCTAGTAACGAAAGCCTGGACGTGAAACGTGAATCTAACAGAAAGGCCTGTTCCCGCCTGAAGGCAATGTCAGCAAGTGTCCGTGACGAGTGTCAAGTGACTCACACGAGGCTGGGCGTTGAACAATGTGTGGAGTGCCGCTGCTTCAGACTGGCCAGGGCCCAACCCGCTTTCATGAACCATTTGAAATGCCCAGTGTATTAGTTGCTATAGATTGTGGTGCAGTGAGACAGCCATTCCGTAGCAGCCATGAAAATTACCTGTGGAAGTAATAGTAATGCGATAGGCTTTCGTGGTGATTGTCATTATGTATCACATGCATCGGAGTGCGATCATTTACACCCTGTGCACGTGTTTAGATAAATGCTTTATCTTCTGAAGATATGGTACAGCACCTGGATCTTGAGTGGATCTTTCACTGTACAGGCTAACCAAAACGTATCTACCTTTGTGTGCTTCATTTTTGCCAACTGCCTTTGCTCTACAAAGAAAGCCAAGTTTCTTTCACTGAGTTTAACTCACTAAGGGAACAGGCTTGTGCGTCTTAGCTGGACTTGCAGCAATAAACAGGGGTCAAACACATGTGGTATAGCTTTAGTGGTACAATTTTCAATTGGGGGCCATTGTACATGCACCCCTAGGAAATCATTTGCTATGGCAAATACTAACGTAGTGGCATTTCTTTTTTAAATTTGTATGCCTTAATAATATTTTTAAAATATAGAAGTATGTCTGCAAATTTAATAAATTTGGAGATGCTGACGTAATTCCTAATGCATGTTGGTACGTTATATTATTCCCAACGGACTCCTCAGTATCGCTGTTATTTCTCAGCATTCTCCCACAACAGGTGTTGTTCTTTCATCTTTGAAACAAACGAAAGTCCTCCCGCTTTTCAATCTGGTGACTGAGGCATTGATCTTCTTAGCACTTTATTCAAGTAAAATGTTAGAATACATAGTTTATAAGCATACTGTTGAATTCATTGAATCACATAATGCCCATGTAAGTTCGAAAGTTGCTTTTTGCATGGATTTAGTACCATGTCGCAGTTAACTCACGACATCACTTATGCTTGTGTTTACTAGCAATGTCAACCATGATTAATAGTTTGCACTTCATTTGCTTGCTTTTTTTCACATTGCATGGTGTGTGCATATTGTTCTTGTATGTATACCTGAATAAAAATTTCAGTTGCAAGTCAGTGCTCCTGTTGCGTTTTCACTGTCCTTCATACTTTGTGCACTGTTTCTACTCTTTCAAAAACGCACTAACTCGTCCAGCTCTCAGTATGGAAGCTTAAAGTCAGCTGTTAAAATGAGAATCCAGTAAACATGGAGACTGTCTGTAGGACAATAGCAATGATTTTACTGTTTGCAACATGCAGTTTGTACATGTTGGTACAAGAAGATTTCAAAGAGATATATGGAGTGTTACAGTGCACAAGGTTGAATGGTCCCGTCCCTGCCATGAGTACTGCAATATCATCATAAGTGTGCATAGGTCTTGCACTGCAAGCCAGAGACTTGCTCCAGGGCTTTCTTATTCTATTAAGTGTCGGCTGCTTTCATTCATAACGTGGTTGGTAAATTGCTTACCTATTTCCCTTCTAAGTTCCCTGCATTTCATTCTGCTGTACTCACAGACTTATTTTCAGCACCTTTCTTTCAATGACATTAAGGGTTACATTCATTTTGTGTCAAGGTGTTTTCTAATGCACCAAGATTAAAGATTCTGACAAGTTTTCAAAGCTGACGCAATGGCAAAAATATTCTCGGCCATAAAGTGTGCTCATTGAGACACCAGGCACCTTGTCCCAAAAAAAATCAATCAATTCTATTTTTAGATAAAAGCACATCAGTTTCTTACTTGTCAAGCTACATCTCTAGACGCCACATGGTCTTTCCAAAAAGAAGGTTGCACAAGTATTTAAATGCACTGTTTAAAAGTTTACTGTTAAGACCTGTGTTTCCTTCATTTCAGTTGCAATATGCGAAGTAGGTAGCAAGAGTGCTTAGCTTTAGTGCATCTGCTGTTGACAGAGCTAAGCTGACATGAAGGTGAAAGGGCATCCCTACATATATCAACCCAATGTAAAGGTATGGCTTCATAAAGACATGTTGCGCTGGAAAGGTTAATTAAAGGTCAGCAGGATTCTCTGGTAATGTGGCACGCACAATACAGCTGGGAAACAATATGCAGATTACTTTGCAATTACTCATTCGTGTCTTGCTTTCTTTCTACAGCATAAGTCTGCATGCTATAATGATTTATCTTCATAACATAATAAAAAAACTGCAATTCATTGCTCAGCCAGCTAAGCCATTCTTGACATAAAGATTCTCAGCCTGGTCTCTACACATGTTAGCTTTGAGAATGTCTTTTCACACAAACATGTCACAGGAACTCTGGAAAGGAGGTCAAGAACGCAACATAAATCTTTGGAAACTGATTTGTCCAGCCCAGTATCATTTTACGGTCCTGGCTTTCTTGATGCCAGTTTGGGACTTAAGAAGCCGCAGCTTAGCATGCAAGGTGTCGAACTATATATATTTCAGAGGAGCTAGACTTGAAAAGCCATTTTATTATCCCCCACATAAAGGTCCAAAAGGCTCTACATGAAAACTATGAGATAAACTTGCGTAAATCCCACGCAATGTGGGAATTGATGTTATGTGAAGTATTTTACAGGTAGTTGGCTATGCCAAGGTGACGTGTTGCTATCAGTTGTTCCGAAACGAACACTCGTGTGAAACTTCCTTTTGAATCTCAAACAGAGGCGACCAACAACAGGTGTGTGTGCTGCCGCTGAGACACCTGGATCTTTTCATGTAAGCCATCTGGTTCCAACGCAGGTAGCGTGAGAGTTGCATGACAAAGCTGGAATGACGACAATGCAACGAACACGATGGCATCACAAACACAACACATCCACACATCTAGTAGCACAAGCTAATATACAACTTGGGCTACTGGGTTGGCATAAAAACATGTAAGAGTAACAACCCCCATTATTGAAATATTTCAATACAAATTATAACAAAAAATTTAGTGCTTTGTTGCACCTATAAAACTACATTAAACAAAATCATATACTAACATAAGCAAATACACAATAAAAAGTCCATAACAGCAAAAGCAATATTGTATTACTTATGCGACTTTATTTTATTGATGAGGCCATGAAAGTAGAAATGCCAGGTGATAACACTCTGCCAAAGCTCAAGCAAATGTCTTGTTTAGTCCACTTCCTTTTTGGTGGACTTTAATTTGCTGGTCATTGATGCTTGTACATGTTGACATAGCTCCTGCCAGTCATAGCAAAAGCTGATTTTATTATGATTATGGCATGCAGTTTCTCAACTCCAAGCCCAGCTGCTCCTCTTTTTTTTAGCATAGCTTCCTTCAGTTTCAGCAATAATATAAAGTTAATATGTGCTGGGCCAATGTACAGATATTTCTGTACTCTTGCATACTTGTACTCTGTACTCCGGTAAACACATTCCGCTTCATCATGTTTTCGCAATGTTCAGTGTCTCGCAGGAAGCCAGTATATAAATGCAAATCAAGTTTTTACGATATTTTCTCAGCAGTTGCAGTGGCTGCGATGAACTTTTACACCAAAATCTATCGGCTTCATCGCATAAAATTTGTGATGCAGTGAAAATGTATTCGACGTGTACTACACATATCCGACTGCACTGGTACAATAAACCATCCACAAAATTAAGCCAATAGCTGTTTAGCTTGAGTTTCGTAGTTTTAGTGTCTTCGTGTGAGTGAGATGTTTCCAACTTTCTAGTTTTTTATCAGTGAGGTTCATTATTACGTTGTACTGCAAAGAAGGTGCATGTCAGAAGTACAAATTCTTTACTCGTTGCGCAGTGACTAACAAATTAGTGGTTCTCGCCATGAACTGCTGTCCATATTCACAATGGTCACAGTGATCTCACAGTCCCTGCAAGTCAGTACTCATTCGGTTCATACTATGTGTCTTTTGGTGTGCGCTACCAATCAGTGACTCATTCTGTCTGCTGTTTGCAGTCGTCCATTAAAGCTGTATCTGCTAGCATTTAGAAACTTGGACAATGTTAGAAACTTGGACAATGTACAATGATTTACTTATTTTTGTTTTATATTTACATTTTTGTTATTTTTTCCCTTCTTATTTTTAATGTAATACAAGGCGTTGTGCAGGTTAACGATGCGGTACTTGTAAATTTATTAAGATAGCTCTGTTTTTTGAACACTCTAAACATGCATGGTTTTGAATCTGCCTTCGGTTATGTGTAAAAGGCAGGAACATCTTTCTGGTATAACGTTCTTGGTTGCAGCGAAGGATGTATAAATATAGCTGATTTTGTAATGGCTTCACAATTTTTCTGCGCCGCAGTTCTTTGATAGCGCTCTACCAATACATACAAAATACACTATAAAAATGTCTTTCCGCACTACACATTACAATTTTTGACGGGGTGTTTGCACCTGTGAAATTCAGGAGCCGTTGTGTTGTTGCCACCCAATTTACGTGTCCGACATTTGTGGCACGTTCGCTAGTATAGGAAACAAAGGTGGCAGTCAGGAACTGCTCTGCTTTCTTTTTACCCGATCATGTTGGTGTTCTGATGGTCTATCCTTTAGGTAGCCAGAGTTGTCAGTTGATAGTTCTTTATCTACTGTCATCGAAAGCTTCATAGTTAGCCTTTGCGAAATATGAAATAGATTATCATACCTTGGTGGTGAAGCAGCGCACTGACAAGGACAAGGCGAAGACACCTAAGAATTTATGACACTAGCTGCAAGGTATGATGATTAATTGCCAACTAGCCCAGCTTTCCACATTAATGAAATAGATTATTTACTTGTAGCATGAAACAATGACGCAATAGAAATTTCAGCTTTTCATATGAAAGCATGCAGTGATTCATGCATGTGTACTTTTTCAATCCAGCGAGTCCACTAAGGCAGCCCTGTCAGAATAACTTATTCTTATGTGAGAATAAACCAAAGTTATTGTTGAAATGTTCTTTCCCATACTCACTTGAATGACTGAGATGCCTTTGTACTTAACTAGAGATAGCTAGTTGGTCAGCACACTTGGTCAGACAATGGCCTGGCCAACTAAGGTACCACTTTGCCAGAAATTAATGGTGGTTTTAAATTACGCCTTATTGTGCAAGTAGAACACCACACAATAAATTAAAAGACTCACAGTCACTGAACAAGAGAATCTTCTGCCTGGAGTCAATGTTTGGACAAAGGGACTCGCCTTATTAACAACTGATTTCCGCATAGCTCATCGCTCGCAAGGGTCGAGGAGGATAAGCAGGTGCGTAAGAGTAAAATGAAGGCTATGGAAAGAGGAAGTGGAAAACTTTGAAGGCAAGGATTAGTTTGCGATACTAAAAGGGGTGTGCTAAGGGTTCTCCCAAGTGGGGTGACGAAAACAACCCACAGAACTTCAAATGAACCATTACATACAAGTAGGCGTCAACCTACTGTGGCAGCCTTTTAGGAAAACCTTCTAATTAAGGTAAGACTTGCACTGTCAACTCTGTGGACAGCTGAAAGTATCTCGTAATCATTTCACGTGATTTCCTGGCCATGACCAAATATAATCTGGAGCTCCTACTGTTCCACTTGCCCTTTGTATTTACTATGATATAGTGTTACCCGAAAACACATCTTTCTTTATGGACAGCTTTTAAACTTGCAAAGCCTTTGCTCACTTTAACATACTCGGGCTTCTTAAGCACGATGTCAATTTTATGAGCTTTTTGTCAATGGGTAACTGTTCTAAGACCTGGGGTGTACAAAATTTATTTATCTTCCGATGCTTACTTGTTCAACATCTCCCAATATTGCACATCATTTAATATTTAAGACAACAGCAGTTATAGTGGACTAAGGAGGGCTGTATTGACTGATGGAACTACCCACATGAAGATATTTCACTTTTAGTACTCTTAAGAGTTCAGCATTTGAATTGTTGAAACATTCAAATGTGGTCAAATACACTGGGTTACAATTATTGGATTGTGTCTGCATTAGAAAGAAAAGAATGAAACTGCTGCCATGTCATGTACGGAACACCTGGCTTATAAATTAAGTCATGAACTCAAACCCTAGCAGGAACATGGATTTCGTTTTTTCTACAATGGTTTTTTTTGTAGGATCATTTCTGATCACTAACTCAGCCACGGTAGCACCTATGAGTGGCTCCCTGATGGCTAAAGTAATATGTGGTACGTTATATTTTAAGCTTGTTTTTTAACTAATATATGCACTTGAAGTGACTTGACTTATGGTTGTGCAGCTTTGCTACGGTTCACTTTTTATATATTGTATACGCGTTTAACGGGTTCATGGCAACTCTATTTTCATTAATCACTCTGTTGTGGCAATCTAAATGTACCAACAACCATCATCTTGCACTCATTTCTCTCCTTCCAAGTTGAAAAAGAAACACAAAAGAAAGAACCATGGTCACTAATAAAAATGTTTTGCCTTTAGTGTACATAAGACTAAACCTGTATTCCATACATTCTAATACAACTAGGAAGACATTACAGCATGGAGCCCCTCTGGTTGCTTGAAAGTTCCAACATTCGTGCAGCTCTGATTAATATCAATATAAGTGACCTTTCCTCTGTATATGTTCCAAGTACTACTTAATGAACTGGATTGTGGAAATAGGCCTAATGCTGATGCTATTAAGCTAATTTGTCAAAAGACATTGCTACCTGATTTGTGTGAAGCCTGTCTGCAGCTCCTTTCTATAAATGTAGGTGTATAAAAAAGGGTAATATTATAAACCTGATGATAAGTAGCCATTGTAGAGAGAATCTGGTTCATATTTTAATGTTGGGAACAGGAGCCAGAAATACCACCGATTTCACCTGCCATTGTTAATGATGTGTGGAATGTCCTACATACATTATTCTTAATCTGCTAGTGAGCCCCCCCCCCCTCCCCTCCTTTTAAATCATCTTCTTTAAATCATTCTTGTTCTTCATTATTGCCTTTCACTGAAAGCCATGACCCAAGGTCTTAACAGTATTCCTTAGTCTAAGCAATGCAACTTTTTGTCATGAAGCTTAATATTAAAAAGAACTGGTCTGCCAAAGGAATTTTCATAGTAGCCTAATAATTTACCCGCAGTTTCTTTGCAAAAGCCACCCAACATTTTTCACCGCATGCCTTGCATTCTTAGACTTTTGTCCTTGCTGTCTAGTTTTGGAATCGCTGATGTACATAATTTCAGGCGTGCTTTCTAGCAAAATTGGTAGACTTAACTTTCAGTCAATTGTACAAGCAATACTTGCCAGGTGTGCCAGCTTGTGTTCCCCTACTCGATTCTGAAATGAAATACTTGTACACATTGTGGTATGTGTACAAGTATTTGTACAAGGGTGTGTACAAGGGTGTGTACAAGGGTGTGTACAAGGGCGGCATGGCCTCCTAGCCATGCCGCCCCCATCTGCGACCCTTCTGGGACGCCGATGGCGACATCCACCATCTCCCATCATGGCTCACACTAATCAAGACGCCCTCATTTGGCAGTGGAACTGCCGAGGCTTTCACCATAAACAACCGGTACTCAATCAATACCTACGCCAACATACCCGCCGCCCGGATGCTATCCTACTTCAAGAAACCAACAACGCCCCGACCACGCTCCCCGGTTATCAAACCTTCCATACCACCCACCCTCTTCACCGGGTCTCCACCCTAGTACGGCGTCGTATCCCTGTTATTGAACATGATCTCAATAGTCCTCACATCGAACATCTATTCCTCGAATTAATTCCCAATCGTAAACGGAAAGAATGCATCTTCCTTCTGAACATTTACAATAGCCCCAAGGATAAAGCAAGGTGTCGCTTCCTCACTCTGTTTAAGAAGGCTCTTCACGTAGCTGGAACGCACCCCCTACTCATCGGCGGTGATTTCAACCTCGCCCATACAGGCTGGGGCTACGTTCGCACGGAAGCTGCAGCTCGCAACCTCTGGCAAGATTACCACGACTTAGGCCTTACGCTCATCACGGATCCCTCCTTTCCTACACGCCTCGGTACTTCCACTACCCGGGACTCTACCCCCGACCTCACCTTCATCAAACATATCAACAATGCACACTGGACCAATACCCAGCAAGACCTGGGCAGCGACCATTATATCCTTGCTCTCTCTTTACCCCAACTCGCTGCCGCCCCTGCCCCCACTAAAGAATTCACCATTACCGACTGGGACGTTTTTCGAAAAATACGCATAGGTTCTACCTCAGCAGAAGGCATTACCGACATTAACACCTGGATGCAAGCGCTACGCACTGATGTTCAAACGGCCACTCGGGTGGTAACTACAGATGCCTCAGTTGAACGCATGGATAGCCGCCTCGCCCATCTTCTGGAGGCCTCTATCCTAGCTCGATGGAAGGGGCAGCGCCTAAACCGTCGCCTCAGAACTAAGATCTCCAAACTGAACACAGCCATCGAGGAGCATTGTCAAACCCTCAGCCGGCAACAATGGACTGAGCTGTGTAACACGGTGGATGGACAACTTCATCGCCCTTCCTCGTGGAAACTCCTCAAACATCTGCTTGATAATACCACCACCCGCACCACCCAACAGGATCGGCTGCAGAAGCTCCTGTATACGGAGACCCTTAAGCAAGGTCCACAACAGGTGCTTGACTACCTCTGCGCCAGATATATCTCCAGGGGACAAGTCAGTCCACACAGCAATTACATCGGTAGCCCCAACCCTACACTAGACGCCGATTTCAGCGTATCTGAAATACATGCCGCTCTACGCAAGCTTAACGGTCGTTCTTCTCCAGGGCCAGATGGGGTCACTAACAAAAGCCTTCGCAATCTCGATGACGAGTCCGTGTCCCATCTGACTGACTACATCAACGATTGCTGGCGCAGTGGAGCCCTTCCAGCCGCCTGGAAGACTGCCAACGTTATCCTAATCCCAAAGCCTGGCAAACCATCTAGCCTCAATAACTTAAGGCCCATCTCCCTCACTTCATGCGTAGGCAAGGTGATGGAACACGCCTTCTTAGCACGCATCAACAGTCACCTCGAGGACAACTCTCTCTATCCCCACACCATCATTGGATTTCGCCCTCACCTTTCTACTCAAGACGCTATGTTGCAGCTCAAACATCAAGTGCTAAACGATCGTTCCCGTAACATGAAAGCCATCCTCGGACTCGACCTCGCTCAAGCCTTTGATAACATTTCCCATGCAGCTATCCTTGACCAGGTCTCCAACCTCCACCTGGGAGAGCGAGCCTACAATTACATCCGTGACTTTCTCTCCAATCGCACGGCTACCCTCTCGGCCGGGGATTTACGATCAGACAAGCTTCCCCTTGGCAGCAAAGGCACCCCGCAAGGTTCAGTTATCTCTCCCATGCTCTTTAACTTAGTCATGATTGGCCTTGCCAAGCACCTACAGCAAGTCGACAATATCAACCATACCATCTACGCCGACGACATCACCATCTGGTCGTACCGAGGCAGTGATGGTCAAGTGGAATCAGCCCTCCAAACGGCGATTGACACGGTTGAAGCCTATCTCCAAGGGACCGGACTGCGCTGTTCGCCGGCTAAATCGGAGCTTCTGTTATACAAGCCCATTCAGCGGGGTCGCCCTCCCAAACACCAATCTGATCACCGACCCTGTGACGCCATCACCCTACGCCTTCAAGATGGCAGTCCTATCCCACACGTCCCTAGTATCCGGGTTCTCGGTCTCACCATCTCTACCAACGGCTCCAACGCCTTGGCTCTCAACAAGATCTGTGCCCAATCGCAAAACACCCTACGACTTCTTAAACGTATATCTAACCGTCGAGGAGGACTCAAAGAAGAAAGCCTTCTCCGACTCGTCCAATCCTTTGTCATATGCCACATTACGTACGTTGCTGCGTACCTCAACTGGTACCGGGCTGAGCAAAACAAGATTGACACCCTCATACGAGGGGTCTACAAGCAAGCACTTGGGCTCCCGCATTACACCAGCACTGAACTCTTCAACCAACTGGGAGTTCACAACAACCTTACCGAACTCATTGAAGCCCAACAACGCTCCCAGCTTGAACGGCTCACCCTTACTGAAACGGGGCGCTTTATTCTGTCCACGCTTGGCTTCACCTACCATCAGCAACAGGGCCCCAAACAACCGATCCCGACCGACATACGTAGCTGGATCTACATAGACCCTATCCCTAGAAATATGCACCCTGAATACAACAGGGCCCGGCGCCAAGCTCGGGCCGGAGCTATCATAAAAGCCCTTGCCCACGTACCTGGCGTCACATTTGTTGATGCAGCCCAATACTCCCATGGCACACGATTTGTGGCCGTCGCCACACGCGATGGAGCCCTACGCCACGCCTGCAGCGTCACTACCCCCACATCCGAGACGGCTGAAGAAGTGGCCATCGCCCTGGCCACTTTAGATCCCACCTGTCACACCATAGTGTGTGACTCTCGCTCAGCCGTTACTAACTTCAGCAAAGGCCGTATTTCTCCCCAAGCTCTTCGCATCCTCTGCCAGGCACCACACTCTAAAGACAGCATAATCTCCCTAACATGGATCCCGGCCCATGCGGGCCCTGTCCACCCACACCTCCCCAATCTCAACGAGGTCACCCACTCCATTGCGCGAGGTCTAGTCAACCGCGCCGGAGTCACTGGAGATGAGTTGGACACCAGGGAAAGTCTGACAACTTATAACGATCTCGTTAAGGCATTTCACCTCAGTCGCCGAATCTTCCCCCCGCCTCACCCAATGTTCAGCCGGGCGCAGGCTACCACCCTGCGTCTACTACAAACAAACACGTACCCTTCACCCGCCCGCCTCCACCTTATATTTCCGGACGTCTACACTACCCCCAACTGCCGGTGCTGTGGAATTCACCCGGCTACGCTTCCGCATATGCTATGGGAGTGCCCAGCACAGTACACCCAGACTAACACCACGACTCTCTTGTCGAGGTTGCATGAGGCTCTGCGGAGCTCCGCCCTCGACGACCAAACCTGGGCGACCCAGCACGCCCGCGATGCGGCGGCGAGGCAAGCCCTCGACGTCCCTTCGTGGGAGGCTTAGGCCCGGCCATCATAAAGTGCTGGTTCTAGAATAAAAGTTTATTCCTCCTCCTCCTCCTGTGGTATGTTTAACATTTTCCGTGCCTTCGACGAGCTAGGTTCCTCCGTGGCTTTTTGCTAAAAATGGCCAAAGACAAGCTCAGCTCATAAACAGTACTTCGCATTCTCTAGCAATGCCATGGACAAGCCAAGATGTGTCTCAATGCTTAGTTAGGCTTGTGATCGAAAGCAATGCATAATCCATGGGACAGCACAAAAAGCAAATTTATTCTTTCTGAGCAGGTAAAACACGTTGCCAACTGTGCTTTTAAAAATACATTAGCCACTTCTGGTCAGAATGAAACGAATTGTGTGATTTTACATGCCAAAACCATGATATGATTATGAGGCACACAGTAGTGGAGGATTCCCAAATAATTCTGACCACTTGGGTTTCCTTAATGTGCGCCAAATGCACAATGCATGGGTGTATTTGCATTTCGCCCCCATCGGGGTGACAGTGCGACATGGAAGGGGATAAAAAAAGCGCTTGGTAGTACATGCTGCACGAGTGTGCTTAACTGAGCTGGTTAGTGCACGTTTATAATTGAATTTAACAGTGCTGAAGATTGGTGGAGAGAAGACGACAGACATCGTTAGAGGGGTGAAGCCTCAAAACGCTGTAAATAATTTAATATAGTAGCTTCTTTACAGCCAATATTGTTTGCCAGGAAGATACTATGCCCTGATGTTACGACGCAGTATATGGTCATGTGGGAGCAGGACATTGCGATGTTACGACACGCGCTCTAGCTCATTCAGTCGTCCGCTAGGCTGCTACATTGGCCTTCACAATTAGCAGCGTACAAGTCGACCGAGCTAGCCAGAGGCCTCACGTGACTCTCCCTTCTACCACGTGACCACATACTGTGTTGTGATGTCACTACAGAGTATCCTCCTAGAAAACAAAACCGAAAGCGGCTCTAGGAAAGCTATTATACTAAATCACGCCACTCCAAGGCTTGTTATTATATTTTTAGAGCTCGAAGCCTTAATTTAACAAGAAAAAAAAGGAATAATTGAAATTATCATGTCAGTACCTCTTCAAATGGAACTTTGCAGACAATGTTCGGCCTAAGTGTATGGGGTGCTTTGAATAAGCATTTATGGTCTGAGGATATGTTGTAAATGCCAAAGAAAAGTCGAAGGGGGATAGCCCCCAGGCATAGTTTTGTTCGTAAGGTAGTTTATTTGAAAAACCTGAAGGAGCTAAGTAACATTTCCTTGATGCAAATATTGGCTTGCATAGCTGTAACTGGCACAAGAATTGTTGAAGCTTGAAGCAGCATCGACTCTGTCATGGGCATTCAAGCAGTGGGCATTCCTTCTCTGGACAAAGAACTAGAGTGAGTGGGCAGGGTAGAACTGAAAAATATTGCAGTCCAGCATGAATGCAAGGACATACTTCATGTTATGCACAACATACGGTATCTGTCAACAATAAACTTGCGCACAGTCATAAAATACAGATATGCCTGCTCGTGGATAGACATACATGGCTGCCTTATACATGACATTTAGCATGACAGCCATCTGGCTCTGCCGAGGTATGCAGTAGTGTAACAGCCATGCAAGTGTTGGCAAACTGTATGGCAAAATCTATGCGAATTAAAGGGCAGGCTATTGCTTCATGTCAAGATAACTTGATTCAGTACAATACCAGTGCAATTTATATCTCAGTATATCTGCCCAAAATAGACCCTATTTACGCATTGCACTTCTGCCCACATTAACTCTCACACTACTGCACACAAATGTTCTTTTCTTTCCCATTGCCGAACTCCTATTTTGGTCACCACTATAGCAGTTTGACTAATTAATAACCTTTCTACTAAGCGAAAACTGCACACATTCAGCTTATCCAAGCCACACATCCCGATTAGCTCACAAGGAACAAATTTTATTCCATCTATTTCAGGCTTTCAGGTTGAGTTTGCACAGTTATGCAATTTTGGAGCTGTTTATAATAATGTTTTGTGTATCGTACAGTGGGGCAGTATTATTTTATTATTGTGTTCAAAAGGAAATCCTTTTTTAAACATAAAGTATTATTTTTACTATTTTCTTGCATTCAGGTGCTTGAGTTCTTTCCCGCAATTTTTCTGCATTCGAGTGCGTGACTTGTCTGTCCAAGCTGCCAAGTGCCTTCGCTTTATCCTTGTACTCTTCTTGGTGCCATCAGTATGATGCCTGTCTGTTTGATCACACACGAAAGTGCTAAAACTCTCCTTTGACTTATCGTTCTGGTTCTGATCTTAACTGCCACACCTTATTTCAAAGAATCCTTGTCTCGTTTTTCTTCAAGCTTCATCCCCCCCCTCCCGCTTTGTTTTGCGTTTTTGTCTTTAGGACAAATGTTTAACATTTCTTTAGCAGTGGTGCCAGATGGATTATCAGTCCCAGTTAAAGGAAAGCTGTCGCGTCTTCAGGGCAGACACAGCACCCACTGACCGACACAGCATAGCAGACCTGCTGACAGAGAACAGAATGGCTTTTGTGGCACAAATTCAGATTCGCCTCTGAGTTTCTGTGCTTTTGGAGCTATGACTGTTGCTTCTGCAACGCACCTATTTGCTGTGAGAATATCGCTACTCAAGTAGTGGTAAATTTTTGCAGCATTCTTTAGACAGAGTTACTTAGCTTCATCGATGGGCATCCTCTAGTCATGTGAACAAACCCAGCTCTATGGCCTGCTTATTAAAATCCCTGTTGGCATAGCGGATGTGTAACCTGCTTTCTAGTCTAATTTGGTCAATCGAACCTCGAGCTTCACTTTACTGCAGCAGATGTCCAATTCAAACTATTCACAAGCCTCTACGTCGCTCTTGTTGAAAACAAACTAAGTTGAACATAACAACTATTTGTGACATAGATGCAAGTATTCGATCACTTTTCTTTGATGTCAGTGTGCAAGAATATTCCCATAATTCTCAGCCACTCAATGTCCCGTATTTGAGTCTTTTACGTCCCTAGGGCACTTGTGAGTGCACCCCCTCCATACAAGGATGCTACATAATTCAAATCAAATCAAATCATATTTTATTCTCCAGCAAGTATCTGGATGGTCACCTGGGCTAAAAGCTGTACAAACAGCTTGACGAAGACCCAGGAAACCATTACATGGCAGCAGCAGACAGAACGAAATAACAATAGCAATACAGCAGTAGTCATCAAATCAAATCAAGTACAATAATCAAGGACAGCATCAAATCAAGTACAGCAATAACACAGAAGTTTTCTTAAACCACATATGAAGAAATACGGATTACATGTGCACAAAGTATGTTCGCAGTTGTTTTCGACTAAAACCAGCAGTATCTTTATGTTTATTGAGAAAAAATGGCAGATTGTGAGCCAAGGATTGCAGCTTGTAATCGGTTCGAAACTGTGGTAAGGACCAAGTGTCAGTACAACGAGTGCTAACTATTGGTGTACGATATTCAAGGGAAGCAAGTTCTGTGAGGAAATTACTCATACCTGTGAAAGAAAAGTATGTTATTTGTAACAAACGAAATTCATATATATTATCTACACGGATCAAATTGAATAATGCTATTGTGGGATTAACACTCGACGTTGGTTCAATGTTAACAATAAGGCAAATAATTTTCCTCTGCAATACACAAAGCTTGTTCATATTTCTTTTATTTGTTGTAGCCCATACTAGTGTACAATAGTTAATGTGAGAAAGAAATAGGCCTTAGTATACATGTATTTGTAGTTTAGCGCTTGTGGGAAGAAATGTGCGGCAGCGTGAGATTACACCTGTAACTGCAGACTTAAACAGCATGAGCGTCCCATTTTAGATGGGCAGAAAAATACACACTCAGAACCTTGTGCTCGGTGACTATTTCTATATGCTGATCTTGAAAAATGAATGAATTCACCGGAGGAACTGCTTTATTCTGAGCACAAAAAATAGCTGCTTTGGATTTAGTCGGGTTTACTTTGATTTTATTTACTCTAGTCCATGCCGATAGTTTAGTAAGGATATCATTGCATTTTGGCTCTAGTGTGCTAATATTACTCCCGCATAATTGTTAGTAACCACCAGTGATCCTCGCAGTTCCTCCCATCTTTAACACTGCCATGATGGTACTGGATGCTTCAAGGGCAAAGCTTCCAAATTTCAGATGGGATGACCTCAGCGTCAGGTCGCCATTGGAATATGAACCTGGTAACGTCTAACACTAGAACATTATCTAGTGAGGCGAGCCTAGCAGTGCTATTGGAGGAATTAGAGGGTAGTAAATGGGATATAATAGGGCTCAGTGAAGTTAGGAAGCCAAAAGAAGCATATACAGTGCTAAAAAGCGGGCACGTGCTGTGCTACCGGGGCTTAGCGGAGAGACGAGAACTAGGAGTTGAATTTCTGATTAATAAGAATATAGCTGGTAACATACAGGAATTCCATAGCATTAACGAGAGGGTGGCAGGTCTTGTTGTGAAACTTAAGAGGTACAAAATGAAGGTTGTACAGGTCTACGCCCCTACATCCAGTCATGATGACTGGATGTCGAAAGCTTCTATGAAGACGCGGAATCTGCGATGGGTAGAGTGAAAACAAAATACACTATACTAAAGGGCGACTTCAATGCCAAGGTAGGCAAGAAGCAGGCTGGAGACAAGGCAGTGGGGGAATATGGCATAGGCACTAGGAATAGCAGGGGAGAGTTATTAGTAGAGATTGCGGAACAGAATAATATGCGGATAATGAATACCTTCTTCCGCAAGCGGGATAGCCGAAAGTGGACGTGGAGGAGCCCGAACGGCGAGACTAGAAATGAAATAGACTTCATACACTGCGCTAACCCTGGCATCATACAAGATGTGGACGTGCTCAGCAAGGTGCGCTGCAGTGACCATAGGATGGTAAGAACTCGAATTACCCTAGACCTGAGGAGGGAACGGAAGAAACTGGCACATAAGAAGCCGATCAATGAGTTAGCGGTAAGAGGGAAAATAGAGGAGTTCCAGATCAAGCTACAGAACAGGTATTCGCCTTTAACTCAGGAAGAGGACCTTAGTGTTGAAGCAATGAACGACAATCTTGTGGGCATCATTAAGGAGTGTGCAATGGAAGTCGGTGGTAACTCCGTTAGGCAGGATACCAGTAAACTATCGCTGGAGACGAAAGATCTGATCAAGAAACGCCAATGTATGAAAGCCTCTAACCCTACAGCTAGAATAGAACTGGCAGAACTTTCGAAGTTAATCAACAAGCGTAAGACAGCTGACATAAGGAAGTATAATATGGATAGAATTGAACATGCTCTCAGGAACGGAGGAAGCCTAAAAGCAGTGAAGAAGAAACTAGGAATTCGCAAGAATCAGATGTATGCGTTAAGAGACAAAGCCGGCAATATCATTACTAACATGGATGAGATAGTTCAAGTGGCTAAGGAGTTCTATAGAGATTTATACAGTACCAGTGACACCCACGACGATAATGGAAGAGAAAATAGTCTAGAGGAATTCGAAATCCCACAGGTAACGCAAGAAGAAGTAAAGAAAGCCTTAGGAGATATGCAAAGGGGGAAGGCAGCTGGAGAAGATCAGGCAACAGCATATCTGTTGAAGGATGGTGGGCAGATCGTTCTAGAGAAACTGGCCACTCTGTATACGCAATGCCTCATGACCTTGAGCGTACCGAAATCTTAGAAGAACGCTAACATAATCCTAATCCATAAGAAAGGGGACGCCAAAGACTTGAAAAATTATAGATCGATCAGCTTACTGTCAGTTGCCTACAAACTATGTACTAAGGTAATCGCAAATAGAATCAGGAACACCTTAGACTTCTGTCAAGCAAAGGACCAGGCAGGATTCCGTAAAGGCTACTCTACAATATACCATATTCACACTATCAATCAGGTGATAGAGAAATGTGCAGAATATAGCCAACCCTTATATATAGCTTTCATTGATTACGAGAAAGCGTTTGATTCTGTCGAAACCTCAGCAGTCATGGAGGCATTACGGAATCAGGGTGTAGACGAGCCGTATGTAAAAATACTGAAAGCTACCTAGAGCGGCTCCACAGCCACCGTAGTCCTCCATAAGGAAAGCAACAAAATCCCAATAAAGAAAGTCGTCAGGCAGGGAGATACGATCTCTCCAATGCTATTCACAGCATGTTTACAGGAGGTATTCAGAGACCTGGATTGGGAAGAATTGGGGATAAGAGTTAATGGAGAATACATTAGTAACTTGCGATTCGCTGATGATATTGCCTTGCTTAGTAACTCAGGGGACCAATTGCAATGCATGATCACTGACCTGGAGAGGCAAATCAGAAGAGTGGGTCTAAAAATTAATCTGCAGAAAACTAATGTTTAACAGTCTCGGAAGAAAACAGAAATTTGCAATAGGTAGCGAGGTACTGGAAGTGGTAAGGGAATACATCTACTTAGGGCAGGATGTGACGGCGGATCCGGATCATGGGACGGAAATAATCAGAAGAATAAGAATGGGCTGGGGTGCAGTTGGCAGGCATTCTCACATCATGAACAGCAGGTTGCCATTATTCCTCAAGAGAAAAGTGTATAATAGCTGTGTCTTACCAGTACTCACCTACGGGGCAGAAACCTGGAGGCTTAGGAAAAGAGTTCTACTCGAATTGAGGACGACGCAACGAGCTATGGAAAGAAGAATGATGGGTGCAACGTTAAGGGATAAGAAAAGAGCAGATTCGGTGAGGGAACAAACGCGAGTTAATGACATCTTAGTTGAAATCAAGAAAAAGAAATGGACATGGGCAGGACATATAATGAGGAGGGAAGATAACCGATGGTCATTAAGGGTTACGGACTGGATTCCAAGGGAAGGGAAGCGTAGCAGGGGGCGGCAGAAAGTTCGGTGGGCGGATGAGATTAAGAAGTTTGCAAGGACGACATGGCCACAATTAGTACATGACCAGGGTTGTTGGACAAGTATGGGAGAGGCCTTTGCCCTGCAGTGGGCGTAACCAGGCTGATGATGATGATGACCTCAGCGTTCCAGCCTTGCAAACCTTGGAGTGCCCATGACGATGAAGGTGCAGAATATTGGCGGGCAAACAGCTGGTGGTTTCAAGGGCTAGGCCTGGACGATCAGCCTTCCGATGAGACTTGCTATCCCAGCCTTGTGAGCTAAGGAGCAGTCATCATTGTGTTGGCGAGATAAGTCTGCACTTTATGTGCTGTTCACTTCAAGGGCTAGGCCTTCAAAATGGATGTCACTGAAAAAATTTATCGCCCCAGCCTTGCAAGCTTTGCAGTTGTCATTGCAGTTGTCCTTCGCATCAATAGGCAGGTCAGCGGCTGCTCCAAGGGCTTGGCTGACAGGTTGTGTCATTCACCTCTGGGGGCATCCTGGCTTTGTGAACTTTAGGCCGTTATGCCGTTGTGTAAATCTTTACGATTTACTTCCCCTTTCAGGGGTCCGTTAAACTTTTGTTGCATGTATGCGATGGCTTTATTTTCTTTTGGATACTACAAGGTTTTAGGCAAGTCACCAATTCCAAATATAAATAACCGACATGATATCTACTGATTATTGGTAGCCATGTGGAAAGCAGGCAAATGCAGTGAATATGTAATGGATAAAAAATCACTCAACATAGTTAGATGGTCTGTTGAGATTTTTAGGCCTGCCAAAGCTATAAGAACACGACAGTGCAAGCCATAAAGTATTTAAATTTAAAACAATATACAAAATATTATTCGGTTATTTACTATGTTGACTGTTTATTAAATAAAGACTGGCAGATTTTATTCCGTAATGATGCTGTGAACAGCCATGCAGCTCAGTATAGTTGCAGCCGCAATGGGTCTGTGGTGTGCAGAAATGTATATGAAGTTTATTAATTAAATATTTACATAACATCTGACGAGAACTCAGTTGCCATATACATGCAGCCGTGCAGGTAGGTCTGCATGATCAATGAGCGCAAAAACAATTAGGCCATAAAAATTGCTGAGTGGCTTGTTTTATTTGAAACTGATTTTGCCCAAACTACACACAAATAAAAATCATCACATATCTGTCTCAATATGACAAACATAAATGAGGGATGTTTTATTGTTGTGTTCATATAGGAGGTTGTGGCCAAGTACTGCACCAGGGTGGCCAATCCTGCTCTGGTGAGGGAGTGCGTTACCGGTTCTGGTCACCGGGATCAGGCCACACTCCAGGCCTGTTTGTGCAATTTTATCAACACGCGGTTTTTTTTTTTTAATCCGGTGGAAAATTGCCGGTACCGGGATTCGAACCACGGACCTCTTGCACGCGAGGCAGGTGTTCTACCTCTACGCCACCGCCGCAACCGAACAAACGTGAGTTAATGACATCTTAGTTGAAATCAAGAAAAAGAAATGGGCATGGGCAGGACATGTAATGAGGAGGGAAGATAATCGATGGTCATTAAGGGTTACGGACTGGATCCCAAGGGAAGGGAAGCGTAGCAGGGGGCGGCAGAAAGTTAGGTGGGCGGATGAGATTAAGTTTGCAGGGACGGCATGGCCAATTACTACATGACCGGGGTTGTTGGAGAAGTATGGGAGAGGCCTTTGCCCTGCAGTGGGCGTAACCAGGCTGATGATGATGATGATGATGATGATGATGATGATGATGATGATGATGATGAAATGAGGGGGGAAATGGCAAGACGAGGAGGAGAACAAAGCCAGAAAGATTGGGCTTGGTTCGAAACCCGGCAGCAGCTTCAAAGCATGGTCAGAAGGTTGGCCCAGGATGCTAAAAAATATGTGTATGTTGGGAAGAGTTCGAAGGCATTGTGGTCAGCCCCATGTTTGATCCATAGTACTATCTGCAATGCGTGTCAATAACTAGCCTCCTGAAAGTTGTTTCCTATGTAAGCATGGCTGTGTATGTTTCAGCTCAAGAACGCAATATAGTTACCTGCTTCTGTGCCTGAATTGACAGATGAGCACGCTTAATAAATCAGGATGTGTCAATAGTGTACTGAGTAGGCGTATGTTAGCAGGCTACGATTTTATTTGTCACCAGTTATATTTCACATCATTTTACCTGTTGCACAATGTAGAGCAATGAAGGCCCAAGCACAAGAGGGAAGATGAAAAAGTGAATGCATATATAACTTTCTTTAATGACAAAATGAATGTTTTCTGCATTAATGTCATAACACATACCTGCCAACTTCTACAATTTCATCACAAAATGTCAGATTTCTAGAGGTTGCTTATAATTCTTCTATTGATGCAAATAATTATAATGTGGGCATTTCTTAGGCACTTCATCATCTGCACATAATCATCATCAGATCGTGTTCTTCATCTTCATCTCTTGTGGGGACCCATCTTAAGATTCATCTGTGCCTTCAGTGTGATCGGTCCACCATGTCTTCGGGGCGTATTAAAGGTCATGCTAAATGCTACATCACAATAACATTTTTTTCATTTACATCCTAGTAAAGGCAAAAATTGATCTTAACGGAATGCAAATATTATCAATGGGCAATTTTCAGAGCCAGACTACTCAGACCCACTCAGTTATTCAGGGTTACTGGCAGCAGTGCCACAATAAAACGGCAGGTAATATTTTGGCTGAGGTTACATGAATATTTTGCGAATGAATATCACAAACATTTGTTTTTCTATGACGCAGATTATGTTTGCTGCAAATATATGGTATGGTATGAATAACTTTATTTAGGTCCTGAGGGATCAGTCTGGGACTGATGCGGGCCGCTCCCACGTCGGTACAGAGAGGCCGAGCCCCTCTGCCGTCTTGCGGGCCCTCTGGACAGCCCTGAGTTGGTCCGCCAGCACTTCACTGTGCAGCATCCGCTGCCACCACTGTTCACCTCGAGAACCATCACCGGCCAACGCCAAGCAACGCCAAAGCATGTGTTGTAAATCGAGCAAACCCCCACACTTACTACAATAAAGTGAAACCCAGCAGTCCGGATTAATTTTATTCATGATGACCGGGTTAGGGTACGTACATGTCTGCAGAAGCCTTAATGTAACCGCCTGTGGCCTATTTAATTTAGAATGTGGCAGGGGGAATGCCCTGCGCCCTAGGTAATAGTGCTTGGTGATTTCGTTGTAGATTAACAGCTGGTCCCTGTACTCAGGAGCGGGAGATCCAGCCCCTTCAGGGAGTACATGGCACACTAATCCTCGTGCCTCCCTGTGCGCCACCTCGTTGAGGTTACGCGGGGCTCCCTCCACTATCCCCATGTGCGCCGGGAACCAAGTAACTGTATGCGAAGTGATATCCCTACCCTGCAGCAGTTTGTTAGCCGGTTCCGCAACAAGTCCTCTCGAGAAGGCTTTAATCGCAGATCGCAAGTCACTAAACACCAAAACTCTTCTTGAATCAATTAGTGCTAGAGCAATAGCCACCTGTTCGGCAACCCCCGGATCTTTGGTATAAATGGAAGCAGCATTTCTAACGCTCCCTTTGCCATCTACCACCACCACAGAATAAGCATTTTTACCATTAATCCATGCGGCATCAACAAAAGCAGACTCCTCCTCCTGATCCTTTGCCTCGCGCAACAAAGCCCTAGCTCTCGCGACCCGCCTCCCTACATTGTGCACGGGGTGCACATTCCGCGGAAACGGACGAACCATGATATTTGCCCTAAGGTTCACGTTCAACGCGTGTAGGGGCGCCTTATCGTGCAACACAGCCACCGATTCTTCAATTGACTGTAAAATAGACCTACCCGCTGGTGTACCTAGCAACCACTCCCTCTGTGCAGTACGCTGAGCCTCGGCAATTTCATCTAAAGTATTATGCAAACTGAGTCGTAACAACATATCGTTTGACGTAGTCATAGGAAGACCAAGCGCAGCCTTGACGGCTTTTCTTATTAATGCTTCCAATTTATTTTTCTCCCCCCTATTTCAATTTAGCATAGCTGCCACATACGAGAAATGACATATAATAAATGCGTGAACTAAGCGCATCGCACCTTCTTCTCCTAAACCCCTATGCCTATTAGAGATCCTTCTTATAAGTCTTATGGCCTCCTCCGTCTTCTTGGTGATACGCTGAATGGTTCTAATGTTCGATCCGTTCGCTTCAAGTACAAAACCCAGGACCCTGATTGCTTCAACTTTGGGTATCACCGACCCTCCCCTAGTATGAATTCTAATGCAAGGCTCAACTTCCGGTACCCAACCCTTCGGCTTACGACCTAGCTTCTTAGATTTTAAGATCAACAACTCCGACTTTTTATTGGAACACTTGAGCCCCATGAGACCCAGATACTCCTCTGCAAGCGTTACCATCTTCTGCAGCCTAGCCTCAAGCTCTCCATCACTACCACCGACACTCCATATAGTAATGTCATCTGCGTAGATAGAATAGCCAATATCCTGGACAGTGTCCAGTGTATTAGCCAACTTCGACATCGCCAGATTAAATAACATAGGCGAGAGTACGGATCCCTGCGGAGTACCACAGCAACCCAATTTAAAGACTTCCGACTTTATCTCCCCAAACTTGAGACATGTCCTTCTATCCATGAGGAAAGCCTTGACAAAATGGAAAAGCCGCTGCCCCCTGTTCAAGTCCGATAGCGCCTGTAGAATGAAAGAATGCCGGATTATACATAAAATAGTGCTTAATAGTGCTGCAAATATAGAGCAGCGTGCCTTTTCATAGCACCTCTGCAGAATGAAGTCATATAAGGTTCCCAGAAGTGTTGCATAATTCAGTTTCCTAAAATCAGCTTCGCCACGATACAGTCTTGTTATGCAGTGAAGCATATGCAATGAACGGCGGCGAAGCATATTATAAAAGTGGGAAGGGGCCACTGTCACGGGACATATAATGTGTTCATTAAAGGGACATTAAAGAGAAAAATTATTTCTTCTGCATTAGTAAATTACCTTTCTACAACACCAAAAACACCACTTTTACCAGTATAAGACGCTTGGTAGGCCAGAAAAAGCGCAAAAACGAAAGACGGGTGGCGACGCTTCCTTGAAGTTCCCGCACCTGGTCGCTGTGACGTCATGGATTTGGATGGTATCTTCTAGGGCCTACTTAAGCACATAGCGGTACAGACTGTCTACATTGTGTTCTAAAGGAACCAAATGTGAAGTTTCGGGAATTTTTACTCAGCCAAAGCGGCCCAAATGCAAAAATATACTTTGGAATCCCTGACGTCACCCTGACGCAGCTGCGTTGGGGTTTCGGTGCGAATTTCAAATACTGATACTTCGAACTTCATTTTCACATCCAATAACCAAACTATTGTTTTAAAATGACTGCCTGCAGAGTTCTAAAACAATGCTTTATTAGTCTAAACTGATTTATTGTTTCGCTTTAGTGTCCTTTTAATGCTACGTGTGTGCACCCTTCGTCTCCTGTCAGTAAAAGCACCAATACACCTATTAATTGTACTAGCAGGCCATCAGAGCTACTTTGTACATGGCTGTGGCAATGTGAACTCTTATTTCAACCACCTTGCAAGGATGTAGCTAATATTCTAAAAATAATAAACACTTAAAAAACATGAACACTATAAACTTTGGCTTGATAAACAAAATGTTACTTCTTTACAGTTAGGGCCGCACTTTTCACCCCTGAACATGGGCCTTAAATATCCACAGAAACAGCTTTGAATGGCTGCCAGTACAGTTATTACATGTGTCGGTACTTGTAGTATGACAGGGGACAGTAGGTGCACGCATGTGTAATTAAGAAACACACATGTCCTGTGACTATGGCTGTATTACAGAAAAAATGAATTTAGGAAACCAAGTTATGCAACATTTTTAGACCCTTGCCCAAAGCCAACCAAATTTCTTTCACGAGAACGATTCTAGGAATTTCTTACTATATTCCAGTGTTTTCTGTCTGCAACGGTAGTACTTTTTGCATATAAAGTTGAAGAGTCTGTAATACAAATGGTTTGTTTGTGTGTAAATTGTCCATCAGGGTAGCTTAAGCGCCAAGTAGAACACAAAAGGAAGATGACATATAACACAGAAAAGCTTCAATTTGGCCTAGACAGCACAAGATAGCACGAATTTTAGTTCTTGCGTAAATGTATTTTGACCATGAGTTGAAAAACCCTGTTCACTTAATGTTGAAGATAAAAGCTATTAGGAAAAGTACACAAATTCTTAAGGAATGAAAATGCACAGGGTAGGCTCATCAGAAAGTATAAGCTTTGCCTTTTAGTGAGAGTTTCTCAGAAATTTAAATGTGGTTTGTAATGAGAGCTAATTTTGAATGCTGATAATTCTAAAAATTCTATCACATTGAAGTCATTTAATAAGGATCTAGCTTCGCTTTTTCCTCCAAGTTTGGCATCGGCATCTAACCAAGTAGATGTAGCAGGATACAGCTGTACAATGGACAGGGAAAATGTGAACATTTACAGGACAAAGGACTCCTGCCAGATAGATTTAGCGGAAGGGCTCTGCACTTGCGTGATTGGTGTATTTAACATTAATAGCTCATGCAATTCAGAGATGCTCAAACAGTAAACATGTTTAATACTTCGTAGAGGAATGACTGTCACCTCTATCGCAGGCGAAAAAGATGAGCTCACATGCAGGTAGCGCGAGAATAGGTCACGCTAGCGCACTTGACCAAAGCGGCCGCGGTGTCAGCCTGCCCCGAGATCCCGTGGCACCATGGCTGGCTGGCTTAAACAAACAGTGGCTATGGCAGCTACCTCTTCGCTCCACCTCCCACAAATTGATGACACGGATGACCGAGCCCAGCCTCCCCACAACTTGGTGACCAGGACGACCGAGTCCTGCCATGACTGCATCAGCGCACTAACTTTACCAAGGCGAGTAGTGACGTGGCCTCGCACGGTTTGGCAGACGTCCTGCGATTGTAGGGTGCACGGGAATTCTACATTGACATGCTGGACATCTGGTTCATCCCGCTAAACAATGATTTCCTTTTCAACAAGGTTCCAGGCTCCGGCTCTCAGCCCATACTCTGACTTGTACAAGGACTCGTGGGCAGCCGTCCTTGCTCACTATGTCACCTCGAGTGCTCACTCTCCTCCAGCTGGTGCTCCATCACAACAGCTCTTGCCATCTATCGTGTCATTCTGCATCTGGTCGTCCCACATCACCTGCGTCCACCCGTGCCGGTCGTCAGCATGCGCCGACCCCAGCAACAAACCTCTACTTAGTCCGTGAGCTTCCTCCCCAGCTCAAACGCAGCTGCTCAACGATTCTTTCCAAGAAATACACTGGGCTAAACGCAAGCGCTTTCGGCTACTCTACAGCTCGTCGCTCTCTTTCCTTAGACGTTCCCACAAGCTGCCCGCTTTCCACTCGGGGCAACTCACTCATCGCCGATTCAGAGGCTCAGCCACTGGCTCCACAAGGCGCAAATTTCACTCTCGCTGGCACGGCGTTGACACAAGCACAACCTTCGTGATGCATTGAGTGACCACTGCAACCCTGATGCTATCGGCATTCGAGATTCCACTGCAAGTAGCAGCAGGCAAGCTTTCCGATGTTGTGCTCGCACCTTCTGCGGATGCATGGCCTACCGAAGTTTTGCAGGAGCAACTCTGCCATCCGGTTTCTTCAGCTCGAAAATCACTTCTACGTCAACAACATGAGTGACCAACACTTGCGCTATCTCCACGCAATTCCCGAGCTGTCAGACGGTCTACTTTTGGACCGCCGACTTCTACAGGCATGGTCATCTACATGTGCCTGTGGCAGGTTGCGATTTTTCACTCTGGTATCATTTTGGCTGCACCTCACACACAACCTATGCTGCCGGTGCTGCCTGGTATGTCTCTCTCAGATTGCGTGAACCCGACACTACCAATGACGACACCGTCTGCACACTTTACCTGGGCTTTACCATTGGACTTTATTTCAATTGCACTTCGCACTAGGAGATGGGCTCTGTAGCCGCGCGACTATAGCCTCCAACACAGGCAAAGAAGATGGGCTCACGCACAGGCAGAGCAAGAATAAAACATGCTAGTGCACGCGACCTGAACAGCTGCTCCCAAGATCCCGTGACACCATGGCTGGCTGGCTTGAATAAGCCGTGGCTACCTCTTCATGCTGCCTCCCATAAATTGGTGACCAGGATGACCGAACCTAGCCTTCCCACAACTTCTTTGTACATACACCTCTGCTCACAGTGCTTCTGTCGCAAGTCAGAAAAGGTTGCCTTAGCCTGCAAGTCATTATTGCATTCATGTAATTAACCATGAGGACTTGTTAATTTGCATTCCAGCAGAAGGGTTAAACATTTACACAAGTCAGAAATCAAAATGGAGCGACTCCCATGCATTATGGGAACCAATGTTACGGTAACATTTTGCTGGTAACCCAACATTGTTATGATTAACGTGAAGTGTTGCTAGGCGGACCGACACGTTTGTGTAAAATGAACTATGTGTGTAACGAAAGCAAAAAGACGTTAGTGACTATGATTGTGTGGCACTGACGGCATGATTTCTACTCCGGCCGTTTGACTTACATATGGGCTATCCGCAGGGCTTTACATACGTGGCTTCTTGTCTGATGTTCCTAGATCTACTCTAGTCCACATGCAGAGATGTGCCACACACAATCCATTCTTACCTGCAATGCACCAGACGTATATCGTACAGGCATTTACAGTTTTGTTTTTTTATCTGTGGGAAGGAACGAAAGCAACTTCTAATTAATTATGACTTTTCCGCAATGACAACCAGACAAGCATCTTACCTGATTTCTTCCCGAATGGTGATAACAGTTCTGAGCGTAGTAGGTCATTCGCACACTGTACTTCAATTTAAGCAGTGTCGTTCCACTGTTTCCTAGAGAAAAATTAAGTAAAATACAAGACGAAAAAATAATATTAGAAATATCTACATGAAATTACGTCTCAGATTTCCCAGTCCCAACTCTCGAACGCTTGATCCGAACTCATATAAAGCTTCTTTTTTTTTTCTTCCTGTTAGAAAAAATAAGCACAAAAAACAAGGAGTTTATCATACGTTGCAAAAGCATTTACGCAATACAAAGAGAGTTTTGTTCACTTGAAAAAGCCAGTCATGCATTACACAATGTGAAAGTAAAATGCCACTTACGAGTACGCATATCTTGAATGGCGAGATACGGCGGCTCCACTGCATGTAAAGGGCTTGCGCTGTTCTTGTCCATGTCACTTTGGTGTAGTTTGCGTTTATAAGCGCAGTCCATGATAACAGAAATGCACCAACTAGTCTACCAAGAGACGCGGAACGAGCTGGCATCCAGAGCTAGCATTTGGCGGGAACTCACGCCCCCGCGCCATTTGGCGAGAACTCGCCTGCGCCCTTACGAGCAGGTGGCGTTGGCCTGACGAAGAAAAAATAGACAGCAAGGAAAGTCCCGTTTCGCTTCCTCGCCCCGTCCTCGCTGGTGAGAGCTGATGCTCACAGAGAGAATCGCCCGTCCCTGCTTTCCAAGAACCTCTTCATTCCTTCTGGGAGAGGGAGATGCGACAGCGCAAGACGACTTCGGTTCTCCACACTTTTCCTTTTTTTCCTTTTTTTTTTCAGGCACTTCCTGTGAGCAGGTCGCCGTTTCCTTTTGGTGTGCGTGCTGTGCACGTGCGTGCGTGCGTGTAATGAAAATCTGCATTCTATATTTTGCAGGGATTGGTAGCTCTATACGAATATGTATATAGCTTATGTAAACAGCAATTTTGACCTCTTCAATGCGTCGAGCAGTGATTTGGGTGCTATGTACGTTAGCATGTAGGTTCTGTTTTCTTTTTTGGGAGTATTGTATAAATATTGTATAATCTTGTTTTGTTTCCTTTTGTACTTGCTCATTATTGTATACCTGTTATTACCGTGTGCAATTGTCTTTGTTTTAAAAGTCTCGCTGTAAAGGCTCTGCCAAGCGAAAGGGGGCTGCGGCTTTGTCAATCTGTATCTGACAGCTTTTTCTGCGCCTCCGCTGTCTGTACCTTTACAAGGCAGAAATAAATCATTTGAATTTTAATAAATATTTATCGTCAAAGCATCACGTCTATATGTGCACGAAGCTCGATAGGTGCATGCATGCATACACAGACAATACGCTTTCCAGGGAGCTTTGCACGAAAATGGTAGATATGTTTCACAGGAGACGGCGCTTGAAAAAACACTCATGATATACCATGAATTTATTAATTCTTAACTGCTTGATTGTTGAACGTCATTAGTTAATTGAGCAAAAATTGGAAGAACTTGATCTAACTCTATATAGTTCTTCCCAACCAAATCCACGTCGACAGCAGAAATGCTCCATTTTATGATTTACACTGATTGGCATGCAGCCTTAATTATTCTTAGACGAATTGACAATAGCTACAAAAATTGCAGATTTTGACATCTCTTCACAATTCGGCTTCGTATAATCGCTTCTTTCACTTTCCCCAGTGAAAACATCTAACTGAAATGTTTCCTAGAACTGTACAGTCCACGAGTCGCCTGCGCTTAGATCGTTTGACTGTTTTTGCTGTGCTGTGACAGGGCCGTTTACAATTAACCCGCCGTTCGCGAACAATTTTGCTTGACTCTTTCCACAGTTCATATGACTATTACGAGAACTGTCTAATGCAATATCCACTTGATTAAATTTTGTTCCCCGTTAAATAGTTATTTTCTCGATAGTTTAACTACAAAAGAAGAAAGCAATAATCAACGACACAATGGTGTTGCAAACATATCCGTTTTTGAAGTATTGAAATATTGTGCTTTTTGGTAAAGCAAATGTAATACTTACGCGATATGTCTTCTTCTTGCGACTTGCACACTGGTCTCCACGTAGTCTTGCTCTCATAGTAGTGGTCGTTGCATGTGCACCCGCATATATGGCGAAAATAAATTCGATTCTGATTTCATTTTTCACTCTAATTACTAGAGTTCGATCAGTCCAGAATAAAACAGAACCATTCTTTAGCCAGAAAGTGATCTAACTGCCAGATGAACTGTCACTAACGTCTTTATGTGATGGTTGCTGCTTTCCCCCGTGTGATGAACCGCCGTCATTGCTTTTGTATAGCTGGTATATATTCCATCATACATATTCATCTGTCAACATTTGTTACGCAAAAGCAACAACAAAAAATTGCTGCCTTTCACTTCTTCAAAGCACTGCGCAGCCTGTCGGAACGCACTGGCGCGTGTGAACGCATGGCCTGAAGGCTCAATTTCAATGTGTTGTGTAATTGCTGCCTGAACCACACCTTGCGCATGCAGGCACGCCAAGCGAGCGGCCTTCGAAACATTGCATGTCTTGCGCAAGGTTTCGATTAATACGCCGTAACGATATTGATGCGGCACTAAGAGCGTTTTAAACCGGGAGGATAAAGGCGGCGCCAAATGAACAGTAAGAACTCCCAGCTCGCGCGCTCTTGCGCACGGTGAAATGTCAGCGTTAGATAAGGTAAAAGAAAAATGGCACATGTTATGTTCATGTCAGGAACCCGAATATAATGCGAGGCGCGTTCCAAGGCTCAAAATTTCGGGGAAGAAACTCGCGCTATATTCATGCAAATTTTAAGTGCGTATCTCTCATGTGTCGCCTCTTCTCTGGCTCACGCTGGTAGCAGCAAGTAAAGAACACCTCCTTAAATAGTACTAATGTTATTTCATTATTTCAATGGTCAACTCACCAGCATTCAGGCACTCCAGCTACGTGTGTCTCTGTGTGTGTTCTACCCATTCGCTACATTATGTCATTAATTACAAATACTCATTTAGGCGCAAACCTCGCTTATGTATTATGGTATATGTCTTTATCAATTAGACGTCATTTCGGACGTTCGGTGGTCTCGATTTGTCACGTAAGTGCATCATAGCCCCATATAAAAACCAGAAGACATGTATATTCGAACGCGGAAACAGAAAGTTCGATCACGTCAAACGACTGTTCTTTCTTTCTTTTCTTTTTCATATATGTGCCAGCTAGAAGAAGTGCGGGATATCTACCGGATGTTCATATGTAAAATATCCACAATGAGACTTTCGACGGATGCGATTTCGTATACTGAGGGAGTACATGCATGAGTCATATATTGTAATGACGAAGCTTTATTTTAGATGAGAGCTATAGGTTACGTGGCCGCCTGCATGCAACGCGCAGTCTGCCATTTGGGAAGTGGTGCCATTGTCGAGAAGGCCCTTCCTCTTGCGCAAGCGCAATATATGAAAGCGCTATACGTGAAAACGTATAAAGTTGACAGCAGCAATTGATGGACAAGAAAAAAGAAACCTATATAATATTGCCTAATGTAAGCCGTTACATGTTTTCAGCCAGAAGCTTATAACTATATTAGGCAAAGCTGTATAGGTAAAACTATACTGATTAAAAAAATATTACAATTAAACTGTACATTTGTTGCGACGCACTATAGCGTATGCATCCATGTTAATTCTTCCGCATGCAAGTGCTTTTTGTGGTGCTGCCTTGGGTGCGTTTCTGAATTTCTCATCTTGGGCTCAGATAGATCGCACCGTTTATTCAAAATTTATTGACAACAGACACCGCTGCCTTCTCGGCCGCAAGCGCAGCCTACAGCGACCGAAAAGAAATGTTTCCCGCGCTTCTCCGCCTGCCTTCCCTGGTTGCGAACGTTTTTTTTTTTTTTTCTTCTTCTTTTTCTTTCCCCTCCTAGCTCCATACTACGGTTACCCGGCCCCGCTACTCGGCCTTGGGCTCGGTCCTCCCTTCTTGCCCGCATTCTTCCCCGCCTCTGGACTATTTTCCTTTACTTTTTTTTCCCCCGTTAGTCCGAGTCGCCAGAGTCTACATCAGCTTGTCGTTGGAAGTAGGCATGCGCGTTTACATTGCGTGTTCGTTCGCGCTCAAATTTCGCAATGAGGTCGCATTCTTTCTTTTTGAATTTTTCACAGAGTGTTTAATTAGTATCTCTGCTTGCCACGGTTCATGCGAAAAAGACACCTCCTACCCAGTCGAACCGAACCAACTGCGAACGAACCAGTTTAAAAGCAATGCAAAGCGTTTCACCAATGCGGAGAAACAAAACATGCCGCTTTTTAGCGACACGTGAGTTCAAACCAAGCAGCAACACGAGCAAACTCATAAAAAAAGAACTAGAAAAAGGTCCAGAGTTGCAGTCTGGTGCTTCGGCAGTGTGCATCAGTTGTGGCAGCATGCAAAATGCTTATTATTGTAGTTATCTACTTAGTGCAATACATTTTATGCTGTCTAACAAAAAAAAAATACGTGGAGCCAAAGTTCAGTCGGCAACTAAAGCCGGCCCGATGCATTGCCGGCTTGTCGCACAGACGAGCGTTTGGCGCGCTCGGCGTTCACTCGTGCTCTGACGGAGGCCCAGCCCGCGCGGCCGGCCGCGTGCCGATGTAGCTGGAAGGAGACGCCGGGCCGGCTGCTTTCGGAAGTCGGGTCACAGAACAGTGAAGCCGGCTGCCGACTATTTCCCAACAATCGGCCAATCATTGGCAGTCGGCTAGGGTTGCTTGGTTACAGACGACAGCATTAAAACGACACTAAATTGAAACAGGAAATTGAGCTGGCATAAAAGAGGGGCCTTAGGGAATGCGCACATATTTTTTCGGTGCAAACATATTTCTTAACAGTAGATAAATTCGTAATCGAAGTAATCAAAGTGATCAAAAAAGCGCAATGCTTTCGTCAAACCGCTCATCCACACGCGCGCCAATAACGCGCCGCTCGAAGCGGGCAAGAACATGGCGGACGCCGTAGCAGACGACGCACTTGTCTCCACCCTGAACGGAGCGGCGGGCGAGGACATCAAGGCATCCTAAGGTGACGCTGCGAACCGCGCCACCTATCGGCGGCGACAAGAAGTGCTTCAAGCTCTGCCGCGTTGCGAGCGCACTCTTAAGTATTCTAGTACACTGTACTCCAAACTTCCCAGCTCCCGTCGGGTTCGGCGCCTAGCAGACGAAATACTCGGTGGGAGGATGATTGACAGGAGCGTGTCGTCATTTTGACGTCACCAAAACCGTGGCCGCGCCCCGCGGCTGGCGACGTCAGCGAGGAGTAGGCCAATCGCGCGCGCCGGTAACCGAACGAACGCGCCGAACAACCATCTCCGATCGCACGCTAGTAGAGCAACTAGATTCAGATATAGACTCTTCGTCGGTAATTTCCATGGCGAGACTGATCAACCAACGCGTAGCGCACCGCCATATTGGCGGCGAGCAGTTACGGAGTCGCCATCTATCGGAAGCGCCTCGCTAACGTAGTGAGGGATCACGCGGCGCGCTCCTCATAGGTTTTGCTGTCAGCGCTCACTGAAAAAATTAACACCACGCGCGAGCTCTCCCGGACATTTCTGTAAGTACTTTCGAAACGAGAGAAGTTTTTTACTGTCCAAATAATAATCTTGGGCAAACTGAAAGCACACAATCGTTGACAGACGCTATCTCTTTACCGAATACGTGAACGCCACTGAGCGCGGTAGCCGCGATGGGGCCTCCCGAACCGGCTTCTTGCGTGAAAGGTAGGTAAACGCTGAGAGCAAACTATTTGAGATATGTTCTTATAGTGTTTGTATAACTAAATGGAGCATAATAGAACGAAGCCTCAATGCAGCGATCGCGCAGATTCGCAGCGACCGACTGCGAGTCTGCATGCTTGTCCGCGCACTGTTTCGCTTTCTCCGCGCGCGCGTTTTCGCACCATGCCATGAGCGTTAGGCCGCAGAATATGAGCATTTGACAGTATACAAGCAACCATTGTTGCGTGGGCGCTATCAGAGCTGTTCAAAAATAATTTCATTGTAGAGAATTCGACGCCTACGGGGACTGTGATGTGCCGTCGCGACGATTGAATCTTTTTTTCTTGTAAATTCTTTGACCTTTCAATATTATTTCTCGAGTTGCGTCGCACTGTATGTTTATCGGTGCTCTCAACGTGCAATTTCCCGCTGCTCCTTTTTTGTAATCCAGTGCATTAATTCATGACACAAACATGACCATATGCCATGCTTTTTTTAAATGTGCTTCTTACCGCTGCCTTTTCACTCCACTGAACTTGCCAGTATCTATAGCATCGACAAATTCATAGATCACACCGTCATGACATTAGTCGGGCAGCGGGCTCGGGCGAGCGTCTGAGTGCGCGTTTTCAGAACATCGCAGACCGGGCGCCGTAGTGGAAATCTTCCTCGCGTCTGAGCTTGCTGCATACTCGAGTTGTAGCCGACGACTGTTTGCGGGTTTTATGTTTCGCGAACCAAGCTTCACGCAGCTTCTTGTCCTGCGGACGTGTGAATAAGGCTGACACCGGCCTCCGTTACGTGCGTCCGGCCCTGCGGCACCGAGCGGTAGCCTATTATGTTGCGCGCCTTCAAAGGCAGCCACTATCTATTGTAGTGCTTTCAAGCGTTGTAAAGGAGACACTCGAAGCGGGAAAATTTCGTCACTAAATGAGGACCGCAGCGTACGAGGGGATTTTAACTCGTTTTCAGCTCGCTTCGGCGTTCCCGCAGCAGCCGACGCGGCCGCTATGTCCACGTGATCCCTCCTAGCACGTCACGCCGACGGTGGCGCCAGCTTTCTCAGTGGTGGAGCTCGAGGCCAATATCCCAGTGAAGCCGCCACCGAGCGAGCGCAAGGCGAGGTTTTCGTCATATCAACAGGCCCCGCACACTGTCAACTTCAACAAATGGCCACAGAGGGCGAAAAATCAATCGAGGTGTGTTTCAGCGTAAGCGCGCAAGTGGAGCTACTGTAATTCGGTCGCATACTTTGTGCTTTTTCTGCGCTGAACATGCTGGATTTTTTACTTTACACAAACCATTGACATAAACAATCGAGGTGTCTAAGGATGTTTTTTTTTACCTCAGGCAAATAGGCAGTTGATTTTTTTTTTTAATTTGATTGTTGAAGCTGGTTTTTAATCATAGCGTCAAGGTTTTTGTACTTGATTAACCACCGACAGCCTATTGGTATCGATGTGTTTCCTGGGCGTTGGCGTTGGAATACCATAACTCTATGTCGAATACTACGGCGGTAAAGCATTTTCGAAAAGCATGCTGGTTTCGTCTGCGAGTCATTACATAGACTTGCTATAAAGAGGTCTACTCTTGGCAAAAAATAGGGTCTGATTTTGTTTAGGCGTTGATTATCATAATGAATGCGGCAGAGGTTGAGGGAGTACGCTTGAAGGTACGTTTTTATGCCGTTGATCTCCATAACACCGTAACTACGCAAACCGATCTCACAGAACACCCGATGCATCATTGTGTGTTCTCCGTCATCGCTTGTTTGCTGTACGCCTACTAATTCTTCATTTCTTCTTCAAGTGTTGTATCCTCCTTTTGTCCTTGTTCTCTTTTGCTTCACTTACAGTATGTCGTTCCGTCAGCTGTAATGCGCATTTGCAAAACCAATACGTTTGATAAGACGCAGTGGTTATCATAATTTCACTACACATGTATTAAGCTGGCACATATGGTTCAGATACAGATACCTGTATGCGGACTTGCACGACGTTGATGCGGAGATTAGGATAATTATGACACCCGTAAAGAAGAGGCAGCTGACGGCCGTAAGCTGCTGCGTTCTTTCCGCCAAACTACCCGGCCTGGTAGTGCTGTAAAGATGCTGTATGAAAGTGACACGCGGTGAGAGGGAAATTATTATACTTAGCAGCCGACCGTACGTTTTGCAGCTTAGGTCTTCTTTCTTGTGCGTTTGTGCTACCCTTATTAATGAGCCATTTCTTGACTATGTTCTTGACTATGTAACCGCGTTTGTGTGGATGCGTAGACGTGTGCTTTTTAACGCGATAGCGTTAAGGAGCTCGTGTCGCAGAAAAGCCGGTGTCGTCGGCGTCGGTGTCGGCGTCGGCGTCCGCGGCGTTGGCCGTGAGCGATAAATCACGGCAGGCACTTCATAAATAAAAAGCAACTTCCAAGATGGGCTGGGTGGGAATCGAACCAGGGTCTCCGGAGTGTGAGACGGAGACGTTACCACTGAGCCACGAGTTCGATGCTTCAAAGCGGTACAAAAGCGCCTCTAGTGAACGCGGTGTTACCTTAGAAGGCTCAGGCGTGCGTCGCTTGCTGAGGCGCGCATTTCGTTGTCGCGCCGAACGCTGCGTTGCTTGACGCTCACCGCGTCCGATGCGGGGCGCGTTGTCGCTGCGCCGTAGCCCAATACCCCTTGGCGGGTCGACGGGAACGCTGTCGCGTTCCACTCTTGAAGGCGAAGCTTAAGCGTCCTCCAATTTTTGTTGTACTTGTAAAATGCAAATAAAATATTTTCAAGCTTACTCAATCTTTGGTGTCGCGTGCGTTTATTCCAGTCGAGGCCATCGTGCCACCTGGAAACCGCATTCTGTCAGTAGCCCTACACGAAATGCAACAGCTGGAGCGCGGCGGCACAACTCGGGGTAACGGCGGCGTAATAAACGAAAAACCGCTCGGGATGCCCTTAAAAGTCAGTTCAGAGTGTGCCTTAACTCGATATGACTCAGCGCTACATATATTCTGCTGCGCCTCGATCGTGCTCCCGCCAGTTTGGTTGCTGTGTGGCAAACGTAGCGCCTACATATATATGTAGGCGCTACGTTTGCCACACAGCAACCAAACTGGCGGGAGCACGATCGAGGCGCAGCGATATATGTAGGCGCTACGTTTGCCACACAGCAACCAAACTGGCGGGAGCACGATCGAGGCGCAGCGGCCAGAAACCCAGTAAAGCCACAGAACACCTGGTAAAGCGGCCATACTTTGCAAAACCCCGTTTCCGATGGATGGATGGATGTTATGAGCGTCCCCTTTGGAACGGGGCGGTGGGTTGCGCCACCAAGCTCATGCTACTATGCTGCCTAATATCCTACCTAGGTTAACCAATGAAAAAAAAAAAAAAACACTATGAACTACCACGTCCAAATTTTCTGATCCCGTATTGCGAACTGTGTTTTTGTACGTCTCCGTCTTTTGTCGTTTCCCTACTTTTCTTCCACCAATCCTCCAATCGCCTCTTACTAATGTCTATTGCGGACCTGTTTGCTTTACCACTGCTCCCGCTGAACCCAAGGGCTTCAAGGAGGCCAGTGGTGCCTAAATCGACCGCTGGGTAGACGCCTTCACATTCTAATAAAATATGCTCCGTCGTTTGCGTCATCTGTGGTCGCATACTTTAGTTCACGACGATACCGCTACGCTTATTTCCGTTGCACTGTGGAAGGTACAGTTTCCCTTCTCTAAGTTTGTATAGGTGTTCTGTGATATCAACGGAGAGACCACCTATTAGGCACGACGCCTGCTCGGGGGCCACTGTACACGCCACGAGCGGGGAGCAAGCTGACGTCACGCGTCGTCATAGCAACGGAGAGAGCTGACGTCACACCAGCTGCTTAGCGCCGCGCCGGCTCTGGGGGGGCCACAATTTCTTTCTCTATGGAGCCACGGCATACGCGACGAGCGGTTAGACCTGGCGTAGTATTGCTTTGGCAATAAAAAAACTATTTTAGAAAGGCGGGAAGCCTGCAGAAGAGGAACAGCTCGAAACAGCTGCTCCGAAACAATACGGTACCCTCCCTCCCCACGAAACCGGCAAAAATGGCGGCGAGGCGGATGATTCCGGTACGTCTCCAGTTTCACGCTCGAGCTCGCGAGGGTAATGGGCCCGGCGTCAAGCATCAGCTGATCAACTCAACAAGGTCTTACTCTTTATGTTCGCTGAGGTCGTGCACAATTACGAAAACCGCTACAACACCCGCCTCTTGTTTAGATGAAGCACGAACAACTGGGCGCGAGTTCGGAGAGATGACAAAACCGCAATAATTTCTTTTTTTTTTTTTTTTGTAAGTGCTTAAAATTATGCGCTTTTAACTCGAAGAGGCAATGAATAGAGCAGTGTACAAATTAGTTTCATATGTACTCACATTTAGAAGCCCTGCTGTGCGTTCTCAAGGTTTGTACCGGCGAATCGCATTCCTTCTTTGCCCGGGCAGCCGTCTCAACTCCGCACAACATACCCTCAAAGTTTCGTCGACGAACACCACAAGGAACACAAGAGTTTTGGAGCACATCGATATGTACGCTGCCGAAGAACAGGAAGCAGCTTGTCTTGTCGAAATGTCCAACCGGTCCACGACCAAATAACATGACGCAACCGTTGCGCGGCAAATTTACCCCTTCACAAGACCATAGTTACACAAGGGGAGAGAGGGTTAGAAGCGACCGACAAGCCCGACGTCTACGCCGCTTCTGCAAGTACTGAGTGCGCGCCAAATCACCTGAATCACCGGCCTGGCTCTTGAGTGCCGTGTGCAGGCGTTGTCTTATTGGTTAACTTGAGCCACGAGATCTGCCGCTTCGCTAGTCGCACGAAGAGTTTATAAAGGAAGGTGCTGCTCGTGCCAGTGTCCTTGAACTCGTTGACCGTGCCAGCTACCTCGGCTTTGGCGGGAAAAGGCAGACTCCGCACGTTTTCGTTTCAGTGGGAAAAGTCGATGTTTGATAGTGACATTGAGCGCTGTTTGATTGCTGAATATTTCCAATACATCGGCGTCTCTTTCTTTCTTTAATGAAAATAAAGGAAAGAGATGTAGTCACTGTACAATGATGACGCCTACTCGTTTTCGTTTCGACTGGCCCGTTCAGTTACTTAATGCGTCACTGGTCACTGTGTTCATTCTATAGAAAGTGCGATAACAAGGAAAATTTCTGTTTGTACTGGCGAAGACGTTATCGGGAGTACGTTCTTAAACAAATTTACACTCTTTGGGTCGTATCTTGCCACACAAGAATAATCGTCATCTGTCTTGCTTGCGTTTCCTTTCTTGAAAACGCTGTGCTCACTACTTTCCTGTCGATAATGCTCTGTCATGGTGATAACGCGCATGCCGTTCGTGACCTGGAAGGGCTGGGCTCACAGCGTTTAAGAAAGGAAATGAGGACGAGAAAGATGACGATTATTGTTGGTGTGGCAAGATACGACCAAAAGGGTGTAATTTTGTTTAAGAATCTATGCACTAGAAAACAACTCTTAATTAGTCTGTTGTGTGTTGTAATATCTTCGAACTGGCAACGCTCATAGTGTGCGCGACAGTGTGGCCGCTTCCTTTGGTTTTATCCCGTCGTATTACCTTTGTTTGTTTTGTGTATACAGGTTTTTTTTAGCTGCACCAAATTTTTAAGATTAGAAAAACATAAATCACGGTAACGTTATGTTTACCTTTCGAGTGTATGGATTGGCGGCCTCTAGATACAGAGCAATTTCCGCACTTACGTGGACAACTAGCGAAGTTACGCTAATTAACTTAATTTCTAATTATAAACAATAGGTGGCTACAGCAAACCAGTACTTGGGGCCCATCCCCGACACTACCTATACTAACGATCAAATTTTGAATAGCGGAGTTCATTTGGGAGCTACGCGAACGATTAATTCCGCTTGGCAGGTTCCTTGAAACCGAAACTGGCTGGAAAAAGTGCGTCTGTGTCGTCGATGTCACCCCTCCCCCCCCCCCCCCAAGAGCAACAGGGGGCCCCGGGTGCAAGGGGCTAGTGGGGGGAGGGGGGGATGTCATATACGTCTCTGAAGACACCCGGAACTTGATATCCTCGCCTTCCTCGACTACAGCCGGGGGGGGGGGGGGGGTAGGAGGTGACAGAAGTCCTATGGGCCCCGGGTGCCAGACGACCTAGCTACGCCACTGCTCCCCCCCCCCCCCCCCTCCCTTTCGTCAACTCTATGAGGTCACCGCTGCTCCGGCGACGCAAGTAGCTTGCGTTATCTCCTTGCTGTCTGCGGCTTTGGCCTAGCGCTTCAATGCCGGCGGGCCGCTAAATTTACTTCGTCATTCCGTTTGGCGCCACGTGTGTGTCCATGCACTTCTACCGACGAAATGCCGTTTCAGGCTGTGGATGAAAACGACGTTTAATCAAAATTCACTTTCTCCGGGAAAGCTATCTCGAACGCGTGCGCGCGAGTTGTGTAAATGAAAACGTGAAACTAAAACAGATATGAACATAACTCACCAAGTGAAGGGGAAAAAAAGAAAGGAATACTACTACTGCAGCAAAGACAACCTGCTCAATGAACCCGGAGTTTAGTGCACTCAACAAAGCTTTAGTCCTGGAAGCAACTGCTCAGCAAGCCACTTGTTAGCAGACTTATACGTATTTCACACACACATATACACACAAAGTGTTGTTCCAATCACATGCCTTTAAAGGAACAGTTCAAAACGATGGCCATTGGTGGCAACACACATCATCAACCTATCTTTCATGCAATTAAATACTCGCTTGAGCATTGCAGGTTGAATTGCAGCACATGCAGCAATGATCCTTTATTTATTTATTTATTTATTTCAAAATACTGCAGGCCAATGTGGTGGCCCAAGCAGGTGTGGGTTACATCCAACATGAATGTGCAAAGCAACAGACAACAAAAAAGCAAGCAAGAAAGAAGAAAAGCAAAAAAAAAAAGAAAAATAAAACTTAAGAGAGAAGGTAACACTCCAACTCAGCGAGAAAATTATTGGAACCAAAAATATCAGACGGCAAAGAATTCCATTCTTCCACAGTTCTTGGAAAATAACTGAATTTGAAAGCTTTTGGATGGATGGAAACAACTTTATTCTGAATCCGGCAAATTTGATGACCCGGGCTCAGGTCTCCCATGAGGGGACTTCGAGGCCTTGCCTCGTCGCCGCCTCTCGGGCTTGCTGGACAGCCCACTCTTGTGTCTTGAGGTTGGAGCTGCGCAGAGCGGCGGCCCACTTCGACGCAAGAGCTTCCGGAGCTACTGCCATTGTAGCTGATGTAACCCGACACTCCCACAACATGTGTGACAGTGTCGCTCTAGTTTCCTGACATAATTTGCAAAGAGCATTCGGGTATTGCGCAGGGAAAATGTGCTGCAATCGCACCGGACTTGGGAATGTTTGTGTTTGCAATTGTCGCCAGTTGACTGCCTGGCGACGTTTCAGCATGGGCTGAGGTGGGGGCAGCAACCGCCTGCCTAGCTGGTAGTGCTTGGTGATGTCATTGTACCTGACCAGGCGTTCTCGCGTGTTTTGAGCCAGCAGTTCCGAACTCGAAGAGGCGGTCCCCGATTCTGCGCGGCGGGTCAGTTCTCGCGCAGAGCGGTGTGCTACCTCGTTCAAGTTAATGAGGCCCTCATCGGTGGGGGTGGCGACGTGCGCTGGAAACCATATGATGGCGGTGTTATCGAAGTGCTGTCGACCAGCTTTCCTTAGAATCTGGAGAGCTTCGTAGGAAATGCGCCCCCGCGCGTAGTTGCGAACTGCGGATTGTGAGTCGCTAAACACTACCTCGCAGAGGGGGTCGGTAAGCGCAAGCGCAATCGCTACCTCTTCTGCTGTTTCGGGGTATTCCGTTGCGACACTACACGCGTGCGTAAGCCTGGAGCTAACGTCTACGACTACCGCCGTGAACCGATGTTCTCGTGTGTATTCTGCGGCGTCTACAAAGCGCGTAGTCCTCTTTCCACCCAAGGAGCGCAGCAGTGCCTTGGCACGGGCCTGGCGTCGGCCCCGATTAAATTCGGGGTGCATGATTCGAGGTATAGGGGCGACAATCAGCGTGTCGCTGAGGTCAGGTGGAATGACCTGTTTCTGACCGTGTTGGACGTGGTAGTTGAAGCCGAGTTTCTGCAGGATGTACCGGCCCGTGGCTGTCAGAGACATGCGTTCGAGTTGAGAGGTTCTTTGCGCATCCACGATTTCCTCAAGCGTGTTTGTATACCCCCAGCTGTAGCAGACGAGCAGTGCTTGTGGACTCCGGTAGGCCAAGGGCGATCTTGTAAGTCTTGCGTATAAGGGTGTTGATTTTCTCCCTTTCAGTGACATTCCAGTTGTGGAAGGCAGCCACATAAGTGATGTGACTGATTGCGAAAGAGTGTATGAGGCGCATGACACTGTCCTCCTTCATGCCCGTGTGCTTGTTTGTAATGCGTTTGATCAGGCGGGTAGCCGCTGTAACCTTGCCTTCGATTTTGCGAATAGCTTCTATGTTTGACCCGTTGGCTGTTATATGCATGCCTAGGATGCGTATCTTCGGGACTCGGGGAATGCAGGAGCCGTCTTGCGTATAGAGGATTATGTCGTCACATTGGCGCGATTCGGCTGTAGGCTTGGGCCGGCGGCGCGAGCGGTAGACGAGCAGCTCCGATTTCAGTGGAGATAGTCGGAGACCTGTGTCTTGGAGGTAGGTTTCGACTGCAGAGACCGCTGCTTGTAATGTGCATTCTATCTGACCGTCACTGCCCTTGTTGACCCACAGGGTGATGTCATCTGCGTACAAGGCGTAATGGAGGCCATCGATCTCGTCGAGGTAGGCCGGGAGACCCAGCATCACGAGGTTGAAAAGGAGCGGGGATATGACCGATCCTTGAGGAGTGCCGGTGCTTCCTAGTGTATGTTCGTCGGATGTCATGCTGCCGACCGCGAGGGTGACTGTGCGGCGCGACAGGAAGTCTCTGACGTAGTTGTAGCTTCGCTCACCCAAGTTGAGCTTGTTTATGCGGCTCAGGATTGCTGCATGTGCTACATTGTCAAATGCCTTTTCCAAATCTAGGCCGAGGATGGCCCGGTTGCCACTAGTTGGGTCATTGATAATCTGGTGGTAGAGCTGGAGCATGACGTCTTGAGTGGAGAGGTGTGACCGGAAGCCCACCATAGTGGATGGGTAGACTCCAGTGTCCTCGAGGTGGTGGTTGATGCGGGAGAGGAACGCGTGCTCCATCACCTTGCCAACGCAGGATGTGAGGGAAATGGGCCGCAAGTGATCGAGGCTGGACGGCTTGCCTGGCTTCGGTATCAGGACTGCTTTAGAGCGTTTCCACGCCTCTGGGATGCAACCTGCTCGCCAGCATTTGTTTATGTATGCCGTAAGAGCGGTTATCGAGGCATCATCGAGGTTTCTGAGAGTCTTGTTCGTAACCTTGTCGGGACCAGGTGCTGATTTGCCATTAAGGTCGTGGAGAGCTGCGCGGATCTCTGACTCGTGAAATTCTTCATCGAGTGTCACATTTGTCTCTCCAGTGTAATCCCCGTGTTGAACATCGGGCCGTTGAGGGAAGTACTTGGCTAGCAGGCGTGTCACGAGCTGGTGATCACTCGTGGTAGCCTGTTCCTTGTGGAAAAGGCGTTGCAGGTTTGCTTGCTGAGCCGACTTGCTCTGCGTTTCCCCCAAGAGGTGACGAAGGAGACGCCACGTGCTGCCATTGTGGAGCTGCCCATCGACTGCGTTGCAGATGTCATACCACTGTTGGCGGCTTATGGTCCGGCAATGTTCTTCCAGCTGGCGATTGATTTGTGCGATCTTCTTACGAAGCTTTCGGTTGTGCCTTTGCTTCTTCCATCTTGCGTTTAGGGACGTCTTGGCTTCCCAGAGGTGGGCTAGTCGGCTGTCGATCTTGTCAACCAGGACTTCGGGTGCGAGCGTCTGCGTCGCCTTGTTCATGTCGTCGTTTGATCGGGCAAATATTGGGGTTAGTGCAAATTCATGGCCATGGCGTGTGCGTCGTGTTGTTAAGGGTTTTATACTGTCAGGCAGATCTATTTTTATGTTACCAAACATACAATTATAAAGAAATGAAAGGCGACTAAATTTTCTGCGGGCTTCTAGCGTAGAAATACAGTTTAATTGCATTAGGTTGGATGGGGAATCAAGTCTACGATATTTGCCAAATATAAACCTAACAGCCTTTCTGTTAATACGTTCAAGTTGCATGATATCTTTCTTTGAATAGGGATCCCAAATGATAGAAGCATACTCAAGCTTAGAACGAACACACGTATTATAAGCTAAAAGCTTTGTTTGCGAGGGTGCGAATTTCAGCTTTCTTTTAAGGAACCATAACTTACGTAGTGCAGATGAGCAGATACCAGAAATGTGGGTTGACCAAGTTAAGTTGCTTGTGAGGGTGACACCTAAGTACTTATATTTGCCTACAATCGAGATACTATTGTTTCTAAGGGTATAACAGAACTGGCTCGGATTTAGTTTCCTGGTGATACGAAGTAGTACTGTTTTCTGAGTATTTAGTTGCATGCCCCATTTTTGACACCAGTCGTCATTAACATTCAGTGCATGTTGCAATTCAATGTGATCTCTGGGGGATACAATTTGTTTAAAAATGATACAATCATCCGCGAACAAACGTACAGACACATTTTCGGGAATAACATCAACCAAGTCATTAACATAAATTAAAAACAAAAGTGGTCCCAATACACTTCCCTGTGGAACTCCAGACGTGACATGAAGAATAGCAGATGATGAATCATTTATTACCACATATTGTTGTCTGTTGTGAAGGTAAGCCCCAATCCATTGAACTATTTTTCTTGGTAACCCCAAGCACTGTAATTTGTACAGCAATTTCCCATGTGGCACTTTGTCAAAGGCTTTACAGAAATCTAGGAAGAGAACATCTATTTGACCTGATGCATCAAGCCCTCGTGAAAATTCATGCACAGTTGTAACTAGTTGTGTAACAGTGGATAACCCTTTTCTAAATCCATGTTGAAATTTTGATAGTACATTATTATCACTAAGGAATTCATGAATGAAGTTTGCAATAACATGCTCGAGAAGTTTACAACAACTGCTTGTAATAGAGATAGGACGATAATTCTCAAACGACAAGTGGTCACCTTTTTTATGAATCAGCTTAACACGTGCTATACCCCAGTCAGTCGGTATTTCCCCTGAAGACAGTGAACAGTTAAAAAGAGCAGTTAGAAACCCGGATAAATACTCAGCGTATCGGTTAAGAAAGGCATTAGGGATACCGTCAGGCCCAGCAGATTTTTTAGGATCAAGTATTAACAGCATATGTATTACTCCTTCCCTCGTTACTTCTATGTCAGTATCAGTTTCAACGACTGAATTCTGAAATTCGTAATCATCGGTTTTAGTAAAAACACTCTGGAAATATGCATTAAAATGTTCAGCAATAGCACAGGAGTCAGTTATCACCAAACCATCGACATTCATTTTGCTAATCCCGGTTTTCGTCTCACTTAAGTACCGCCAAAACTTTTGGGGGTTAGTTTGAAGAAAATCTGCCAATGTATTAGTATAAAAATATTTCCTTGCTTTTGCCAAGCTTGTTTGTAGCTTAACTTTTAATTCTGTAAACTGGGAAGTCATTGTTGCACGCTTCTTGCGTAGTCTTTTAATTTTACGCTTCATGTGGATCATTTCTCGGTTAATCCACGGGTTTACACGGTGCTTACACATTTTTCGGCTGGGTACAAAATTATCAAGACAATAATGTATGGTTTTAACGAAGAGTTGCCATGAGGTCTCAACATCGTGTGATAAGGTTTCGATATGCGTATCAAGGTAATCAATTATAGCGACATCATCAGCCTTAGAAAATTCCTTTACAACATTGGCTGACTGAGTTTTTTTAGTTCGACCTAAAGCCTTATCCCAGATAAAGAAGATTAGCTTATGGTCAGAAATACCAGGCTCAATTACAATGGTGCCGTGAATGAATATTTCACTGAGGAACAGTAAATCCGAAATTGAGCTGCCTCGAGTATAGTCAGTCACCGCTTGCTTAAGGTTGAGCAAAAACATGATGTCAAGAATAGAATCACCAGTAGAAGAACAGTCATAACGTAGGTTCTCCCAATCAATCGTTGGTAAATTAAAATCACCAGTTATCAATATGTTTTTATTACGCAAACCTAAAAGTCGATCGTATAGCTTATTCAAAAACAAATCATCTGCATTGGGTGTACGGTACATGACACAAAGAAAAAAGGTATCCTGCTTAAACGATATTTTCAAAAAAAGGCTTTCATGATCCGCAATTTGATCAACAAGAGTGGCATCAACGCTATCTTTTATAATAACCGCCACGCCGCCACCACGAGAGCCTCTATCACGCCTGAAGACTTGATAACCAGGCGGCACAATTTCGTCGTCGCCTATCAGATCATGTAGTTACGTTTCTGTAATAACGCATATATGTGGGTCATATAAAATAAGGATATTTTCAAGCTTATCAAGTTTGTTACTAATGCTCTGTGCATTAAAAGATATCAGGCGCAGCTGCGCAGTTGGGAACTGCTATATCTTTGTAGGCTTCTTTTTCGCCTTTGTAAGCCATTTCCGAGTGTTTGAGGAGTCATTCCAACTGTAGATGTCATTGTCAACATGAAGGCTATCATGCACAAGGAATACTTTTTTACCAGCTGCTATCTCTTCCTTCGCTGCTGCCAGAGCAATTTACGCTTCCGTCGAGTGTCCTCACAGTAGTCGTTATCAATACTTATCGGAGAACCCTTAAGCTTTGAAACATTCTTCCAGACAGCCTGCTTTTCCCTGTAGTCTTGAAAATAAAGAATTACTGGCCAATTTTGTTCGCTATGTCCTAGTCTGTGAATGCGGGCGACTGAAGAGCAGTTCACGCCCAACTTATTCCTAAACAATTCATCAATAACCTTTTTCCTCAAGTCCAGTTCAGTTTCATTCGCGTGTTCCGCAATACCGAAAACTATCAAGTTTGATCTACGACTGCGATTTTCAAGGTCAACTAGCTTAGCATGCTGTGTTATGACGGCTTCTTGAAGAGTCTCAACGCTAGCGGTTTTGCATGGGTTTCAGTAACGTTTTCTTCAGGGGTATTCAGTCGTACACCAAAACACTCAATACTTTTTTCAGTACATTCAAGACGAGTTTTTAAGTCAACTATTTGTGCTTTGATTTCATTCTGTCCTTCCAAGAGTTGCGCGAACATTTCCTCAACTGTAAGAGGACCTGGATTTAACTCTACATCCCCGCAGATGATAAGTTTGCACGAACAAAAGCATTCATATGCAATAGTCAAGCAGGTGCGTGGGCACGGCAAAACAACTTGCTTTGAAGTCTTCCACAGTGGCGGGTTCAGTGGCGAAAACAACATTCTTCACGTATCCCCAGAAGAAGAAATCTAGAGGGGAAAGGTCTGGAGAGCAGTAATAGTAAGTGACTTTGAAGTGTGAAAAGAAGAGATAAGTGCAGTACCGTAACTGTCTCTCGCTTAGGAGGTCACCTCAACGGTACTGCACGGGGGAAGGGGAATAAAAGAGTGAAGAGAAATAAAGATGGAAGAGGGGGACGAGCGTAAGGCCGTGAAGAAAAACATACAAAAAGAAGCGTTAAACGGGGCCTATGGCCGCGTGTAAAGGTTTGAGGACTCAAATAACTCAATGAGAGCTTGTTGGTTGATTTGCCGGGTCTTCACGGTCTCTCTCGGCAGCAAGAAGAGCTTCCCCCCAAAAGGGTGCTTTGCGGTGCGTGGGCCCCAGGATTCGTCACAGACTGCTGACAGACGTGGCGACTACAGGAGAAAGGCAGCTCTGGAATTTAGAGGCGCCGGCTGGGGTCAGGCGTGATCACCTGGCTACAGGGACGCAAGACAATGGACACCACGGCGGCCGCGCTGCGAAGGTCAGCTTGGTCAAAAAGTAAGCCCCGAGTTCCGCGAAGCCCGTCTGGCGTCGGTGGGGGTAGTGAAAGCTGTGCGTACGTGTGTGTGTGAGCCCTCCTCCGCCATAAATGCGGGTCATCTATGATGACGTCGAGCGGAGTGTTTATAAGCAGCTGTTTGTCGCTGCCACAGCGTGCTCGTGCTCGTGCTCGTCGTCATGCTCGTGAGCTCTGTGCTTGTCAGCGTGCTCGTGTTCGTACTCGTGAGCTGTGTGCCCGTTTGCTGAATGCTTCGTCTTGCGGGCTCGATTTGGGAGTCACGCTAGACTGTGTAAATGTATCTATTGTTTAAAATGTGAATACTGTAAATAAATCCTGCTCGCCTAAGTCCCGACGAAGAGTCAAGGTCCTCCCTACAACTACGACCACCAACTCTAATAACTGAATGGCGGCGGTGAGATCGGCCTACGGCTCGTAGATCGGCCTACGACTCGTAGACAGCAACGGCAGCTCACGGACTTTGGCACATGGTGACCGACCGGTATCCCGATCAAGTTGGAGGCGACTTGGGATTGAACACCTCTTGCGATTGACTGGATACGGCGGAGAAGGACTGGTGATATGGTGCTGCTTCAGTGAGTAAGCGTTTGGTTTTGGCTGTAAGATTTACCAGGCTTCAATATCGCTGTGTTTATTGATTTGAATCGCTGCGGATCTTTTACTTGTATACTGATTTGCGTGGGTATCGCAACAAGTATTGTGTGACAGCAGAGCCAAAGCTTAAAGTAGCGACCATGGTCCTATTGTGTTCGACGAGAGCTGACCTGTTGTGGTTGTGTGAAGAGGTCGAGGTAGACTTAGATGAGGACTTGACGGAATCAGAGATTCGTAAAACCATTCTCGCAAGTAACAATGATTTGAAATTCATAGAACAAATTGGTAACCGAATTCTAAGCAAAAAACGGAAACGGGAAGCAATTAGGCAAGAACCGGAAGAATTTAGGCAAGAACAGGAAAAAGCTAGGCAGGAACTGCAAAGCATTTCGCAGGAGAAAGACCTAACAGAAGTAACGAGGCAGTACGTTGCTGCATTGAACAAATAGATTGAAGGTTTGGAGCAGGAAATCGAGCGAAGTCAACAGCGGCTTGAGAAATCTCTAGGCTGGACGCAGCGAAAGTGGGAGGAAGTCGATAGCAGTTTTCAGTCGAAAGATGAGAAAAGTAGTAACACCTGCGACATTAGCAGCACGTTCATAAGTAAACTCGAAGTGTGAACCGCTAACGATGCCTTAGTGGCAGCAGAGGACGTTAAAGGCCAGAGTGAGAGCGACGAGGTGCTGTGCCAACAGAGTACTGTAGAGACAGCTAGGCCAGCTGCGAATGAATTGGCACAGTTACCGCGTGTGTGCGTCGTTTGTAATGTTAGCGACGTTGTTAACGAAGTAGAGAGTACTGCTGACCCCACAGACGCGAGCACCCATGTCAGGTCAGATCTGCGTGCCGAAGTGAAGTGCGAGCTGGACGATGCAGTTGAGGATAGTTCTCAGGATTTCGAACTGCGTAGCTCAAGCGAAGACAGCTGCATTGTTCAGGGATCGGTGCAGCTCTCCGCCAGTCTAGGTAGTCAAGAGAGGGATGATTTAGTTAGGAATCATTCAGACTGTGCGTGCGAGACAGCGAACGAGACCGACGGGCTGTGTGCCGAGGCACAGCGTGAGCTGGGCGATGCAGTAGAGGGCAATTCGCAAGAGTGCGAGTTGCATAGCTCGAGTAAAGCCTGCTGCATTGTTCCAGAGTCGGTTGAGCTGCCCGCCAGTCGAGGCAAAGAGAGAGTTGGTTTAACTGATAATCACTCAGACTGTGCGGGTAGGAGACCGATCCGGGCCGTCGAGATGTGTACCTGCCAGCACAAGGCGCCAGGGGGCGACATGAAAGCGAGTACAAAGAAAAAGCGCCGCAGAAAGAAGCGCCGTAAGGATAGGAGAGCGATAAATAAGGTAGTACAGCCAAAGACGGCGACAGGCGCAATAAAGCCGGGCGCGAGGATACGAAAGGTGCGGTCGTCGTTGACGATGTTGACGCATCAAACACGTTCGAGCCACCGGTGTTAGATACGGGACCGTTTCCTGAGCCTACTTCGAGTTCACCAGACCACATCGAATCGCACCACAGCTAATTAAGGAGCGCAGAAGCCCGGATACCACATTCCTGAGGCGCGGCACGTGCAAACGAGTTGGCGGCCCCCGCTTCGTGTGCCGCAGGTGAAGCTATTCACTGCTTGACTCTTCCCGAAAGTGAAGCGAGAGCCTGGCACTGTTGCGGGTAAAGTAGGTCCTGAAGCAAGACGGCTGTAATGCGCCGTGAAAACCTGGCAGCGCCGCCCCCATCCATCTGTTGTGACGGCGCATTGCAAGTCAGCAAGGCAAGACCGCAGGGTGGAGTAAGCCCTCGCCGATTGGCCAAAGATGGCGTCACCTGAGCGGGCTCTTCCATTGGCCGAACGTGACGTGTCTTCGAGACACCGAAGGGCTTAAAAAGACACAGACCGTGAGCAGCAGGAGAGCATTCCTAGAGCATTCCTTGATTGATCTCTTTCAAACTTCTTGCGACGGGCCGCAGCGTCCGAGTTGCTGCCGGCCCGTAATGACTCTAAGACTGTTAATTGACTCTCACTGTAAATAATCTAAATAAACCTCCCAAGTTTTCATCTCAACGTCCTCCTCAACTCCTACAACTGGTGCCAGCGGTGGGATCGCCTCCAAATGCAACAACTGGTGGCAGCGCTACGGATCAACCTTCGTCGAGAGAAATCCTGAGGAACCCGGAACAGCGAAAAAGAGCCTTCGTCCAAAGGAGTCGCGAGGAACCGGGAAGAGCGAAGAAGAGAGAGCCTTCGTCGAAAGAGGTCCTAAGAAACTGGGAGTAGCGAAGAAGAGAGAGCCTTCGACCCAGGGAGTCCTGAGGAACCGGGAACAGCGGACCAATGAACCAGATGGCAGGGTGCTGCAACCGTAAGTGAGCGCGTGGTTTTTTTTTTTTTCTTTTGATTCGCCAGACTTCAAATGTTGTGTGTTCATTTTGACAGTTCTAGGAATCGGGAATTTGTTGCATTGTGTGTTTGCACAAATTAATTAAGGATCATTATGCAAAATAGAAGTGAGGCGTGCAGACAGGACACAAGAGTAGAGAAGTGGGCAACACGACCGCCGACTATCAACTGAAGGGAGCACTGAGGCGAAAAAAGAAGGAAGACACAAAACTGATCTGCGCATGCTCAGGAATGGTAACTAGTGAACTAGTTTTTTCAGACCCCTTTTGCCTACGTAATTTTCAGGCACTAATTCAGTATTTGAGAGAGGAAAATCCTGGTGAGTGTACAGCTTTTAGTATGGATATCGAAGACCTGTATTATTCCTTGCCGCATGACGGGTTGCTAAGTTCCGTAAATGAGTGCATTAAAGAAGTGCAAGAGTCGGCTTTTATTGACAGATGCGGTGTTTCCACGGGAGCTTTTCTAGAAATTCTTTCAATGTACTTGAAGTCGACGCTGATTGGGTGGAGAGATGGCGTTTTTCTGCAGAAATCAGGCATTTGTATTGGCTCAAAGGTTGCCCCTATTCTTAGCCACATTTACCTGAGTAAGGTTGACAACTGCTTAGAGAAAGCCTTAGGTGATAGCGTTATCAAGATATTTCGTTACGTTGATGATTACCTGATTTTCTGCAATAGGGAAGAATTAGATTCCGCTGCTACCTCAGTAAGTGAGCAATTTAAACTTTATGGGGGGGGATTAAAGTTTGCCAAGGAATTTCCTCAGCGACGCGTAATTCAGTTTCTTGACATTTCCTTGATCTTCGAACAAAATCATGTTTGTTGGCAGTACTCCCCAAGATCTTCGAAGCCGTTGCTAAACTTTCAATCCAAGCATTCTAAATTAGTAAAAAACGGAATTGCCATGTCGTGCCTTAAGTTTTCCCTCACCAGATCCTGCATGCACAAAATGAGCGCCAGTTTTAATGCGCAGGTCCGGCGCCTATTCATCATCATCATCATAATCATCATCCTCATCATCAGCATCATAATCATCATCATCAGCAGCAGCAGCAGCAGCCTGGTTACGCCCACTGCAGGGCAAAGGCCTCTCCCATACTTCTCCAACAACCCCGGTCATGTACTAATTGTGGCCATGCCGTCCCTGCAAACTTCTTAATCTCATCCGCCCACCTAACTTTCTGCCGCCCCCTGCTACGCTTCCCTTCCCTTGGAATCCAGTCCTAACCCTTAATGACCATCGGTTATCTTCCCTTTTCATTACATGTCCTGCCCATGCCCATTTCTTTTTCTTGATTTCAACTAAGATGTCATTAACTCGCGTTTGTTCCCTCACCCAATCTGCTCTTTTCTTATCCCGTAACGTTACACCTATCATTCTTCTTTCCATAGCTCGTTGCGTCGTCCTCAATTTGAGTAGAACTCTTTTCGTAAGCCTCCAGGTTTCTGCCCCGTAGGTGAGTACTGGTAAGACACAGCTATTATACACTTTTCTCTTCATGGATAATGGCAACCTGCTGTTCATGATCTGAGAATGCCTGCCAAACGCACCCCAGCCCATTCTTATCCTTCTGATTATTTCCGTCTCATGGTCCGGATCCGCAGTCCTGTCCTAAGTAGATGTATTCCCTTACCACTTCCAGTGCCTCACTACCTATTGTAAACTGCTGTTCTCTTCCGAGACTGTTAAACATTACTTTAGTTTTCTGCAGATTAATTTTTAGACCTACCCTTCGGCTTTGCCTGTAGCGGTGACCACTGTGGCTGGGCGCCTAAAGAAGTCGGTTTCGAGAGGAACGGACATGATTACAGAAAGCAGTAATAGCAAAAAAAAAAAAAGAGTAGTGGCTATTCGGTATATTCATTCAGTGTCGCACAGGCTTAAAGAAGTTGCTAGTATATATGATGTTAATGTTGCTTTCACTGCTTCAATAAGCTAGGTAAGATATGCGCTGCCGTACAGAATAAAAAGGAGCGGGTAAAAGGCAAAAAACTCACAGATATTTGTCCAGTGAAGCACAATAAGAACAACAGTTTTACTGACTGTTGTATGGGTGTGGTTTATAAAATTCCCCTTAGCTGTGGCCAGTTCTACGGAGGGCAAACGGGACGGTGTATCAATCAGAGGCTAATGGAACATAAAAGGTCGTTAATCGGTGGATCGCCTTCTAATCTTTCGCTACATTGCCGAGATTGTAACTGCACGCCAGAGTTAGATGAATGCGCGATATTGTACAGGCATAAGAATGAAGATACGCGTATGATGGTAGAGGCATGGCATATATATAATGGTGGAAGTGCGTGCGTGAGTCAGCCTTCGATTACTTTACATAAGGAAGAGATTAAGTGCCTTAACAGTTATCTCTCACGCAGACCGGCACGTGTACCCGACTGACACGTGGTGTTACCATTCCTGAGCCTGCGCAGATGAGTTTTGTGTCTTCTTTCTTTTTTCGCCTCAGTGCTCCCTTCAGTTGGTAGTCGGCGTTCGTGTTGTCCACTTATCTACTCTTGTGTCCTGTCTGCAGGCCTCACTTCGATTTTGCATAATGAATCCTTACCAACTAGCTCAGCTTTCTGTCGTTTTAATTAAGGAAAACAGTTCTAACCACCAGTCGGGGCAGCTGCCAAGGATCTTAGAAGGTTTACGAAGTTAGACTTGTTGTTGGTGTGCGACGATTTGGGAGTTGAGGCGGACGAACTGATGAAAACGCCAGCTATCGATCATAAAGGCAATTCAGATAGTGGCAATGATGATGAAAGCATTGAGCTTGCTTGGGAGGTGATACAAGAACCACGGGAGCGTGAGCGTCGTGAACGTAAGCGTGAGAGTCACGAACGTAAGCAAAAGTACGAGAAAGAGATAGCAGCATTGGAAAAACAGGTACAATATTTTCAGCAGTTAAAGGAACAAAGACAACGCCTGTCTGCAAATTCTGTAGGCAGTACAGAGCAAAAGAATGAGGAGGTATCTGGCGGATTTTCACAAAAAGCCGACGAGAAAAGTAGTGCCTGTGAGATTAGCGGCCCATTCATACGCGAACGGAAAGGGCTAGCTGCTAACGATGCCTTAGTGGCAACAGAGGCCGTTAAAGGCCAGAGTGAGAGCGACGAGCTGCTGTGCCAACAGAGGACTGTAAAGACAGCTAGGCCAGCTGCGAACAAATTGGCACAGTTACCGCGCGTGTGCGTCGCATCTCATGATATCGAGGTCGTAAGCGAGGTACAGGGTACTGTTGACCCGACGGGCACGAGCACCCATGTCGAGTCGGATCTGCGTGCCGAAATGATGTGCGAGCTGGACGATGCAGTTGAGAGTAGTTCTCAGGATGGCGAGCTCCGTAGCTCAAGGGAAGACAACTGCATTGTTCAGGGATAGGTGCAGCTCTCCGCCAGTCTAGATAGCCTAGATTAAGAAATTAAATTATGGGGCTTTACGTGCCAAAACCACTTTCTGATTATGAGCTACGCCGTAGTGGGGGGCTCCGGAAGTTTCGACCACCTGGGGTTCGTTAACGTGCACCTTAATCTAAGTACACGGGTGTTTTCGCATTGCGCCCCCATCAAAATGCGGCCGCCGTGAGATAGTCTAGATAGGGATGATTCAGTTATTAATCATTCGGACTGTGCGCGTGAGACAGCGATCGATACCGACGGGCTGTGTGCCGATGCACAGCGTGCGCTGTGCAATGCAGTAGAGGGCAGTTCGCAAGAGTGCGAGTTGCATAACTCGAGTAAAGCCTGCTGCATTGTTCAATAGTCAGTAGAGCTGTCCGCCAGTCGAGGCAGAGCGAGTGTTGAGTCAGACTGTGCGGGTAAGAGACCGATCCGGGCCGACGAGATGTGTAACGGCCAGCACGAGGCGCGAGATGACGGCATGAAATCGAGTTCGAGGAGAAAGCGCCGCAGAAAGAAGCGCCGAAAAGATCGGAATGCGGTGGCTAATGTAGCGAAGCCAAAGACGGCGTCAGGCGCGAAAAGGCAGGGCGCGGAGAAAAGAAAGTGCGGTCGTCACGGACGATGTGTGCACATCAAGCACGTTTTAGCCACCGGTCAAAAGGAGACCGAGAAGCATGTTCTGCACGGACGCGGACAAAGGGCACGGGGCAGTTAAATTCCTCGTCGTTCCGTCGTTCTTTTCGAAGCTCAGCGTGTAGTACAAAGAAGCGCAAGGTGGCAAGACGAGACCAGGTGAGGAGTAGCGACGCGGTCAATCGAGGTCGTGATGAAAACGGGGCGCCAGGACGCAAATTGGCAGGGGACTGTAACGTCTTGGAGGAGCTGATAGTGAGTCAGCCCTTTTATTGTTCCTCGGTAGCCAGAGTAGCGTTCGGACCGCGACCGCCTCAAGTACGGCTCAAAAGTATGAGTCAGTCAAAAACATTTGGAACGGGAGGCCAAGAGAGCTTCCGTAGAAGTAAAACATCCTGTTTTGTTTTATTTTTTGAGCATCGGATAATTTTCGCGATTTAAGTTTCTTTCAATATGTAAAAGTATGAGCTTTGTGTTTTGTTCGAGAAGCTCCGAGATTGGAAAGACGCGTTTTAAGTGAACATGTAGTTTGGCGAGGTGTTCATTAATAAGTAGACAGGCTTTCTTTTTTTGCGTGTAAGTAACCTGAGTGTCAAGGTTATTGTTGAGAGGCCTATCGTAACGCGCGGGTGTATTAGTTAACCTTCCTTTTTTATGCGTTTTTTATTTTGTAAGGTTAACCGCGTAGGTTTTCAGTAAGTGCATCATTTGCACTGAGAAGCGTTCGTAAGGCCATTAGCGCGTGTCCTGTGTGGACGGAAGGAAGCAGATTTATGACTGGGTTGCTCGTGTGTGATCAAGAAACGCCAATGTATGAAAGCATCTAACCCCACAGCTAGAATACAACTGGCAGAACTTTCGAAGTTAATCAACAAGCGTAAGACAGCTGACATAAGGAAGTATAATATGGATAGAATTGAACATGCTCTCAGGAGCGGAGGAAGCCTAAAAACAGTGAAGAAGAAACTAGGAATTGGCAAGAATCAGATGTATGCGTTAAGAGACCAAGCCGGCAATATCATTACTAATATGGATGAGATAGTTCAAGTGGCTGAGGAGTTCTACAGAGATTTATACAGTACCAGTGGCACCCACGACGATAATGGAAGAGAAAATAGTCTAGAGGAATTCGAAATCCCGAAGGTAACGCCGGAAGAAGTAAAGAAAGCCTTAGGAGATATGCAAAGGGGGAAGGCAGCTGGGGAGGATCAGATAACAGCAGATTTGTTGAAGGATGGTGGACAGATTGTTCTAGAGAAACTGGCCACCCTGTATACGCAATGCCTCATGACCTCGAGCGTACCGGAATCTTGGAAGAACGCTAACATAATCCTAATCCATAAGAAAGGGGACGCCAAAGACTTGAAAAATTATAGACCAATCAGCTTACTGTCCGTTGCCTACAAAGTATTTACTAAGGTAATTGCAAATAGAATCAGGAACACCTTAGACTTCTGTCAACCAAAGGACCAGGCAGGATTCCGTAAAGGCTACTCAACAATCGACCATATTCACACTATCAATCAAGTGATAGAGAAATGTGCAGAATATAACCAACCCTTATATATAGCTTTCATTGATTACGAGAAAGCGTTTGATTCAGTCGAAACCTCAGCAGTCATGGAGGCATTACGGAATCAGGGTGTAGATGAGCCATATGTAAAAATACTGGAAGATATCTATAGCGGCTCCACAGCCACCGTAGTCCTCCATAAAGCAAGCAACAAAATCCCAATAAAGAAAGGCGTCAGGCAGGGAGATACGATATCTCCAATGCTATTCACAGCGTGTTTACAGGAGGTATTCAGAGACCTGGATTGGGAAGAATTGGGGATAAAAGTTAATGGAGAATACCTTAGTAACTTGCGATTCGCTGATGATATTGCCTTGCTTAGTAACTCAGGGGACCAATTGCAAAGCCTGCTCACTGACCTGGAGAGGCAAAGCAGAAGAGTGGGTCTAAACATTAATATGCAGAAAACTAAAGTAGTGCTTAACAGTCTCGGGAGAGAACAGCAATTTACAATAGGCAGCGAGGCACTGGAAGTCGTAAGGGAATACATCTACTTAGGGCAGGTAGTGACGGCGGATCCGGATCATGAGACGGAAATAATCAGAAGAATAAGAATGGGCTGGAGTGCGTTTGGCAGGCATTCCCAAATCATGAACAGCAGGTTGCCGTTATCCCTCAAGAGAAAAGTATATAATAGCTGTGTCTTACCAGTACTCACCTACGGGGCAGAAACCTGGAGGCTTACGAAAAGGGTTCTACTCAAATTGAGGACGACACAACGAGCTATGGAAAGAAGAATGATAGGTGTAACGTTAAGGGATAAGAAAAGAGCAGATTGGGTGAGGGAACAAACGCGAGTTAATGACATCTTAGTTGAAATCAAGAAAAAGAAATGGGCATGGGCAGGACATGTAATGAGGAGGGAAGATAACCGATGGTCATTAAGGGTTACGGACTGGATCCCAAGGGAAGGGAAGCGTAGCAGGGGGCGGCAGAAAGTTAGGTGGGCGGATGAGATTAAGAAGTTTGCAGGGACGGCATGGCCACAATTAGTACATGACCGGGGTTGTTGGAGAAGTATGGGAGCGGCCTTTGCCCTGCAGTGGGCTTAACCAGGCTGATGATGATGATGATGATGATGATGATGATGATGATGCTCGTGTGTGTTGAGGGCAGCCGTATTCTGACTTCGGTAGTTAGCGTGCAGGGAACGAGTTATTAGAAGACACATTTGTTTGAAGGTTCCTTTGTGTTGCGTAAGTTACGCAAGTTTGGTTGTTCGTTTAAGGATCATGTCCTGTGTGGACTAAAGGAACAAATGTGAGTAAGCGTGATGAAAACTTTGTGTATGACGCAAGTACGCGTTCTGAATAGAGACCACAAAGCTAGCGCAATTGTGATTACGTACTGTGGAGTTGGCCAGACGGTTCAGTGGAAACCGTACATGAGATAAGTACGCCACTGTGATAGGGTAAGAACAGACTATTCGTGAAGCTAGGCTGCTTTAGTTATGGTCGGGTATAGGTAGTTGAGAGCCTTCGGTTCAGTTCTGCGTAAACCTTTACTCTTGTACAACGGGACGGTCAGGTTTAGCCGAACTCAAAGAGGAACGTGATCGCTCGCTTTGGCGGCACCAAATTTTGGGGCAAAATTTGGGGTTCCCAGTTGAGTGACTTGCATTGAAATTTTGACAGGAAGCCTGGGAGGTTAACAGCTAATTCCGGGCGTTTGAACGCTGAGCGGTGTTGTGTTGCCGGGATCGACTCTTCAGTGCCAGTTGTTGTGAGATGGTTGAAGGCATTCCAAGTGCGCAGGGGTTGCAGAGAGCAAAGCCATCGTCTTGCTCGCCAGCCATTCTCTTCCTGCCCAGCGGTTGCCAGCACTGGCCAGGCGAGATTTTCCGGGCCATGGAGGAGCTGTTAGGAATGGCCGGACGGGGTGGCAACGTGCCAGCTATTTCAGCCCGCTGCACGTGTTCCAATCCAACCAGACGCAGCGCACTTCAGAGAACTGCGGATAACCGGCAGCCACGTGGCGCGGGGTCAGCTCAGGGGAGTTCTCGAGGGGAGGTAATTGGCGGAACTTCCCCATGAGCTTTTCGAGACACCGGACAATGTGGTACCCGGCGTGCCACCCGGGACGGAACAGAGTTCTACGAAGCCCCTCTGACGTCGGCTCGGGACCATTACACCTGTGTGTGTGTGCGGCACTAAAACCTGTGCGGCACTGAAACCTGTGCAACACGTGTATGTGAGCCCTCCTCCACCTCCAAAAGGGCGGGTCATCTTCAGTGACGTCGAACGGTGACGTCGAACGGTTACGTCGAACGATGACTGGACGAACGTTTCCGTCCGCTTGGAATCAAGGGGGGGACCAAGTGCTTATAAGCAGCGATTGTCGGCTGCTTGTGTGTGCTCGTCGTCGGGAGCTGAGTGTTCGTTGTCGTGCTAGAGATGTACTCGTGAGCTGTGTGCTCGTAAGCTGTTTGCTGTGTGTTAGTTTTGCGGGCTCCATATGGGAGTCACGCTAGACTGTCGATGTATGTCTTGCCTAAAATGTAAATAATGTAAATAAACCCTGTTCACCGAGTTCCTCTCTACGACTGCCAACTCTAATACTGCCCGATGCTTGCGTTGGCGGTTACGCGAATTCGACGTGAGGAGATTGGAATAAAAACATATTAGAATAGTTTTACGTTATAGGGCCTCTGGATCGCTTTTAATGAAATTTGTTGCATTTGAGAGAGAACGTTAAATTTTAGTGTTTATTGGAAGCGGAATTTCCATTTAGTGCCTGAACACTGTTCAAACTATTTTGAAAAACTCGAAAGTTCAAGAAAAATAGAAGCACAACGTTTACAAACTAATAGCTCTGCATCAAGTATATATGTCGCTGTTCTGTGAACGGCCTCTATTATAACAGTCAAAGCGGACAAATTTGATGTGTCAACTCGTATCTTACGTGAATTGGTTACGTTGTGTACAAGGGTTCTGTGAAAGCCGTATTTCCATAATGCTAAATTTCTTGAGATTCATGTGTAATATAGCGATTAGTTCCGCTGTATATATACTATTAGGTGCAATTCACAGAATTGTAATATCATTTTTCATTGCTGAGTTAGAGTTTTAAACTTGATAGTATCGTTTTCTGAAAATTTGCGATTTTGGGCAATTTTTAATAAAGAATCGACAACCTAAATGAAATATTCGAAACCAGCTGTCACTATAATTTTAGTTTTTCTTTTAAATGCAACAAGCCTCGTCAAATTTCTGCATTGGTTGCCGAGAAAAACGAATTCTCCTTCTACATGTATTTAGATGCGCGCACACGAGCTAAAGCTTCCTCTTAAGGAGGTCGAGCTGCAATGTCGAGCTCGGCAGGCTGACGGATCCAAATGCCGTCCCTTCCGATAAGTGCAGAAAGCATCACCGCAAGTTTGTCGAGTGTGTCCAACGAGTGGTGTACAACCTCCCGCTTTCATGTGGGAAGAAATATATCGGACAAACTGGGCGTTGCCTCAATGATCGGCTCCGCGAACACAGCAACAACGTAAAAAAACGGCTCTGGTGGTTTCTTGGCGATCCACTGTCGCGATCATGGATGCAAACCTCTTGAGGATCAATGCACGATTATTTCCCGTGGCAGCACGCAGCTCATCCGTAAAATATCTGAAGCGCAGATGATCGCGAAATTGGGTGATACGTGTGTTAGCTTCCCGTCTCTGGCTCTCACAGAAAAAGAATAAAGTTCCTTGGACGCGGCATCACATGACTCGTAACTATGTTACATGAATTCGCACTTCACTTTCTTGTAAGCGCATGCGCGGTCCACTCTGCCTGCCATGTATAAAATCGACGCAGTGGCACAATAAACTTCGTTGAAAGTTTGCGCTTGGTGTGTCGTCTTCCCTCACGTCCGTGTCGTTTTTTTTTTTTTTTTGTGTCGCGCAATATCATTTTAGAGATGACGAAGGGCGACAAAAGAAGGAAAATTGCTATAGTCGGCAAGTAAAGGTGTCCCTAAGAACCAGTTCACGGTTTTGTCGCGCTCACTACTTAAAAGTGCTGGCAGTGCGTTCCTGTTGCGTGCATCGTGAGAGCTCCTGGTAGCAGACGACATAGCGTTGCAAGCGTAATGCATTTACGCTTGCTATATCGCCTGTCGGCTGAGAGTTAAAAAGAATGACTTTAATAAATTACTTCTGCATTGCGTAAACGCCAGGCACCACACGTTCATATTTCAGAACTTGTCGTATAATATTTACTTTATATTTTACATTTATTTAGCAAGCAGAAACATTCTACAATTCCTTGATTAGCGCGTCATATAATGACGTACACTTCAGAGGTGGCACCCTCTCATCTATTGGTCGCGTCCTCCCCTTCTTCCACCACCGGCTTGGGAGTGGCACATTTAGTGACGTAAGCGGCGAAGCGAAGGGCTCGTATTCCGAACCGTTATAAGATTCGGCCCCAGGTGCCCTGTCTCTCCGAGAACAATGCCAATACGAAGTCACAATATACCGGCATTCCCATGCATACCACAGCGCAGCAGCGCCAGATTTCCCTCTAAGTAATGTAGTGAGAAACTCTATGCTGTCCAGGCATAGGCGTTGACTGAACACGGACGCAGTCTAGTAACATTGCGCATGGGGAGCCATGGGTATAGAGTTATTATAGTGTGCTCACATCGCGGCAGAGCTTGACGCACTTCGTGTCGACGCCGACAGGTGGCGCGGTTCGCAGCGTCACCTGATTGGGGCTAATCCGCCGTGTCGTAAGCTGTTCGTACGGACGCTCCTGTGGTCGAGGCTTCAGCGACTTCGTTCGTAGCTAAGTACTTTTTTATCTTTATTAGCTAGTGTTTTGAAGTGTTTTCTGTTGCATGGAGTAGAGGCGCAAATTTTGAATTCTTGGTAAGAGTAGCAAACGTACCGGCTCTGTCTAGGTCTGGCGGCTCCTCCGTTAGGCCTAGTTGGTAGGAGGGACCTATTGATAGGCTTAGTTAATTCTTTCAGCTAGCTCCTCGGATTCTTACATGGGGTAGGGAGTGATAATTCTTTATTTTAGTTTGGGATAGCGGTCGAGGTCGGCTTTGCTTGAGTGATTTGGCGAACTTCCTCGTTGGACCTAGGGACGTAGGCCTAGCGATGAAATCGAAGAACGTAAAGGCCGCGGGGGACGGGGAGCAAGTGCAGTGCGTCGAGTGCCTGCGATGGTGCTTCCTCGACGAAACTAAGTTCCAGAATTTAGCAGACGCGGAGGGGTCTAGCTTCACGTGCAGGTCGTGCGAGGGCGTCAGGGAAGCCGCCCAAAAACTTGAAGGGAATTGGGCGGCTAAGTTCGACGAGCTTAAGGCAGACCTGAGGGAGGAACAGGAGAAGCGGGTAGCACTGCAGGCGAAAGTTGACAATTTCGTCAAGGTGGAGGCGGCCCAGGCCGCGCAGTTAGTAAGGACCGTGGCCGAGCTTGAGGAAGAAAAAGAAAGGAGCGCCGAACTGGAAAGGCGGCTCGACGCGCTGGAGACGCGGGCAGCGGAGAAGGTCGGGTCAGGACAACAAAGCGCTGGCAAAAACTCAGAAAGTAGGGTAGAACCTACAGGCGAAGTGGGAGGCAGGGAGCCAGAGCAAGCCGTCCTCAGCTCGCCGCCGGTGACACGGCGTAGTTATAGTGAAGCTGCACAACGCGCCCCGAGTGAGGCGACGCTGCAGCCACAGGGGCGCCAGCGGGCGCAAAGGGAGGGGCAGCGGACACAGGCTGCAGTCGAACGGTTTGCACATAGAAGGGTCCTGGTGATAGGGGACTCCAATGTGGGGAGAGCCGAACAGGGCGTGATGACGAGAGTGAAGGCGGACGGGCGAGTACAGGTGGAGGCGCAAGCGGGCAAGGGCATGGCGGAAGCAATGACCAAGGCGCGGGAAGTAATTGGGCTCAGCACGGAGAGCGACAGCTTGGTCATTATGCATTCTGGGCTCAATGACGTGCTTAAGGGGAGAAGCCAGGACCTTGAGAGGCACATTGAGACTGGGCTGAGTAAGCTTAGAGAGGCCTCCGGTAGGGTGCATGTGACCATATGCACTATCCCAGAGGTCCAGGGCCAGGCTTACCAGGTAGAAAGGAGGGTGGTTGAGGCCAATCGGGTCATTAGGAGTCTGAGCGGACGACTCGGGTACGGCGTGATGGAGGTCAGCAGGGACGTGTACGGAACCGGCTTCCGGCCTTTTGTGCAGGATGGCATTCACTACAGTGGTGCCACTGGCAAAAGGATAGGGGGCAGGATGGGTCGCCAGGCAACAGCTTTTTTAGGGGGACCCAGAGCCCTGAAAGAAGCAGTGTAGGCTTGGACGATTCGAGGCAGGAGCCACAAACACGCAAACATCGGTACTGTAGGAGAGGTGACAGGAATAAGCGCAAGAGCCAAATTAAGTCAGACATAGGGTTCATTAACATGCAAGGTGGAAGAAATAGGCTAAAATGGGAGGAAATCGAAGAACAACTAAGACAGGAGAACTTAATGGTTTATGGGTTTGTAGAGACACATCTTAGGGACATGGAACAACCGCCCTGTAACCCTGATTATGCATGGGAATACTGCAACAGAGTGCAGGGTAGCAGAAAGGGTGGGGGAATTGGAGCACTCATTCATAAAAATACAAATTGGCAAAGGGTCAAACAGGAATGCAAGGTGCATTTATGGCTAAAAGGAAAAGTAGCAGGGGCGAAAACACTTCTAGGCTTTGTATACCTTTGGACAGGATCAAATGCTAAAGAGGAAAACAAGAAAATGTTGGACTGTATAGCAGCGGACATCAATGAGCTAGTAAAAGGATGTGAAGTAATTGTATTAGGAGACATGAATGCGCATGTTGAAGATATGGATGGGTACACAGACTCCACAGGTAACATGCTGCTGGATATGTGTGAGAGGCTTAACTTAGTTGTCTGTAACTCTACTGAAAAGTGTGACGGGATCATAACATGGGAGGTAGGGGGTCGACACTCGACAATAGATTATGCGTTAATGTCACATAGGATATACGATAGATTAGGAGCCATGATTATAGATGAACAGGGCTCCAGAAGTATAGGTAGCGACCACAAACGTATCAAGTTGAGTTTTAAGAGGGAAACTAAAGCACGAACGACGCGCGAGGAAACGCCAGATGTGATTTTTTACTCAGAAGACCAAGTGGAAATAGCGGCCAAACAAATTGAAGAGGAAATATCAGAGGGTACTGAAACTGATTGGACTTACCCAAAGTTAATGAGACTATTTGAGCGTGAGCTAGGTAAGGCGCGAGTCAGGAAAACAAGGCAAGGGATACGAAAACTCAAGAGCTGATGGGATGAAGAGGTTAAAAAGGCCATAAAGAAACGTCAGGAAGCCTCCAGGGAACACAGGTATTCCAAAAGTAAGGGAGAACCTGAAGCAGAAGTAGAGAGGAGATGGGTAAACTACATAAAATGCAAAAGGGAAGCATCCTATTTGATCAACGAGAAAATCAAGACAAAAGGGTCCCAATGGCTGTCAAAAATAAGCAATAAAAAAGATAAACAGGCAGCTAGAAAATTCTGGCAACATCTGAACTCCTTGGGTAATAGGACAAGCCTAGAGCAGAGGTATATAGTAACAGCTCAAGGTACTCGGTTAGAAGGAGAGGAGGCAATGGAGCATATAGGAACCATGATGAGGGAAAAATTTACAAAACAGAGAAATGGTACATGCAGTACGTCGGAGAGGGATAGTCCGGTCAACCCGCTGCTTTCGCTTGGACAAAAAGAGTGGGAAAGGGCTGAGAAGAGGGTACCAAGTAGCACATCGGCATAATAATAATAATATTTGGAGTTTTTGCGTGCCAAAACCACTTTCTGATTATGAGGCATGCCGTAGTGGAGGACTCCGGAAATTTTGACCACCTGGGGTTCTTTAACGTGCACCTAAATCTAAGCACACGGGTGTTTTCGCATTTCGCCCCCATCGAAATGCGGCCGCCGTGGCCGGGATTCGATCCCGCGACCTCGTGCTCAGCTGCCTAACACCATAGCCACTGAGCAACCACGGCGGGTGCACATCGGCAGGCCCCGATGGTATTCCAATTACGTTAATAAAGAAATTGGGCCCGAAATCTAAGAAAGCATTGAGGGAGGTGACGAATGGAGGCTAAGTAGGATGAGAATGATATATAAGGGAAAGGGGGACAAAGCTGACATAAATAACTACCGGCCTATAACAGTGACGTCAGTGGTTTACAGGGTGGTTATGCAGATTATAAAGGACAGACTGCAGGCATGGGTAGAGAACGAGGGGGTACTTGGAGAGCTACAAAATGGGTTCCGGAAGCATAGGAGGCTTGAAGACAATCTGTTCTCGCTAACACAGTGCATTGAAATAGCTGAAAAGGAACACAGACCCCTATGGCTGGCTTTTTTGGACATCAAGGGAGCCTATGACAGTGTACTTCAAGAGTGCTTGTGGGGCATTCTGGAAACTTTAGGAGTGAAGATGGAGTAACCAATTTCTTAAAAGATATCTATAAAGGTAACCGGGTGATTATACAATGGGAAAAGCAGGTTTCGGAGCCTGTAATGATTCGGCGGGGGCTTAGGCAGGGGTGCCCATTGTCACCTCTGATGTTTATGCTGTACCTACAAGGTTTAGAGGCCAAAATACAGCAAAGCGGACTCGGCTTCAACCTATCATTTTTCAAACAAGGAAAATTGATTGAACAGTCATTACCAGGACTGATGTACGCGGACGATATTGTATTAATGGCTGACAATGCAGAAGATCTGCAGGAATTAATGGACATATGTGGTACAGAAGGAGACAGATTAGGCTTGAAGTTTAGCAAAGAAAAATCAGCAGTCATGATTTTTAATGATAACATTTGCGGCGAGCATAAGATACAGGAGGCCACGCTGGAGATAGTCGATAAATACAAGTACCTTGGGGTGGGGATAAATAATGGCATTGAGTATCTGACAGAGTACGAAAAATATCTAACGACTAAAGGTAAAAGAAGTGCAGCGATTATGAAGAGTAGGGCACTGTGGAGCTACAATAGGTACGAGGTAGTACGAGGGATATGGAAGGGGGTAATGGTACCAGGCCTGACTTTTGCCAATGCAGTTCTATGTATTAGAACAGAGACCCGGCAACAGTTGGAAATTAGGCAACGTGGTGTGGGTAGGCTCGCTCTGGGAGCACATGGCAAGACACCAAATCTTGGAGTGCAGGGGGATCTGGGATGGTCTTCTTTCGAGGGCAGAGAGGCTAGTAGCAAGATAGCATTTGAGGAGCGATTGAGAAAAATGGGGGAAATTCGGTGGGCTAGGAAGGTTTTCAGCTACTTATACACGAGGAATGTTGACACGAGGTGGAGGAAGCGAACTAGAAAATTGACAAGCAAATACTTGGGCAGTAGCGGGGGGACAAGTAAGGAATTATCTGTCAAGAAAAAGGTTAAGGAGACAGAGAGGGGTATGTGGAGTACAGAGATGCAAACCAAATCGGCATTGGAGACATACAGGACGTTTAAGCAAGAAATAGCCAAAGAAAATATTTACGATAACTCTAAGGGAAGATCATTGCTGTTTGAAGCCAGGACAGGTGTACTGCGGACTAAAACGTACCGAGCCAGATACAGGAGATAGATTTGGTGTGCGAGGCGTGTGGAGAGGAGGAGGAAACGGCTGAACACCTGATACTTGCTTGTAAACAACTTCACCCTGCAGTTGAATCTAACGGGGAACTATTCAAAGCTTTGGGTTTTAAAGACAGTGAAAGTAGAATAGACTTTGAACAGGTAGAAATAACTAAACGGAGACTATCTGATTGGTGGATAATATCAACGCAAAAGTAAAGGAGTAAATACATAGGTATGCATGCATATAGAACCATTAAAGGCTAGGTGGCGCGCGCCGCCGCCGCCCGATTCAAAGGGTTGAGCCTCAATCATCCATCCATCCATCCATCCTGAATCTTTCCTATACGCGTTGCGGTAAAGCGGCTATCGCGCGTTGCTGTTTTGACCACAATAAAAGTAAAATGCACAACATGCAACACACGAAACTTCTTTTGGTGCACCTTCGCAGTGTGCATTGAACTAAGTTAATATTGTTGCGGTTGATCTACAGATGGTTGGTGATGTTGCTGGAAGCACGAATGAACTAACCTCGCTATTAACAGCTGTTCTGTTAATAGCTTGATACGGGCGCTGCAGTCACCGTAGCAAGGGACACTCGAGTGTTTTCTCCTGCTGATCGATAAAATTGCGAGTCTGGTTTCGCCACAACGACCGTGCATCCGCGTTTCTAGTACCCCCGCACCGAATTTACCAACCACTTCGTTTTTCTATTTTTCTCAGGTAAAGCGCGTGCAGCGCGGAAGTGTGTTGTACTAAAGCGAACATTTTCACGTTGCCCCACCTATATCACACTCTTACACAAAGGTACACCCCTTGGGGTCTACATCAGCCACACAACGATAATCACGGTTATCTGCCTTGCTTGCGTTTCCTTTCTTGAAAGCGCCGCGCCCGCTACTTTCCTGTCGGGAATGATATGTCATGCTGATAACGCGTATGCCGTTCGTTACTGGGAAGTACCGGGCTCGCGGCGTTAAAGAAAGGCATGCGGACAAGATAGATGACGATTATCGTTGTGTGGCAAGATACGATTCAAATGGCGTAAACTTTTCTTAGAGTGCACGTTGCCCCGTCCACGCTTTTCAGCACGTTCTCTGCTTGTTCCTGAGATTTCAGGCTGAGTTCCTTAATCGGGTGTCCCCTCATGTATACCTTGCAGTAAACATCGGTTGTCTGTCGCAGAGGGACACGACTACTTTATCGGACGTGACAACGCCTTCTTTTAGGTTGGTCGACGTGCAATATAAAGCACTCCGTCAAGGTCGGGGAGTTGATGTGAACTCCAATACTTGAAAGGAATCTTTAAACCAAAAAGCTTCGACAAACAGTGTTGACGCTCTGCCGTAACGCCCTCCCCTTGCGCCGAGTCATGGTCTATCCCGGAAGCGCCGGGAGCAGCCGGTGAAAACTCCGAATGGTTATTGTCCAGTGCGCATCGGTTTGTTTTCTTCGCGGGTGCTTTGTCATTTTCACACCTTTTCCTTTTGTTCCTGGGCTTCGGTGTCGTCTTCGTCAGCTACTGTGGTAAATTCGGAAGTATCGTGGGAACAGCGTTTTCTGATAGCAGTGGCTTCTCACGAAGAATGCGCACCTCTTTGCCGCCTATAAGGTGCACGAAGTCCCTAATTATGAATCGCGGTTGGAAGTGCAACTCACAGACCGCGCAAGATTCATCCAGTGTCTTATCTGCAGTGTGGAGGTTCCTCTCCCATTCCTTTCGCCGTTCTTCATTACGTGGAACGCTGAAAAAAGACGCCTTTAGTGCATCTTTCACGCGACTGTATACCTACTTCTGCACCAGGGTGCAAAGTAGTAATTTCGACGGCGGCTTGCCATTCTCACTCACTCACAGTGCACATTGAGTGAAGCGTCAAGCACAGAGCAAGCACAGAGGATACTGCTGAAGACGCCGGCTGGACTTGCAGTCGACAGCACGTCGATCCAACAGAACACACTCCACACGAAGCGAGGGGAAGTTTTCAGGAGAAACAGGCGGCAGCGCCTCTGGCGGGCGCCAGAGCAGTCGACGCTGAGTGCGCCACGGCAACGCGGCGCAGGGATGCGGCAGTGAGTACACTGCCCCTATTCTAGTACACTGTAGCCATGGGGGAGCTACGAAACCCACGACGAAACCGCACGATGCATGCCGATGCTGTGGCGAAACTGAAGGCCTGAACGCCTGAAGGACTGAAGTGCATGGTGGCTGCGCCTGCGCGGCGGTGCCGTCTGGTCAATCACACTTGCCATCGCGTCCACTGCTTCCTAGAAAAAAGAAAGGGGGAGGGGGGGTGCGCCGCCAGTACATAGTTGAAACTTTTTAAAAGAACCGAATGCAATGGCTGGATGACTGTTCGCAAAACGCCGATGGAGTCTACACTGCAGCAACAGGGCGCCATGGATGTGCGCGGACCACCTTTGTCGCGGAGATGCATCGTACCTAGAGCCTACCGCGACCGTGTGTTGTTTATGTTAATGATGTGCGGCATTCCCCTCATCGTATTCTTCAACTTTTGCTTCGTTGCACCCAGGTTTGTCGGCATCTTCCGCGGCAGTTGGTGTCCCAGAAGTATTTCTCGTGTGGTGCCGTGATTAATCTGACGTAGCCCTGCGGCGTCGTCCGCAGCACTCGCAGGCTAGAGATTCGAGTTCGTTCATAACTTTTACGCTCCTAAACAAATGTGCACTGTTTGGGGTGTATATTTACCACAGAACATTAATCGTCATCTGTCTTGATTGTGTTCCCTTTCTTGAAAACGCTGCGCTCGCTACTTTCCTGTCGAGAATGCTTCGTTATGCTGATAATGCGGATGTCGTTCGGGACTTGGAAGTACCGGGCTCGCAGCTTTAAAGAAAGAAAATGCGGACAAGACAGATATCGGTTATTGTTGTGTGGCAAGATACGACCCAAAGGGTGTAATTTTGTTTAATAGTGTACCTAGAAAAATTTATCTTTTGAGAAAGGTCGTCAGGAAGGTCGTCAGGGTCGCGAAAAGATGGTCTCGAATAACAGATTTTGAAGCATGGAATTTGAGAAAATTTTCACTTTATTTTGCACCTTGAAAGACATGCATTGGGAAGGCTGCACCAATATGCTTTTTCCTCGGTCGCATGGCTTCGAAAACATTTGCAGGTAGGGGAACATACCAATTAAGCCACAATAACCACTTTGTGGCTGCTCAATTGGGTTGTGTTTGGCAGGGTTTAGTTGCGACTGTCGTGTTAACTGAAAGCGTATTCTGTATTCGCAGCTGAACCATCTTTGTCGTGCCCAGGTACCACGAGACCTTCGACAAGGTGATGTGGGTGCACGCTGCTTTGGCCACATTTATCGTGTTCAACATATACGCAAACCTGTTCAAGCTCTTTCAGACTGACACAAGTGCACGTGACATGAAGACGCCGGCTGTGCTTTTGCCGGGCTGGCGGCACTGTGCAGTGTGCTTGATGAATGTGCCGCCCCGCTCTCATCACTGCAGTGTGTGCAATGAGTGCATACTAAAACACGACCACCACTGCATGTTTACGGGCCGCTGCATTGGCTTCTACAACCAACGCTACTTCGTTGTTGCTCTCCTCTACATGACTGTTGGTAAGCTTCTCTCCACCGTTAAAACACCAGATGCTCCTGAGTTTTGGCATGCAACAGACCTTGGTTCCTATAACATAAAGTTATTCCAATCTATATCTGTTCCTCCATTAGCCCTCCGCGTCTGGTTTTTGGGGTCATGCCCACTTCACCTGCCTGTCGCGAGACGTCACGAAAACTGCGATAACTCTAAATTTAGTATGACGTGTTCACACTTATGCATGATTAGGCCAAACAAAAGAAACATTTCTTTCTGATTCTACATCCACCATTAACCATTGCAATTAGTCAAAATGTTTTCATGCTATGCCTACTTTGCCTCTCTGTCACGTGATGTCAGAAAATCATGACAACTCACATCAAAGTATGTGTATGCACTAAAGATGCATTAATATGTCAAAAAAACTAAACTTTTTTGAATAGCCGGAAACTTCTATTACGAAAGGAGTAAAAGATGACTGCCCATCAATCGCTCTGGTCCTGGCTACTTGGAGCTGCCAGCAAGAATTGGTTTCCTTGCATGTAATGGAAAATTTTGTGGGGCAGTATCATGAAGTTCTTTGGGCACACACATGAGATCACTCTGTGAAATCTTCACTGAGCGTCCATTCTGGCGCCATTTTTTAACGCCCCATTGCATGCTGCCACAATCGTCAATGAGCCACCAATAGGAGATGCAGACACCACTCACCTGACCCGGTTATCTACTTTCAGTGCACTAGCTTGGCCCAGCTTGACCCTACCAAAACTCTTTCCTCAGCAGTGCACTCCTCACCTCTCGTCAGCCAATTGGATAAAGAAAACCTGTCATGGTAGGCAATACTATTTGCTTTAAGACCAAGCAAAGGTCATCTCCTATACACGAGGAGTGTTTGATTGGGCTGTTGAAACAAATTTGCTAGTTACTGCCCGTGCTTGCATTGGCGGTTGTGTAAATGTGACATCGGAAGATTGGAATGAAATGAAAATGGAATAACTTTACGTTATAGCACCCCAGTGTCAATACTGTTCCTCAGTTTTTTTGTACATTTAAAAAAACTTGAACTTAGCCTAGCTGGTATTTACTATGAATCTTTGTATCTGTCCTGTGTCTCAGTAAGCTGTTGACGGGGGCCATAACAAAATACTTGTTTTTATGCATCAGTGTTTGAGTGCATATGTGCCTTGCATACATCTTGCAGGCCTGTTCTACAGTCTCTCGTACAAGTGTCCCTACGTGCTTGAAATGCTTGGCGGCATCAACTTGGCGACTTTCTTGCACATGGTGGCTCCACATTTTGGCCTTCTGCTGGGTTTCGTTGATGTCTGGCTTTTCCTGTGCAATCTTGTGAATCTTGTGGAACTGGTTGTGTTCTTCCTGTGTGCCTACCTATTAATGGTCGAGCTGATCTGCGTGGCAAGAAACCAGACCACCTATGAAAAAAGCCACGGCATCCGGACCTACAGCATGGGTCTTAGGAGGAACTTGAAGGAGACTTTGGGTGCCTCCTGGTTCCTGGTGTGGTTGTCTCCCTGGGTACAGTCCCCTGTGTCTGGAGATGGGCTGCACTTTGACGGTCATGTGGTTTGTATGGATGGCAAAAAGCAAGAGTGAGCTTTTGTGCCAAAGAGAGGGAGAAATAAAACTGTTGCTTAGACAATGCCACTTTATTCAATTTATTCAAACCTTGATTTAAACACAAAAAGGAAAATGAGTGGTAGTCATAATACCTGTTTTTTTGTAGACCATAGACAATTTTCTAAGTTTGCCTGTGGCAAATAGGGTAATTGTAGTCCATTAGCTGGATAACTCGAAGCGGTTGACATTGCTTAGATAAAGAAATTGAAATGCATAATTCCCTAATTAACCTCTTCAAATTCATTGATTTAGGGCACATTGCAATTTGCTAATTGTAGCCGGAAAGGTTGCAAGGCATATCCACTTGGAGAGACTTCTAAGGATTGCACGGGTTACAAAATATGCACTGTAAAACTTGAACTAAAAATAATGTATTGTTCTACTTAATTTTTAACAAACTGCAGTTTGATATATTCAATTTTAGTAGGACGTTCTGGCGAGCTAGTTGCTTCATAGCTTTAGTAGTTTCTTATAACTGCGCAAAAAAATGAGGACACAAGAAAGGAACACACCGCACACCATGAGAATTGGCAGCCTGTGCTTGTAGTGTGGTGTGTTTCTTTCTTGTGTCCTTGTTTTTTCACGTAGTTATAAGAAACGACAAAATGATGTATTCAAGCATAAAAGCAGCCGGAACGCCCATATATTTCGTGACACTTTGGGAAATATCTCAAGACTGGTGCGAGCCTTAAAAATGTGTTCTAGCAGATGCGCTGTGTGAACTAATTGGCTACAATTTGTAAATTGTGATATGTGCTATGCAGTAATTAAAAGATTAGTGCATTTTTGTTAATTAGTCAGTTGTGCATTTTGATTTCTGGTGCAATGTCCACCTCTTCAAGTAATCAAGCTGAATGACTAGAATTATCCTATCTGCCACAGGCATTAAAAAAGAAGCGCCTCCCCTCCCAGTCTGTGAACGTGATTGAACAGCGAAGCTGTGTTGCTTACACCGAGTGTTACACCATGCAAGTCAAACATCGCAAGCAGTCTATATTGCAAATCTTTTGTTTCATGAAGTCGAGGTTTTGACGGAAGCCCGTCTGGTCCACACGACATCAAAATGACAGATAGCTCCCTCAACCGGAATGACGGAACCCTCTCCCCCCCATCGACATGTGCTGCTTACGTCATATTTTAAAGCCATATTAACATTGTAATGCACGTCCTTGATTTCATTGTGAACAAGGCTCCCGTCAGGGGAGCCGAAATGTCTTGCATTCTTTCAGTGATTGGTGTCCTTCTTTTTACCCTTCATGATGCCTTACGACCACCCTCCTAATCCAAATGACAGATAACACCGTCAACGCGAATGACGGAACCCTCCCCCCCATCTACACGCGCTGCTTAAGTCATATTTTAAAGCCATATAAACATTGTATCACACGTCCTTGATTTCAGTGTGAACAAGGCTCCCGACAGGGAAGACGAAACATCTTTTCTTGTATTCTTTCAGTCTTCATTTTTTTGTTTCACCATTATTTCACCTCATTTTCGCTATTGCGTGCTTCTCGTAGTGCACATGCTTTAAGAGTGCATTTTTTTTTCGGCATTTCTGGCATTGGGCACTTCTAGTGCACAGCTCGGGGCCGGCCCTATGACGAGAAGCCTGTTAATGAGCCAACTGTCGCTGACGCTCAGGGTAGGCAGCTTCTTCCTCAGGAGTATGCACTACTCGTGGTCTTCCTATAGTTGTAGCTGGGATGGAATGTGCGGAACCACTAATGGAAAACTCTATATTGTGTGCGAGGCCCACTACTGGAGATGCGGGTGCTGCAATCGTTTTGACAATTGGTTGGATTGGTTTGACAATTGACAGCGCTGCCAGCACTTCTTGCTGGCGCAAAAAGAGCCGGCAGCCATGTGCTCTTAGTATCGCGTTTCAATCATTGGGCATCGTTCGTTGGCTGCAAACCGCCAGCATAACATTTGTTTTTTTTCACGGCAGTGTGAAATCAATCGTCGATAAATTTGATGGCAATCTGGCTCTATCGCCAAAAATGCACCGTGTCGCAACCATATAAGATTTGCGTATAAGATGACATTCTCACAGTGGGAAAGGAGTCACTCCAACCCCTTTGATGAGGTTGATGAGTTTGTCACACCCAAGCCAAACTGGAACTTACTTAAGCATTCATCCCCATGAAAAACCACTTTTCTGTGTTACTGGCTTTGTGATGTTTTCAGCAACCAGCCACATTTTCTGCTCCGCAGCGTCAGTTGAAGCATGAAAGTGTCATGCATGAAAGTGTCATGAAAGTGTCACAATCACTGCTCTACTGTTGCAGACCAGACATTGCGCGAAGTGTGGTCCTGTGTGTAGCCCTGTGTGATGCAGGTACCACAGCAATGAGTTTGCACATCTGTTGTTCATTATCTAAGAGGTATAGTCCTGTGGAACATTAGACCCGAGTTTAATCTTTCAGAGCATGTGCTGACATCCAGAGTAACGGGTGATGAGTACCCGCCATGTAGACGTAGGAGCCAGGCACTTAGGACACGTTTCAGTGTTATCATTTGTAGATTCCTTGGCCCAGGTGACAGCAAGTGTCAAGGCTATCCGAGCATGGAGCCTCCAAAGACAAACTTCTTTCAACCAGGAAAAGATTGTGCAGAAGGAAGTGCACACGGGAGCATAAGTGCATATGTCCTTTGAAAGAATAGACTTCTAGGCTTGGAGGAGAGTTTGGATGTCAGCAGGGATCAAAGCTTGTTGTGTCCAAGATAACAATGGTGAGTGATCGATCTAGTAGGCCAAGTTGTTGAACATACTCCAATTATGTCCCTGAATTCAATGCACTGTAACGCTGAAGTGATGGCTTTTTCAGCCTATGTATTTTTTGGCATATTTGGAATGTCTTCATAACTTTCTTCAATTCACTCACTGCACCAAGTGAGTCAATGTAGATGTGAAGCTTCATAACATTTTGTTATGACATACTGCATTTTGCTGACATACTCATTTGCATAATGTATGGTTTTCAGTTCTAGTAACAAGGAATCTGGGGTTTCTGTGGTATTAGTGCATGTATACATAATTCAGGATCACTCGGCCTTGCGAAGGAGGCCCGTCTTCATGGAATAACTGTTGCATCTGTGTACTTGCATTAATCCTGAGGAACAGTAGTCTGAGCTGTGCAAAGTGGCTGGTGACATTGGCAAAGATTGGTTGACTTCTTTGTGGCAAGAGATGTGTAACACCTTGGGAGAAGGTCACCCAGTGTCAAAGAGGGGGACCTCCATGGAAAAGATTGTCAAGAGCAGCAGCTGCTGCAATGCGCAGTCTTTCAACTGTGAGTGCCATTCAATTTGTGTTGAAGTAACATGCTAGTATACTTTAAATTCACATCATATTTATTGGCAGTACGTTGCTGAACCTTTTACTAATTTTTTTAATGCTAATATTTGAAAAAATAGAAAGACTATGCTTATTAGTATATTATTTAAACCAGCTTGAATGTAGGCTATCTTTTGATTGGAGACACGCAAATCAGAGTTTGTAAGATGTTTGTGAATTTCAGTATCATTAAAAAACTAAGCACTTGTTTGCCGTATCATAAGTTAAAGGGGTACTAAAGAAAAGTTTAGGTGAATAAAGTATTCTTCAAAAACTTGCTTTATTTGTTTTCATGATAATAGGTTGATTATTGAAAAATTAGTCAGTGTTTCGTTTTTGAATTTCGCGCCAGAATTTCTGGGTTGGTACATGAGTGTGATGCCACGGATGACAAACTTAGTACTTTTTAATATTTCAGCCATTGTCGAAAAGCCAAGCCAAAATTCCTTAAAACCTATGCAGTTCAGTCTTTGGCCCTTTGGAATACAATGTTGTAATTTATTTTTACAGATAAGAATTTAACTAGGGCTGACAAAACGGCATCAAAATTCATGACGTCGCGGATAGCTGGTGCAGGAATTTCAAGGCAGTGTTGCCACCAGTATTTCGCGTTTCTCTTTCCTGGCTTGTCAAGCATTTGTCGCGGTAAGAATTGCTATTCTCTAATTGTGGAAGGGTAACTAAAAGACCTCAAAGTATTTTTCTCTTTATCATCCCTTTGAGAAATGAGCGCCATTTAAGCAACACCGACTCGTAAGCTTTCACATGCCGCCTGTCATATACAAATGAAAGCTTCCATAAAATTTGCATTTAACCAGCTTCTGTATACTATATGCTGTGACCAGTACACAGGAGTTACACTGTCCTAAATTGTATTGAGAAAGGCAGGGACTGAGTGGAAATTGCATGCATTAACTCGGGCGCGGCAAAATATGTGTTTAGATGGTCAAACAAGATAACTTGGGCATGCAAGTATAGTAGAGGATTCCAGCCGTTTCTCCCCGACTGATGAGGTCCTAGATAGTGTAGAGTCTAGCGTGCTTGTTGCAAAATTGGAAAGGGTGTAAGATGAAGTGTTGCAATAGCTTTCATGGCTTCTCTGTTTATCGCTTCCAGACTTTCCCAGTGCCAAAGCAGTAAGCCGGTGAAATTGCACGTGGTAGCCAATGCGGAGGATTGAGCGAACGAGGTAGCGAGCCACCTCAGAACATGCGTTGCCGCTCCTTGTCGCAATCCTGTACACCAAGTGTTGAGCTGTTGCTGACATTCTGTAGGCTTTCCAAAGCGATGAGGCACAAGATCCAGACTGGTGGATATATAGCCCAAGCAAATCCCACCACTTGGTAAGCTAGAAACACTGCAAAACTGGAATGTAATCGAGATTTAACGGAAGGTGGGATGAGACATGACAAAGAAAGACAGACTGACCAAGTAAAACCTATTAAAAGACAAGACGTTCCGGCGTCATACAGAAGCCATGTTCACAATGGGGCAAAGACGTTTGAAGTGCCTGTTTAAATAGGTTTTAGCATGTGGCGCAAGCGCTGCGCACGGGACGGGGGGGTGGGGAGTTACTTCGTTTCGATTCAGGCACGTAAGGAATTCCTTATGTGCCTGAGATATGCGAGACTTTATCAAGTGTGCTGCATAAATATCTCATTGAGGTGGCTCATGTTCCTGTGCACAAACTGAGGCACGCACTCGTTAGCAGAAAGGACAAGCTGCCGAACGAAGCCTTTCCTGGCGTTCTTTACAAGATCCCCTGAGCAGATTGCGATTGCGTCTACATCGGGAAGATGGACAACTATAAACAATTGCTGCGCCAACACCAAACGATGTGGTTAAAAAGAGTGCGATTTCAAATGCTTCGGCAGAACACGCAATGATGACTATGCACAATATTGACTGGATGAAGTCTAGTCTAATCGGCCAGGAAAGAAACTGGAAGTCACGTCTGTACATTGGAGTCCCTCGAGATACAGTCAACAGACAAGTCGAATAGGCTGGTTTTACCGGCTTTTATGAAAATAAACATGCCTTATAAGGCCTGCCAACTGAACTGTTCTCATAACCGCAGGTACCGGGCGCTGCCCAGTTCTTACGTGTTTAAAAAAAAGTCACCTTTATCGCTGCCTTCAACTTGATTTTCTCTGCTTGGGCTACCCGGGGCCCTCAGACGGTCTTGCGAGCTAGACGTCTGGTGATACGAAAAAAAAAAAAAAAAAAAAAATGTACGCATTCTCACTGCACTGCAAGAACGCACTGGAGACACGTACAACACACTGACCCATTTGCGATCCATTTGGAGTTTATGAGCACAAACACATATTTTGGTTGTGGCTTGAGGAATCGTCGTGCTGTATTGAACACGGGTGGCCGCGCATCACTACGACAGCGGGCCGGCGAGGAGGCAGAATGTCATTTCTGAGTCCGCGTTTAGATTCATTGACTGCCTCCTGACGTGCCTTCTTCCTGCGGTAAGTGAAGCTTCACGGAACCAAAGTTTTGCGATAGCCGGTGCACGATGCGGAACAGTACGCGCGTAGAATCTGCCTACGTGCGACCATGGTACAGCCATTTGATGTGTTCGCGGGCGTACGTTCTGTGGAGCCTTGCTCACTCTTGCAGCGCATCCATAGAGAAAGAAATTTCAACAAGAGCGGACACTCCCATAGAGCCCAGCGTCCGAATTGACTGTAGCGCACCAAGCTGATGGTATTGACTCCTTCCGGTTTCGGTTTTGGGCGCGCGCGTTTCGAACACCAGTTGGTACGCGCCGCGCCGGCTACGCTGTTCGGCGCGGCATTTTCTTTTTTTTTTTTCGCTTCTGCTGAACCCCGCGTGGCCTTGGCGTGGAATCGTTTCATTATTTAGTAAAAATGATTGCGAACGACCTTTACAAGACCTCACCGAATCCGCCAGGTGCAAATTCATAAAGAAAACGCAAGACGTCTTCTGAAATGATTAAATGTTTATTTTGTTGTATATAAATACTCGTTCCGGGCTTCTACATTCATCCAAAGTTGGGGCACCAGGTAAGCAGCAGTCGTTGCCGTACGAAGCTCCACCGGATGCCATCAGCTGAAAGTATATTACAAGCATGTATCATTTGGTATATTGACCTAACAGGAGTATTGTGTGTAGAGGCGAAACGTGCGTAAGTGGTGAATGAGCAGCATTACAGATAAATTCAAACAATGCCATAAAATCTGAACAAAACATCCGATTTTAAAGCACCCCTCCCTTCCCGGGCATTATTTCCTGCACGTTAAGCGCACAAATACACGGGTGACTGCCCGTTTGCAAAACAACTTGGCCTCAGTCGACGCGATGGTACGCCAAGTACACAGAGGTGGCTACAACACAGGCTCGGCCAGACTATGTTACACACTCGCAGAATGCCTTCTAGTCGCACTCAAGACAGATTCGTGGATGCAAAGCCTGTTTTCAGTCGCTCAGAATACATGTCATGTTCTTGAGCTCCTCCGTGTTATCTTTTACGCGTCCTGCCGGCGCATGCCACACTCCCGTGTTATTACTCTCGGCAATCGCTCGTCGCGTTTTCGACAAGCGCGAGTACCGAAATAAGGTATATGTTGTTGCAGGGCTATAAAATACGTCACAAACTTGTCCCACTAAAATTCAGTACACACAAAACTAACTCACTATGGCCGGCTTGCTTTTTTGCTAACAGCTTCACAACCCCAGGCGCGGCGAGCAAGCCTCAATATATCCCAGAAAGTTACCAAATAAATTACAATACTTTTTCGGGACAGAGAATGCGTCACGAACTTCTACCAGTAAGATTCAGTACACGCGAAACTAATTGCGGCACACAGCCGAGCTGCTTTTCGCTAACTGCGCCACTACGCCGAGCGCGGCCACTGTGCTTGAAAGGCACCCCAAGAAGTAGTGAAATTAGTTGCAATAATGTCTGGGGTCAGAGAAAGCGCCAAAACTTGTCCCGGTAAGATTCAGTACACGCGAAACTGCGTCACACGGCCAAGGTGCTTTTCGTCAGAAAGCCAGGTGCGGCGAGCGTGCCCAAAAACTACCGAAATAAGTTATAATTATGCTTGGTGACACAATGTTAAATGTTCTAAAATGCAGCGCCCCCTGGCAGCCCTGTTTTGTGTTGCTGCTGCGCCATGCCTGGCGGGCAATATATAAGGGGCCGCGGTAGTCGCGTTTCTGCAATAACTCCCAACCATAGCTTTCTTTTATTTCTTATCTATTATTAATTATTATTGTTATTAATATTATTATTATATTATACCCGGTTTTCATCTGATTATTTCCTTTTTTGTCCAAACACAAAACATTTATTTTTAAACTCACACGCCCAAATTGTTAACTCCCTTGTTATCATTATTATTTTTAGGCACCTAATTAAACCGCCCGATTCTTGGCCAATCCCCCACTGTGGGTATGTGCCACGGCCACTCAGGACAACAACAACAATAAAGATGCGAGTTCATCACTACTAGGCGTGCTGGCCTGTTTCTTCGGTGGCTGCGTTTTGTGGGCCATACTATCAACTGGCGACGAGGTGAAAAGGATTTATACTGCTGCGCGCACTACGTCCGAGCCTTACTGCTGCCACGATACTGCTACTTAGGATTCTACTACTGTGATGGATGACAGGGACTTCGCCGCTGCTGAGACGCATCCTTTGTTGACCGGTACTGCTGCTACCGCGTCGAGTCCAAGTTGCTGCCCATGCTACTTTTGAAGAACGCCTTCTCGTATACTACAGCAACGACTTACACTACGGACTTTCAGGCGCTACTACGGAAAGCGTCGTTACATCCTGCTACCTATTCCTCGGAATTAGAACGGCTGAGACGCTACCCGGACGCTAACCCTACTTCGAACGTTTCTGCTGCGACGCGTCCGTGAACGCCAGGTATGCCGCGCCTGCTGCGTTTCAAGTGAGTCTACGTTCCCGCACGGTTCGACCACCCGTTCAACATGCCAAATTTCGGCAGTCTCGAGCCATTCGAGGGCGGAGGAAATGACTGGCCCTGCTATGTGGACCGACTCGAAGCATTTTTCGCGGCGAATGATATCGCCGAAGACAAAAAAACGTCCGTATTTATCAGTTGTTGCGGACAGAAGACGTATGCTTTGCTTCGCAATTTGGTGAAACCCGACAAGCCGAGTGACAAAAAGCTCCAACAGATTATTTTGGTTCTTGGAAACTACTATTGCCCGAAGCCGTCTGCAGTCGTGCAGCGTTTCCGTTTCAACTCCCGAGTTCGCGCGGAAGGCGAATCTATCGGCGAGTTCATTGCAGCGCTGAAAAGCCTCTCAGAGCATTGCAACTACGGTACCGAACTAGAAGACATGATACGTGACCGTATTGTATGTGGTGTGAACAACGCAGACATTCAAACAAGCTTGCTGGAAAAAGCGGACCTCACTTTCCAGGATGCCGTGCAGACAGCCCTAGCAATGGAAGCAGCGAAAAGTGACGCCGGGGAGATTGCACAAGCTAACCCTAATGGCACCTATTTGACCCACCGCGTCTCGTCAGGCTACGAGGCCACCTGCTATCGCTGCGGGGGTGGACACCTTGCATCCGAATGCAAGCATGTGAAGACCGTCTGCAATTACTGCCACAAACGGGATCACCTGGCGAAAGTCTGCAATACGAAACGAAAGGACAGCCAAGCCCGAAGCAGCAGTCCTCACGAGCAGCGTTCGCCTACTGCACGAAGTTCGCAGTCGTCAAGCAACCGCCTTCGCGTGCACACAGTAAAAGATGAAGATGCCGTTGAAGTTTCGCCTTCAGAAGTGTGCGACATGTGGCATATTAACTACGCCGAACCGCCACCGCCTTTCACCATCACCGTTGACGTTTGCGGCAAGCCGCTTCGCATGGAAGTGGACACGGGGGCAAGCGTCTCCGTCATTGCCAAGTCGCGGCTCCTACAGCTTCTGCCTTCGGTTAATGTGCAGCCGTCGCAAGTGTTTCTGCGAAGCTATTCCGGGGAACTGAAAAAAGTCGAAGGCAAGGCTGACATCCTTGTGAAGTTTCATGGCAAGGAGGCGGATCTACCCATTTTTCTGACCGGAGACAATTCACCTACTCTGCTAGGACGCAACTGGATGCGCGAGCTGGGCATCGGCCTCTCCAATGTTGAAGTAAATATACATGCCCTTTCTGACATCAAACACCTAGTCCAAGACTTCGCAGATGTGTTCGAAGAAGGTCTTGGTGCGTGCAAAGGTGCTGAAGCGTCATTACATGTTCCTTCAGATGCCCCACCTAGGTTCTTCAAGCCACGCATTCTGCCATATGCCTTAACAGATGGAGTCACGCAAGAAATACAACGATTAAGAAGAGATGGCATCCTTGTTCCAGTGAAAACATCCAGGTGGGCTGCACCTATTGTTCCTGTGGTAAAAAAGGATGGGCGCATTAGAATCTGTGGAGACTTTAGTGTCACCATCAACCCATTAGCGACAGCGGACAAATATCCAATTCCAAGGATTGAGGACCTGTGGACTGTCCTTGCAGGGGGTGAGAAATTCACCAAATTGGATTTGCGTGACGCGTATCAGCAACTAGTTCTTGATGAAGCCTCCAGAGAGTACGTCACAATTTCGACACACATGGGGTTGTTTCAGTACACCCGCTTGCCTTTTGGAGTCTCGTCAGCTCCTGCTATATTTCAACGTGAGATGGAGAACTTGCTGAGAGGACTACCACATGTGGCCGTCTATTTCGACGACATTCTTGTCACAGGTGCTAATGATGCTGAGCATTTCAACAACCTTCGTTGCTGTGCTTCGTAAGCTTCAAGAATCTGGCCTCAAGGTGAAACTCCAAAAGTGTCATTTCTTCGTGCCACAAGTGGAGTATCTTGGGCACATCAGCAAGGAGGGCCTTTCCCCGAACCTCGACAAGGTGGCTGCCATTCTGCATGCCCCTGTGCCAAAGGACGTCAAAGAACTTCAGAGTTTCTTGGGACTTGTCAGTTCTTACCGACGTTTTTTGCCTAATCTTTCTGCACTTTTTTCTCCCCTACACTCTCTTCTTTGTGATGGAAAGAAATGGGAGCGGGGGCAGGACCAGCAAGATGCATTCACAGCCTGCAAACACCTGGTGGCCTCAGCTCCAGTTCTCGTACATTTCCGCCCTGACACGCCTGTGTGCCTCAGCTGTGACGCATCACTTTATGCCATAGGTGCAGTTCTGGCCCACAAAGATGCTGATGGCCGGGAACATCCCATTGCTTTTGCCTCACGGAGCTTGTCAAAAGCAGAACGAAATTACAGTCAACTTGACAGGGAGGCCCTGGCACTCGTGTTTGGTGTAGAGCGGTTCCACCAGTACTTGTGGGGCATACCGTTTGAAGCATACACTGACCACAAGCCACTTCTCGGCCTGCTGGGTGCCAACAAGCCTGTCCCTGTGCAAGCATCACCAAGGTTAGTCCGGTGGGCTCTCAAGCTATCTGCGTACAAGTACGCACTGGTATACAAGCCTGGAAGAGAGCTTGGCCCTGCTGATGCTCTTAGCAGACTGCCGCTACCTAACGACAGCACCACACTGCCTGCCCCTGCCGAGATTTTCATGTTGGAGGAGGCCTATCCTCGACTTCTTTCACCTGCTGTGGTGGCACGAACCACCAGGAACGATCTAGTTCTGGGTCATGTTGTGCATTCTGTATTGAAAGGAGAGAGCCTTCTAGCTGGGCCAGAGTGGAACCCTTTCAGCACAAGAAGCTCCGAACTCAGTCTCCATGAAGGCTGCCTACTGTGGGGGTCACGAGTAGTAATTCCCAAATCACTGCAGGCCCAAGTTCTTGGAGTACTTCACGCCAGTCACCCTGGTATTGAAAAAAGCAAAATTATTGCCAGGAGCCATGTCTGGTGGCCAGGCATAGACAATGACATTGCCAACAGTGTGAAAAGCTGCGTTACGTGCCAGGCTCAACAACGGGCTGCGCAGCCGGTCCCACAGATGCCATGGCCGTTTCCGCACCGACCCTGGTCACGGCTCCACATTGATTTCGGGGGACCATTTCTAGGACACACGTTCTTAGACATCGTGGATGCTTTCTCGAAGTGGATAGAAGTTTTCCCTGTGTCATCCACATCTGCAGAAGCTACCATTTCTGCCCTGAGAATTGCATTCACTCAGCATGGCCTCCCTGACGTAATAGTTTCTGACAATGGCCCGGCGTTTACCAGTGCACAGTACCTTGAGTTCTTAACTCGAAACGGAATTCGCCGCATGCATGTACCACCGTATCACCCCGCTTGCAACGGTGCAGCAGAACGAGTGGTACAGACTGTAAAGAACAAACTCAAGAAGTCTGGCTTTGGCGACTTCAAGACACAGATTTCCAGGTTTTTATTTCATTATCGGACAATCCCACATGAAGTAACTGGTCGGCCACCATGTGAGCTCCTAATGGGGAGAATGTTCAAGACTCCTCTGGATGTCCTGCGGCCTAGCCTACAAGCATCGGTGCTATTTAAACAACTGAAACAGAAGTTGAATGCTGACAGAGGGTCACGGCAGGCTCCATTACTCCAACCAGGAGATAAAGTGTATGCGAGAAACTTCCGCACAGGTGCACCGTGGGTACCTGCCAGTGTTTCAGACGTCAATCCACCGTCGGCCCTGGTTCTTTGTCAAGACGGTTCGACATGGAGCCGACACAATGACCACTTGCGCCTTGCGCAGACAGCGCCACTTCGTCCTGCTGGAGCAGAAGTTTCTCAACTGGGGCAACCGCCCATCCACTCTCCAGCTATCCCGGATGTGCTTCTTGAGAAAGAACCAGCCATACATCTGCCAGCTGCACCCGACGTGCTACATGAGGAACAGTCGCCGGGAAGCGTATCTGGAAGTGACTGTGCCGTGGACAACCCTGTCATGGCTGCACCTTGCACTCCACAGTTGCGCCGTAGCACAAGAACTCGGAAACCAGTGGTCAAGTACTCCCCGTAGCATACATCTTAAGAGGGGAGGAGTGACATAATGTTAAATGTTCTAAAATGCAGCGCCCTCTGGCAGCCCCGTTTGTTTTGTGTTGCTGCTGCGCCATGCCTGGCGGGCAATATATAAGGGGCCGCGGTAGTCGCGTTTCAGCAATAAAGACGTGAGTTCATCACTACTAGGCGCGCTGGCCTGTTTCTTCGGTGGCTGTGTTTTGCGGGCCATACTCAATTGTATCACTTGGGCTCATAGAAAGCGTCGCAAACATCTCCCAGTACGAGTAATTACCTCATATTAACTAGGCTTGGACTGCGGAGCTGCTTTTTGATAACTGCGTCACTATATAGGTTCAGTTTTGGGCAGTAAGCCTAAGTGTGCTTGAAGCGCGTCGCGGACTGTCAAACAAAATTCCTCACCTTGCTGTAGTCCAGTAGTGCAGCGGTGTCGTGTCGAAATGCAGACGGAACACAAGAGAACGCCGGGAGCCGAAAAAGCGGGCTATATCCAAAAGAGACTGGTCGCCATGCACGCGAGCTTCACATGCGCAGCCGGCCTCGCGCACTCCTGCGGCTTGTCCACAGAATAAAGACTTGTCTGGCGCATGACGTATGCACGCGCGTCTGGCGTGCCGCTAGCTTGTTGCTAGGCAACACAACAAAAATAAGTTGCAAAGTATAAGTTCATATACACGCAAAGCTTTTTCACTTTTAACGAGAAAGAATAAAAAAAAATGTCTGGAAGTTTCTTTCACATTCTTTTTTTCTGATGCTCGTGTCAACTAACGGATGGAGTTGAAACTAGGCGTGATGTGTTTCCTGTTGCCAGTTTTTGAAGAGTGTCTCCTCTTGTTGAATTTCTTTCTCTATGGCGCATCCGCTAACCTTCACTTCCCGGCGCTTTTCGCGCGCACAGATAAGATATGCCTGGTACAGCCATTTGATGTGTTCGCGGGCGTACGTTCTGTGGAGCCTTGCTCACTCTTGCAGCGCATCCGCTAACCTTCACTTCCCGGCGCTTCTCGCGCGCACAGATAAGATATGCCTGCAATAGGGGTGATCACTCCATCTTGCCTGGCTCAGTTCCGGGGACGTCGACCGACAACTTGAACTGGTGGACTGGGCGGAAAAGGCCCAGCAGGCCCAAGGCCTTACTTGAGCCCTAACCCTCAGCCACGTCCCTCTTTACCCTTCCCCATATCACCACCACCATAGGGGTGATTCGTTCCTTAAGTCAAAGCAGCCGCTTCTTTCCCATCTTCCAGGATGAAGCGTCGGCTGGCCGGCGCACGGTGCCAAGGGCAGCAAAATGCACATATTCTGCGTAATGGTGTATCAGCACGTGTATTGAGGTCACGTTTAGGAGGTGAAACTCCCATCAGCGCGAGCGAGCGCGGGCGACCAGATAAGGTGACAATTGTATGCGCCGACGGGGCCGTATACAGTGGCGGCGCCATGCGGCGCGTCGTAGAAGCCGCAGCGAAAAAAAAAAAAAAAGATGCAGCGCCCGGGCAGGCGGCTCCGGCGCGCTCTCAACGGCGGTAGGGCCGATTTACGCTCAAACCGCCCATCGCCGCACGCCGCACCGCATGCATGCGGTTCGTGAAAAACCGGCGGTCGTCGCGATCGGTCACAAAATTGCATTTACGCTGAGTCCGCATGATGCGGTGCGGTTCGCATGCGCCCTCTGGTTGTCCAAATAGGTAACCAGCAACTGGCAACATGCATCAGCGAGTTGGCAGCCTCGTGTGCTGGCGACCAGCAATATTTCGCATCGTGCCTGGATATTATTATTACGTTTGCTGTATTATTAGTTATTTTTTTATTAGTTAGCTCTAGCGGTTCGAATGCGCCTGCATCCGCACTTCGGTTTGGGGACGCGACGTCTGTTGAAAGCTGGTAAACATTCGGCAGTGCGCAGAGCAACACTGTTCGAAGTCGGCAACTATCGCCAACAGCAGACGACACTGTCATATTTTTGTCGATGTAGGTTGAAGCTTCCGCGTCATGGTGAAAACGCGACTCTTGCACTCTCATATTCTGTGCTGCATGTGTGGCATTGACGTGGTGACCCACCTTTAGAACACTGTGCCGTCGACTCACCTGTGCCGCTTTTTGTATTATTTATTTACTTGCTACCGCATAATGTTGCGACAACATACGTCACTATGTGCTCGGTTGTGTACGGCGCGATGGCGCACTTTTTGTAGCTGTGCTAGCGAAAGCTTGTGTTGTGGAGAAGCGACGCACCATCACTCCTCGGCTGGACGAAGCACCAGCGCGGAGAAACGGGAAGCGACATTATCCCGAGTCGAGTTCTGAGAATCCTCCGTCGCCCTCAGCGTCTCGGCTACCGGACAGGGAGCGAGAGTTTGCCCCCTCGAACACATGCAGCTCTCGCCTGCGTCTTTTGTAGAAAATAAACGCAGTCTGTTTTCTGCCACCAACCGATGCGCACTCCTTTCACGGATGGGGCCAGACCCCGTACGTAACACTGGCGATGAGGCAGGAGTTGCGAAGCAGATATCTATAAGTTTTCGCAGTTAAGGCCATGGCTACAGGACGAATGCACGGCGCTGTCGAGCCTTTCTCGGCCAAATCATGGGAATCGTGGATCCAGCGCCTCGACTTTTACTTCGTGGCGAGCGACGTCAGCGAAGAAGCGGGCACTTCTCCTCACGCTTTGTGCAGCCGACACTTTCGAACACCGTGTGCGCGCTGATAGCGCCGAAGATCCCGGCAGAAGTCAACTTAAATGATTCAGTGACACTTCTTAGGCGGCACTTCGACACCAGGACATCCGAGCTTTAGAGCCGGTACGTGTTTCAAAGACCCGACCAACGGCCAGACGAGTCGATCAGCAGCTACGCTGCGGCCCTCGGAACCTTGACAGCCGACTGCAACTTCGGAGCGCTGCCTTTGTCTACAATATCGACGACGTCACCTGACACCCAAACGACCGCTTCAGCGGCGAACCCAACTATGCCGCCCCAAGATGTGATGCTGCGGGACAGGTTCGTCCGCGCGGCGTCTGGGACGAACATCTTCCGCAGACACTGTTCGCTGAAAAAGCCTTACATTTCAATGCGCTGTGGCCTTAGCCTTGTCAGCGGAAAGTGCGTCAAGGCATCAGCGAGATATCAAGGGAGTGGCAAACTCGGAGGAAATTAACAGGACGTCGCAAATCAAGCCAGGAGGCAAGGATACGTCAGCGCGTCATTGCTATCAATGCGACGGCTTGCACGACCCTGAAACATGCAAATTCAAGACAGCCGAGTGCCGTTTCTGCTCCAAGGAAGGTCACGTCTTGCATGCCTGCATCTCAAAGAAAAAGAAAAACACGGAACCACGCTCCGACAACTAGCAGCAATGGGCACACAGTGTCAAGCCACCACCTGTCAGCAAATCCTGCTGCAAGCTGCACACAGATAGTGTACGTACACACTGCCCCAAGTTGCTCGTGGACTTGATAGTGGAGGGAAAGCCAGTCCAGTCTGAGGTGGACACAGGTACAGCATGCTCCCTGATAAGCGAGGACACGAACTACAGAAGGTGGAAGAAAAACACTCCGTGGCTTTCATGTGAGCCGCTCGATTTGTGCACATGGTCAGGTAAACAATTACACGTCCTGTGCTCCGCACAAGTTCATGTGATGTTGAGATCAAAGGACTATCTGCTGCCGTTGTTGGTTATGACGGGCACCTGGTGCAACCTCCTAGGAAGAGATTGGTTTTTGGCACTTCAAATTCAGGTGAAGGGGATCAACCACATTGGAGAGCCAGCACTAGAAATTACAGAGGTCGTGGGATGACACCCAGGTGTCTTCAAGGAAGGCATTGGAAGCTATACAGGTCCTTTAGTTCACCTGGAACTCGAAGACGGTGCGACAGCAATGTTTTGCAAGGCTCGTCCAATTTCAGTGGCGCTGCAGGCACTTATGGAACATAAGCTTGACCATCTACAGCGCCAAGGTATCCTAAAACCAACGCAGCATACCAAATGGGCAACCCCATTGGTACTTGTTCAGAAGACCGACAGTACACTCAATGTCTGTGGTGACTACAGGAGTACTGTTAATACTGTTACTGTTAATGCAGCAGCGAAGAAGGCATCTTACCTGCTACCAACTACAGATGAAGTGTTTGCAAACCTACATGGTGGAACCCTCTTCTCAATGTTGGATCTTTATCAAGCATAGCAACAACTGAAAGTTGATGAGAAAACAGCAGCACTGCTCACAGTGAACACCACAAAACGATTAATCAGGGTGGAATGCCTCCCGTTCTGAATTTCCACTGCACCAGCTATCTTCCAGTGCCTGAGGGAGACAAAGATACCTGGAATTCCAGGGGTGAGTGTTCCTCTTGACGACATCATTGTCAACGGGAATAGTGCAATGAGCACGCAGAGCATCTGAATCAGGTTCTGTCGAGACCAAATGAGAAAGGCTTACGCCTCAAGAAAGAAAAGTGCAGGTTTGGAATTACGTCAGTTTAGTTTCTGAGACATCGAATTGATGGCAATGGTGTTTGCAACACCGAGAAAAAGGTTGAGGCTATACTTCAAGCACCCAAACCATCTGACAAGACATCCCTAAGGGGTTTTCTGGGCCTTATTTCATTTGACGACTGCGTTTTGGAGAACAGAGCAATGGTCGTGGTGGAATTGTATGGGTTCCTAGAGAAAAACACACCCTGGAAGTGGAAGAGCAAGCATCAAGCCAATTTCGAGGCACTTAAGGAGATGATTCGTGCATCTACAGTGCTCACTCACTACGACGGGACGAAGCCCCTTCTTTTGTCTGTGGACGCATCGCCGTACGGCGTTGATGCCGTCCTCGCTCGGGAAGATGCTATTTGCCGAGAGGCACCCATTGCATTCAGTTCATGAACACTGGGAAGTGCCGAAAAGAGCTACTTCCAGCTCAACAAAGAAAGTGCAGCAGTAATCTACAGCATCAGTCATTTTCATAAGTACACAGCTGGCCGGCATGTGACCATAACAGATTGCCAGGCATTGATTGTAATCGTGAGTGAAACAAAGCAAGTATCCCGGGTCTTTTCATCAAGGATTATGCGATGGTGCCTTAAACTAGCAACATACGATTACAAGTTGCTGTACAGGCCTGGCCTACTGCGCCAAAATGCGGACACTCTAAGCTGACTTCCACTACCGGCACAAGATGAACCTTATCCCCCAAGAGACGTGCTCATGTTGGCTACCATGCCCAGCTTCGAGCTTTCACCGCGTCAAATAGCACGAATGACTCGAGAGGACTCAGTTCTGTCCCAAGTGATGGAGGCTGTTTCAAATGCTGAAGTTCATAAACTGCCAAAAGAACAGTTTTCATCATGCCGGAAACTGGAGACTGAGCTTTCAGCACAGGAAGGGTGCCTTGTTAGAGGCTTCCGGAGGCGAGAAACTACCTTCTTAAACTCGCACCTGCAAACCACCATATAATTGTGGTCATGAAGGCATGTGCACGAAGGTACTTTTGTTGGGCAGGCAGGCATAACAGGCCATCCTTCATTTCAGTAGAAGTTGAGAGCTTCCTAAAGAAGAATGGGGTGATCCATGTAACAAGCACACTGTACCATCCTACAACAAATGGCCAAGCAGAAAGGATGGCTTTTGAAACAAAACAAGCATTAGCCAAAAACAAGGACGAAACATTCGCGTGTAGGCTGGCCCACTTTTTCTAAAGCAACACACCACCATCTGCACATCAACGGGTGAAATGCCAGAAGCACTTGTGTTCGGGCGTGAGCTGGATACAGCTCTCACGTACACTCAGCCCCAAGCAAAAGCGAACAAAATCCATACCAACTGCAACAGGGACACAAAGTCGAGAGTACTCGCTGTCGGACAAGCAGTTTTCTTTTGAAACTTTGGAGGGAATCCGATCTGGACAGAGGGAACGGTTTTGGAAAAGCTAGGCCACAGATCGTGGCTCATTAAAGGCCCCAACAGGTTAGTGCGATGACAATGTGACCACATCAAGCCTGGTATTTTGAGATACTCCACAGAAGATTCGGCGACACAGAATAAGGGCTGTACGCTAACCGCGAGCAGTGTCCCGCTCCCATTTATGCTTGGGATAAAAGAAGATAACTCCACGTCGTCAGAGGCCACTCTCTCAGGAATGCTGGAGCCTTCGCAATCATCGGTGACCAAACCAGAGATCGGCACTGCCCCTGAGACCGTGCCAAACACAACTGCAGAGTCATGCCCGCAGCGGGAACGACACCCTCCGGATCACTACGGCGACTCCATCTGAGAAGGGAGGCAAGTGTTTTGTACAAGCGATGCACCACCACTCCTCGGCTGGATAAGGCACCAGTGCAGACGAAACAGGAAGCCATCCCGCCCCGAGTCGAGTTCCAAGAGTTCTCCATCACCCCCAGTGTCTCGGCCACTAGACAGGGACCGAGAGTTTGCCCCCTCAAACACATGCGGCTCTGATCTGCATCTGTTGTAGAAAATAAACTCGGTCTGTTTTCTGCCACCAACCAATGCACATCCCTTTCACGGATAGGGCCAGACCCTGTACGTAACAGCTTAGAAGAACGCGCATACAGGAACACACAGGTATATCTAAGCCAATGAGCAAGGGATCTGTCACAGCAACAGCGTAGCACGCTGAAGCGCCGCAGCATTATCTATTAACATACTCCTATATAGATGGTTCTATTATCACGGAATACAGCTGTGTTGATTGACAAGTCACTTCGTCACCGGGCACGCATGTGAATCATCAACAGTGGCTTGTTGATTTAGTTGCACTTTGCTGCTGAGGTCTCTTTAGTAGCTGTCAAGTTAATAGTGAGCCTACAATTACTTAGATGATGTAATATGGCATCGCACTTCTGAACAATGATGTTACACCGAATGAAAGTACAGGAGCGCACAGAGCTAGCATTTGTTCATTCTATGTTACGTCATTATTTCAAAGTGCACTGCCATGTTAAGTCATGACTAAACAACTAGCCATCAGTACGTCTTGAGCAATTGATTACAATTATGACAGACATAAAAGTGATATGTACATATCACAGTTACTTCTTCAGGCAGAGATGCTTGTCAGATATGTTTTCAAGAGAAGAATGTTTGCATGAAAACAAATATTAATTCATATTGCTGAAAAGACACCACATATAGGCGTGAATTCACCTAATGTTTACATTTCTTGTTGGTGCTAAAAATGTCCCTGCCAATAGAAGTAGTGTTATGTCATTCATGCCTTAAGAGATGACAGAGGTTTACAGGGTACACAAGGCAGCAATGCCCATGCATAATGGCCTGGGTGGCCAATCTGCTGCCCCTTCACTATTTATCCATACCTCTATCAGCATTTAAACAGTGTACAGCCTGTGGTCAAAGGGAATACAGGCATGCTTGCTCTCTCAGCAATGGTGACAATCAAGGATGATTGCCTTGAGACCGTTTGCTGCTGTCAACATCATTTATGCATGCATTCTCTTTTTATTCTTTTCCCTAGATAAAAAAGAAGCTTGCACAGTCAGTGAGCTATAGCAAAGTAATGTTATTTGATAGCGTTGGGCATGGCCCTAATCTCATTCATGTAGTGACAACCTAGCTAGCTAATGCACAACCACATTAAAAAGAAAGAGAAGTGCATAGGCTAACAAACAGGTGCACAGTACGTATACTTCATCTCAAAGCAAAGCAAGATTATCAAGCGACTATAGAGATCTACATTAAGGGGACGCAAGCATTGAGGCCCCCTAGTACTTCGAGCCTCAACGATTGCATCCCCCTGATCTAAAACTCTCTAATAAGCTTTGCAATGAGTGCAGTGATCTTGCATGCGAAATGGTTGATGTAGTAAGTCGTTTTATATTTGCCTTTCTGAATCAGTAACAGCTTAAACAGGTACACGACAATGAAATGAAATGCTGGCTCGTATGGTGCACAAGACACAAGTAGGGGAGAACATTTGCTATGCCTGCTGTAACACCAATTCCAACATGCCGTAGCTTGTAGGCAATGAATGCAGGTTCATTGTTTTGGGGCAACTTGCACCTACCCCTAATGAAAGAACAGAATGTCTGCATCGTAGACATTAGTTAATTAGCAGCATGTGCGGGGCAGCACAAGAAAGTAAGGGAATGTTTGTTGCCTTTTTTTGTTTTCATAACCAACAGACAGTTTCTTGGGTGGAGCTTTATGATGAATTCATATTATGTTCTGTGTAAATCTGTAATGTGGGCATGTTCTATTATCCAATCACTTCATAAGTAGCCAAATGAATGCAGGTAGCCCCATGAACACTGTGAAACGGAACGCAGAAATTTCCAGTTAAGAAGCCATAGTGACTCACACTCTGTGCTGAACATAAAATAGAAAAAATGCGTAGTGGCAAATCGGGTGCACATTCTCATCTGCCATACAAATCCATATATTACAAGTAATCTTTCACTAATTCTCGTATTGCTTACAGTTGCACAAACCTTACTGCAGCATCCTCTGTGGAGTAAAATAATCTTGCCAGTCACAGCTACTCGTTCACTCTATTAACATATATTAGCCCCCAGGCTCTCCTGTATTCCTTCACGCATGCTACAATAGCATGGCTGTGCTCAATCACCTATTTCCATTCCACTGAAATGAAGATGGCATATATTTGTTACCAAAATATGCTCTAAAGCATAACTGTTTATCATTCTTTAAGCCTCTGAGAAGTAAGGATGGATGTTCAGCCTTGCTGTTGTGGCATTTCATAGGTTTTAACCCACCGTCATATTTCTAAACAAGCAATGATGAAATTATATATTCAAACCATACCATCAGTACAACTGAGGTATTGCTTTCCCAGGAAGTCTCACTGCCACCTCCCCAATTTCGTAAATAATTAGACATGTTGACAACCTCGACATGTTGAAGTTACCTTCACAGCCTGTGTTTTAACACGACAATTAAACCAGATTAACCAAACAGCCCTTACATCATTCTCTTAATCACTTGGTATACTAACTAGCACATGGCATTATAGTCATATTATATTCTGTTTTTATGTTTGGTGAATTGCACAAATCATTTTCGTCGCCCTTACAGCCTAGCTGATGCTGTCTTACTTTATAACATTGAAGCAACAACCTTACTTGGTGCATTGCTGTGAGAACTATAACTAGCTTCACAGTAGCACTGCACATGTACCCTCAGACCACATCGTAGACATGCCTCTGTACATACTAGAGGCTAGCCACAATCAGCATATTTTGAAATCTAGACGAACAGGGTGCGAATTCATGTGTATCAAATAAATGTCTGTTCCATTGAGAGGCTGTGTGTATGCGATATAGTTATCAGTTCACTATACTTATGGCAGAAGAACAGAATACGCAGAACAACAAAATCAAGTTCTCTCTGAAAAGCTGCTTTTTGCCACTATTATATGCAGCAAAGTAAGACTTCAGAAAGCACAAACATGGCTTAGAACGACAGAAAGCTGAGCTAGTTGGTAAGGATACTTTATGCAAAAAAGAGGTGAGGTGTGCAGACAGGAAACAAGAGTAGAGAAGTCCACTTCTCTACTCTTGTGTCCTGTCTGCATGCCTCACCTCTTTTTTGCATCACAAATATGGCTTGGGCGCCTCTTCATGCATTGTGAGGTGGGCGAATGTTAATTTTTTTCAAACAGAAATTGAACAAAAATAGTAAGTGTCAAATATTGAATAGTGACACAACGACGTGAGTACTTGTAGTAGCAATATTTATTTCCGTATATTTAGGTACTACATCTTAATCAACTAGTGCGAAATGGAGCTAACTATTGGGGACAAAGGATAAGTTTTAAATGCAAGGCTACTAATGTTATATAAAAAAATACTTTAAAAGTGTATCAACAACTTTAGAGCCTCGTTGCAAAGAAGCTTTCCAAGAAATAATGGCTGCCGTATGAAGAGCTTCCAAAAATGCAAAATAAATTGTTTCCAAAAAAACATGAAAGTTGTAGAAAAAACAAACATAATGAAGGGCCAATGTTTTGCGGACACATGTAAAAGGACTTGCTGCAAGGAAAACAGCAGAGACTTGTCACATAAAAGATAAATCTGCTAGATTGAGATGGGTGGTTGGCTTTAGGCAAAAAAAAGCCCATGGAAAAGTTTTGTGCCAATATGGCTAAAAGATACATTCGTAACCGTGCTTGCCTTTGGAAGGCTGCATACGCTTGTTCACATGCAAGTACTTGTCACACATTCTTTGTTAAAAAACTTCCAATTTATATATTGACACAAAAGCCTCCTCTGATCATGGAAAAAGAATAGTATTGTCATATAGTATACATAACATTTAGAACATCAGGGTACTATTTTTCACAGTACGCAAATACTCATGAAAGACAAAACTGCAAGAAACAGCACAACACTTTGGCATAATCCGTAACTGATTATATCAACGAGTTTCCCATTTCATGTGGCAAAGTTGCATAGGGCAGATAAGATGTGATATCTGTGATTCAGAGATGCGTTATTGTATCTGAGCACAAGTATTATACAACTGATCGTTGTGGGAATAAAGAAATAACAGGCATTGATTACCAGTATGTCATCATGTCACTTCCATCTAAAAAGTGACTAACATTTCAAGTCAAACTTGCAACTGGCAAACTTGCATAGAGAATCATCTTTATGTGCCCATATATGTGGGCCCCATGAACCGTTGCTTTAAGTTATGGCCAGTGTCATGTCATTCCTGTATGTAAATGTGGTTTTGCACTATACAACTATAAAATTTTTGATCAGCATCCTAGTAAATTTCCTTGAATTTGCACCACAGGCTTTCTGTCGCAACACCCTCTTCACATCCATGATAAATGCTGTAGTCAGTAAAATATAGCTTTAGATTATTTCCTAAACTGCTTTCATTCCAGCAAGTAGACGCCGAGCAGACGCTGTGCCGCAAGTGAACATTTATGAGGGCATTCATACTTGCTGTTTATTAAGGTGGCTGCAAGGTAAATGGAGGGAAAGTGTACAGGTGAAGCGAAGCTCTGCTGTCGCATGCACGTAAACAAAGCTTCTGGTTATGGCATCAAAACATTTTTTTCATCAATCCTCCAACAATGGAGCATGTACTGACAGGACGGAAAGCAGACACCGAGCAGACGGTGCGGTGCAATGAAGACACCTTGAGGGGCATTCAGCCTTCCTATTAACTAGGGATCCCTGCAGCTTCCCTAGTGCGGCAAGGAACTACTGAGATGGAGTACAGCTCACAGAACACATTGTTAGCGTGAAAGGTTGGTGTCGTGTTCCAGGGCTTCCGTGAACGAAGAGGCAGACTGAACTTGAAACATGTTTTATTGAATGGCAGCAACTTAACGTGGCAGAATGACGGCCAAGGAATATAAGGACAAAAAGTACACCACAGCTTGGCGGCCAATGATTACATACACGTAGTGAGCGAGGTTGATGTGATCGCAATATGACCCGCGTGACAGAAAGGGAAACTCTATCACACATGTACACGTGTACAGATATGCGACAGTTGGGCAGTGGCAGAGAAGGTGTTTTGCTGTGTCGCCACATGTGCAAAAAATTGCATAAGGAGCATATGCATAGCTTACATTACAGCACATGACACCTAGCACAAAATGAATGATTGCAATACGTGGAGCAGTGATATAACTTCTAAGCTGTTCCCTAGCCTCCCCTCTTCATAAAGTGTAAAATGTGCAGAGACAGCTCTGGAAACAAACATGTACAAAGCAAGGAATCTGCTTTGATACAATACCTATATTGAGAGGCATAAGAGCATAAACGATCAGCGATGCTTCTGCAATGTTTATTACTGCAGAGCACATGCAATTGACAGAAAAAAATCAGACGATTATGATACTCCCTAATACGAAATTTGAGTGCAGCTCTACATGTGTTGTCATTTTGTTGGCATGGACAATCGGTCTCGTGTGGCATGTTGCAAATGGAGCGAAGTGTGGCACCACTGCCTTGCCAATCTGGAGATCGCATGAGCCAGCACATGCGTGACGCGTGGGCGTGGTTCACAGAAGCCACCGCCAACAAACCTCCCAGACATTGCGTGCTACTCTGGCACCATCTCATAGCTACCGTCACTGCACTTCGCTTTTATTTGCACACTTTTGCCATACACTCCTCTCCTTTCTGCCTCATGGTTATGCTGCACCTTCCTATCCACTTTCCTCCTCATGCCTCTTCTCACTTGCCGATTTTTTAATCTCCCACTGCCCCATGCTGCCTTCGCTCTCATCTTTTGCTGAACTTGTTCGCTCCGTTTAACCAAGCGAACGAGTGGTCCTCTCAGCACGACAAAAGCTAAAGGTAATGTGCTCAAAAGTAAATGGAATGACCAGCAAAAGGAATACCCTGAATGCGCGCACTATAAACCACGTTAAAGGATTGACTGAATGCACGATAGACATGGTCTACAAGATACCTTTGACACGTGGGGCTGATTACATGGGCCAAACAGGCAGGTGCATAAATGATTGACTGTGCGACCACCTATACAACTACAGTCTGATACAAGCACCCAGAAGCCTTGCCATACACTGCGCTTCATGCCGTATCTTCCACAGGATGGGGATCTTGCTGAAATGTAGTAACCAAAGAAAAAGAAGTCATGGAAGCCTACAACATCAAGATGACCCCATGTGCCATCTATATCAGTCAGCAAAGAGATTAGCTTAATGACTGACAATAGATGGCATGGTTAGACTGGGAAGAACATCCTTGAACATGCGAGTAGGCTATATGAAGGTCTCATTTTCCAAAAATAAAACACTTGTTAGTTTGCACTTGGGTGTCGTGCATTGTTTTTCTCTCTTAAGTCCTGTCCCTTAGTCACTTTGTGCAACAGTGTTATGTCAAACCAACTAGCCCACTGGGAATTTTTTTTTAGTTATATGCAATATGCTCTGAGTGCACATTTACTTGAGTCTTGTTTGCAATGCACATGTGAAAGACAGCACAAAAAAGATGCAATATTACAGGTGAGCAAATAAGGGTTTTTGGGACCGAATAGTATAGTGCCAGAAGCAAATTGAATCGAACACTTTTCTAAAAATGAATAGCCATTATCATAATTAACATAAACTGATGTTTATATCACTGTATTTTTGAAGTTAGCAAATTTCTGTAATAGTATAGTACCTCACTAAGTATTGTATTTGAAAAACACCCCAAACTGAGCATACGAGCAAACAAGTACTTTATTCGCATGCACAGGGCTCTTCAGAGGATGCAAATGATCACTGTAGAGCCTGTAAAGTGTGGCTGCCTGAGTAACCTAGCCTGCTAGTCTACGCAAGTTCTCATGTTTTATGGCTATAGCACGCCTGTCATGGTGAAAATTTACCGTACTTTTCTGCAATTTAGTGTTTATGTGGGTGCAGTTGGCATTTTGAAATATCCGAAACGTATGAAAAAAATATTCACATTTACAAAAGGTGACCACCGAATCGAATAGGGCACTATTCGATGCATAATTACAAAGTTGCAAATATTGACACATCCTTATGCAATACAACAGCTTAAAATAATGGTTTCGACACTTACATACACACTACATGCTCCAGCAGCCAACAGAATATCATATATTGACAAAAGGGTGTTTAACTGGGCTACTTGGTTATTCTTTGAGGATTGTAGCAGCAAAACTTAAGGAACATGGACACAGAAGGAACGACTAGACGAATACGCAGCTGCACTGTCAACTGATTTCTTGATTGAAATTCCCACTATTATTTATTTCATCGCCATATCTCTTCTCTTATACATCTGAGGCTGTCTCAAAAAGGCGACTTCCTTTCTTGTCAAGGCCACTGACGGTGTACTTACACATTACACTCCTGTTTTACTTATCTCGAATGCCTCAAGGATCTCCAGAGTTAGCCTATCGTCGTTCCTTTTCAGGACTTGTACTTCATGAAATTACGAGTTACGACAAGAAAAGTTTGCCAAAGTCTGGTGCCTACTGTCAGCGGCATGTGTTCGTGTAGTGTCTCTGCGTTTCTCGTTGGACGGGGTGAAGCGATGGAGCAAGACCATTCTCAGGAGAAAAGAGAAAAGTGTGCGCACATGAAACAAACTTACGAGCGTCTCAACAGACATTATTTGCAAAAGAAGCCTCCAAAGCAAAGATTTCTCGCCATCAACTTAGCATGAACGATCATTGTCAGCAGTGAGATAGCCGAGCGTCTAACGGTGGTGTTCGAGCATTGTGTAGCACCGTTGATTGATTGCTTTCCACCAGTGCTCACCATGCGCGCAAGCTGTAGAATGTGTGCTGTGGCACAGTCACGCATAAGTTGTGCTGCCAGCGCTCGATATGGTTTCCCACAACATAGCTTCACGCTGCTTTTAGATTCTCGTGATATGTTGCAATTAAAAATTTCCAAGACAGTGTTAAGAGAGCGGTAAAAAAAAAAATAATACAAGAAGGTAGGTAAAGCAGCTTGTGAACCCACTCCTATAATACCTCTACCCGCGTCTGTTCGTAAATGTGTTTTCTTGCGTTTGTCAATTTTTTTTTAATTTCCCACATTTCTTTCTATTCAATGTTTTCTTAGTTTTTGCATGTGTGTGAACACATGCCTGCTACCATGCGTGTTTGCGCTTACTCTTATTTCTGTCCTTTTATTTTATATTAGCATTTGTTTTTGCTAGTTTTTTTTTAGCAAAGTCTTTACACATTTTCATTAACAAGTCTCATTCAAAGCACTAACTCCTGTACACTGCAGGGCTGGCCTCTTCCATCTCATTAAAACCTGTCTCACTGGTCTACCTCGTCTTTTCAATCTGCCTACTCGCTGTGTTTCTGTCCTTGCTTCTTGTGTTGTTGCTGCAATGTGATTAACCAACTTGCTCAAAACAAATTTTGGTCGCCTATGAAAACAGAAAGGTTTAGAAATACATTTTCTTAAAAGCGTCATGTGGGTTGCACAGTACTTTGCCTTTTACCTCTGTTCATGTTTATGCATCAGTGCATGTGGTAGCTTGCCAAAGTGCACATGAAAGGCTGCATATTGCAAAACAACACCTTGCTATGCTGTTGCACTTTTCATGCATTCAGTCTTAGTAAACAGACGGTTTCGCTGCCCATCACATATGATGGTAAAAATATTCAACATGAATAACATTGTGCAGTGGGGTATCATTTCCTGTCTGATGCTTTCGTCGTTGCAAAGACATTTTTCAGTGAATGGAGCCCGGCAAAGCAGTGCACTGAGAGCTTTTGCAACTTTCACCATTTATTACTTCACAAATGTCATTGTCTGAACCTGGCCATCGATCGCTATGCCGATGGCTTGTGAATTAAATAATTGCCTCAATAAAACACATTCAACTTCACTCAGCATTTTTTAGTACAAACAATGTTAGCAGAGCTATTTAGGGTGAATAATTGTGCTTACATTGGTGTTACTTGCCCGGTCAGATAAACAAATACAACAATGGCTGCGGCATGACTGTGATTTGATGTGCAGATTGCAAATGGTGCCTTTCAAGCATGCCCTTGACTACTGCTATTAATACCTACCCGACTGAGTATTTTGGGCCTAACTAAGCTATTGATGTTTGATAATTGTTCTCTTATTCGCATTACTTGCCTGGGCCAGGTAGCCAAAATAAACAATGCCACCACATTAATGTGTGTTTGCATGCAAGTTGCCAACAGTGGCTGTCCTTTTTGCGTTGATTGCTGCCGTTTCACCGACAGTGGCGACAACTTGACTGTGCTTTGACGTGCAGACTGCTAATGGTGCCTTTCAAGCGTGCTCTCGACTACTGCTATTAATAGTTACCCAAATTAGTATTTTGGTCCTCACTAAGAATGATGTTTCATAATTGTTCTCTTGTCCATATTACTTGCCTGAGCCATATAACCAAAATAAAGAATGCGACCACATGAATGTGCTTTTGCATGCAAACTGCTAAAGTGGTGGTCAATTTCGCGTTGACTGCTGCTGTTTCACCTACAATGTCTACGACATGGCTGCGCTTTGAAGTGCAGATGCTAAAGGTGCCTTTCAAGCATGCCCTGACGACTGTTATCTCATCACAGGGCCCGTCATGCTCGTAGGTGGTTGCCTAATAGAGTATTTTGGGCCTTCGGACATTGCCATTAGTCATCTCAGTGGGCTGGAAATAACAGTAGGGGCAGCACAACTGCACGCAAAGCACAATGTGCTTTGGCGTGCACATTGGTGTGGCTGTCACTTTCACGTTGACTACTGCTTTTTCGTGTGAAGCTGGACAGTGGCTACCCGAATGAGCATTTTGGGCCCCGCATAGTTATTCAGGGTTAACAACTGTATTTGCATTCAGATTTTCCAGCATTTCAGCACGTTTCCATGCCAATACTTATATTGAGCACGATCTGTGCAGGACGTTGCTTTTTCAGAATTGGGCTTCCATTAAAAGGAATATGTCACCAAATGAACTGCTTATTTATTTGAGAGGTCAGGGCAGAATGCTTGGCTGCTGCGAACCCACCGGCAATATTTTGGTAGCCCTAATAAGGGCTGCTCTTTCATTAAAAAGAAGCCATTATGCTTCATCGAGTGGCTCAATGCCGGACAGCTCGCAGTCGGAGTCGCTTTCTTCACTGTCACCTTCACCCAGTTGGATGATGATGGGTTGCACGTGGTCACTTCCAGATGTATCAAGCCTGAACTTTGCCTTCAGGTCCATCACATGGTGAAGTTTTTTCCTCCAGTCTTCCACCGTTACGTGCTTGATTTTTTCCCTCAAGCCGTCTTTGACCGTGGACAGCTTGACGCCTCTGTTGTCCTCAGCTATGCCACTTTTTTACCTTTGCCCACACGAGCTCGATAGGATTAAATTTGCAGTGGTATGGTGGGAGCCCGAGTACGATGCAATCGGCCCTTTCAGCTGCATTGTCTACGATGTAGCTCAGAAGTGTGGCTTTACAGATGCTACCAACTCAAGCAGTTGCTTTTTAACCACCCTTTCGCTGTAGGTGATGTTTTTGCTTTTGAGTCACTCCTGTATTTTTTCCTTCTTCCAAGCTGTTGACGGCAATTTCTCTTCTCGCCAGGAATGGTAAGATGCATTAGCCAAAACAATGACGCTACCAGCAGGCAACTTCTGCAGAACGTCGTTAAGCCATCCCTCGAAGTGATTGCCGTCCATTTCTTCATGGTAGCCGCTTGTTTTTTGGCCTCAGAATATATCTAAGCAGCCGTTGACGAAGCCATCCTTGCTGCCAATGTGCGTCACAATCAGGCGCTGGCCTTTTCCAGAAGGTTGTTCCAGACCCATTGACAGGACATTTGCTCGAGCGTATAGGTGTCCGCGCTTCTGCACCACGATGTCTGTCCACACGATCAACCCAGTGTGTACCGCCGTCACCCATGTCTCGTCCAGGAAAAAGATCTTTTGGCCTTCTGCCCGTAGCGCTCCACGTCACGAAGGTAGCGATTCTGCCATTCAGCGATGTCATCCCGTTCGGTCAGCAACGAATTGCCTCTCCTCTTCTCGTGCTTGAATCAGATCTCAACAAGCAGGCGATGCACAGTACACCGCTTCAGTGATGGGAGATCCATTGTTGCGTGTGTCGAGGTATGTGTGGCTGGCAGGAGGTCTGGACCCCACTTCATGCAGAGTCAGAGACGAGGAGAGCTTTCTCGGTGAAGAATTCTTTATATAATGTTGACATGTTGTCGTTATCAGGAGAGAGACCAACAGAGCAGCTGCAAGCTGCTCAAATAACACCCCTCAGTCCACAGATTCACCAGACAGTCCCTAAGGACAAAACAAGGTCGAGAGAGAGAGGGTCTGGGCAGCTTCTGTGGTCCTAACGCCACTCTCGTTGGCCGGCACATCCTCGAACCGCGCTGCAGCATCGGGCCGATCTGGCGGTCGGTCAGAATGGTGCGCCGGGGAAGTTTTATGGCCCGCATAGGACAAAGGGAACCAACTGTAAGGCACAGGGTCGAAACACAGCCTTCCTTTGGAAACCATCCCAAACACAGTGGGAGTCGTTTGTGGTGCAAGCACTGCTGGACAAAGGAGGGGGGGTTGTGTTGCTGCCGGCACGGGGAGGGGCCGAATAGCAGTCCGTGGTCCGGTGGCCGCTTCCGTTGTGGATGCAGTGCAGCCACGGGGAAACCCGAGCCGTGCACGTAGTCGTGTGCCCGAAGCAGGGACCATGCGGGGACGAATGCTGCCTCCATAGTCGACACACCATAGCACTGGCCTTCCGTCAGACAAATCCCAGGGCACAAACATAACACCATATACGCTTCGAGAACTCGTTAGTGATCTTCTCAACCGTCCGTATCTCGTTGTGGCAAAAGAAATTGTGCACACGACCTCGGTGTGCACAACGTGTCATACTTCGTGCTGCATCTTCTTTTCTCCGCATTTCGTGGGCACTTTCGCGAGGGCGTCGACAGTTTGCCACCCGAAATATGTGAAGCTTTGACCTCCCTCCTAACCTTGAACACTGTGCTTTCGCTGACACCGAGCATCTTGAGTTTGTAATGGTTGCAATAAATGCATTGTTTTATATAAGTACTTGTTCAATGGCAACTGATTCATTTGAAGCTCGGAACAGGAGTAGTAAATGTGCCGTGTACATGCAAACAAGCGCAAAGCTAGAGCTTCTCTTTCTACTTTTGTCACTTGCATGAAGCTAAAGAGCAGACGACGGGCAGCGTTGTGGAAGGCAAGGGGTTATTTTTCGGTCGTGATCCGGCATGTGCTGTAGCACGAGAGCTCCACTAAACCAGTTTTATCAAAATACAAAAGTCTTTATTTATACCTAGAATTGCGCGTTTCAGAAGCATGATTTTTTTAGTGGAATTATTTTAGTCACGAAGGCAATCGGACATCGCGCTTTGGTCATCTGGGCGGGGCCTCCCCTTTTTTCTAAAGTTGTATCCGACTATAGTCGTTCCTTCTGTGCCTGCATTCTTTAAGTTCTGCTACAATCCTCGAATCATATATTGACCATACCAGTTGTGTTGCCATCTTCATGCTTTGTTAAAATATGCATATGGCTTTTTATCAAAAAATGCAAATTGTCAAGAATGAAAATGAAGTATCTAGTTTTCACACATTATATGCTTATCATGCTGAGCCACTGGTGTTGGCACTAACAGTGTGTACTCAGACACTAACAAGAAACAAGCAGCTGAATTTCTTGCACATGCAAGGCGCTCACATCTCTCAGTATAAGAATGTATACTTTGCTTAATCTAGAAATACGCCTCAGGATTTCTGCTGTTTACACCAATGTCCCCATGACAAAAATGAAGAGTGCCCGAAATTTGCGTTCATGAGAACAGTGCATCCGTGCGTCCACATTTCACGACAGCGCGCATGTACTCATGTAACTTTAAAGCTGTTCCTTATATTGCCCTCAGCGACTATAAATACCTTCATAGCACAGAAATAACTTCTGAAAAACACACAAGATACGTGAACGAGGCAGAAAGGGCCGGAACCAAAACTCGCCCGCAACTCTTATGCACTGTTCACTTCAGAACATGTGCATATTGCATGAAACGAACACTTATACGCCTAGCACCACTGCGACACATTGCACGTACATATCACAGTACACTTACGCTTCGTAAAAGTAAGAACGCTAGCGCTCGAACATTCTGTACGTGTTCGCGGTCAACAATGCGCATCGCAGCCGGCAAAACAGCTCACACGAAGCAAGACACAAACAGCACATTACGATTGCCTGCAATGAAACGACAATGAAGCTCATCGCTACACATCGTGTCATCACTTCTGAAACACAAACCAGCACTGCACAAACGTGCAATCTTCGTATCGATGAAGCGCGCACACACAACACCCACGAACACTATATGCTGATGTGGGCGATCGCAAATCTTTTCTTTTTGGCGCGTACCGAACTAGTGTCATGCTTAGAATGCAGGTTTGTGCGATGGCCTTCACGTTTGTAATGCACATGCAAAAAAACGGCCTAAAACACACGAAATCGGCGGCTTCATTCCTTCCGATCCTCGCGTAAACACAACACACATCCGTCTGTTTCCTTTGGCGATCGCACGTACTGAAGACTGTCAGAAAGAGTACAGCTGCTTGTTGCGTTAGACAAATAGCTTTGCAGGTGCTGAATAGCTCTTGCAATCATCACAATAAACCACACAAAAAACAAACTGCCGCTGCAGCCTAGGGGTCTAGGCCTTGCGCCCCGCTTCGCTTCGAACCAGCGCCATGTTTGTGCGGACACCGCACGGAGGCAAAAGTTCACGACCGCCTCTCATGACGTCACGTCGGCCATAATTGGCGGACCGCTGGCTTGCGGTGCGGCGTGCGGCCATGGGCGGTTTGAGCGTAAATCGGCCCGTAATTCCTTTCCAGGCTGCCAGCACGATAGCGGCTCCGCGGGCTTGTGAACTTTTCTGGTCTCCGCAAACAGCGGAGTTTCCATTCCTACATATTTCTTGCTCCGTGATTGAGGTACACAGGTCTGTATGAACCTCGAACTCGCTCTGCTTGAAACACTTCGTGCTGTCGCGAGTACTGCGAGGAAAAAGCAACAGTTAAGCAACACGTGTTTTAATATGCACAAAAGCAAGTTGTTACTGTACACAAACTAAGCATTCATAACGTACGTTCTACGTGCCGCAAATGCACCATGCGCTGTCAAAAGCAGGAATCACTGACCTGCAAGGCGTTCATTCTACAGATTCTGAAACGCGTCGGTTTCGGCCTGCGATGGCACGTTAGCATGATTCCACCAAAGAGGGCAAAATTTCCCGCGGATATTCCTTCGACCGTTGCCATTGCCGTGGCGCGGTACATTGCGTACAGCGTTGCATGCGCGTTCATTTCACGAACTTTGATGATGATGATGATTATGATGATGATGTCCTTGATGAGTTTGGCGCTTACCCACTCGCGGGGATTGGCCAAGAGTCGGGCAGACTTTGCTTAAGTGTGCAGAAACTGGAGGTAACAACCTAAAATTTTGTTACATGAATTTAGCCGAGAGAAAATCGAAACGGTTCAGTAGACTGTCATGCTACGTAGAGGAAAAAAATATTATCTATAATATATCAATGCGGCAATAGAGGAGGAATAAATAGAATAATATGGTCATCAATGAAATCGGTTTGATTCAATAATAAATTTTTCTAAGGCGAAGCACACATTCCTGTGTGAGTGCCCAAGCACAGACGCTCCGAAAGACCGTAGAAACGGAGTGTTCAATGGCAGGCCAAGCTGTCGCACTGTAATTTCTAATGTCATTTTCCTCACGGAGGAGAAACGCCGGCATTCCAGCAAGTAGTGCTCAATCGTCTCTAATGCATTGCAAAAATGGCACAATGGGGATATTGCCAGACCAGATCGGTGCATGTAAAAATTTAGAGATGGGACTCGACAACGTAGTCTCGTTAATGTAACTTCCGTTCGTCTTGTTTTGCAAAACTTCCTGCTCCAAGGGAATTGTAAGTGGCGTAGTTCCAAGGATGATTTAAGGTTCGATTGTGATGTTAAAAGGATGTAACTTCTGAACCTGGCGGACGTGATAAAACCCATCGTTGGAAGAAGGGGAAGCACTGGGCCGCTGATAGAAGCCTTGGCCAAGCTGCCTGCCACCTCATTCATAAATATGCCTTTGTGCCCAGGTACCCATATTAATCGTAAACTTCTCAAATGACTAGGAGCCAGTCAGTAAAAAGTTTTCAATATGTGTGACTCGCCGGGAGCAGTAAGTGAGGTGCACAGCGACAAAGAATCTGTGATTATTACCGCCGTTGTCCTGGAAGATTGTAGCTTTCGTAAAGCTAGGACAACAGCTAGGAATTCCGCTAGGTATATTGGAGTGAAGTCGGGAAGCCGAATAGAAAAAGACCAGTCCAATGATGATGAGAAAATTCCAACTCCTGCCTTTTCTTCACTCTGCGAAGCATCCGTTGCTATAATTACGTTAGTGTGGAGTTGATTCAAGTGATCCTGGAGTAAGCCGTTAAGAATATGCGAGAGAAGCTGCTTTGCATTATTTGGGTATAGGTCATCATAAGTAATAACTAGTGAATTTGAGATGCTGTTTTCCGTGATTATGTCATTTATATTTACGTCTAACGGATTCAATAACGATTGCGATACAATGACTTGTGGCGTGTGAAACCGTGGCCATCTGACTCCAAAAAATTGGACTCGTTGTTTGATGAAGATGGACTGGGATCTTCTTAGTGGGGATTCATAGAGCCTTATAAATGTTTGGACGGTAAGTATTTTAAATCTCATTTTAAGGGAAGGTAATCGTGCTTCCTTGTAGAGCACAGCGTTGGCTACAAACTTTGGTAGCCCCAGACATAAGCGAAGCGCTTCCCGTTCCAGCAAAACTAGTGGGCGTAGCTTGTAAGCCGCGGCGCCGGAGAATAACACACAACCGAACTCTATTATAGGTCGAATATACATGCGGTAAATCATTATGAGTGTGTCTCTGCGCATGCCCCATCGATAATTACTTATCCTTCGTAATATCCCCATTGCACGAGAAGCTTTCGAAGATATATGGTCAATATGCTGACGCCAATCAAGATTACTATCATAAATAATTCCAAGGTACCTGACCTTTTCCACTTGTGGGATAGTGGAATGACGGTATGAAAGGGATATAGTAACTGGGTCTTGTAGGGGAAAGACAAGAATGGCACTCTTATTTACATTAAGGGACAAGCGAATACTGTCCAGCCATGCTTCTAGCTCGCTGAAGTATTCCTGTAAGCATTCGTACAGAGACGAACTTTAGTTCCTCCTGTCCCACATGGCCACAGCAACATCCGGCAGAGCACGGTGCAGGTAACACAGCGCAACAAGACACGGTGACTAACGCAAACCCGCCCACACAGCGCCTTTGCCACGGCACGAAACCTAACAGAGCAACACGTGTGAGCGCTTAAAACCATAACGCCGCCATTGTGGCCCAAAAGGCGTGGCCATACAGAAAAAAAAGGAAAAAATAAATAAATAAAAAAGCAGCAAAAAAAATGAGAACCTATTACGTCATTTCCGCCACACTTCTCTCCTAGCGCGCGGAGGGGGTAGGGCCTCTCCTTAGTTTCCTTCCTCCGTGATATATATACTAACTCTATGCACAGAACCAGCACAGAACCATAAAGCCGCCGTTGTGGCCCAAAAGGCGTGGCCTCTACAGCAAAGAAATAAAAAAAAGGGAGAGCCTACTACGTCATTTTCTCCACACTTTTCTCCTAGTGAGCGAAGAGGGTAGGGCCTCTCCTCCGTTTTGGTGATGCCATATTCGTTAAAAACCATATAATGAGAAACTCGTTAAAGAGACACTAAAGTGAAAAATGATTTCTTCTGCATGAGTAAATTACCGTTCTACAACACCAAGAACACCACTCTTACAACGATAAGACATTTGGTAAGCCAGAAAAAGCGCAAGAACGAAATACAGGTGGCGACGCCTACTGAAGTTCCCGCACCTGGGGGCTGTGGCCATAGAGTTTCCTACAAAAATTGCTGTGACGTCTTGGATTTTGATGGCATCTTCTAAGGCCTACTAATTATATATAGAGGTACTGATAGACTACATTATGTTCTAAAGGAACCAAATATTAAACATGAGAAGTTTCGGGCACCTTTATTCAGCCAACGCGGCCCAAACGCGAAAAAATACATTGAAATCCCTGACGTCACGCTGACGTCCCGGCGCTGGGGTTTCGGCGCGAAATTCAAATACTGATACTTGGACCTTCATTTTCTCATCTAATAATCAAACTATTTTTTTAAATGACTGCCTGCAGGGTTCTCAAACAATGCTTCATTAGTCTGAACTGATTTATTGTTTCGCTTTAGTGTCCCTTTAAAAGCAGAAGTGACGTCATTTTGTTTTCGAAGGCGCGAAATTTGTTTTGGTGGCCTGCCTTTAGAGCTATATATTCAAATGCCCCGCCATTCGACTTGATGGGCGTTTCGAGCTTTCAGCGCGGGAAGCGTTGCGGAAAAAGGCCAGCCGTACGGTTGTCGAAACCGCACTGCTGCACAGAACATACTTTCTTTGGAGGCTGACGACAGCTTTAGGTGTAGAGTGCTGGTCATATGTAGTCTGACGCCAAGCCGATCGGCCAGCGCAGTCGCACGAAAACAACTAAACAATTATCTGGCGGTCGTAACTCGCTACTTTTGACTGAACAGGCTAAGAAGCGATGAAGCTACCCGCGTCACCAGATTCAGAGAAACGTCGGCGAGCAAAACAGCACGTGTAAGGGGGCATATTTCAACAGGTGAACTTAACGAGCGCGCCTTTCTGCACGTTTGCATTGCATTGCGAGTGATAGCGGCGTCACTGCCCCCTGTAACGATGGGCGCTGAAAAAAAGATTCTGGTAATAAAATTAAATAAACATGTATTTTCTTTACTCGTCATGAATATATATAATTGACCAGGAATTTTATTTTCGTTGAATGAATCTAACCGTGTCTCGCTTGAATTAAAAAAAAAAAAAAGAACTCTTTCTTCTTTCTTAATGTTTGTTCCCTCCAAACATAGCCGTGCTTCAATCGGGAGAGGTTCTCCACAGTACGTGCCACATGGCTCTACACTGCGCATGCCCGGCCGTCGCCTAGCAACGGAGACGCGTGCTCCGCGATCGGGGCCGGAAGCAGCCGTAGAGACGTGAGTGACTACACATTCGCGTTTAATGCAGCGCGCGCTAGCATACGCCTAGCGCAGACGACTCGGAGGACCCAATAAAATATATATGAGGTAAGTACACATTGGCAGCACAGAAATAAATATGTCATAAAAAGTACTACAAAAACATTGCAGCAACCCACAAGGATACATAAAAGGCTGGTATATCTGTTGCATTTCTTCATCTAGCACACAAGACACACCAGGGTGGGGTGAAAACACAGACACGTGCTAACTTCCAACAGATTGATGTTCAGAAGCGTCCCACACATACATATGGCGATGAACAAGAGCATGCGGATTCACAACTGCGTTTGTAACATTTATCGTGATACACAAAGAATAGACCAATACAACAATCAAGCAAAAGTTGACTTTCCAAACACATGATGGATAGTTTAGCTGTAAATTGCAATAAAGAAACTAAAATTTTTGTCGGGTGGTTTTTATTGCGCTTCCCGCCAAATCTTTCACTCCTTATGGTTGAGATAATTTTTTGTATTACATAAAAAATGGTGCGCACTCGCACACACGTCCCCAAAACATTTTCAACCAAGATTCTCAAAAGCAATGGTAGGCTACGGCGACCACTATTTCCAGCTAAGTATGAAATAAATGAAATACCAACATATTTCATGCTTAGCAGATTCTAGTGAACCACAGTGCAGATGAGAAAAATCACGGAAAATCGTCAATGGAGTGTGAAGGAAAAAAACAAATGACGCTGTCACGCAAAATGTCTCTGTCATCATGCCAAGGATTACAGTCTACCTCTCACTAACTCTAGCAGTACGAACCAACAAAGAATATAACACGACATAATTGGAGCATCGAATACGAGACAGGCACAGCTAAAAAAGAAGAAAACATTGGCATACAAGCTACGAAGGATGTAAATGAAGAAATGGTTTTATTTATTTTAGTATTTTTACTTCCAAGCACCAAACATATATGAAGGCTTCCAATTATTACAATGTTGGTTTGTAACATTCCCTCACAATTTCAGCCTTTCTGCCCACCCTTCCCCGTGAAACCCAGTGCTCCTTCTGGCGCAGATGGTCCTTGTGCAAATGCAATTTCTTCATTGCAATTCCAGTTGCTGGTGATGCCAATGCTCTTTTTCTTTTTTTGCTTTCACACCTGAGCACCTTTTTGTCGGTTAACCTATAACAGCAATTCCATTGCGCGTGGTCACATTTTTTTCAGCGAGCATTCTTAGCTCATGTAACGAGCCAAACAACTGCTGCAACACTGTGTCATCATGAATGCAGTGCAGGGAAGACCGTATGCGCTCAGTTTCAGCCCTTATCTTCGATTTGGAATGGCGCCTGCTCTGTTCAGACGTTTTCTGCAAATCACACTCAAGATGTTCAGTGACTACATCACCTGGCTCTTCAGTGTATCGTGCATCAGAAGATGTGCAGCCTGTAACAGCATGGGCAGTCATATTCGGCCCTTCCCTGTATTCTGCAGGCAGACGTGAAGAAACCCACCCATCAAGAAGCAAAAAAACTGCAGCGAAGTGCTTGCATGGCAATTTTGACCTGTTAAAGTCGAAGCATGTACAGCTTGGAGTGCTGAAGTTAACTTTATAAAAGCCCCTACCCTCAATGACAGAACGAATACGGAATGTTCCTTCTTCACTGCCAACTTCCACGTCCTCGGACCTGTAATCAGACGCTCGTGCAAGCCGCTCCATAATGTGTTTTGCTACAACAGGAGGCCTCCCATAGAGAAACTCAGGCACAGAATGGTGGTAAAGACGGTATGAAGGTGAAAAACTCAGATTCGCCTGCAAGAATTGCACCTCTTTTTCTGTAAAAAAATTTTTTCAATCAAGACTTTAAAAGCCCCTGCAGACTACGGCGACGGCTATTTCCAGCTAAGTATGTCTTGAGCTCCTTGTTTTTTTGGTTCAGTTCCATTGTTCGTGCCAAAACGGAGGTCCAACCTATACATCTTTACCTACATTTCCTTTACCGAGAGCCATTTACTGCTTACATAGGCTTGCAACTTCTCATTTTCCTTCCATTGTGGTGACTGCTTCACAGCTTCAATAGCTTTTGTTAGATCATCCTCATTCGCACTGGATGCTATTTGCCTGAGCATTTTCTTCACAATGTCCACATCTTATACTTCATTTTCTTTATTCCAAATCCACCTGTGCCGAGCCTGTTCTCTGTGAAAATCACACAGGACTGGCCGACTGTTCGGGAAGTCAGCAGAAAGTGCGCTGATTTCCGCTTGGCTGTGGTCAACCATCCAGAACTTAGGACTCAGAGTTGGGTTTAAGGCCTTAAAGGTGTTTAGCGCCTCTTCGATGCAATCAGCCGTTTCAAATTGTACCATGAAGGCACCAGCAATATCATAGGAACTTGCAGACTTCACTACAATAAGCGGTAGGGCATAATCCGTTGTTTTATATGTGGCGTCAAGACATACCACATCCTCACTATACTTGAGGATCAGTTCCCTCATGAACTCAGTCTGAATGCAAAGCAGCAGTGTCTGCTCGCATTCCTGTGCCACAGTTTCCAAAGCGTCACAGTAAGGTAATTCATCCTGTGGCTCCTCTTGCCCTTCTGAATGATTTTCCATTGACTTCGCGTGATAGGGTCGAAAAAGACATCTTGTTCCAGGTGCTTTCTCAATCATTTGTTCAACATGCATTGCTACATTTTCTTGATCAACTGAACTAAATCTATCCTTGGCCTTCTGGATATGATTTTTTATGTCTGTCTTTATATGGTAGAAATCTCTGCATGTGGTCGGGGGGCACTGCTTGTTTGAGAACAGTACATCTCGGACAAAAGCTTCAGACAGCTCTCAACTGTTTTTACACATGTCACACTTTGTTGTACAAGCTCACAAATTTTTTTTACACTTCTGAATTTATTGGCTGCGCGTAGCCTGTACACCGGGCATCAATGTCATGGTTGCAGTGACTTTCCCTGTCGGACATCCAGACATAGAAGCGATGCTGGCGCAGAACAGGTTTACCACTAGCTTCTTGCAATGCCAACCTCAGCCAGGACATCACTTCCTTCGAAGCTGTCTCGCGCTGCCATTTTGTACATTGTTCTGAGATGTTAATCTAAAGATAAAAGAAAAGAGCAGATGGTAAACAGAGTAAACAATTAAATTAAGTGGTTCTGAATTTTGTCGGAAGGAAATGATAGCCTCTTTCAGTGATAGAGAATAGAGATAAATTTGACATACGAAAGCAAAGGCATGACAGCTTAAATGCATAGGCATTAGAAGCTCATGTCATTATATTGGTGACATTACAGAACAATAATATCAATACCATAACACTACAATAATTCTAAACATTTCTTACAGCTTTATTAGCATTTGCCAGGGGGTCTATACATGGCCAAGCCTCCTTTATCCACAAATACTGCAATTCAGTGCTGTAAAGCGCACTTTTTTTTAATGCTTCTCGACCGACAGTTTCACCTGTGGCATCAAATGCTAAGATCTTGCATGAAGAATTGCAGTATGAATAAGTGAAAATATCCAAACAAAGGGCAAGAAATAATAATGACAACAAACAAGAAAAATCTTGTACGTTTATGCAACAGACAAATGTATTACAAAATGGAGACTGCCCATGTTTGTCAAGAAGCATTTCAAGATGTCTGTACAACACTCTTGGTTTTTGGGGCCTTGTAACATGCGCTAGCAATTGTACTGTGAAGTCAAACTCATGCGCTGACCCAGCGTTCCAAAAGAAGTGTAAAGAGGGATATATCACATCTCAACGAGCATACTTGGATTATAAGGTTATTGTCATGACATAGAAAGAAATTAACAAAACAAATAGTTACGTTCACAAGCTGAATAACATTTCATTCAGTGATTGTAAAAACAGTCATAAATAAAGCTGTAAAACTTGTAGGTTGAATAATTGTCCATACATCTAAAAAATTGATTATTAAAACAAGGGTTCAGAGGCGGAGGCGTGTACTTAAAATTTAAAATTGCTCATACCCATAGACATTACCCCGTCAGTTCAGCCACTTTCAACCAAAGACATATTTTGCACTCGAAGAGGAGCAAAGAATGTCATTCAGTACTGATTGCACAATCCACATGCATTGACAAAAACATATCTTTCATAGCGCATATTTCAAACCGCAAGTTTCTTTCACAAAATTAGTGCCAACTATTTTTGCTTAGTGGATGCCCCCAATTTTAACACTCCAAATAGTCCTCGGACTTTGGAGCTTGCAGCTTCTGGAGCCTTCCAGCTTTCGTGCCCCGTGCCCAGAGTCTGTCGCCGGGTTAGGTCCAGGCGCAAGACTTCCGATCTACGGGCGTATTGCGGCGGATCCAGTTGAGCCGTGCTGGGCTTCAAATCACCGGCTCACCAACAGCACATCGCGGTCCGCGCACTTTGTACACGGCCACCGACTATATCTGCAAGCATCGTGGCATTCACTGAATCATCTAAACACCGGAACCACCCCTGTGCATTCTGCGCATGCGTGGAATTTTGTTAAAAAGCTGCGCCCGAGCAACGCGCCCTTCAGTGGGCCAGGCAGCAAGCTAGCGATGGCCCGTGCTAACGTTCCACGCTTCTTCCTGGTGCAGGTAACGAACTCTTATTGCCTTTACGCAAAACCTAGTAGCCACCGTGCACTTTTTGTGCTGCCGGGCCCACGGCACTTTTGTTCCATTGTGTGTGATTGTGCGCATATGCTGTTCAAACTTCTCATGCTAGCTGGTGATATCGAATCTAACCCCGGCCCCGACAAAGAGATTCTTAATGTATTGAAAGAACTGCAATCTGGACAGACGGTAATGCTTGAACAGCTAAAGTCTATTGAAAAAAAAACTAGTTGATCATGATAAGACGTTCTGTGAAATTAAAACACGGCTAGACAAAATTGAGACAGCTTGTGCTGGTATCGATGACATGCAAATTGAATTAGGCAGACTACATGAGATAAGCACTGAAAATACGGCACAGATAGGTGTACTGTCTGCCCGGATAAACGATGCTGAAAATAGATCTAGAAGAAATAACCTTGTTTTTTACAGCATCGCCGATAAACCTAAAGAATCATGGTCTGATTCTGAGAAAATTATTATTGCACATTGTAGACAACATTTAGATGTACAAATAGAACCGCGTGATATTGAACGTGCACATCGCATTGGGTCTTTCCAAACTGGAAAGTCCAGGCCTGTAATTGTGAGGTTCGCTCACTTTAAAAGCAAAGATCTTGTCCTTTCTTCGGCTCGTAAGTTCAAAGGTACGTGCTATGCCGTTGCACAAGATCTCGCCCCAAGCACGCGCCTTGCCCAGAAACGCCTCATCGAGTTTGGAAGGGCCCGTAAACTGCGGTTCAAGTTGCGACATGAAAAGCTTATAGTAGGTGAAAAAACCTACTACTTCGACCACACTACTAACCAGGTCATTGAGGAACGCCTTTAGCCATCATTGAGACCAAAATGTACACCGCAACCACAGAACTGTCAGCCTTTATCATTCCTGCTCGCTAACATTAGAAGTGTTGTTCCCAAGCGTGATGCACTGTGCAGTCTAATAGGCTCATCTTCTTGCGATGTCTTACTACTAACAGAAACATGGCTTAACACATCAATCGATGATACCGAAATTCTCCCTTACCTCTCGCATTTTGACATTTTTCGGAAAGATAGACCTGATAACTCGCGCGGTGGGGGTGTATTAATCGCCACTAAGCGTAACCTACATTGTTCACTTGTAAACCTCTCTTCACAACTGGAAATGATTTGAATTCGATGCACTGCTACACACCCGCACATTCTGATTGGTATTTGCTATCGGTCCCCTAGTACCGACAGTTCTTTCACGCCTTCACTTCATGAAGCCTTAAATACGTTAACTAAAACATATCCTAACGGTCCTGTCCTTCTGTTTGGCGATTTTAATTTTCCAACTATTGATTGGTCCGATCCTGCCTCTACATTATGTAAAACCAGCCCTGGTAGTGACTTCTTAAACACGTGTATGACATTCGGCTTAACGCAGCTCGTCACTGACTCAACACGCGTCACTGCTCACTCGTCCAATGTTTTAGATCTTGTATTAACAACTCACCCTGATAACGTTACCCCTGTCACCTTATTGCGCGGTCTGAGCGACCACCTGACAGTACATGTTTCGTTTCGTTGCAATGTACTAAAGAAACAAAAATCGGAAAACACTTACACTCTATGATAAAGGGGACTATGTCAGCATGAACCGAGAATTATCTGAGTACTTCGACACGTTCGCCGCTAACTTTCAACTAAATTCTATCGAGTCGAACTGGCTGCTTTTCAAATCAGAGATGCATCGCCTTATACGTCTTTACATCCCCACCATTACAATAACAGAAAGAACAACATCACCATGGTTTAATGTATCCCTCAAACGAATAAACAATAAGAAGAAACGGTATTCGACAAGCCAAACGATCTAATTCTTCTTGCACATGGCAGAAGTATTACGCACTCGAGAAAGAATATGACAAGTTAACCTCTCAAACTAAACACAAGTTTCTTTCTACCACTTTACCAGCTATGCTACAAACTAACCCGAAGCGATTTTGGAAAACTATTAATCCTAATCAGCGGAATGAGATATCACTTATCAATAGCTCCGGACTCCCGATCCCTGAGACTGAGGCTGCGGATCTTCTTAACAGAACATTTAGTTCAGTTTTTACTAATGAATTACTTGATGGCTTGCCCGATCCACCATACTTTGCATATCCGCTCAAGCAAAATATCACATTCGATCCCATCGGCATTGTCAAAGTAATTGAATCATTGAAGAACTCGTCATCTACAGCAGTAGACGGTATCAATGCCAAAGTTCTAAAAAATACTAAACATGTGTGTAGCCTGTTTTTATCACTCATATTCCAGGAATCGCTTAACAGCGCTTCAATTCCACATGACTGGCAGGTGGGCAAGGTCATCGCAGGCTTCAAGAAAGGAAGCCGATCATCACCGAGTAACTACCGTCCTATTTACATAACAAGCGTGTCTTGTAAAATGATGGAACATATTTTATACTCGCATATTGCTAACTTCCTAACATCCTTCAATTTTTTTCACCCAAGTCAACACGGTTTCCGCAAAAATTATTCCTGTGACACTCAACTTGCTCTTTTCTTGCACGACTTACATTTAAACCTAGATCGTAACATCCCGACTGACACAATATTTTTAGATTTCGAAAAAGCATTCGATAAGGTCCCTCATGGTCGTCTCTTAAAGTTATCGCGTCTTAACATTCATCCTTGTGTTCTAAGCTGGATTCGAGGGTTTTTAACTAACCGTGAGCAATTCGTATACGCTAACTCACACTCTTCATCCTTAACACCCGTGCTTTCAGGCGTACCTCAAGGTACCGTACTTGGTCCCCTCCTTTTCTTAATATACATCAATGACCTAACTTGTAATATTTCTTCTCATATCCGACTCTTCGCTGATGATTGTGTGGTTTACCGAGCAGTTACTAACCCCAGCGACCTTTGGCGTTACAAAATGACCTATCGCGCATACAAAACTGGTGTACCACTTGGCTCATGTCATTAAATGTAGCTAAAACCGTGTTAATGTCTATTCATCGTCGTCGTAACTACGTTATCCCTAATTATAGCATCAATAATACGCAGATTGCAACAACGGATTCATTCAAATATCTTGGTGTGTACATCTCGCGTGACTTAACTTGGACCTGTCATGATAACCACATAATAAACTCTGCTAATCGTACTCTAGGTTATCTACGCCGTAACCTCTTCCTCGCTCTTCCCTCTATTAAACAACTTGCTTTTCTAAGCTTGAGTATGCCGAAGCTATTTTTGACCCCCACCACAATAACCTTATTAAAGCCCTCGAGTCGGTTCAGAACCGCGCGACACGATTTATCCTGTCAACTTTTTCATACAATACAAGCATCTCGGCACTAAAAGCCCAAATAAACCTACCCTCACGCCATAGAATAGCCCGTCTTAATCTTTTTCATAAATTCTTTCATTCCTTGCCTTTTGACAACCCGTACATAAAAAGAGCACATCGCATTGCCCGCACCAGTCACACTAATACAGTATATCCCCCACAAGCCCATACCGTTACTTTTCAGCAAACATTTCTTCTGCGCACAACACGAGACTGGAATGGCCTGCCCGCCGAAGTTGCCACTATCATCGACCCACTTGCATTCAAGCGACTTATCGGAAATATCCCTTTGTAATTTGTAGTATCTCTTTGTCACTAACTCCCCACTCCCTCATGTAATGTCTCAACAGAGACCTTTGAGGAAATAAATAAATAAATAAATAAATAAATAAATAAATAAATAAATAAATAAATAAATAAATTAGAGTCAATGTATGGAGAGAGTAAGAGCTTTTTATTGGAAAAGAAAAATGAGAATTTATGCATCATTTGAAATTCGCTGCATGTCAGTTCATTACTTATTTGTCTGCAAAAATCAACATTTTATTCATGACCGCTAAGCTGATGAAGTGAATGTCTAAGCTGAAATGGTATAATTTCAAGTCCCTTAATTCAAAAATAATCATGCAGTTAAAAAGGCTGTTTACGTTATCATTAATGTTCATCTTCCTGGGCTTCCAGCGAGTAAATCAATCCCAAAGTCAAAAAAGTTATATATAGGCTATATGTGTATTTGCTTACCCTGAATTCCGGGAACAACTCCACTTGTTTTACATGCGTCATTGCAGTGCAGACATTCTTCTTCGTTCCTTGTAACTCGACCTTTTTTCGTTGGAAGGTAGCTGCTGACCATTCTGCGTCTTTCTCCTATTGAATGAAGTGAGATATCGAACATCAGTACGCTATAAATAATGACAGTTGCATTTGGATGAGTGCATGCATGCAGTTAGTGCATTCATTATGAGTGCAGTATTGGTTCCTTGCTCATGCTCGTCCTTTATGGAACAATAAGTTCCATGGTCGCTTTGGCTCCTGCCAGTTGTCAATATTATAATTTAGCTTCGGAGCAGCACTCCGCATCTTCCCTTGGGCACAGTGTTAGGGTTGGCGTCTGGAACCACGTGCAGAGAGGAATTTCATCTGACCATCTCGTCGAACTGAGGCGTGACTTCCCCTGCGATGGTTGGCGTCCCGCACCACGTACAGAAAGAGCTTTCTCTCACCCGACCTTCTTCCACCAGGCCTCGTCGAAATGAAGCGTGACTTCCTAATTCGCCATGACCGTTTCGAGTGTTTGCCGGTCTGGCGAGAGCCCCACAGTGTACAGGCCTCTTTCGTGTATGTGTGTGTGTGTGCGTGTGTGTGTGTGCGTGCGTGAGAGTTTAGAGAGACCCTTTCCTCGAACAAACTACAGGAGAACTTGCACGAACCTGTAACGCGCAGAAGAGAGGGACAGGCGTCTACGATTCCCGGAGGCGGGACAACCTCCTCCTTGCAGCAGGCTCGGTATAACCAGAGAAGGAGGGGCCCTCTTTCTGTGCCGGTCACGTGACGTCGACGGATGCAATATCCCGCCCACGATTGTAGAGAGCCTATTTAAGGGGCTCCGAAATGTACCTTTGATGACTTCATGCTCTTGTCATTTTCTTTCATCTACCTTTGAATAAACCGTGCAAGTTTCGCACTAGAAATCGTCTCGCTCTTGCTTGGTCGCCATGGTCTACCGGATGCCTGCAGCCCGCCAACAACGCCACGCTACCCAATAAGTAACGTTGGTCGAACTTCGATAGGCAGGCGCCGCTACTACTCGGCAGCAGTACGATACGCTACCCTGGAGTACGCAACAACAGGCACGACAGCATGTGGCTCACATTTAAATTAGCATTATAGATCAACCCTCCCTCCCTAACTCCTCCCCTCTTCATCCCCCACTGAATTCAGTGGATTTTACAACAAATTTTATAGTGTATCGTGATAGAAATGCTAATAGGGCTGGGTGCTTAAACACTTTAGTCTGATTAATACCTAACGTTTGAATAAGTAACAATCTTTTAAGTATCGCTTTACTGATTTACAAGCATATAGTACCTAAAAAGGAAGAAAACTGCATTTGAAGCAGACAGGTCATTTTTAATGATGTCCACTTTCACATTATTTGATGCTCCCTGGCTACTCATTTATGGATTTGCCTGACCTCTGCTGTGTTAATTTTGCAGTATGCTATTGGTAACAAGTAAACCCTGCGACCAACAAACTGGTTCCAATGTGTCTTACAACACACTGGGGAGTTCATGTTCACTCCTACTTTTTAAGCACTTCATAAGGCACCAAAAGAATGACGTGTGGAACGTGTTTTGCAATATCTTCACCAATTTTCCTCAGGTTAATGTCGACTGTGTGAACGTGACACCCAGTCACCTTCGCATTTCTCCGTGCTACTAATAGCAGGCTTACAAATTTCGCTTATTATATTTTTCCGTGAATTCTGCCATGACACACAGCACTGGAAGTCCCTACTAGAGTACGGTTTACTTCAGTCTAATCTCCCACAAGTGCGTGTCACATTTTTAGATGGTATTTTTGACTAATATCAAGGTTAAGACCTCCATCGTTATTACGGCTATATTAAATTGATCAATAGTTGAATGGGTAAATTTCCACACCCTGAATATCAACTAATTAAAGAAATATGAAAGCATCCTGAATAAATAGTAAACGTTAACGATATCGACAAGCATAGACTTGAATGGATGCACTGTCCCCTCCTGTTTCTTCAGAAGCATTGCCATTGCTCAGTTCTAACGGTATTTTATCATTACAGAAACTATATAAATACTCACTTGGAATACTTGTCCATAAATCTGTTAAAGATAAGCTCCTGTTCTCAATAATTATTTACTCACGACCAGTTTCCTCACTTCACATCCACCCGGTTCACTTCTACCAACAGCTACTCGTTACCACAACCTAGAACTAATCATGGTGATTTCACTACTCATTTTTCCGCCACACAACTCAGGAACTCATTAACTTGTCGTATTAAGATAAACTCTCATTTATACACATTTAAATCGACCCTCCGTGAATTTTTTCACTCAGAATGTTCATTTCGTCATAACCATGCATTTTATTATCAATTGTTTTGTGTTATTAAAATACCTTACAGTGTTAGCTATAGTATCTCATTTTGAACTGTGTCTTGTGTGGCATATATGCGCCTTGGATTTACTTATTCTATTCATCTCTAGCGGAAGGTTCCTTGTAAAGTCTGTTGACTATGGGGCCTCCCTCTATATGCATGTATTATTCCCCATTAACCTAAAAGAAACATAAACCTAAACACATATCATAAAAACATAAACCTAAAAAAATTTATAACCTTATTTCACTGCAGTGATGTGGATGGCATATATGCTATCGTGAACGCGCATAAGTAGAATTTCGTGCGACGTACCGATGCTTGCACGCTCCAGTGCGTAGGATATATGAGCGCGTTCTACCCATATCGGCTCCACGTAGTATCCGCGCCACGTACCTGCCGAGCACTTCTTGAATCTTGCACCTTGTGAAGGTCTCGCCCAAAGAGGCAGCCCCTGTCCACGGTTTGGACAACCTTAAAAGGCATGTCTTCATTCACGACCACATGTCCGCGCTGAGTGCTGAACCTCATCAGCCTGCCTGATATAAAATAAATATTTATATCTTCGTACGTACCATCGATCCTGACGCGGTACGTACGTACTACACGCTTGCGACGAACATACCTTTTGGCTAAACAGAGTGCTCAGTTTAGAAGCACACAATGACAGCGACGAGGTCCGTCAGAAGCTCTTCGTATACTTCTTTGAAGTCTGCATAACCGGTCCAGGTGTTTCCACACTTTTTCAAGTCCCGCAGGTGCCTCTTTAAAGCTACAGCTGCTGTCGGCACGGCTGGCTCCATCGTTACCCCGGCCACAGAAAAAGTGGTGCGAAAATCTGCTCACGGGCACACGGGCACGCCTGGTGGGGTAGTCGTATATTATAGTTTGTGATTCTCCAGTCACTTTCGCGCGCTCATTCGATTCTCGTCTGCTGCACGCGCAATCGCAAGCGCTGGTACCATTGCTAGGCGACGGCCGGGCATGCGCAGTGTAGAGCCATGTGGCACGTACTGCAGAGAACCTCTCCCGCTTCAATCCACCCTTGCTGATGTTTCCGCCTCTTCCATGGCGCGACGGCGCATGCGCCCTGCCCTAGCGGATTAGACGTGAAACGTTTTGGAAGGGGTGCGCGCGTGGCCGCGCGCCGAAAGTCCCCCGATTAAAAAAAAAAAAAAGCGCTCGGACGCACGTTGCTGCAAGCACTCGTGCCGTGTACCGCATTGAAACTCTACTGGTAGCTCGACGTCGGTGCGGTGCCGAAAACGTGCGTAGCGTAAGACCGCAACTCCACTTTAAAAGAGAAAGCGGCCAGGGCATCGTCCGAGTTGTCCGGACTGCACCGTGAGCCTGGTAGTTGCCGCCTTTCATGAATGGCTGGCTAATTTAACAAAAAACCCGTACGTTACACTTGGGCGACACTCGCTGACGTCTTTTTGCAGCGTCGGTCCTCACTTGCTGGTGGTGGCAGCGCGTTCCTGACTGCACGTACTCGTAGGGCGCGGTAACACTGGGTCGATACGAGACCGACAAGACGCTCACTCTAATGATTGACCAACTGTTGTGCGTCACTGAAACCTTTTTATCATACCAGGTTGACAACGACGCAACCGACGAGGGCGAGTTGTACTGCGGCAGGCTTTTATGTCGAAGGCACCGGCAGAATCAGCGTGCCGACCATCGTTCGACCGAACCCCGTGTGATCGGCCGTCCAACCGACGACACAATAGCGACAGCGTCTTCGCTTGTATATATAATTAGTCGTGCTTAAAATGAGTCATACACGCCTACCAAGTTGAAATGCACAAGCTTTAACCCTCTCAAGCCGTGCCCAAGAAGTTTGAGCCAATGTCGATCCTGTTCAGCGAAGGTTACCTGGCGCCGTCGAGTTGGTGCACTCGCTACCGGCGGACCTCAACTGAAATGTAAGCAGTTAGGTCGAACGAAACTGCTTTTATAGTTCAATTCTGGCCTTAGCGATTTGAAATCAGCTACACTTCACTTCGCACGGCGCGTACACAATAAGCGGTAAGCGGCAACACAGCGCTGTGCCAACGTCTGTACGTCACCGTACCTGCAGGCTGTCGGCCGCATTCGCTACGTATATGGGTGGGCCTGTACGTGTTGCTTTGCCGACACATTTCGCAATTTCAGAGATGCGCTGTTTGCCTCTGCGTCAAGCAGCAAACAAGAGGCGGTGTATTAGGTATACAGCAGCATAAACAACCGCCTCGCTCATTTATACCAACGCCGTCTGAGCGATGGCTTCCGCGCGTTTTCGTGAGAGAACAACATGGCCAACAAATGAGCACTTATGCGAGCACAGTTTTCTCTAATAATGCTCTATGTCACGCTAAAACTGTAAATATGACGGAGTTAAAGAAAGGCGAGAATGAGTTAACAGCCCATAATATATGTATCTGGATCACAGTTACCGTTGTTTAAGTGGTTCGGCCGCTCATATTGACTCGTCTCAGTGTGTAACAACATGGCACATATGCGAAGATGTGCATGTTTTGCTACATTTTGACACTATTTCATATCAGCGATGGACCTTTTCCACAATATTTGACGATAACAACGAGCTGCGGCTGTAGATGTCGATGTAATCCGACGCAGAAGGCTGCGCTCGAAGTCTTTTTGAATACGCGAAACGTCTAAATAATGTGTAAAAAGAATACAACAAGTGATGTCCAAGTGCAGAAATCAGTGACAAATTACAGGACAGCCGTGCCGCTAAACGGAACTCAGCGTGCATTTATCGAAGCAAGGTTTGGGTACGGGCTAGTTGGTATTCCATGGTATCAATCGTCACTTACAGCGCATACATAGACGAGGGACAAAAAGGACGACGAAGACAAGCGCTGACATCCAACTGATTTTTATTTTCAGAAACAAACGTATATATCCTGAGACACCAAGACAAAAGCGCCACCTACAAAGGGTCAACCCGACATGAGCATGCATTCAAAATTCATGACCTAAGATGAACGAGAGCACATGTGCGACCTCAGGAAAACCAGTTCTTTGTCTGTTAATGCAATTGATGGCTTACTAACTGAGTCACCATCGGCAATCGCTGCTGCTTCAATGACAAGTCTGGTTCATTCATTAGAATGCCTAGCTAAGATAGTGGTTTCTTCAAAAATCGGGACGCAGCCGCATTGTGCGCAATGAACACCTAGAAAGCCTTCCCGCCCTTTGCGCACTTTATTGCTGTGTTCTTGCAACCTAACGTTAAGACATCTACCTGTCTGTCCTATATAAGACCTACCACATTTCAGAGGTAGGTCTTATATAGGACAGACAGTATACTTAGTAAACAAACTGTATACTTAGTAAAAGTAAACAAACTGCATACTTTTTTCTATGATTAATGCTGAAAATACTACGTTTCTTTGCAGCAGGATTGGTTCTGTCACAAAGCTGGGCAAGTTTTTTTGGAGCAGAAAAAACAACGTCGATACCTGCTCTTTGTCCTATTTTTTTAAGTTTGTGGGATATTCCATGAATGTACGAAATAACACCTGTTTTATTTCTTCGTTCGTGAGGCTCAAAAGTTGTGAGGATCGGTGCTAAACTTATTACGCAGGTTCTCCGAGCTTGGAACGAGCTTGCTCCAACTGCTCTGGCGTGGAGCCAGAGCAGTTGGAGTCCGACGGGTCGAAAAAGTGGATAGCACTGAGCCAGAGTGCCAGGTTAGTTGCAAAGAAACAGCCATGCTAGCTGGGACAAGCGTGAATGTTCCCATTCACCCGACAGGACTTGTGCGTGGAACAGTTCAGCCTTAATGGACGTTTTTGTTGTGGCTGTGGTTGTACGTGTGTGTGAGTGTTGTAAGACTGTGGACAGAATCTTTATATAACCTGCAAACTTCAACTTTCTGCTCTTGTGCCATGCAGTGCTTTGGAAAATGTTTCCTGTACATACATGAGATGATATTGTTTTGCATGCTCGCCACCAGGAATGTATTGCTTTCTGGGCCCTTTGTTGATTGCTGTGAGAAAATTGTTATTCGTGGTCGTCAATGTTCATTTCGGGCTCCGCAATGAGCCTAAGTTGGGCGGCATATGTTCATTTTCTTTGAGTGAACTCGCTGAGTCTAGATTATAAGATACAACGGCCTTTGGCTTTTGTAGTATAGCGGAACACATTGTGAGCCCAGTATACTCTTTAGGAGGGATATATAAGGCCGGTTTGATTGTTTTGTGTACTTAAGTGTCGCGAGTCGGCCACGTGCTTTGTGTATAGAGAGGGGGTCCACTTCCTTCCATGTCCCCGGGGCAACCGCTTGTGTTTTATGAGGGGTCAGAAGGACCGCGCGGTGTCGGGTGACGAGTTACGGCATGCGCCGGGGGGGGGGGGGGGGGGGTGATGGCGGGGAGGGCGAGGTGCGGATTCGGGGAAGGCGGTATTGTGCGCACTGAGTTGGCATTCCGCTGACGGCCATATAGGTCCATACAGACAAGCCTTCAATGGGACTGATGTACGCAGTGTTGTGGTGCCGGCTCCCGAGTCCCGGGCTAATTGGAGGAGCCGCCGTGGTTAAGGAGGACCTAGCAGCATTGACCAGGTGCTGCATGTACGGAGAGGGGGTCTATTCTTCTACGCGTCCGGGAGGCAATCGGGGGCCTTTGATGCTGGGTGCAGAGAAAAGGCCGCGTAGTGTCGAATGACAGCTTACAGTGTGCGCTGTAGATATGCACTGCGCATGTGAGGAGCACATTCGGACAGCGTCGTCTTGTAAACACGCACTCGGGTAACTTTGTCTTGTAGACAATAAGTTCGGATACCATGGACGGTCATAAATGTCCCACGCGGATAAACCTTGAGTGCAGCTGCAGTACGCGGTGTTGAAGCCACGGCTTCCGAGACATTTGCGGTATAGAGACGCCATCGGGGTTTGAGACGGCCAAGCAATAAATTGTGCAGGCCTGGCGTGTCTTGCTGAGGCCGTCACTGATTACGGAGAAATGAGATGGCAACGGAGTTTTAGGGAAGAAGGAAAACAGCTGTGTTTTCCAATATGTTTACTTTTAAGAGTAAGCCCATTTCTTTGGGTTTTGGCTTAACAAACTTTTGACTCTCATGGGCAACTGAATCTGTGGGACGGGCCAAAGGCCCTACCGCCCTTTGTCTGTTTGGGCTATAATAATTGGGACGACATGCTGTCCCTCAGACTTGGCTGAAATCAGGATTGCTGATGGATCAGCGAGGCTCCGCACCACGTACGTGAGACTGGGCTGAAATCAGAATTGCTGATAGATCAGTGAGGCTCTGTACCATGTACGTTAACACGAGTCTGAGCTCTAACAGTCATTGAGTCAGTCGAAGAGTGAGACTTTGTTTCTCGATTGTTCAAGCTTGTAATGCGTTTGTTTTACCTGCCATGTATATATAGAAGTTTACCTATAAATATTTCTTGTACACCTGATATCGATCAACAACTGCCGATCATCGTCCGAGAAACTTCACATTCCAACGGAGAAGCGAGGGCAAGAGAACGAACGAAACTTTGCTTCCCTTATGCCACGTCACGCCGACAGTGGCGCCAGCTTTTTCATTGGTGGAGCTCGCCCCCAATAGCGATGAGCGACGCGCTATCAGTATGACGTCACACGCGCTTCGCATGACACCACAATGGGTACAACCGACGCAATCGCGAATCGTGCAGCCTTGCCACTCTTCACTCGAAGTTCCCATACAGGGGGGGGGGGGGGTGGAAAGCGACAGGGAAAAGATGACGTGACGTGAGAAGGCAAGGAAGCGATACTAGTAGACACGACTGCGGTTGCGGGGAAACTGGATAAACTTAAGTTCTAGGTACGGTGCCACGGGCCTTTCTTTCACATTCAAGCTTCACCTTTGGGCCTTTCTTTGGGCCTTTCTTTCACATTCAAGCTTCACCCCCTAATTGACGTTGACGATAATGAAGTATTTCCCAGGGGCTTTGTTTGTTACCGTAAGGACCGAAATCGTTTCGGGGGCGGCGTTTTTATTTTAGTGGATGCGACAATGTGCTCCCGGGAAATTGATATTGAATGCAGTCAAAGTGAAATGTTGTGGGTAGAGATTAGATCGAAGAACGGCAGGTCGTTATCGGTATGTTCGTTCTATCGCCCACCAGGAAGCAAAGTTAATATTCTAGGTGAGCTTACTGCCGCAATGGAAACAGTGAGCACCGATTATCTAGTTATAGGCGGTGATTTTAATCTTCCAGAAATCAACTGGTCTCTGGCAGATCCCAGTTCCAGCGCTTGCAGCCAGTCAAGTAAAGAAATGTTGAAGATATGTCGCCTCTTCGAGCTAACACAACTAGTTCTAGAGCCCACACGAGCAAAAAATTTTTTAGATTTATTTTTCACTAACACGCCAGAGGCGGTGCCTTCTACAGTAGTGCTGCCGAGCATAAGCGACCACCAAGCTGTATTGTGCGATATGAATTTGCAGTATGTGAGAGCTGCTAACAGTGGTCCACGGCGTATCTATAGCTATCAAAAAGCACGTGTCAGTGAAATGACCCTGGCTCTAGATTCCTACTATGATGTATTTGAGACACAGGCTGAATTCATGAATATGGAAGAATTATGGGAAGTATTTAAGAACAAGTTGCTCGAGATGCGTGAAAGATATGTCCCATCATGGATTATGACTGCACGGCGTAGCAAAAGTAAGCCGTGGTGTTCTCGACACGTGAAATGCAAGGCCAGGCAGAGAGCTCACGTTTACGCTGCTTATAAGAAAAACCCTTCGTTGAAGCTTAAAGATAAACTCAAAAACAAAACTGAAGAGATGAAGGTAGCTACGCAGACAGCCAAAGATAAATACTTTAGCACGTTCCACCTGCGCATACAGAAAAGACCGAAAGAACTGTGGCAATTCTTTAAAATGAACAGTAAAGATGTATTATCAATACCTGCTCTTGATAGCGACGGTGCTACCATCCATAACGATATTGAAAAAGCCGAGTGCTTTATCTCGTTTTTCAGTTCTGTGTATGCTGCTCGTGTTGACACTCAAAACACTGTGGCGCGATTCACCCAAATGGTGGGTGAGCCCATGGACGGTATCGTGATCGACCAACGAGGAATAGAGGCAGCTCTCAGAAAATTGAATGCGTCTAAAGCAACTGGGCCTGATGCTTTGTCACCAGCACTGCCTTCTTTGTGCCCACGCGAGGTGTCCAAATATCTGTGTGTAATCTTTACTAAATCTTTACTAGAAATAGCTTTACCAGATGACTGGAAACTTGCCAATGTCGTCCCTGTGCATAAAGGTGGACCGCGAAGTAGTGTTTTGAATTACCGGCCTATCTCGCTTACTAGCGTTGCATGCAAGATACTTGAGCATGTGCTTTACAGTAATGTTATGAGCCACATGAACGTGCACTCGTTGCTCAGCCCCCAGCAGCATGGATTTCGCAGTGGATTTTCCTGTACAGCACAGTTGCTTGAGCTGACGCATGATTTAGCAGGAGCTTTGGATAAGGGTTTTTCTGTTGACTGTTTGTTTCTAGATTTTAAGAAGGCGTTCGACGTTGTCCCTCACTCTTTACTTATAGAAAAATTGGAAATATATAATATAAACAGTACGGTTGTTAGCTGGATAAAATAATACTTAAATTTAAGAAAACAAAAAAGTTGTGCTTAATGGCAAAACATCCCGTGAAGTTGATGTGTCCTCTGGAGTGCCCCAAGGATCAGTCATAGGACCACTTTTATTTCTTATCTATATAAATGATATTTGCTCCGGTATTTAATCGCAAATCAGGCTATTTGCCGATGATTGTGTTTTGTACAGGACTATTCATACTACCCATGACTGCAATGTTTTACAAAACGACCTGTACAAGGTAAATGAGTGGTGCAACAAGTGGCACATGAACATTAACATGAAAAAAAAACCGTTCATATGCGTTTCTAGAGGAAAAGAACCCCTCATGACTTCTGTTACTCTTTAAATTCAAACATGAGAATATCGGTTCAGGAGCACAAACATCTCGGCGTTTATTTCACACCTGTTCTTTCTTGGAGCCTACCCGCCGTGGTTGCTCAGTGGCTATGGTGTTGGGATGCTGAGCACGAGGTCGCGGGATCGAATCCCGGCCACGGCGGCCGCATTTCGATGGGGGCGAAATGCGAAAACACCCGTGTGCTTAGATTTAGGTGCACGTTAAAGAACCCCAGGGGGTCAAAATTTCCGGAGTCCTCCACTACGGCGTGCCTCATAATCAGAAAGTGGTTTTGGCACGCAAAACCCCAAATATTATATTATTATTTCTTGGAGCCGTCACATTGATCACATCACATCTAAGGCATGCCGCGTTCTAGGTTTCCTGCGCAGAAATGCAAAAAAGTTGCCACTGGAGACAAAGGTATCATTGTACAAATCAAATGTCCGATCTGTTCTGGATTATGCGTGTGCAGTGTGGGATCCGTGGGCGGCACGTGACGTGCACAGTTTAGAAAGCATTCAAAGCATAGCCGTTCGTTTTCTTTATTCAAATTACACTAGGAATTTCAGTGTTTCAAGAGCAAAAGAAAGCCTCAGTTGGGAGCAACTGCAGCAACGCAGGAAATATCTCAGACTGAAACTCTTTCACAACATATTCCACTCTCGAACAGGTATAAATCCCGGGAAATATTTTTCCAAGCCTGATTACGTTTCTCAACGGCTGGACCATGAAAATAAGATTAAAGAAATAGCCTGCAAAACTGAAGCGTATAAAATGTCATTTTTCCCCAGAACCATAAGCCAATGGAACAAGCTACCATCCGATGTCGCAATGATTCTATCAAATGATGTCTTTTCAAACTCTATACGTACACTGAAGTAAGATAGTGTCTTTGTGTTTTGGTGTGTATGTGCGAGTATAAAAGCATTCCGGGTGTATGTTTTGTTTTGCCTGTTTTATTTATTGGTTCTTTGTTTCCTCCCCCCCCCCCCCGCTGTAATGCCTACGGGCGCTGTGGGTATTGTGATAAATAAAAAATAAATAAAATGCCGGTTCCCGATTGTTAGCATCACCTCAGTACAGCATTGTTACGCGGTGAAGCATACGCAACAGTATTGCAGTGAAGTATAACAAGCATGATAAGGGGCTACTGTCACGGGACACAGTGTGTATTCCTTTATTATACACGCGTGAACCTACCATCTCTTGTCACAGTACGAGCACCGATATGCTTAATAAGTGTAATGGCAAGCCTTCAGAGCTTTTTTCGGATGTGCCTGTAGCTATTTTAGCCCTTAAAGTGTAACTCTGGCGATTGTTAGATGTCCACTGATCTTAATTAAATTTACATATACGTTCTCTTTCGCACTCTGGTTATATGTGCCATACATTATGGCTGCAAGCCAGTTAGTTTTTCTGAAAATAAATTTTAAAAGTTGGTTGCGTTCCCGACTCATAACTTTCTACTGGCCACCCTGTGTTTGTGATGTCAGAGATTACACGCCACTGTCGCTGAAAACCGCCGCTGCCTAATTCGAAAGATCTGTAAAAGCTCCCTGTGTCGTCAGGAGACATCACCAGATTCGCTTCTTTGGTGTTAGTGCCACGTGTACTGCGTGTTCACGCGTTCTGCGTGCTTTCGTTATGCTACGTAGGATCTGACGTCATTGACTCATTGTGACGTCACACGAAGCAGCTACCCGTTTCGGTATCTCGTTTATTGGTTATTAGAAAGTATTAATGAATTTCTAAGCAAATTTAACTATTCTACTGGTGACAGGACTGTCAGTGGCATCAGAAAATGACAGTATCTTAATATGGTTAAAAAACGCCGGTGTTGTACTTGAAGGGCAGTAAAAGACATTCTCATTTTTTCGAAATGCCCGACCTTTCGGACGTTTTCGCGGCCCATAAGGACTTCGAAAAATCGGACGTTGACTGTACAACTGACCAAGAGCGTGCTTCAAATGGTCTGTGGGGTGAACGCGCGCAGGAGGACGAGAAGAGAAAGGACCGACGCATCGAGGAATGAACGGGAAAGGAAGCGTGCCGCCGCTTCTTTGAAGAAGCTTGAGCTCAAAAAACGAAAGTGTCGGCTGACGCCGAGGTGCCGGTGTCCCTCATCTAAAGTAAAATAAACTGTTTAAATCAGTGAAACTCAACACTGAGGCGTTGTGCGCGCGCTGAGAGTATGTGAGGACAGTTGAGGTTGACTGACCAGCTGTTGAGAGATAATCTCACTTGTGACAAAATTCTGGCGTCATACCAATGAGCTTGCTATCAGTTATAGCTCATATTTGAAAATATTTGCTTTTGTATGCATCTTCTTTTTAATCGTATTTGAGAATGTTCGACTGGATTTGCAATGGGTTTTACCATTTTTTATATATTTTATTCGCTGTGCATTTTACTAACCCCTCCCTTATGTTCTTTTTTAATGAAATAAACAGTACTCATCCTTACTATTCAAACTAGGTTAAGTTGTTTTCTTATTTTTTTTACATACTTTCTAGAGTGACAGCATCGGGCGACATGGTGTCAGCCTGTCTTGACATAAAACAAAGTTCTGTGTCGCTCAGGAAATTTTGCAAAGGCACTCAGGGAAAACCTGGAAAAGTCGGGGAATTTGGAAAAGTCAACTTGTTAGACACATTGACTTTAGCACTCGCTTTCGCGCTCTATTGGTACATCTGTGTCGATTAATGGGCGAACGCCGTGCCTGTGATCTTCTAAATCTATTTCGCATGTGCACCATGTCGATCGAGTTACCGGGCTGATAGTGAAACACGCCGACAAACGACCTGCTTGCTTTCGTGAAACTTCTTGGTCACGAATATCTAATGGCAACCGCAATCGTCAGTGAAATTTACACTCAGGCTACACTATTGTCTGCACGGACATACCACACAAAATCGGGCTTTTGCCGCCGCAGAAAGCATGTCAAGATTGTAAAGTTTTGCGTGCAGTGAACATTGGCGGCCACATGGTGGTCATAATTAAATGTTTGGCGAAAACGTGAACCTTCGAAATTGCGCGTTCGCGGCAACTATGTTAATGATGCGACTTAATGATGCGACAAAGAAGGACTTCCTCCGTTTGTAGCCACGCCGTCGGGCATGTTTAATGAAAAATCTCTACAAGCCATCCAGGGGAATTTCAAAGTAACGAAATTGAAGACATGTAAGGAAAAGAGCCGTGCCATATCTTTGTGCGAAGACCTTGGACTAGAAGCTAGCTATAATGGTGTCCAGAAATGTAGGGAAAACTGTTTAAATGTATTCTTTACTGCAAAAACGCACATACATTATATACCGCTCAGATGTATTGTGAGTGAAAGAGGTTCCTGGGGGGGGGGGGGGGGTTGTGAGGGCAAAACAATGTTAGCCGCTACCTTCTAAAGCAGCTTAACACCTTGGTTATAGATGACCCATTCATGGTAAAGAATAGCCTTGACATCATAGCTTTTTTTACGTGAGACCAAGTCGCTAGGATGCTTGTTTTCAATAGATGTAGTTGATCTTTTTTACTCTATTCCGCAAGAAGAAAGCTGCATTAACTGAGATGAACGGACAGGTATCCTTTCAGAATACCGCGGGAATTTCAGTGGATAACTTCATAGCACTCCAGGAGTTTCAACAGCTGTTTGTTTTCAAGGCCAGTTTTAAACGCAAAAGAAAGGAATTTGTATTGGCTCGTGCGTGGCTCCCGTACTTTGCCACATTTTCCTTGCAGGCATCGACAGAACGCTATGCAAGGTGTTTAACGGAGGCAAAGGGCTCAAGGTTTTTAGGAATGTTGAAGATTTCTTAAAATTTTACTGATGGAACGATCTCCCATGACTTACTCGCATACTGTGCAGGCATTTTATCTTATTTTAAACAGCAAGGCAAAGGCTTAGATTTTACTTTTGAACTAGCCAAGCATAACAGCTTGCAGTTTTTAGATCTTGACATAACCCTTACTGACGAAGGTTCCTGCTGGATGTTCCGACCCCCTGCCCACAAGGAATTGTTGCTGCATGAGTATACACACTCCAAGACTGTAAAACGTGCGATTGCCACTATGTGCCTCGAATCCGCCCTTGAAAAATCGTGCTGTCAAAGCGCAAGCAAGCTTTGACGAACAGATTTTGAGGTTGACGAAGGCTGGCTTTCCATGTTTGGTTTTAAGCGCAGTTTCGGATGCGTTAATGAAAAAGGTGAAAAAAGAAAGAAAAAGAAGCAGTGAAGAAGGTCAAACATTCGAAAAGAAAGCTAAACCAGTGGTGATACCGTATTATCATAAAGTGGCGCATAATCTTAAACACGTTGCCGTGAAATACAAAATTCCTGTGGTTTTTTCGGCGACCCGAAAAATTGCTACTTTGTGCCGCCTGATTGGTTCTGATGACTAAGAAAGTAGGGTGTTCTATTAAACATACGAACCCTTTTGTTAAATGTGAAGAAGGGGTCGTATACGGCGTACCGCTGAAGTGTGGGAAAGAGTACATCGGCCAAACTGGCCGATGTATTAATGAACCGCTGCGGGAGCATAAGCTTTCATTGAAAAATGGTTATGGTTCAAAATTGCCGCTTCATTGCAAGGCTTGCGGGAATGAGAATAAACAAGTATGTGAAGCAAAGCTTCATGATACAACAATCATGTTTAAATGTAAAGATTATGTCGCGCGTGAATTGTTGGAGGCCAACCAGGTTAAGAAAAGAGGGGACGCCTGTGTCAGCACCCCGTCTCTGAATATTTACATAAATGAAAGCATGTTTTTAGATAAGCTTTAGATTTTTATTAATCGCGATTCCTTTCATACATATATATCTTCAGTGTTTTTGCACGTGCGCATTCATATAATCAGTGTTCCTCCTTTTTCGTCCCTCTCTCCCCATGGCTATATAATCAGCCACCTTTGACTTCAATAAACGGTTGCAAGTAGCGCTTTGTCCTGTCTTTGTTCCTTCCTAGTGTGCCGTCACTGTTGGCGTTTCATCTTTTGAAAACACATTAAACGACCACTGATATTGGTGTCATGCTTGTGCCAGCCAGTGGGGATTCCTATCACTTCAGTAATGCGCGTTGTGAAGATTAACTTGTGCGTTTATGGAGAAATTAGCCTCATCCATCCAAAGCACGCAAGTGAGAAAGTCCGGTTCTTCTTCGCATTTTGTGAAAGTCCAATTGGCAAAGACAAGTCTGTTTTCAAAATATCGGTCTTCAAGTTTTTGATGGTGTACATGGTTCGGGTGCATATGACCTTTTTTTTAATACTCCTCCACACTGATGACCTTGAAGTTCCGGCCTCCGCACTGGCGTCACGAACACGACCGTGATGGTTAGCAGCAAAGAATGCCAAAACATCTGTTTCCGCTTCTTGAAGTACCGTCGCAGTCCTGTGTGGCGTTCTCATGAAGCTACCCGTTTCGCAAAGAACTTCTTACGTTGTCAGTATTGTTGCCGGATTAGGGCGTCCTGCACAATGCCATATCCAGAATAGCAGTTCACTGGCGGGGTACCGTTGAGATATCCCGTTATTATCAACGCACTCACAAGTCAAGCAAAAATGATTTACGTAAGCGACAACAGCACATGCTGGCCGTACATATCCGCCAAAACGCATTAGATGGACATAACCTGCGCAAGGTTTGTTTCTGTTGCTAAAGGGAACAAAAGGAACATACGTTCCAGGCGCGCCTATCCACAGAACAAGATGAATGCTCAAAATCACAGTCCCAAGTGCGCCGTCACGGTTTCCTGGCTTCAAAATCCCCTCTCCCCCCTACGGCTCCGCTACGCTAATCAATGCGCCAGCGGCGTGTTCTCATCGTGTAGGATGGTTCTCATGATGCCGCGACCATCACATAGCGTGATGCCCTGTATCGTGATGCCGCCGCAAGTAAAGCCGTGTATCCGTGGCTATTCGCTTGGGAGAGCTTGAGCAGCGACGCGCGAGCGCGTATCTATTTCGTATTTTGGATCAAAAGCGTGGCAGTTTGGGCGAGTTGGTATGTCATGACTGTTTTAGGCTTGTATCGCAGCTCGGAAGAGCGACAAAGGAAGGAGGTAGGGGTAATCGCTCACTCTGTTTTTCCGTTCCCTTTGATTACCCCTACCTCCTTCCTTTGTTGCTCTTCCGAGCTGCGCTACAAGCCTAAAACAGTCGTATTTAGGATGTTTCGCGCGCTTTAGTTTTTTCACGGAAAAACCCAAGGAGGCTGAGGTGAGTACGAAACAAATGCTTGATTCGGCGGTTAATTAAAGTGCCCTACAACTTTGTAATTGATATGTTTGCAATTCAAACAATTATTAAAATTTTCGCTAATCAAAAGCAATTAATACTTCGTGACGAAAAAAATACTGGCCAGAAGTACACACGACTACGGCTACTATGCACTCGGTACGGTTTCTCTAGAGCTCGTGTTATTTTTTAAATCTTGGTCCAAGGTAACTGGGACACCCGGTACAAGTCAAAGAATAGAAGCACGTAAGAAAAATACCAACATGTTACTGATGTTACGGCCGGGGACCGGCCTAGGCAAGTCGTCCTCAACCGAAACATCAATGAAATCCTGGCATTTTTCCTATGTGCATCTATTCTGTGCAGTTTCACTGCACTGGATCATGTGATTGAACGCTTCACCGATTTTATAGTTATATACATATATATGCATATATACATATATATATATATATATCTATAGTCACAGGTTCGCCCAATAAAAGCTAGTTTTGTATTCCACCGTATTGCTGCTTTCTTCACCGTCACTACCACGTGACATATATATATATATATATATATATATATATATATATATATATATATATATATATATATATATATATATATATATATATATATATATATATAGTCACGTGGTAGTGACGGTGAAGAAAGCTGCAATACGGTGGAATACAAAACTAGCTTTTCTTGGGCGAACCTGTTCCCACAAAAACAGGCTACACTTATAGCACAACGATAGCGGCGAACACGGTCGGCGATCGTCGGAAATCCATCAGCGGGTCAAGCGCGTCGGCTTTTATAGAGCAGTCGTCGAATGTTCCAGACTAATCGTTGGGACCCGCGTGCCTTCCACAAAGTTCTACACCATTCGCGTCAGGTGATGAAATCAGATAACATAAGGTTCGGCGACAACAGACAGCGGATAGAAGCATCGATAACTTTCCAGAAACTTCGGATACATGCAGGCGTGTCCCACACGGTGCGATTATATTTGTTAGGCGGCGAAACGCAGTTGCCCGATAAAGATAAGTACACGTGTCAATACCCTCCTCTTAAAAAGCATCGTCCCGATGCTACAAATATAAGAGAGCGAAACACAAAAGGACACTTATTAAACATAAGCAACAAAACAACGAAAAGAAACAAAGTCCTAATGTCAGTTACGCGAAGCCCAAAAGTTCATTAACGCTGGTAGTACGGCTTGAGTCGCACAACGTGGACTATTTCTGGTCGTGAGCGGCGCCGCTGTGATATCGAAATGCCGTCTGGCACGACCTCATAGTCCAGTGCGCCAATACGTCGGATGATCTTGTACGGTCCGAAATAGCGACGCAAAAGCTTCTCGCTCAGTCCTCGTCGGCGTATAGAGGTCCAAACCCAAACACGGTCGCCAGGCTGGTACTCGACGAAGCGTCGTCGGAGGCTGTAGTGTCGGCTGTCGGTCCTCTGCTGGTTCTTGATTCGCAGGCGGGCGAGCTGTCGGGCTTCTTCGGAGCGCTGGAGATAGGTAGCGACGTCAAGATTTTCCTCGTCAGTGACGTGTGGCAGCAAGGCGTCGAGCGTCGTCGTCGGGTTCCTGCCGTAAACCAGCTTAAATGGCGTGATCTGTGTTGTTTCTTGCACCGCCGTGTTGTAAGCGAATGTTACGTACGGCAGGACCGCATCCCACGTCTTGTGCTCGACGTCGACGTACATTGCTAGCATGTCGGCGAGGGTCTTGTTCAGGCGCTTCGTGAGACCATTCTTCTGCGGATGGTAGGCAGTTGTCCTGTGGCTTGTCTGGCTATACTGCAGAATGGCCTGGGTGAGCTCTGCTGTAAAAGCCGTTCCTCTGTCGGTGATGAGGACTTCTGGAGCACCATGTCGCAGCAGAATGTTTTCGGAAAATTTCGCCACTTCGGCTGCGCTGCCTTTCGGTAGAGCTTTAGTTTCAGGGCAGCGGGTGAGATAGTCCGTCGCCACGACGATCCACTTATTTCGGGATGTTGATGTCCGAAACGGTCCTAACAAGTCCATCCCGATCTGCTGAAAAGGTCGGTAAGGAGGCTTGATCGGCTGTAGTAATCCCGCTGGCCTTGTCGGTGGTGTCTTGCGTCGCTGACAGTCTCGGCATGTCTTGACATAACGGGCGACATCGGTGGTTAGGTGCGGCCAGTAAAACCTTTCTTGTATCCTCGATAGCGTCCGGGAGAAACCGAGGTGCCCAGCGGTCGGATCGTCATGTAGGGCGTGCAGTACTTCTGGACGCAGCGCCGACGGAACAACAAGAAGGTAGTTGGCGCGGACTGGTGAGAAGTTCTTCACGAGTAGGTTCTTTTGAATCGTGAACGAAGATAATCCACGCTTAAATGCCTTAGGGGCAACGTCGGTGTGCCCTTCCAAATACTCGACTAGGGCTTTTAGCTCCGGGTCCCCTCGTTGTTGTTCGGCGAAATCTTCCGCGCTTATTATGCCAAGGAAGGCGTCGTCATCCTCGTCCTCTTGCGGCGGCGGGTCAATGGGGGCGCGTGATAGGCAATCGGCATCTGAGTGTTTTCGTCCGGACTTGTATTTTACAGTGATGTATTCTTGTAGTCTGAGGCTCCACCGTGCCAGCCGTCCAGAAGGGTCCTTTAAGTTAGCTAGCCAACACAAGGAGTGATTTTTCGCTGACCACTTTGAATGGCCTGCCATAGAGGTAAGGGCGGAATTTAGCTGTAGCCCAAATGATGGCGAGGCATTCCTTTTCAGTCGTAGAATAGTTGTTTTTCGCTTTTGACAGCGACCGGCTAGCATACGATATCACCCTTTCAAGTCCTTCTTTCCTTTGGACTAGGACGGCACCGAGGCCCAAGCTACTGGCGTCAGTGTGGATTTCGGTATCGGCGTCCTCGTCGAAGTGTGCAAGTACCGGCGGCGACTGCATGCGTCGTTTGAGTTCTTGAAATGCCTTGGCCTGCGGCGTTTCCCACTTGAACGCGACATCACATTTGGTTAGATGTGTTAGCGGCCAGCGATGTGTGAAAAGTCCTTGACAAAGCGCCTATAGTAGGCACACATGCCAAGAAATCTGCGCACTGCCTTCTTGTCGGTTGGCTGCGGGAACTTTGCGATGGCAGCTGTCTTCTGTGGGTCAGGGCGTACTCCTGATTTGCTGATCACGTGGCCTAGGAACAAACGCTCATCGTAAGCGAAGCGGCACTTTTCCGGCTTCAGAGTGAGCCCTGATGACTTGATGGCTTCTAACACTGTCGAAAGCCGCCTAAGGTGATCGTCGAAATTTCCGACGAGGACAACGACGTCATCCAAGTAAACGAGACAGGTCTGCCACTTCAATCCTGCTAAAACCGTGTCCATCACGCGTTGGAACGTTGCAGGCGCCGAGCACAGTCCAAATGACATAACCTTGAACTCGTAGAGGCCGTCTGGGGTGATGAAGGCGGTCTTTTCGCGATCTCTTTCGTCGACTTCTATTTGCCAATAGCCAGACTTCAGGTCCATCGACGAGAAGTATTTAGCGTTGCAGAGCCGATCCAATGCGTCGTCTATCCGTGGGAGGGGTTATACGTCCTTCTTCGTGATCTTGTTCAGACGAAGATAATCGACGCAGAAACGTAGGGTTCCGTCCTTTTTCTTCACCAGGACAACAGGGGATGCCCACGGGCTTTTCGACGGCTGGATGATGACGTCGCGCAGCATTTCGTCGACTTGTTCTCTTATAGCTTCACGTTCTCGCGGCGAAACTCGGTAAGGGCTCTGGCGGAGTGGTCGAGCGCACTCCTTCGGTGATTATGCGATGCTTGGCTACTGGTATTTGTCGAATCCTCGATGAGGTCAAAAAGCAGCCTTTGTATCGTCGGAGCAGACTTCTCAGCTGCTGTTGCTTAATCACGGGGAGACTTGGATTAATGTCGTAGTCTGGTTCGGGGAACCATAGTCGTCGGGGTAGATGCGGCGGAATCCGAGAGGACAAACGCGTTACTGGTTTCCAGAATTTCCTCGATGTACGCGATCGCCGTGCCTTTGTTGATGTGCTTGAACTCCCGGCTGAAGTTTGTCAGCAACACTTCAGTTTTCCCTCCATGCAGTCGAGCGATCCCTCTTGCGACGCAAATTTCACGGTCTAGCAGTAGACGTTGGTCGCCCTCGATGACGCCTTCTACGTCAGCGGGTGTTCCAGTGCCGACGGAACTAATAATGCTGGAGCGCGGCGGGATGCTCACTTGAACTTCGAGCACACTCAAGGCGTGGTGACTACGACAGCTCTCCGGCGGTATCGCTTGATCTTGTGACAGCGTTATCGATTTCGACTTCAGGTCGATGACTGCGCCATGTTGATTCAGGAAGTCCATGCCGAGAATGACGTCTCGTGATCACTGTTGGAGGACAACGAAGGTGGCAGGGTAAGTCCGGTCATGAACGGTAATTCTTGCCGTGCAGATCCCAGTCGGCGTAATCAGGTGTCCTCCAGCGGTCCGAATTTGAGGGCCTTCCCATGCAGTTTTAACTTTCTTCAACGTCGCGGCGATTGGTCCACTCATGACGGAGTAATCGGCTCCTGTGTCCAATGAGGCGGTGACTGCGTGGCCGTCGAGAAGCACGTCGAGGTCGGTGGTTCTTTGTCTTGCGTTACAGTTAGGTCTTGGGGTCGGATCACGGCTGCGTCGTGTTGAACTGAAGTTGGAACGTCGCGTCGTCAAGTCGTCTTTCATTAGTGTAGTCTTGGCTTCCTGATTTCGTCGGGACGGCGGCGTGTCGTTATGTCGTCGAGGTAGTTTCTTCCGTGTCTTCGTCGGCGGCGGAGGATCTTCGTCAGTTCGACGAACAGCAACCGCACCTCCATCGGTTGCTGCTTTTAGTTTTCCGGATATGGGCTCGCTGACCGGCCCCGGGCTGGGCCAGTGTATGGTCGGCGCTGCGGCGACAGGTAGCGGCCTGGTGACGGCGAACGGGACGGTCGGCGAGGGCTCCACTGAGTAGCGGCGAGGTAGTCGGCGATGTCACGAGGGCGTTCACCTTCCCGAGGGCGCGGTGCATCGACGGCGAACCCTCGCAATCCCAGGTCGCGGTATGGGCATCGGCGGTACATATGGCCGGCTTCGCCGCAGTGGTATAGCAGAGCGGGCGGTGGTCGGGGGCTCGCCAAATGTCCGTCTTCCTCGCGTAGCTGCGCTGGGCGACGGGTGGGCGTGCTGGCGGCGGCGGCGGTGGACGACGGAATTGCGGCGTTACAGGGCCCTGGCGTTGTCGCGGAGGGGGACCTTGACGGTGGGCGACGGCGGCGTAGGTCATCGCTTCCGGCTGAGGTTGCGGTGATCGTGGTTGCACTTCGGGGACTCCAAGCGATCGCTGAACCTCTTTTTTGACGATTTCAGCGATTGGATCCACTTGGGACTGCGTCCTTGGGTAGAACTTCTGCAGCTGCTTCCGTACGACCACTCTGATAGTCTCACGTAGGTCGTCGGTAGCCAGTGATTGAACCCCGGCGTAGTTTGTAGAGTTCGTGCGGCGATCGAATTGCCGGTTTCGGATCTCTAGTGTCTTCTCAATGTTCGTCGCCTCACGAAGATACTCTTCGACGGTCTTCGGTGGGCTTCTTACCATTCCGGCGAAAAGTTCCTCCTTTACACCACGCATCAATAGGCGGACTTTCTTCTCCTCGGCGATATCCGGGTCGGCGTGGCGGGACAAACTGCTCATTTCTTCCGTAAAGACGGTAACGTTCTCGTTTGGTAGCTGCACTAGGGCGTCCAGCATAGCTTCGGCCCTTTCCTTGCGCACGACGCTTGTAAAGGTGCGCAGGAAGCCGCTACGGAACAGGTCCCACGTTGCCAAGGTTGACTCCCTGTTCTCAAACCACGTTCTGGCGGCGTCTTCTAAGGCGAAGTAGACATGCCGCAGCTTGTCGTCGGAGTCCCAGTTGTTGAATGTCGCGATTCGTTCGTACTTCTCCAGCCATGATTCCGGGTCTTCAGTCGCTGCTCCATGGAAGGTTGGTGGGTCCCGAGGTTGTTGTAGGATAACGGGGGACGCTGGGGCAGCCATTGGGGTTGTCTTGACCACGATCTTCTTTGTCGTCTCAGGTAGAAGTCCGTGTTCTGGGGGCAGTCCTTGCAGTCTGCGGCTAGCACGCTGGTCTTGGGTGATGTTGGTTCTGTCCTCGGGGTTCGGGCTTGGATCGCGGCTTTGCGGGGGCGTTCGGTACGTGAACGCACAAGCACCTCCATCAGTTGTCAGAGTGACGGTGAAGAAAGCAGCAATACGGTTGAATACAAAACTAGCTTTTATTGGGCGAACCTGTGCCCACAAAAACAGGCTACACTTATAACACAACGATAGCGGCGAACACGGTCGGCGATTGTCGGAAATCCGATCAGCGGGTCAAGCGCGTCGGCTTTTATAGAGCGGTCGTCCAATGTTCCAGACTAATCGTTGGGACCCACGTGCCTTCCACAAAGTTCTACACCATTCGCGTCAGGTGATGAAATCAGATAACATAAGGTTCGGCGACAACAGACAGCGGATAGAAGCATCGATAACTTTCCAGAAACTTCGGATACATGCAGGCGCGTCCCACACTGTGCGATTACATTTGTTAGGCGGCGAAACGTGGTTGCCCGATAAAGATAAGTACACGTGTCAGTATAATCGCTTTTATCGAAAATGAGTTTACAGCCACAATCCCTGCAGTGCGCAGTAGGTGAGCGGAGTTGCTCAGGGCCTTTCAAGATGAAGAATGTTCTCTTCGCCTGTCGCCAGACGATGCAACATCTGCCCAATGTAAATGTTCCCACATTCGAGAAGTATCTTATATATCACTTCGGCGGCGCAATAGGCGAAGGGTTTCCTCTGTCCGCCTCCTCACGAAGGTTTACTTTAGAATGATTTCTGCCAGGCCACTTGCACGTGCCGTTGTTAAGACATTTATATATGTAAAATCAATTTAAATTGTTTCACAAGTCGCAATGGCAGCGCATACGCAATAACATTCCTAGTGGTTTGTCTCTCAAAATCTACTTAGTTGCAATTGAGCGTCTTTCCTGTCCGCGTCTCCTTTTCTCCGCAACACTTCTGCGTCGCAAAAAAAAAAAAAGGGGGGGGGGGACTGTAAGCCCCGACTCTTAAGCGCACAAAATATCTGCTGTTTTACATTGGCTAGAGAGAGAGAGAGAGAGAGAGAGAGAGAGAGCCCTTTAATGCAAGGCAGACATTTTCGCCGGCGTATACACCGTTTCTTTATGGGCGCCACCATGGATGGATGAATGGATGGATGGATTGATGGATGGATGCTATGAGCGTCCCTTTCGGAGCGGGGTGGTAGGTTGCGCCACCAAGATTTTGCTATTATACTGGCTAATTTCCTACCTAGGTTAAAAAAAAGAAAAAACCACTATGAACTCCCACAACCAAATTTCCTGACCCCCTATTGCGAACTTTTCTTTTGTACGTCTCCGTTTTTTGTCCTTTCCCTACTTTTCTTCCACCAATCTTCCGATCGCCTCTTACTAATCTCTATTGCGGACAAGTTTACTTTTCCCCTGCTCTCGCTGAGCCCAAGGGCTTCAAGGAGGCCAGTAGTGCCTCAAATCGACCGCTGGGCAGACGTCCTCACATTCTAAAAAAACATGCCGCATCGTTTCCCGAGCTTTACCGCAGCAAGCACATGCTTATTATTTCTTCTTATATCTCGCTTTATAGGTGCGTGTTCTAAGGCATCCCGATCTCGCTTCGAAAAGTAATGCGCTTCCCTTTGAGTTATCATACATTGTTTCTTTCCTGATTTCGTTATTTCCTTTAAGTAGTTACTCATGGCCGGTTTCTTTTCCATTGCCGCCACCCATGAGATTATTTAGCCTCTGACTTTTCGCTTGACGTTTTTTGTTGCCAACCCTACAGGACGCATATACTTGCTGGTAAGCTTCGTAGTTCTTTTCCTCCACTGTGAATCAATGTTTTTCCTGTACAGATACCTAAGCACTCTCCCAGCCCATTTACTTTCTTCCATATTCCTCAGTCGTTCTTGATAATCAATTTTACTGTGAGCTTCCCTCACTTAAAAACTAGTCCCGCCCATATCACCCTGCACAGCTTCATTTGTAGTCTTCCCGTGAGCGCCCAATGTGAAGCGTCCCACTGACCTTTGGTTGCCATCGAGTCCGATTGTACCCCTGATTTCAAGCAAACTATCACATTTACAATAGTAAGTCCTGGAACCATTACACCTTTCCATATACCCCGGAGCACCTCGTACCTATTGCATCCCCATAACGCTCCGTGTTTCATTAAGTCAGCATTTCTCTTCCCCTTTACTGTTATTGCTTTTTCCTGTGTTTCCATATATCTGTTGCCTTCGTTTATCCATATACCAAGGTATTTATATTCTGTTACCCGAGGTATTTCTTGGCCCTGTATCTCCACTGTCTGTTCACTGTTTTCATTGAATACAATAACACCTGATTTTCTAACACTAAATTTCAAACCTAAATTGTTGCCTTCCTGTCCACAGATATTAGCCAGACGTTGCAAATCACTTTGCTTGTTAGCTAGCAACACAATGTCGTTCGTATAAAACAAACCTGAAAGCTGCTGCTCTACTACTGTACCCGCCTGTGTGTATGAGATTAAACGCGATATTACTTCCTTCTAGCGCTCTCTCCATCCTCACTATGTACATCATAAACAGCAGCGGGGATACAGGACACCCCTGCCTCAGTCCCTTGCTGATATGAACTGTCTCCTCGCTCATCATCCTTTCCTATTCAACGCAAACGGTATTTTCTAGGTAAATCTCTCTCAAAAGCTGTAGACAATCGTCAGCTAAGCCTTCCCCTTCCAGAATATCCCACAAAATGTTGCGGTCTACATTGTCATAGGCTCCTGTAATGTCTAAAAAGGCCACATACAACGGTCTGCTTTCTACTTTTGATATTTCAATACACTGAGTAAGAACAAACAAGTTATCATCCAAACTCCTACCTATTCTGAAGTATAAAGTTTGTAAACAGGGATAAGGTGCCTCAGAAAGGCTGGCCAACGTTTCGATAGGAGAACCTATCTTCGTCAAAGGCGGCCTCGTCATCCTCTGCATGTTAGTTTTAAACGGTTAGTGCAGTGACGTCGCGTGCGGGTGTTGTCTCTCGCGGCTGGTTTTAAAGGGAGAGACTTCAGAGGAAACGAACGCTGTCGTCCGACGTCTGCGAGCTTCGTTCCCAAGAAGGGTGGACAAGGGCCGAAGAGACCTATTCTGAAGCCATTCTGAAGCTCTCCCAAAATGCCATTATTCTCTACCCATGCTTGAAGCTTTAATTTGATTGCCTGCATTTCTAGCCTGTATATTACCGATGTAATGGTCAACCGTCTATACGAGTGAATTCTGTTTCTCCAAATTACCTTTATAAATTAAATTCATTCTACTTTGTCGCCAACTGTCTGGTATTCGTATAAATTTTAAAGATTTTTCCGCTACTTTCACCAGAGCTTCCTTACTTTTCGGTCCTAGTTCATTAATCAACCTAACGGGAACCTCGTCTAGCCCTGTGGCTGTGCGCTTAGAAATTTTCTCTTCCGCTTTCTTCCAGCTGAAATTCGTCAGCACCAGCTCCTTTTCCACTTGGTTCTCTGTCATGCTCTTTTTTTCTTCAAATACAAACCCCGTCATTGCCTTGGAAAGATTCGGCTGTTACTTTTCGGATGAAATTTATTGCCCCTTCTCCTTCCAGTCTGTTTTCATCTTCGTGTAGCATATGTTATTTATTTATTTTATTTTATTTATTTAATAATACTGCAGGCCAATACTTCGGCCCAAGCAGGAGGGGCATATCACAAACAAGAAAACACAGAAAAGCGTATACAATGCAACATGAAATGAACATAATGCACTACAGAAGCACAAATGATAACGTCAACATCGCTAACTTGCACAAAAATGATTTTGCAATGCAGCCATGAAATCTTTAGACTGAAATACACTAATTGGAAGCAAATTCCAATCGTTCACCGTTCGAGGGAGAAAACTGTACTTGTAAGCGTTTGTTTTCGCGAAGATCGGTGCAATCAAATACTCATGACTGTGTCGTGTTCTCCTCGTAGAAGGCCGACATATGGAAGCTGGTAGCGTCATATTATTTTTCCAGAAAGAGTGTTATGTAGTAGTACAAGACGATTAATTTTTATGCGTATTTCGAGTCTCTGTATTCTATTTTGTAACATTATTGAGGACGGCGAATCATTCGTGGCATATTTCCCGTAAATAAATCTCACTGATTTTCTCTGTACTCGCTCAAGTTCTTTTGTGTCTTTCATGGTATGCGGGCCCCAGAGTTCGGAAGCATATTCTAACTGATCTCACTATTGCATTGTAGGCTAACATTTTAGTCCTTACAGGCGCGTTTTTAAGCTTTCTTTTTATGAACCACAATTTTTTTAGCGCAGCTGAGCAAACATCCGAGATATGAGTTGACCATGTAAGCTTATTGTTGAGGGTAACGCCAAGGTATTTGTCGACTTCGAGGACAGTTCTATTTCCAAGTTGGTACGGAAAAATGCTAGCAGATTTTTTTCTTGTTACGCGTAAAAGTACAGTTTTTTCCGCATTGAGCTCCATTCCCCAATTGGAACACCAGTCAGCGATTTCTGCAAGGCATCTTTGCAGCACAAAATGATCGTCATAGGACACAATTTCCTTGGAGATAACACAAACATCCGCGTATAACCGTATGGACACATTACCAGGAATAACATCAATCAAGTCATTAATATAGATTAAAAATAACAATGGTCCTAGTAGACTGCCCTGAGGGACTCCTGAGGTGACCTGACGTGCACTGGAAGTACAATTCCTCATATCAGCAAACTGTTCTCTGTTTTTGAGATAAGCACATATCCACTGAATGATACCAAATGGGAGTCCAATTTTATCTAATTTATGTAATAGCTTTGCATGGGGAACTTTATCAAAAGCTTTGCTGAAGTCCAGAAAGAGCACATCTATTTGTCCAGATAAATCAAGTATGCGGGATAGCTCATGTACGGTTGTTACGAGTTGAGTTACAGTGGAGAGTCCTTTCCTGAAACCATGCTGAAAAGGTGATAGTATGCTATGATCTTTCAAAAACTCTTGTATAAAACCAGCGACAAGATGTTCCAATAGCTTACAACACGAGCTAGTAATAGATATAGGACGGTAATTTGAAACAGATTGGCGGTCTCCTTTCTTGTGTACCGGCACAACACGTGCTTTACTCCAGACTGATGGTATTGCACCTAATTTTAAGGATAACTGGAAAAGATTAGAAATGAATTCTGATAATTGCTCAGAATATCGCCTCAAGAAACCATTAGGAATGTTATCAGGCCCAGCTGACTTCTTAATATTTATATTTAGAAGCAATGCCAGGACACCTTCGCGACTGATTAAAATATTATCTACCGATGGGCTACTTGCACTGGAAAGTTCACACTGATCACGTTCTGTAAACACACTTTGAAAATATACATTGAAGTATTCAGCAATGCAGTGCGCATCCTGTATTTCAATTCCGTTGACGTTAATGCTTTGTATCTTGTTTTCTCTGGCTTAGATGCAGCCAGAACTTTTTAGGATCGCTAGAAATAAATTCTTCAAGATTCAAGCTGTAGAACTCATCTCTAGCCGAATGTACCTTTCGTAGTAAGTCTTGTTTCAGCTGCGTAATCTGCGGGGTTGTAGCTTTGTTCCTCTTTCTCAGCCTTTTTATTTTACGCTTGGTCTGAATAATATCTCGATTTATCCAAGGATTTAGGCGCTGTTTTCGACCTACTTTTAAAGGGACAAAGTGTTCCGTACAGTACTTTACAGTCTCCTCAAAACGTTGCCATGAAAGTTCAACATTATTTTCGATTATACCAAGTTGTGTATCTAAATAACCTATAATCGCAACATCATCTGACTTAGTGAAATCTCTAATTGTTTTAACTGTTCTATGATCTTGGTGCTTCTGCGTAGGAACTTTCCAGCAAAAAGATATCAGCTTGTGATCTGATATACCAGGCTCGACCGTTGTTGTTCCATCAGAAAATACTTCGCTCAGGAATAGAAGATCGAGAATATTATTCCCACGGGTGTCACTATAAACAGCCTGCTGGAGGCCCAGGCTGAACATAATATCTATCGCCAAGTCACCAGAAACCGATGAACCATAGTTTAAACGATTCCAGTTTAAACACGGAAGATGAAAGTCACCTGCTATTATTAAGTTTTTTCCCTTTAGTTTCAGAAGATGATCATACAACTGATGCATAAAAGAGTCATCAGCCCCTGGGGCCCGATATACAGAGCATAAAAAAAACGACATTCCCCAGATAGATACCTTCAAGAGTAAACTTTCGTGTTCCTTGATTTGATCTGCAACTGTTACATGAACACTGGATTTTGTTATGACTGCAATACCGCCACCGCGAGAAACCCTGTCTTTTCTGTACAGATGATAGTTCGGCGGAACTATTTCGTCGTCGCGAATGGCTTCGTGCAACCAAGTTTCCGAAATGATGCAGACATGGGGGTCATATAACAAAAGCAAATCTTCCAGCTTATCTGTTTTATTTACAATACTTCTGGCATTGCATGAGAGAAGCCGGAGCTGGTGCGCCTGCAAAAGCTAGCTTTCGGACGTTGAGCTGTTCGTTCTATAATTTTGTTTGCGGCTCGGTGTACTATCAGTTCCAGAAATCTGTTTACGGGAGTTGGAGGCATCATCCCAAGAAAAATACTGGTCATCAATTCGCAGCTTATCGTGAATCAGCTGAACCTTTTTTCCGCTATCTTTGTCTGCCTTCGCACTAGTCCAAAGCAGTTTGCGTTTTCGCCGCGTGTCAGCGCAGTAATCATTCTGAATAGAAATGTTTGAACCTTTTAGCTGAAATGCGTTCTGCATGACTGAATGTTTTTCCGTGTAGTCCTGGAAATACACGATAATCGGCTTGCCATCTGAACTCCTCCCAAGCCTATGTATTCTTGCCACCGACGAACAGCTCAAGCCCAATTTATTCAGAAAGACGTCGTTTAAAACCTTGTCACGTAAGAGCGACAAAGTTTCATTGGGAATTTCCGGAACGCCAAAAACTATCAGATTTGATCGCCTACTTCGATCTCCTAGGTCGATCATCTTGGCTTTCTGTGATTTTAGTATTTCTTCCATTTTACATACAGTTGTGACCAAGGTAGCAGCTGTGCTCGTATTTTCTTGTACGTCTTCTTCCAACTGAGTCAAACGTTTGTCAAAACAATCAACAGCTTTTTCTGTATTTTCAAGGCGCATTTTCAAGTCCGCGATATCATTTCTTATTGCCTGTTGTCCTTCTATCAAGGATTGAAACATTTCTTCAACTGTTGGTCCAGGATTTTCCCCAACATCGCCACACAATATCAGTTTGCAGGAGCAAAAACAATCATAGGCTATACTTCTACAAAGTTGAGGGCACGGCAGAACAACTAAAAACCTATTTTCACTACGAAACGAACAGTTGTGACCAACCTGTACAAAGAAGATGAGGCGCATGGTGAACGACCTGCGCCAAGCGCTTTCGCCGTGCCCACTGAAGATCCTCGGGTGCGGGACAGTCTTTATAGGGGTAATGGCCGGTGACGTCACGAATCCATGGCTTGGGAAAGGAGGCGGTTCGATGATGACGTTGAGTATCCGAGCTTGATTGCTGATGCTTGGTGTTGTCGATACCGGCGTTAGCGTGGTTGCAGGCGATGAACCTTGCGCTGACAGCAACAGAGCCTGTACAAAGAAGATGAGGCGCATGGTGAACGACCTGCGTCAAGCGCTTTCGCCGTGCCCACTGAAGATCCTCGGGTGCGGGACAGTCTTTATAGGGGTAATGGCCGGTGACGTCACGAATCCATGGCTTCGGAAAGGAGGCGGTTCGATGATGACGTTGAGTATCCGAGCTTGATTGCTGATGCTTGGTGTTGTCGATACCGGCGTTAGCGTGGTTGCAGGCGATGAACCTTGCGCTGACAGCAACAGAGCCTGTACAAAGAAGATGAGGCGCATGGTGAACGACCTGCGCCAAGCGCTTTCGCCGTGCCCACTGAAGATCCTCGGGTGCGGGACAGTCTTTATAGGGGTAATGGCCGGTGACGTCACGAATCCATGGTTTGGGAAAGGAGGCGGTTCGATGATGACGTTGAGTATCCGAGCTTGATTGCTGATGCTTGGTGTTGTCGATACCGGCGTTAGCGTGGTTGCAGGCGATGAACCTTGCGCTGACAGCAACAGAGCCTGTACAAAAAAGATGAGGCGCATGGTGAACGACCTGCGCCAAGCGCTTTCGCCGTGCCCACTCATTGTACTCATTGTATTGTTGTTGACTTCCTACCTAATAATTTTATGTCGTTACAAAAATATTCTAGGTGCAGCCTTCTTTTTCTCACGTATTTCTGACAACAAACGTCCGCTTTCACCTTTTAATTTTGCTTGCACCAGTATTTGAACCATAGACTTTTTCTCCCGGTATATTTCCAATTTACTGGTTACTTCATCCTGCGGCAACTGCGCCTTCTTTGCCTGCCTGTGCTCTCGAGATGCTTTCTGTCGTTCGGCGATCGCTTCTCGTATCTCCCTGTTCCACGAGCTTTTCGGTTTCTTTTTTCCTTTCCAACGAACACGTTATTTCTCTTTCCGCATTTCTTTCGTTATTACATTTAGAAGATCACCATAATTCCACTCTTTACTTGGCCATTTGCCAAGTTCTTCCTGGACTCTAATTACTGCATTTGTTATTTGTTCAGCATTAAAATTTCGACTGGCCATTTTGCACTCCTTGCTCTCTTTCCCAACTACACATCCCATTTTCAAAATGATGCATTTATGGTCACTCCCTATGGGGAACCAGCGCTGGATAGGCGGCGCGTCGAAAAGAGTGCGTTGCACGCTGCCCTGGCGACGAAACGCGGCATATTCCAGCTGCTCGACCAGACGACACGTCCGCGGCCGTTTCATAGTTCGCACATATGGTTCGCATGTTTCCGTTTTCGCGCCGCTTCAAGTGGACAGTTTTCGTAAAGAAGCTAGCGCCATCAACTGAAGAAATGACGAGAGAAGCTTTTTAAGCTTCATATGTTTTTCACAGTGTGGCGCGGCGAGCACATGCGTTTATTTAACGGTTGCGCCGTGTGCCGTTCCCATGCTTGTATGGCAGCCTGCCTCACAAATCTAGTAGTTACGGCACCGGTCTTGCTGCGCTATGGTTTCGGAAGTATTAGTTGGTCTGAAGACATTCCAAACTTCTCTGGCTAGACATAAGAAATTCTGATGTTACTTCGCCACAGCAGTCAATGGAGAGGAAAGCTTTATCGCATCAGCTGACTCGGGCAAGCAAAGGTTTGAGTGCTCCGCTGCTTGATCCGTAACAACCCTGGCTACGTTTAGCACTTGCTACATAAATTTACCGCATGCATCTCAGCGCCGAGTCCTCATCCGTATGCGCATTTTTAAAAACACATAGGCAGCTTAGTCGCCCGTGCGCCGGCAGTATGCGCACACAACTCGTATTACAAGGCAGCTTCCCTGCCACATAATTCTTGGCAATAAATGGAAACTATTTACGTTTCGTATCGTTCGCTTCGTGTGGTGGCATTGGAAGGAGCTTGGCGGTGGTAAAGCGAAGGAAAAATGGTTGGTACACATGCCGGATAGTGCATGCTATTGCTCATTTTGCTTCCGACGAAATGCCGACTGCAGATTCTGCTGTTTGGTACTGGCTGCCACGGCTGAACGTCTTCACTATCGAATAAACCAAGCATACATGTGAAATTCGATTTAGAAACCAGCCCTACCGTTGACAGGGCGACAAGACGGGAACTTACTCCGCTCGCCTGACTGCTTGGATCCAACGCCGCCTCCGTTCTCGTTCGTAGGGTTTATATGGAAAGACACAGAAGGATACATCCTCCCTCATTCCGACGTAGTTGTGACACTTGTATACGCAACAGTACTGTTGGCGTCCTTTTGTTTTCCTTCGACTTTCAGCGCGCGCAACGCCGCTACCAGCAGCAATTTTCGTCCGCGGGAGCAGCTGCATTGTGCACGTTCTGACCGCCAGGTTGGCGCTGCAGGCGTCGTGAAAACTCCAGCGCTGGTTCCCCATACTGCTATACCCTTCGTCATCAATAACCATTTCTCTCAACTTATCATGAATTCCTTGTCATCAGACAGTAATCAATGGCCGATTGCCAGTTTTCCACTTCCCATGTGATCTGCCCTTCACAGTTATGCCCTGTGTTAAAGATGACAAGGTTATGTTGCTCACAAAAGTCCAGCATTGACTTCCCGTTGTTGTCGGTAAATGCTGTATGTGGGCATTCATGTCACCTAATAGGATAAATTCGGCATCATTCCCAAAACCCTTAATATTAGCAGTAACGCTTTCCACTAACTCTTCATTCTTCTCTGTGCAGTTATTATTGGTCCACAAATACGTAACGCCCAGCCAAGTCTTTTTCCCACTCATTGTACCTGATAACCAAAGATGCTATTGAAATTTTGAATTTACTCTTTTCCATTTGGCTCCATGATAGATGAACATTCCTACTTCCCCTCCCTTTATTTCCGACGTAGTTCTGTTGCACCCTTTCCAAACATAATTATCAATCACTGGCGGCTCTTCCGAATCTCCGAGGTGCGTTTCTGTAACCACATACACACCGATTCTGTATTTAACTGCTCCTCAATCTCTGCCCACATTTGCTTTCTTCTGCCGCACTGCATGTTTATGAAGCCTATTGCATGGCGAGCTCTCTTTCTTGCTTTCCTCCTTTTTCTGTTATTGACGGTAATGCTAATCTGAGGTTCCCTTAGGGGACCTTCTTCATTACTACTTTCTGTGGCCTCCTGAGCGCTCATGGGTCTCCTAAAAAGCAACAGTGTGACCAGCAAGTCGCCAGCCCACTTCTCGTGCAAGCCTGTAATTGAAGTGAATCCCGTCTCGTTCGAAACCACCACACCTTCTCACCAGCCTGTTTACTTCGACAACCTCGAAACCTTTATCTCAACTCATTTTCCATATCGCCTATCAGCAGCCACTATGGCTCTTTGTACGTGACCGACACATACAGGCACCTCCGGCACCGTGCACACCACGATCTGCACCTGAGGGGATAGTTCGCGCAAGTCGTCCACGCCCTACGCCAAGCGCTGGGCTAGTTGTGTCACTTTCCTGTTTACCACGTCATTTAGCCCACCTGCTACTATGGCAAGGTTGCGCACATGGGCATTTTCCGCGAGTTTTGCTTTTGCTCGCTCCATGACAGAACGCAATATCTGCCCTGGAAAATTCCCTACAGCGAATATTTTATCGCCTTTCATCCTCTCCGCAATTGCTTGTGAGCACCTAGCCAGGTTTGAGTCGCTGGCGATAATCACCATTGCACTCTCTCCTACCTGTCCCTGCTTCCCTTTGTCATTTTTCGCGTGATTCGGACTCAACAAGGGGCACTGACCCCCACGCTCCTGCTTTTTCTGTGTGGCGGCCTCTAGGTAGGTGCCGCTCTTTCCAACTACCTCCCCACATTGCACGCATTCCACGTGCTTTGCTGACACTCCCTCTCCTGTCACGTCCGGGGACTGCGTTCCATTGTCACGACCATTCTCGTTCCCAATGGCGGCCCTGTTCAGCTTTTCCTCGGCTGCTTCAAGTCTTTTTTTCACTACCTTACATGCATCACGCTCCCTATTTAGTTCATTTTTGAGCTCTTCAAGGTGTTTGACAAGCTCTTCGTGGAAAGCCTCCATTTTCTTCAGCCTAGGATCGACATCACACTGTGTGCCGATTGACTCAATTCCCTATCCATTCTCATCCGTCCCCTGATCATCCTTGAGGGACCCGCCGCATACTGCACGCTTTCCTGGCTTTCTTGCCATGTACTGCACAGCTTTTTCTAATGCAAATACTATAATACTATAATAATGCAGAGCACGCGCCTTCTAGTAAAAACCTATACGCACAGGATCTAAATCCTTAAGATGTCGCAAAGTAATTCTGACCAATGTTTTAAAAGCAATCAATGCCGCAGAGACCTAAGGTATGACACGTTTTCGCACATGTTCAACCACGCGGCCACGCCTTCACTTTCCTACCAAAGCAATATTGCCAATACCAAAGCAAACACAGTAAAATGACTAAAACCTATTAATCTTGCCACTTCCAAGCTACTATTCAAAGGCTATAAAGACTTTACGTCCGACCAGGTCGGACATGTTGAAGCACGTGGCGCGAAAGGACGCTGTGACTATCCTGCAAAACCAAATGCACACGATACACACCCGCGCACGCGAGAAAAATAGACACAAGAAAAAGAAAACCACCCAAATAATATTCAAAGGATAAAAAAATAAGCAAATAAAAAATAGAAGCAAGTTCAAAGCATGCGCAAAAAACTTATGATTTCGTCACTGCCACGGAGCCCTGAAAAGCCTGAAAAGCACGTCCAGTCGCCATTTTGCGCTCGTTGCTCTTTTTACCAACTACATATCCCATTTTCAAAATGATGCATTCACGATCACTCCCTGTGCTGCTGAACCCTTCCTCATCAATGACCATTTCTCTCAACTTATCATGAATTCCTTCTGTCATCAGACAGTAATCAATGGTCGATTGCCGGTTTCCCACTTCCCACGGGATCTGCCCTTCACACTTCTGCCCATATTGATCTGCCCATATTGCTACGCAGTGGCGCCATCTATGGGCAGTCGGCATGCTGGCTTGGGCGAGCGCTCCGTTTTGCGTGACAGGTATACGCTCGGCGGTAGTTGCTGGCATTTGTTTTCGCGATCGTGCGGTCTCTTTAGTATGACATGTGTCTTGTACGTGGTAAACGGTACTGTGAGACTTGCTGATTGGTTTAAGTCGGCTGGCGTTGAGGCGGACGAAGCACGCAGCGCGATGTGCGCGCGCGTATTTGAGCCTATAATGAGCCTCGGAGATAAATTGTGTATTGCAGAATGTTCCATTAACTAATGTGACCTTCTTGCAGTATTATCCTCTAGTGCTAAGCTGCGGTTCAGGAACATTTAAACATACGCGACGATCTAACAGCGTGGGTACCGTTCTGCTACGATAGGAGTTGTGCTGTTATACTTTGACAAGCGTTCAAACTGTTAGCTGCAGATGACATTGCGTGACTACTTGGTTCGGTGGATGAGATTTCCACCCATCAGTAAGATAGTTTTGGTTAGTAATAACAGCACACCTTACAGTGTGAATCAAGCTTGGCCAGCAAAGCGACCGCTTACGAACTGCGCGAGCGTCCTAAGCAGTGGTAGGTGCTGGATTACAGATATCTTATATATCTTCTACAGATATCTTCTATATAGCGTATGGTCCAAGCAACTGGGATCTTCGTTTATAAATATATAAATATTGTGCGGCGTGACTATGCGAGGTCGTATTGCGGCGTTAGCACGTTTTCTACTTTTTCGAGAAAAGGATAACCGATTTTTTTTCGGTCGTGTTCGTTCCTTTCTCGGCGACACACTTACACGTATTACGGAAATTTTGTCCTAAAAATAGCCATCACATTCTTTTTATGCGATCCCTCTCATATATTATGGCTTTAAAGGGCAAAAAGAAAATACCGAAGCACATAGCTATGTATCATGCTGGTTCACCAACCGCAATGATCGCTGTGTTGACCGAGCGCCGTTTCCCACTCGCCCGATGAAAAGGTCTATAGACATCACTGACATCCTACTCTGCGTGGGGAAGGGAATTGGGGAGACAAAGACAGAAGGAGAGAGGCGCAAAAAAAACGAATAAGTCAAAGGGACACTAAAGGCAAATGTTAAGTCAAGCTAAACTGATAGATTAGTGCTCGAGAATCTCTAAAGCGTCAATATTATCGCGAACAGAGCCTTAATAATCGAGAAATTGAGATAAATGCAGGCCATGGTTAGAGACTTCTCCGGGACATTCAAGCATTACCCGATGACGAAAGCACCCCTCAGTTAAATTCTGTCACTAGTACTCAACCATTCATTGGCTTATATATTGTATTGACACGTGTACTTGTCTTTATCGGGCGACACGTTTTGCCGCCTAAGAAATGTTATCGCACAGCGCAGGACGCGCCTGCATGTATCCGAAGTTTCTGGAAAGTTATCGATGCTTCTATCCGCTGTCTGTTGTCGCCGAACCTTGTGTTATCTGATTTCATCGCTTGACACGAATGGTGTAGAACTTTGTAGAAGGCATGGGGGTCCCATCGATTAGTCTGGAACATTCGATGACTGCTGTATAAAAGCCGACGCGCTTGACCCGCTGATCAGATTTTCGACGATCGCCGAGCGTGTTCGCCGCTATCGTTGTGCTATAAGTGTAGCCTGTTTTGCGGGCACAGGTTCGCCCAATAAAAGTTAGTTTTGTCGTTCGCAGTATTGCTACTGTGTTATTCAACGTCACCGCCACGTGACAGTATTATAAGACGAAATAAAATGCTAGTGGCCCAGTTCTATTTCATTTTCTAGAAAAAATAACTCATTGAAATTACCCTTGACAACGGCCAGGGGTGGTCTAAAAGTTTCATTTTCGCTCAACTTCGCACTGCTTACGCTTTCGCGCTTCACTAGTTTCGTTATCGCGTAGTGCTGCGCTGGTTTTGCTGGCTCGCGAAACTTCAACTAGCGGAGCATAGAGTTAGTATAACCAACTCTAGAGGAAAAGCTGGCCCGAAAAAGTAGGAACCGCTAGGGCGCCGCCCTGTTGCTACTGGTCAATGTGGCCAGCGCAGTTATTATTGAAAGAGCTGAAAACAAGTACAGGTCAGCATATGCCTTGTCATTTAAAAACGCATACCTGATGGTTTTATGAAGGTGATGCAGTATGACTGAGTATACAGAAAGCGCTTGCTAAGTGCGTGACTTATGTAAATCACGATGTACGCATTCATGCAATAAAAGATGACGCGAATTTCCGTTCCGAATCTGTTTTTTGGATGCGTAGTAATTTCGTACAGTTTAGGTTTGACATGCGATCGCGCGTCGACATCGCACGCTATGGCACATTCGTGCCTTTTGTGCCACCGAAGCCCCGAAGTGCTCTGGCATATACCTTCACAAGTAAGTGAACGAATGTATCTTCTTGTTCAGAACATCACGCGAGTAGACAGCTCTTGTGATGCATTACAATCGTTTGAAAAGCGTCACAGTAGAGCATTTTTTTTTTTTTACATGCGGAGCGGTGTTTTTATTTGCAGGCTTCCCTCCAGTAGGAAATTGCTGGACAGGCGGACCAGCGCACTGGAATTGTACTGGCGAAGCCACAAGCAAGTCATATAATCTGTTGAATTGTTGCTCTTTGAACAATCATGCTTCTACAAAGGCCACAGCAGAAAAACAGCCTGATGCCGAGTATTTCTGTGCCACGAAGCAATCAAGAGGCGAGTGCCTAATAAGGACGAAATCGAGTGCATCAACCCACATATTAATAGCGTAGGCGTCTTATTAACTGTGCAATATTTTCAACACTTCCTTGCATGCCATTTCATGCGGCATATATTTTCTGGTCACAAATGTGTGCAGTGAATTAATCTATTTGCATGATCGACTCCGGGCCTGTGGGACCGTTCACTTGCACATACCCAGGAATTCTGGACATGCGTTTAATTTTTTTTTTCGCCACCACGTGGCGTGTCAACCATAATAAACCATAATAAAACATAATAAAAAGAAGCACACCCTGAGACGGTTGCTTCACCTCGGCACTTGGAAACGAGCGCGCTTATGTATCAGCCTTATCTTGTAGGCAACCTGCTACTTGCTCGACTTGCAATGAATCGACGATTTTGCTAGACACCTTGCCAGACAGCTCGTCGACATTTCGGGTGAGATGTCTGGCCGAGATAACAGCTCGCGCAAAGCTTCCCTTGGGTTTCCTTTCTTCATTGTTTTTTCTTATTATTTGTGCACGACTGCGGCCGCGGGCTTCCGTAGTCAGCGTCATGTTTCATGCGTTTTCTAAGAACCGGTGTGATTCAAGCTCGGGCCCTTCTTCGATGCCGGCTGCTCAAATACATGTAAAACGCATAAATGATTCTATGAGAAAATCGCTCACCCGTTCAGCCGCTCTGAATAAGAATTGTTGCATTCAAGAGATAACGTTACATCACAGGGATCGCCGCAATAATAATTTTGATTTAGGCCATGGTATTATCGACAAGAGTTATCGTAAAACGGCAAATCTGAAAAAAAGAATTGAAGTACGAAGTTTACAAATTCGTCAGTTCGGATAAAAACTGATGTCGCATCCCTCTAAACTACATCCCTTGGAGAATCTCAATGGCGCAAATTAGATGTATGAATTTATAACTTATGTGAAGTTGTTACAGTGCCTGTAAAGATTCTTCGAATGCCATATTCACGAGTTAGTGGTGTATTTCAGGGTGCCATATGATATATCATTTTTGTCCGAATTAAATGAAATATTAGGTGCAGCTTACAGAATTCTGATATCGTTTTTAGTTGCTGACGTACAGAGTCGTATACTTCGAGTATTGCTTCTTGAAATTTCGAATTTTTTTTTCGAATTTAAGAAAGTGGAAGCTTAATAAGAATTCGCTTTCTGAAATCTCATTTTAACTGTTTCTTTTACATAACATAACATAACGTAACATAACATAACATAACAGTTCCACATAACTCATGAATTGCGGTGCAGTGGTTGTAAAAAGAAAGGATTGCTGATTTACCATGTAGTAGCGAAAGCTTCCCGTCAAGTTAGGTTTAGAATAATATTTTGCTGAGAGAAGAAGCAAGACGGGTAGCGTATATACATTATGGCGGCCGCAGTTCCATGGGGGCGAAAGGCGAAGACTCACGTGTACTTAGATTTAGGGTACGTTAAAGATGGCGAGGTGGTCGAAATTTTCCCGATTCCCCCACTACGCCGTGCCTCATAATCAGATCGTGGTCTTGGCACGTAAAACCCATAACTCATTTTTTTTATTTACAGGATGTACAGTAATTTAGAGTAATTGACAAAGCCAAGTCTACAGCAGCCTAGTAGTTGAAGCGTTAACTTCTTCAGACCTAAGCTCGGGCTCATCTTCCTGAGCTTTGTGCAGAGCTGCGCAACATATTTCCACTTGGCGTGGGAGGGCCGTCCTGCTGCTTTTTAGGCAGAAATGGAGTGGTAGCGTTTAGGCGGCTGACCGGAACGACGTGATGGGAAGTCTAGATGGAGCGAGTAGTAGGTGCGACCGGAGAGATCTCGTAGGTTAAGTTGGTTAACTGACAGAAGACACGGTAAGGGCCGGTGTAGCGGGACATCAGTCTTTCCGAAAGGCCGAAACGGCGGGTGGGAGGTCACAGAGTGACAAGATCCCCGGGAATATATTCGGCGTTCCGGTGACTACTGTCACAAATGCTTTTCCGCTTGTTCTGAGAAGCACAAAGGCGACGGTGAGCAACTTGGCGTGTTTCTTGGGCTCGAGCACTAACATCGCTTGTATACTGAGACACGAACTCTGTAGCGGTAGTTAGTATTGTATTAAAAAGCAATAGTGGATCTCGGCCGCACAACAAATAAAATGGCTAGTAACGTGCAGTGTCGTGGCGTGATGAATTGTACGCGAATATGACAAACGGGAGAGCAGTATCCCAGTCACTATGGTCATCAGAAACATACATGAAGAGCATGTCTGGTATTGTTCGATTAAGCCGCTTCGTAAGACCGTTCATCTGGGGATAGCATAAATTAGTAAATTTGTGCTTGGTAGAATAAGAACGGAGGAAGTCGTCCACAACTGTGAAGACGAAGGAGGGACCCCTGTCGGCAAGAGGTTGACGAGGACCGCCGTGGTGAACAATGATGTGCAACAGGAAGTAGGCTACGTCTGTTGGAAGGGCTCTGGTGAACGCGAACCAAGTTGTATAATCTGTTGACACAGCAATACACTTGTTGCATCAGTCAGATGTGGGGAAAGGTGCCAAGAGGTCTACACCAGCGCGATAGAAGGGTTCGGTAGGAACGCCAAGAGGTAGGACTAAACCAGCAGTGAGCACAGATGGCTTCTCCTGGCGTTGACATAACTCACGTTCGCTCAGATAATTCCGGTCAGCTGGAGAAAGCAGACGCGGGCGTAGGCAAAGACGCGGTCGTGGCGTCGTTGACATTGACAAAAAATGGCACCGATTCCATGACCACTGACATCAGTGCGGACTTCTCTTGGAGCAGTCTTGTCGAAGTGCGCAAGAAGGAATGGAGATGTAAGGAGAGAGATAAGTTTCGAGAAGGCAGTTGCTTGTTCAGGTCCCCAAGAAAACGAAGCGTCTGCCGTCAGAAGAGCAGAGGGTGGGTGACCTCCGCAAAATTTTGCATGAAGCGGCGGAGGTACAATAACAGGCCCACGAAGCTCCGGACATCTTTAGCACATGTTGGCATGGGAAACTTCTGTACGGCAAGAGCTTTTCCCGGGTCTGGGCGCACACCAGATGAATGAACAAGATGACCAAGGATAGTAATTAAGCGGCGTCCGAAGTGACATTTAGACGAATTAAGTTGAAGGCAAGAATTGGGAAAAGCAGAAAGAATGAGCGGGTGGCACTCCGGGTGCGTGGCAAATGTAGGAGCAAAAAGGGCACGGCAGCTTTTCTGAGAACATGCCTAACCATGCGTGGCTTGTGTTACAGGTGCTTTTTCTTCGCATGGTCTCAAGTTCGGGGTTTCTAACCATCCCGAAGCATGTCCCGCCGCATCTTGTACCGCCCAACGCATCGCAAACTGACAAGTTTCTGCAAGGTTATCAAGTTATTGATTGCATCGACGAAGTCAACGCTGGATGGTGCAGTGGATCTATGACGTCACGGCCTTCAGCTATATAGGCAGCGGCTTCACCCGAGGCCTTCAGAGGGCACTGCAGCTTTTCTGAGAGCATGCATAACCATACGTGGCTTGTGTTACAGGTCAGTTTTTATAATTCCTATTCTAACGTACGTACAAGCTGTTATGGTCTTTTTGTGCTGCCGTGCCCCCAAAGGTGTTTTCATATGATTGCTGATTGCTGGCTTACTATACTTATCGCTTTGTGTGGAGATGTGGAGGAAAATCCTGGCCCTGAAGGACAAAAAATGCTGAATACCATCTTGACTGCTCTGAAGGACCTTAAAGAATCCGAGAAAAAGCGTGATGACAGACTGTCGCAAATGAATTCTCAGCTGTCAAAGTTGGACGAAGTGCTACGAATATCAAAAGCGAATGAACAGAAAATATCTGTCCTGGAGAAATCGGTGAAGCATTTCGAAAAGGCTTTGCATACTCAGGATAAAAAGCTTAACGATTACGAAGACAGAGCACGTAAAAATAACTTGGTGGTGTTTGGAATTCTTGAAAAACGTGACGAAACTAGCGACATGCTCGAGGATATGGTGGTCCGGCAGGTTTGTCATGACAGACTGGGGATCGTGGTCAAACCATTGGAACGCATACATAGGATCGGCAGATTACGGAATAACAAACCCAGGCCCATAATTTTTCGTCTGTACAAGTTCAGGGAAAAAGATTCTATCATGAAAGTTTGCTTTAAACTAAATGATACAGGGGGTCGATATCACATGACTACTCGCAAAGAACACTTGCTATCAGAAAAAATCTTCGGCAGTCAATCGGCACCGATAGAAAGGCTGGGGACAGGGTGAGACTGGTGCATGATAAGCTGTTCGTAAACAACGAAGCTTACACGTGGGATGAAGGCAAAAATTGTAGAGTGCTCTTGCGCAGGGCCGGTAGTCCAGCGCAGAAAGTCCGAAATGCCAATTCTGAAAACAGGAATGAAGACTGACGTAATACCAACATCCCAAACGCCGAAAAGAAGCTTTTTCGGCTTTTTTGCCTCAACGCACAAAGCTTACGCAACAAATATGACCAACTAGAACGAGTGCTCCTGTTGTATGATCCTCATGTTGCGGTAATTACCGAGACATGGCAGCGACCAGAAATAACGAACGATTGTGTCTTTCCGGCAACATATAACGGCTATCGCAAGGACCGTCTGACACGCGGCGGAGGCGTGGTTGTTTTAGTAAAGAAAACTTTGATGTCATTGCTTTTGCCTGCTGTTAGCACGGAACATGAAAGTGTTTTTTGTAAGGTGGTGTCGTCGGGTAACCAAGTTGTCTTCGGGGGCGTTTACAGGCCACCCGGGACTCATCTGGATTTCCTGTTGGAGTTGCATGATTACCTAGACAGTTATCAAAATCGAAATGTTATTATTGCCGGGCACTTCAACTTACCTCATATTGACTAGTATTTAATCTCATGTGGCTCAATGGACACTAAAATTCTGAAGCCTCGCTAGATATATTACTAGCGCACAACCTTACCCAAACTGTTTACCTGCTTACAAGGATCACCGATTCAGTGACATCAATTCTCGATCTTGTATTACGCTCTGCTAGCATCTGTGACTATAAAGCTGAAGTGAACGAAGGGACCTCTGACCACAAAATAGTGTACTTCACATGCGCGCTTCCTACTAGATCACAGTTACGTACTGCCAAGTATATCACTGTTAAAAATTATGATTCTGCTGACAACCTTCAAATTGTGCATTGTTTGGAAGAAGCACTTGTACAGCTTGATATTGACGATGACGTGAATTCTTTGTGGAACAAGTTTAAGTCCTCGTGCCACTTTTGTATTAGAAAATTCATTCCAGATAAAACAAAAAAGATCGGCAGACAGAATCCTTGGATAAACAGAGACGTCATTCATCTCAAACGTAAAATAAAACGATACAGAAAATCTAAAGATTATGACAGGACGATTGTCAGCACGATGGTGAATGACTTGGCTCGAAAACTTAGAGAGGCAAGGGAACATTATTTTACGGAAACACTTGGTCAATTTGACTCTCAGAACTCCCCAAAATTTTGGCAATTCGTATGTAACAAAAATTCCCAACTTTCGTGGGAAATATGAGATGGTGAAGTAGCAATTACAGACGCAAAGAAAATAGCTGAAGCGTTTAATGCGTTTTTTCAAAGTGTTTATTCATCTTTAAGCACTAGTCTTGCCGATAGGCAGATATTTGACAGCCCAGACGTGATCAGCGTAACTATTGAAGGTGTGACTGAGCTTCTTTTATGGTTAGACGCAAAAAAAGCTACAGTGCCAGATAACATTCCTCCTGCTTTTCTTAAAAGATATTCGGAAGTATTAGCTCGATTTTTGTTTATTATTTTTACTAAATCTTTAGCCTGTGGTACTGTTCCCGACGATTGGCGATTGGCACGAGTAATACCAGTTTTTAAGGAAGGTCTCCAATCTTCTGTAAGTAATTACAGCCCTATATCACTCACCTGTTGCTGCTGCAAAACTTTAGAACACATCATAGTCACTTACCTGAACAATTTTTTTGGAGAGAAATAATATACTCACGGCTAACCAGCATGGTTTTAGACAAGGATACTCCACAACCACACAGTTAGTAGTCATTGTCCATGAGCTCGCTTCCGTGCTTGATGGGGGTCAAGTTGACGCTATTTTCTTAGATTATTCTAAGGCATTCGACAGAGTCCCTCATTCGAAACTCATATATAAAATGAAACTTCTCGGAATACCCCTACAGATCATAAACTGGGTAAGTTCATACCTGACTGGTCGTGAGCAGTATGTGGAAATAAATGGATCATGCTCCCGGTTTTTGGGGGTAACTTCAGGCGTACCTCAGGGATCGGTGCTTGGTCCAGTATTATTTAATGTTTATTTTAATGACCTAGTTGAAATTGTGCAATCACCTGTTCGTGTCAAATTGTTTGCAGATGAATGTATTATATTTAGCAACAATCGAACAGTCTCTGATCACCTTTTTCTGGAAGAAACCTTAGATAGGTTGGCAGAATGGTGCAATGAATGGGATATGGTTATTAATTATGACAAAACAGTGCATATGTATATAACAAATAAGTTAAAAAGCTAGAATACTTGTACAAAATTAAGGATAATAAGATTAGGAAAGTAGAAAGCTGCAAATACTTGGGGATAACTTTAACTTCACGTCTATCCTGGGTGCCTCGCATAGACAATATAACCTGTGGAGCCCGAAAAAGATTAGGATTTCTAAAGTTTAAATTAGGTGACTCCACATCCCCATTAAGGTTAAAAGCCTATAAAACGTACTTTAGACCTCTCATAGAATATTCGAGTATCGTTTGGGATCCTCACACAGTGGTAGGTATTGAAAAACTAGAAAGAATTCAAAGGTTAGGCGCGCTTCATTTATAAGCGCTTCAAACGACGTGATTCCCCAACGAGTATGCCGGAAGCCGCAAACTTGGAATAACTAACTGATTGAAGAAAAACTGCCAGATTAAAATTATTTCGCCAGCTTTATTACGGGAATCTAGGAATACAATCGCGCGACTTTATTACTAAGGACACATCTCGAATTTCCCGCCACAAACACAGCCAGTATTTAAAACCGATCTTTGCACGAACAAACGTTTTCAAAAACTCATTTTTTTTCTGAAAACAATTAATAATTGGAATGCCCTACCTGGAAATTCCCACTGGTTACAACAACCCTCTTGATGTATTTTGTTGACTGTATCACTTGTATATATTTCTATGTTTGCTTTTTTGTATTTGCTCATGTAGCCGCCTGCTGTTTGGACAGATGTCCGCAGTACTGTGAACATAACATAAATTACGGCGTCATCTATGTAACAAATACAGATGAACCACTTGAGGTTATGAAGGAGTGTGTCCATCATGCATTCACAAGTAGATGAAGCATTACATAAGCCGAGTGGTATAAATTTGAACTTGTATAGGTCATCGGGTGTCATAAAGGCGGTTTTGTCTTGGTCCATGTCGTCGACGCAGTCCGCCAGTAACCGGAACCAAGGTCGATGGAAGAAAAGTACTTCGCACCATAGAGATAGTCGAACGCGTCATCAACGCGTGGTAAGGATAAATGTCTTTATTGGTGATCTTGTTGAGGTGCCGGTAATCCACGCAGAAGCACCAGCTGGCGTCCTTTTTAACTAGAACGACAGGGGACGCCCAAGGACTGGGATGATGGTTCAACAATTCATCGAGAGATAATCTTCAAGACCTATGTTTGAATGACTTGTCGTTCGTGCAAGGACCGACGGTATGGTCGCCTGTGAATATGGTGAGCGTCACCCATGTCAGTATGGTGTGTCGTGAGAGAGGTCTGGCCTAAAGGGCGACCCAGGTCTAAAACGTCGCTGAACGCGGAGAGCAGCTGGCATAAGTAGTTGGCGTGGTGAGGCGGAATTCTGGAGCAATAACGTTTGTGAAATGAGGAAGGACAGCCGGCGAAGAAGAAGAGCCAACGGGAGACGACGTAATATAAGCAGCTGAGGCTGAAAACAGGCAAACTTGGGAGGAAGACGGCGTACTTAAGGCTGTGCCTTGTGGTAGGACGTGGTCACTGATTGCGAAGTTGACGAGCTGACGGCTGGTAGAGTTGTTGCTGATACTGACGACGGTTTGCGGAAGAGCAACGTGATGAGAAAGCAGGACTTCCGCTAGAGGAGACACAACACAGTCACCATCAGGCACAGATGGATCACTATAAAGCAGGACGCTGGTTATGGCTTGTGGGGCGAGTTGGATGTGCTCAGCGAAGCAGAGCCTGCTGAGAACTTCCTCGGGAGGGTCAGGACAAAGTAAATCAAGGGGAACTCAAGCGGAGCATTAGATAAGGACGGAGTGAGCAGATGAGACATCAAAGCCTAGAACAACGTCATGGGGACGCTCTTAAAAACAACAAACAAAGCAGATGTTTGGCGGCCAGAGGCACCAATGTGAGCGGCACACATTCCTATTGCGGCCAGTGTTCTTACACTAGCGACTCGCACAAGACAGGGCACCGCAGGTGTCAAGACGCTTACGTCCTGACACGGTCAGTAGAGCAATCGCAATCCCGGTCGTTCTAGCAGCGTCACCTCTCGAAGCTGCACCCATCAGTTTCACGTAGAATGCAGGTACATACATGGGGGGCGCAGAACGGCAAGTAGTGGGTGAGGGAGACAGGGGTCGTCGTGGTGAGGGTGAACGACTCTGCGATGCAGATGAGGACGCCTGTGTAGAGTTGTGTGGCTCTGTGGAATCTTGCTGTGATAGACAAGTGCCTGGCGAGTGGAGGTAAGGTTGGAGCGCAGACTGATATTGGCATGACGCCTAGGTATTGCGGCAGTGGCGGGAAATGTGGCCAACGTGCCGGCACTTTGTACATATCGCCCGGTCACCGGATGTTCGCCATTCCACTGGGTTCCGAAAAGGCTGACAGGGGTACTGGCCTCGCGAAGAAGATATCGTAGGAAAATGTAGGTGTCCGCTCGGTTGACGGAATAGGGAGACTGAATTCCAAGGTTCACCAACTCGTCGCGCACAACAGACAGTACAAGGTAACTCGTCAGTCGAGGATAAATCTGGAAGCCAACCGGTGCCGTGGCTCCGATCTTCCTTCGAACGATACGGACGAGGCTTTCAGGCGTTGACGGCTGATTCTCAGAGCGAAAGTCCTCACACGGAGACGTAGCAGCTGTATATCGAAGACGGATCAACTGGTGTGCGATGCCAAGACTTTTTGCTTCTTCGATGCGTGGACATTCATTAATAATGTCGGCTATGGTGGAAAAAAATGCACGAAAAGATGACAAGCGTCGTTTGCTATGCCCTTCAGTACGTGGTTTACTTTGTCTTCTTCTTACATGCTCTCCTCAACCTTGCGACAAAGGACGATAACTTCCTGGATGTATGTCACATAATTCGGTCGACGCCTCTACGCGGAATCCAAGTTCCCTTTGCGCAGCTCGCTGACGGCCAACAGGTTTCCTGAAGAATTCGTGGAGCTTTTGCTTACATTGCTCCCACCTCGTCAGTTCTTCCTTATGGTTTCAAAATCAGAGCCATGGCATTCCTTTCAGGTAGAAAATTATATGAGCCAGCATAACATTTTTGTACCACCTGTTGTGGGCGCTGATGCTCTTGTGCATTTGCAGCTCTCATCGACATCAAAATTGTATGTCCCGGAAAACGTTCCTGGGTCGCGGGACTGCGACGAGATGACTGTCAGCGTTGCAACCCCTTCTAACAATGTATGCGCTTATGGCACTTAGTGGGAACATCGGTGGCGCGTTAAAGCAATTTTTTGGCCAGGGATCGGTGATGAAGTCACATTTCACTTCAGGAGAAAATTGTTTTCCGTCCTCCCGGAAGAGGGAAAATTAGAGCTATATTTTTTAACCTTCACTTCGCACAGGCTCGTGTAGACAAGTGTAGTGCTGGGCAGAGTTATGACGTCATGTGCTGCACTAGGCTCGCTGGTCTGTAGCCAATCACAGCAGATTGCGCGTCGTCTTCTGCATCAGCAGACGAAAAGCACCTGACTTCGCACTTACCGGCTGCATATTTCAGTGTTAGCGGCGACAACGCCCAAGGGAGCGTCGCATCGAGCTTTACTCGTAGCCGCTTGCCATCACACCTTGCAGGAGCAGGAATCGCCGTCACACACGCTGGTATCGGGGACTCGTGACGACGCGGACGACCGTAGCATTACCCACATCACGCTACCCTGAAACTAAACTCCAGTGTACGATTTTTCTTTCGTCAACAAATCTAGACAAACTGCAGCTAAATACATGGCGAATGCGCAGTACATGAAGTCAGTGCGCAGTCTGAAGGAGCCTGCACCATCCATGTGTAAGATAATTTTACCTTCTTGGAAGATTAGCTCACCTCCCTCTGTGACACATGGTCACGCAAGCACTTGTCTACGGTCTTTGCAGCGAGTATTTACTATCGTTGCTATATCGCTAATATTGTTTGACGTCGGCTGCTTGCACTGATCGAAAGCGCAGTGTAGAAAGTGTAGTTTTCATGCTACACTATAAAAATGACTTCGTGTCGGCAGGCGGAGCTAAACTATTCTACGGCAAGTAAAAGATTGCGACTTCCTAGACTAAATACACTCGTGTAGCCAGTGTACATAAAGAAGTAGCCCTGTTGACTTCAAGAAGCACCAAATTTAAACCGTAAGGCGATTACTTAGAGCTGGCGTTGGAACTGTTTTGCAGAGCAAGTGTGATTCACTCTGCACGCAGTAGCTTCTTGAGAGGCAGCAGAAAGGGGTAGGGAGTGTATATGCGTGTGCACGTCTTGAGTGTGCATGCGCGTGTACTTGAGTTTGTGTTCGCCAGTGCATGTGTCTCCGTATTTTAGTCTGCGTGCGCACGAGCGCGTTTATGCGTCTGCGAGCATACGCGCATTTGTGTATGAGTGCATTTCCGTGTGCGTGCGTGCGGGCGTGCGTGCATGTGCACATTTTTCTTCATGTGTGCATGCCTGGGCGCGTGTAAATCTGCATGGAGACAAACGTGCCTGTCATATGTGCGTCTGTATGCTTGAGAGAGAGAGAGAGAGAGAGAGAGAGAGAGAGAGAGAGAGAGAGAGAGAGGTGAATATCTGTGTGTATAGGTTTGTGTGAGAAGCGAGCATTTCCTTACTTGCACCTACTGTCGGAGCAAATGATAAAATTGGAGGACGCTTAAGCTTCGCCTTCAAGAGTGGAACGCGACAGCGTTCCCGTCGACCCGCCAAGGGGTGTAAGACAATGGGCTACGGCGCAGCGACTACGCGCCCCGCATCGGACGCGGTGAGCGTCGAGCAACGCAGCGTTCGGCGCGACAACGAAATGTGCGCCCATAGAGTTTCTCACTACATTACCTAGAGGGAAATCTGGCGCTGCTGCGCTGTGGTATGCATGGGAATGCCGGTATATTGTGACTTCGGATTGGCATCGTTCTCGTAGGGACAGGACACCTTGAAGACGCGCTTGGCAAGTACCGTTCCGTCTGTCACAATGATTCATTTTCTACTAAAACAGCACGTGAAAAGCTGTTTTAGTTTTATTATTACGCGAAAACATGTTCTGTTTAACTATGAGAACTTGTTATTGTGTGTACGACTACATGTTACGTAAAAAGTATCAGCAGGCCGCTAAAGTTGGAGGACAGACGACAATTCTCGCTCGCTTTGAAACAGTTGGTCGTCTGTTCTTGCTTTTCTTCGCTTGGTCGTGCATTGTAGGTGAGTAAAGATATAATATGCGTGAATGGAAACATTTTATGAAGATTTTACTTTGAGAACACGTTATTTGCGTAGCCATATCCACGTTTTAGACGAAGCCTCTTACAACACCAGCCAACACGAGCCTCGCAGACACATATACCGTCATTCCCATGACGGCACGGTGCCCCCTTAAGAAACTCCCATAGACGGTGGCGCCAGATTACCCTCTAGGTGTTATAGTGAGGAGCTCTATGTGTGCGCCTGAGCAAGCGACGCACGCCTGAGCCTTAGAAACAGCTCGTTTCTAAGGCAACACCGCGTTCACTAGAGGCGCTTTTGTACCGCTTTGAAGCATCGAACTCGTGGCTCAGTCCTCGCCACATTAAAGGAATTTTAAACTTGACATGGCCAGCCACAATGTGACTGACCGCACAATATGCATGCGCACAAAGTTGAATGTGTGTGAGTGTATATTTATGTATCGCTTACCTCATTTCAAGAAAGGATGCCCTTTTTGTTAACTTGGTGAAACTTCCGGCAATAAAGAAAAAAAAAAAACTCGTGGCTCAGTGGTAACGTCTCCGTCTCACACTCCGGAGACCCTGGTTCGATTCCCACCCTGTCCATCTTGCAAATTGTTTTTTATTCATGAAGTGCCTGCTGGGATTTATCGCTCACGGCGAACGCCGCCGACGCCGACGACACCGGCTTTTCTGCGACACGAGCTCCTTAACGCTGTCGCGTTAATATAGACATTATAATATGGGGTTTCTACGTGTTAAAATCACAATCTGATTATGAGGCACACCGTAGTGGGAGACTCCGGAATAATTTCGACCACCTGGGGCTCTTTAACTTGCACCTAAATGTAAGTACACGGGTGTTTTCGCGCTCCGCCCCCACCGAAATGCGGCCGCCGTAGCCGGGATTTAAACCCGCGACCTCGTGCTTAGCAGCCCAACACCACAGACACTAAGCAAGCAAGGCGCAGATATAGAGTTTACTTGAATATTATTTATATCCACAGAGACAAGGACGAATGACACTGCCTTTATACCATTATCAATTTCTGAAAGCGAAACCGACGCAAAAAGGAAACAAAAATATTAGGAGCCATTCCACTCTGTGAAGATGGATGGCCAGCTAAGCTGTAGCATCACACAGGATTAGACAAGGGGTCTTGTATTTAGTTTCACCATTTGGTAATGGTAGTGACGATAGCCTTCTGATTACTGTGATATATACGGGTTGGTCTGGTTACAACCTTAGACAGAATCTTGGCCAAAGTAGAATCTATGCACGACCGTTGTTGCTTAATTGAGTTACTTCGATTGGTGTACCACTTCAAACCAAATTATTCTTGCACAAACTCATTGAACCATTTCTTTTCTGGTTTTGAAATGCTCACATTGAAGTCTCCAATGGTGATCACAAGGGTAGTGTCATCGCGGCTGACCAATGTAAAGTACGTGGTCATGAACTTCTCAGTACCACACTTGGGTGTGCCTGAATATACATATATAGACAGTGGATATCATAATTACGTCTTTCGTTTGTACGGCACAGACAACCCCACAGTCGGTGCCCTTCTCCTCTTACGTTTCATGTTGTATAGTTGTACATACATTTCCTCCTCTGCATATACGGCAATGCCTACTGCGCGTGACGCCATGTGCGGTTCACAAATGATTCCAGCATACCCATCGACGTGAAACAATCCATATTTATTATTATTATTATTATTATTATTATTATTATTATTATTATTATTATTATTATTATTATTATTATTATTACTGGTGGAGCACTTGAAGCCTGCTTCACCTCCGCCGCATGACAGCCCGATACTCCGCAACCTCCAGGATCGGCTAACATTCTTGCTCCCTGACACGACAAATGCATTTCGGGGCAGAGGTACACAGCTTCGCTGTGAAAGCGCCTGTGCAGTCAAAATTGACTCCCTGTATTTTGCCTCGATGGCACCATCACCATCCGCACGGTCCCGCGAGGAGCTGCTGGCAGTTCGCGTTCGATATCTTCCTTTCCTCTTGACGGCGATGGCGCGGTAAATCTGCCCCATCATTGCGTCGTGCATCCCTTCTTCGACCAAGCCAGCTTTCGGCGGCACATTTTCGCTGTTGTATTGACATTAAAGCTTTAAACTGCTTGATTTCGAGAAAAAAAAAGAAACAAGTGTACATCAGAAGCGGACTGGCCGCAAGGAACGTACTCACGGAGCGATGCCATTGAACACATTATCACAAAAGACTGGGCTCGGCCACGTCGCCCTTAAAGACGTTCTTTTTCGGCGTCAGTTATGCTTTCAGAGTTTATCTGTAAAATATTTGTAAAACAGAAGCATGTTTATTAATTATTCGCTCAGCTAGGTAATATCGAGCACTGGCTCCAAGCTACTCATGTCCGTTAGCCGCCTAAGATCAATTATTGACAATTTAATTATCGTACCTTCGTTTATTACGCAAACAACTGCTCAACTTACTCCGTATCTAGAGGCTACCAATTTCAACTCTCTAATGATAATAATGTCAGTAAGATTTACATTGCTCTATTAAAGTTTGGCGCCGTTAAAAAATAATTGGCTGGATATTCATGGTCCAGTAGGCTTCTGATAAAGCAGGTGCGACTGCTTCGACGGGTTTTAACGCGATAGCGTTAAGGAGCTCGTGTCGCAGAAAAGCCGGTGTCGTCGGCGTCGGTGTCGGCGTCCGCGGCGTTGGCCGTGAGCGATAAATCAAGGCAGGCACTTCATAAATAAAAAGCAACTTCCAAGATGGGCTGGGTGGGAATCGAACCAGGGTCTCCGGAGTGTGAGACGGAGACGTTACCACTGAGCCACGAGTTTTTTTTTTCTTTATTGCCTCGCTTTTCACAGAGTTTACGAGATCAGAAGAACAGATTAACAAGATAATAGTACCGAGAACCGTCAGCTGTTTGCTGACTACAAGCCATCAGTATTTCGGCATCTGCAACAACATTTCTAATCTTGGAACCCACTCTGGTACGTACGACTGCACCTTCTGCACTTCGACAAAATAGGACACTGATTCGCAAAAATATTCGCGAACCGGTCTAGCGTCAATATCCGCATTGTGTACAGCAGTCCGAGTTCGCCATATACTGTGCAGGCCCAGGAGCATAACCAGATCGAAAGGTACACCATCGTCGTTTTCGACCGTGAGATAACGGATTCCGTGCGGACTTAATGGCAACTCTTTTTTCAAGGTTCTCTGTAAGATGTCCCAGAAGAACACTCCACCCCAGCAATCTAAAAACACATGCTCAATTGTCTCTGGTTTTTTGCATAACAAACAATGAGTACCCCACGGAACAAATAAACCCTTTTCTTCTAACCATGTTTTAACAGGTAAGGTTCCTGTGTGCAGCTTAAAAAAAAAGGTTTTAACCCCTGGCGCAACTAGCATTTTTTTAACGCGTTTCAAAACATCTTTTCCTTTGCCTGCACAGTATAATTCACGGTACAATGGCACAGGAAATAACACATCCACAAGGTCCTTGTACAGTTTTTTGCGTGACACATCTGTCCAATATTGCAAAGAAAAACGCACCGATAAGAAGCGGAAAGATGACACCACTTCTTTTAGATATCCTCGTACTGGTCCTTGCTGACACACCGAAGACACAACAAACTCTGGTAGCACTTTACCCAGCCTCAGTTGAATCATAGTTCTGAGAAAGGTATGATCTACATCTCTGAGAAAAACAAATCGACTGACGAGTTGTCTCACATACAGATGCACTAGACCAAGCCCACCATCACTCCCTCTTTTAAACAGATTTGTTCGGCTCGTTTTTTTCCCATAGAGAGCTCCAGATAAAGACCGCGAACACTCTGTGCATTTTTTGTACATTTAACCTGCTGCAATGCAAAACTTGCATTACATACCATAGCTTGCTTACAAGAAATAGGTTGCACGTCGTGGCCCGTGCGAAAATCGACTTATCCCATCCTTTCCACTTTTGTGCATTTTCACGTAACACCTCTGTTTGTTTTTTCCAATAAGGCTCATTATCAGAGTAGTACTGTAGGGGTACTCCTAAGTATTTTGTCGGTGTTTCTTGCCATTTAATGTTCAAAAACATCCTTGGTGCGACGTCCCATTCCCCATGCCAGAACCCAACGCACTTGTCCCAGTTTACTGCACTACCACTTGCTTGACAGAAACTTTTAACAGCATTGACGGTATGCATTATACTTTCATGATTAGCACAGAAAACTGCAATGTCATCAGCGTAAGCAAGAAGGCTTACCTCGGCTTGATGTAACTGAAATCCACGTATCGCGTTGTTCCTAATTACGCTTAGACAAAAGGGCTCAATATATATGCAAAACAGAAGCGGTGATAATGGGCACCCTTGTCTGACCGAGCGCTGTACTGGTATGTATTCACCTACTGATTTGTTTATTATCAATCTCGTCGTACATCCGGCGTAAGCCATCCGCACACCCTCGCTGATCACATTGCCTACATTCACATATTCAAGCATACATAGAAGCAGATCGTGCGGCACGCGGTCGAATGCCTTCTCAAGGTCAACCTGCAGCATAGCGACACTTAGTTGCATTGCGTCACAGCATTCAAGGATTGATCGTGCTATGTGTATATTTGTCATAATTGTCCTTCCTTTTATTCCGCACGTTTGATGTGGACCGACTAAATCTTTTATTACGGTCTGCAACCTGTTAGCCAATGCTTTCATTAATATTTTATAGTCTATATTTGTCAGGCTAATCGGCCTATACGATGTGACGTTACGTAATTTGATTGGGTCTTCAGTTTTTGGTATTAGGACCGTGTGTGCTGACAAAAAGGACGGCGGTAGATGTTTGTTCGCGTAAGCCTCGTTGTATACTTCAGTCAAAACAGGTGCGATAACACCCTTAAACGCCTTGTACAATGCAGCGCTTAAGCCATCCGGTCCCGGTGATTTGCCATTATTTAAATGGTTAATCGCATTCTTAACTTCCTCTACTGTTATGGGCACTTCTAATACTTCCTTAGTTTCATCATCTAATGTTGGCATCAGTGACATGAAGTCTTTTTTAAATCTATCAGTGTCAATTTGGCTACGAGAAAACAATACTTTGTAATATTCCAAAAAACAACTTGCTATTGTTTCTTTGTTGGTAGACAGTAACCCATTATGTTCTATTTCTGTTATTGCATTTTGGGAAGCATATTTCTTTTCGACTCCCAAGGCACGTTTTGTCGGCATTTCTCCTGTGCTCCATTTTTCAGCTCTGGCTCGAATCAATGCTCCATTGTATCGCTCTTGGTCTATCAGCTCAAGTTTTTGCTTTATGCTTTTTATGTCTTCTAAGAAATAACCGGGTTGTATACTTTCAGCTTCCAATAATTGCTTCAGATTCAATCTAAGACGGGACTCGAGTTCTTTTTTCGCGTGACTTAAGACACTGGCCCTTTCAAGTGCTTTCAATTTAATTGTTTGCTTACAAACTTCCCATTTATGTCCCCAACTATATAAGTTTTGAGTTTTTGTTTTATCTATAGCCTTGAGAAACTGCTCACAAAACTCGTCGTCTTTCAGCAAGTTTGCATTAAATTTCCAAAGATCCCAGGAAATTTCTTTGCCATTTGTTTTTTCCTTTCCAACACGGAAAGAAACCAAACAATGATCACTAAATGCAACAGGTGTGACTCGATAATCTCGACACGACTGAATTAGTTCAGCCGACACGTACACTCTGTCAAGTCTAGCATGGCTCGCACCCTGAAAGTGGGTAAAGGTGACCGCTTTTCCACCGCAAAGACATTCACCTACGTCTTCTAGATTAAATTCTGCAATCAAGTCTTTCAAAGCAGCAGTGCTTGCATCATTGTGTTTTCCACTGGTTTTGTCACGTTCCGTACAGACACAATTGAAATCTCCCGCTAGGATTAGTCTACGCTCGCATTTCACGTACGTCTCCATTTCTTCAAAAAAAAGCTTTCGCTCTTGAGCCTGAGTTGGTGCATAAAGACAAATTACTCGCCAATTTTCTGTTGACAGGGAAAAGTCAGATACAATGAAACGGCCTGAGGTAGTCACCGACTGCACTACAGCACCAAGACTCTGCCGAATTAACAAAATGCACCCCGAAGACCTCCCCACCGCATGGGCAACACACACGTTATAGCGTCTCGTGAAAGGACGCACCATACGCTCTGTCTGATCCTCTCTCTCTACTTTGGTCTCCTGAATGGCTACAATATCAAAATCGTACTCCGTTACGAGGCGGTAAAGTTGGTTTTGCCGCCTGTTGGCACTAAGCCCTCGGACGTTAAGTGTTGCAATATTGATCGACCTCTCTAAGGACTCCATATTGGCGAGTGGCACCAGACCGAGCCTACGGCGCTCCCCTCACAGACCTTGCCTTGTAGCAAAGCACAGTCCAGTCGACGCTCAGGGCGTCGACTTGCCGCCGCCGCGTGTAAGCGACGCCGACCGCTGATGGCTGGTGGCCACCCGAGGCTTTTTGGTTCCAGGCTCGGTCCCACGCCTCTCCGTTGCTCGTAGCCGGGTGTCTTGAGAAGCCGTGCTTGCTTTGCTGAGTCGGCGCTTCGTAGGTGTTGCCTCGGCGTCCATTGCAGCCTCATCCGTCGAATCACTGTCCTCGAGCGTCGCAACGGCCTCGCTTACTGCGGTCTTGAGTTCAGCTGTTTTCTCACCACTCCCGGACGCACTTAGTGGCAGCTGCTTTCCTAAAGAGTGGGTTTCAGAAGGGCGCTCTGCCGAACCTTGTTCGTACTTTCCCGTCGAAGTGTCTTCCAGAGTGGCGTCTGCTGCCCGAGCGTCTGCAGCCTGGTTCTCTTGCGCACTTGCTGAGCTGGTGGACGCCGCCACTGCGGCCGCGTCCCTGATAGACGCCACCATCCCAGCCACGCTCTCCGCTTCTTCTTCGTCCATGAGCATCTCGCTCCGGTCTGCTTCACCGCCTACGCTTGCAACTCTGGCATACGAGCGAGTACAATTAGCCTGCTCGTGCCCGAACGCTCGGCAAGCAGCACACCTGGGCACTCGGCATTCACGTCGTATGTGTCCAGTGTTGTGACAACGAAGGCATAACGGGGCACGTCCAGGCACAACCACTAGCGCAGTGCCGCTACCAAGACGCATCTGATGTGGGATGTGGTCTGGTGTGACACCATCGCGCAGCAGAAGACGCACTAGACGAGTCGTTGACTCGGCGCCCTCAAAGTCCTCGGCCTTCCACCGATCACTGATGACTTCCTTTATCTCGCCATACTCTCGGAAGGCTCGTCGAATGGTCTCAGAGGTGACGTCGAACGCTACCCAATGTAGCTTAATCCTGAGTTCTTGCCTCGCTGGATCAATGACGAGGCATGTCCGGTTCTTCACCAGTAGTGGTCCGGCGTCTAGCAGCATCTGCTTTGCCTCATCTGTCTTCATGTTCAGCAGCCACACGTGCGACATTTGGTATGCACCAATTCCGCCTACTTGCTGAATTACTCCAGCATCCTTCAAGGGCTTCCGGAAGTCGTCGATTCTATAAGGCCGTCCAGTGACGTCGCAGTGCAATACAACTGCGCGCCTTTGTCCTTCACCTGTTGGTAACGGCGGCAAGATGACACGGTAATCCTTGGGCAACGCGGAACACGGGGTACCACGGCCAACGTCGGCCGCTTTCGCAGCTCTCGAGGAGCCCTCCATTCTGCGTCCGTACTGCACGGCGTCCAGAAGCAGAATCACTGAGCCACGAGTTCGATGCTTCAAAGCGGTACAAAAGCGCCTCTAGTGAACGCGGTGTTGCCTTAGAAACTAGCTGTTGCGTGCGTCGCTTGCTCAGGCGCACATTTCGTTGTCGCGCCGAACGCTGCGTTGCTCGACGCTCACCGCGTCCGATGCGGGGCGCGTAGTCGCTGCGCCGTAGCCCATTGCCTTACACCCCTTGGCGGGTCGACGGGAACGCTATCGCGTTCCACTCTTGAAGGCGAAGCTTAAGCGTCCTCCAATTTTTTCTTGGCGCAATTCAAGTTCATCAACTTAAGTACATGTGCCCAACAGTACGCTTCTGCTTTTACGACGGACTCTCCTACGTTATACAAGAAGCACTTCAACGCTACGGTATATCACACAAGTTGTGCGAGAACATTGTGCGCGCTCCCGATTACATATATGAGCGTTGGTGGCATTAGGCTCGTTTTCCTGGCGTCATTAAGAATGCCTGGCGGAAATCAATGGAAATTTTCTTTAGTACATTGTATCAAATACAGTAGCGCACACGTGTGTGTTAGAACAAAAAGTACTGAAGTATTGGGATGAGTGCTTTGCGGAATATATTTTAACCGGCTATTGTTAACACATAAAGAAAAAATACCACGATTTTTTTATAGAATTAATGCTGATATACGTATGCAGTCAATGGACACATGAGTTTCGACCTAGTGCCCGTGGTGGAAGCAGCCCATAACCGCACGGCTACATTGGCAGACGAAATATTGGTGTATAGGGCGAAAGTCTAAAGTGGCTCGTTGCAATGGCTCATACCCGAAAGAACGACATAATCAGGAATGGCTCATATCCTCGTAATTTCTTGGCGCAATTCAAGTTCATCAACTTAAGCACATGTGCCCAACAGTACGCTTCTGCTTTTACGACGGACTCTCCTACGTTATACAAGAAGCACTTCAGCGCTACGGTATATCACACAAGGTGTGCGAAAACATTGTGCGCGCTCCCGATTACATATATGAGCGTTGGTGGCATCAGGCTCGTTTTCCTGGCGTCATTAAGAATGCCTGGCGGAAATCAATGGAAATTTTTTTTAGTACATTGCATCAAATACAGTAGCGCACAATAACCGCACGGCTACATTGGCAGATGAAATATTGGTTTATAGGGCGAAAGTCTAAAGTGGCTCGTTGCAATGGCTCATACCCGAAAGAACGACATAATCAGGAATGGCTCATATCCTTGTAAGCAAGCGAAGATGTAATGGTTGAATATGAATGAAGAAACAAGAGGAAAAAAGAACGAAAGAAAGAAGGAACAAAATAACGAAAGAGAGAACAAAGAAAGAAAGAAAAAAAGAACGGAAGAAAGAAAGAAAGAAATGAAGAAAGCAAGAGAGGAATCTTATTTTGTTGTGGCACAAGCTGCACAAGGACAACAGAAAGGCACATCTGACACACACAGCGCTAACTTTTAACAACAGATTTATTTCCCGTTCTCGTCGCTATATATACACCCTCGAAACGTCATACAGCCCGTGTGTTGTCCTTGTTCAGCTTGCGCTGCAACAAAATAAGATATGCCGTACCTACAAGCCGCTATAGCTATCCTAATCGACAGAGAGAAAGTAAAAAAAAAAAAATCATGAGCCATTCCATTCCGTGAAGGTGGATGACTAGCGAAACTCTTTAGCACAGGAGACGGAGGTGACACATAATTTTGAACAAAAGGTACAAACTCATTTATTGTCTTGATGAGTCGGCATTATTTCACTCGCAACTGGAATCGCATTCCTTCATAATGTCAAATCGATGCACGCACGCCGCTGGGCTGTCGGTTGGGCCGAATCAGTGTGGCATCGCAAGGGATATAACCGCTCCCTTTTCGGTACCCACACATACACATTGAAATCACCGACGACAACAGAGGCAGTGTCATCGCAGCTAATTCAGCAAAGTGTGTAGCCGTGAACCTTACGGGACTATGAGTCATTGCATGTTTTGCTTGCTTACTGGGGTATGAGCCATTGCTCACTGGGGTATGAGCCATTGAAGATGACATTTTTCGACATGCTGTTTTGTATGTTGTATGCGTGATTAGAAAGAATTTAAGCACTGTTCGCTTCACTTTCTTGAGTGTTTGTAGCCTCTGTCTTACGGGGCTATGAAGCATTGCATTTCTTCCTTGATCAGGAGTTTTCATGTTGCTATACAATTTTGTCATTGACACTTTTCACCTAATTATAATATTTGAGAATTTCATTAATTAATTAAAGCGAATTATCTAATTATGCTGAAAAAATATTATCTGAGTATCTCCAAGCGATGGCAAACATTGTCTTGAGTCTGTTCAGCTACGTTGCATTTGCATATTTTTAATGTTTGGCTCAAGTTATATGGGACATCCTGTATATACGCCGCATAGGTATATACATTGTTTGACTATGCGTATGACTTGCTGCTGAATTGACACCATGTAATTATTCGTCTTTTCATTAAAGATCATAATTCCCGATTTCTCTGTGCTAAAACTAAGGCCTAGGTTTGTGGCTGCGTAGCCACAAATATTCGCTAGTGTATAAATCACTTGCATTGTCGCTAGTGACAGAATGTTGTCATCACACATCAGTCCGGGGACCTTCTGTTGCGCAATTTGTCAATTACTCATGCAAGGTAAATCCGACCCTAGTTCACTGTTCTCCAGTCCAGTCCCCCCTCCCGACGACAGTGCCACTTTGAAGTGATCGCGCATCCTGACAAGTTTGGAGAGGCCGGTTTTCACGCCTCCCAGTTCTAGCCACCCTAAAGCAGTGACTTTGGCGTTGCGCTGCTAAGCCCTAAGGTGTGGGTTGGAATGCCAGCCGAGGCGGCCGCATTTAAACGGCGACGAAATGCAAGAAATTTATCGTACAGTGCGTTGTGTGGAAGTTGAAAGCACGCCCAGGTGGTCAAAATTAATCGGGAGCCCGCCACTACGACGTGCCTCATAATTATACCGTCGTTTTAGCTCGTAAAACCGATGGATTTATTATAATTCACCTTACAATCAATCTATTTGCTGCAAAGCACTCATCCTACAATTTCGATATTTTCCGTCCCAACCCAGATCTAATCGGGTCCGCACTGCCCCATCTGTTACAAATTACGGGAAAAAATTATGCAGTGCTTTCCCCCAGACAGTTGATATTAAGGTAAATAGAATTATTTGCCTGTATTTCAGCGATTTGCTATCTATCTATCTATCTATCTATCTATCTATCTATCTATCTATCTATCTATCTATCTATCTATCTATCTATCTATCTATCTATCTATCTATCTATCTATCTATCTATCTATCTATCTATCTATCTATCTATCTATCTATCTATCTATCTATCTATCTATCTATCTATCTATCTATCTATCTATCTATCTATCTATCTATCTATCTATCTATCTATCTATCTATCTATCTATCTATCTATCTATCTATCTATCTATCTATCTATCTATCTATCTATCTATCTATCTATCTATCTATCTATCTATCTATCTATCTATCTATCTATCTATCTATCTATCTATCTAATCATTTTACGCCGACCCAGTGGTGGAAGTAGTCTACCTGCTTGGGCCCCTAGGTATGTGTTCCTTTCATTCCTGATGACGCCAGGAAACCAAGCCTGATGCCACGAACGCTCAGAAATCTATTAGGGAGAGCAAATAATGCTCCCGCACACTTTTTGTGATGTACCATGGCGCTGAGGCGTTTCTTGTACAATGTAGAATACATTGTAAAGACAGAGGTGCACGGTTGGATGCATGTGTTTTAAGTTCATCAACTTGAATTGCGCCAAGAAAACCTGTCCGAGCATTCGCACCTGCTGTTTAGACGCCTACTTAACTATCAATATGCAGGCGGTCTTCTTTAACGGCACCAAATTTCAAGAAATAGATCAAGTTAACTCTTGCTGACATTACTGTTATCATTCGAGTGTTCAGATGGTAACCTCCGGATACGGAGCAAATTGGGCAGTCGTGTGCGTAATTCACGAATGTATGTTAATTATCTTTTAAATAATTGATGTTGGGTGGCTAAAGCAAATGAGTAGTTTGGAGCCTGTCTTCGACATTGCGTAGTTGAGCGAATATATGCTTATTAAACATGCTGCTGTAAGAGCTGAGAACAAATATTTTGCAATTAAGCGCTCTCTGAAAGCCTAACTGACGCGGAAAAAGATCGAGGGTAACATCGACCTGACCGCTTCCAGCCTTTTGAGATATTGTCATGAATGGCACGGCTCCGTGAGCATGTTCCTTGCGGCCACACGACTGTCGATTTTTATTCACATTGGGTTTCCGAAGACAGGCCGTTTAAAGTAGAAATGTCAATATAGCAACGAACGTGCGCTGCCTCGCTTGGTCACAGAAACGATACACGATTGAATGATAGTGCACAATTAGCGCGTCATTGCCTTCAAGACATTGCGCTGCCACCGACGGAAGCAAGATAAGGAAGTTGAACTGCTTGGCAGCCTCTTACGGGTTGTGACAGCCAAGGGCGGCAATACTGACGTCGCAGGAGCTTTTTTTTGTCGGTTTCGCTTTCAGAAAGAGACAATGCTACAAATGCAGTGTCATTCGTTCTTGTCTCGTGGATTTAAGCACGGGTTTTAATCATCTCCACAACGCGTTCGTTTCCAAAAGTAGGTGTAAGCAGGAAAATGTTCGCTCACACCTGCAAGCACACGAACACCCTCGCACGCACGCACGCACACGCACCATCTCTCCCTCGCGCGAGCACACACTCTTTTCCTCACACGCATTCACACGCTCTCTTCATCGCGCACATCGCACGCACAGATGTCCATGCGCACACAAACACGCACACTTATGTCCGCAGGCATGCATGCTGGAACACTAACACGCACGGTCGCACACGTGCACATTCACGCGCCGCCATGCATGGGCCGCAAGCAGGCAAGCGCACACACACATGCACTAACACGCAGATGTAGGCATGCACACACGCCGCGAAAGCTTACACATATACACACACTCGCGTGCAAGCATATGCAAATACGGAGGCACTAGCACGCGCACACTCTCCCCTGACACGCACACACACGCGCACACTCTCTCTTCCTCGCGCATACACACGCTCTCTTTCCCTCGCACACACACTCTCTCTGTCTCCCTCGCACATAAACGCCCTCTCCCTCACACGCACGTGCTCTCTCTATCCACCCGTCATAAGCACATACACGCACACACATACATACACACACTATACGCACGCGCAGACATCCATGCGCACACAAACATGCACACATTTGTTCGCAATCGTGCATGCTGAAACTCGAAAAACACACGTTGGCACGCGTACACGTTCACACGCGCCCACGCATGCACCGTGAGGGCGCGCACACGCGCACACACACACGCAGGCACGCACATACGCCGCCAACGCTGACACACGCAGCGAACGCTGACACACGCATACACGCACTCGCGCGCATGCAAACGCAAATACGGAGGCACCCGCCTGCACACTCACACACAGAGCGAACACGCGCATAGAACCATACCCAGGCATGCTCAAGACATGCACACGCATAACCACTTTTTACCATCTCGGCTGCTTCTCAAAAACCTGCGCGTGCCAACAGGCTGCATACCACTCCCTCTACCATTAGCTTGTCAATGCGAACTGTAATAAATCGCTTTACGGTTTAAATTTTGCGCTTCTTCGAGCCAATGTGCCCTCTGGCGGGAGGGTGTTAAACGATTTCCTCCTGTCGTGGGATTTCACCGGCCCTCTCGGACTGGCTTTAACTTCTTTAACGCACCATCAATGTTCCGAGTAAGTGCCAAAACGCACATGTTGCTAGAAGGGACTACCCTCTTGTTGTAGTCAGTTGAAACTTTTTGACTCTCGGCCGATATTCTGAAATATAATTTAGAAAAAAAAATGTCCCATTGAGTTACACTTGTGCGTTGCTGTGAAGTTCCGAAGGAGAATGTCCAGAATTCCTGGACATGCTTGGTGCTTAGTCTTTTACATTTATTTATTTATTTATTTATTTATTTATTTATTTACTTACAAATACTGCAATCCCGTTATGGGATTTTTGCAGGATGGGGATACATCATTATGACATGATTAGCAGGGCAAACAAAAGAAAAATTACATGGACTAGAAAAAAAGACAATACAGATATCATGAAATAAAAGATACGCTACGAGTACAACTGAATCAATGCATCTACTGCAAGTGCAAATGTAACAGAGCGCAAATAAGAAAATTACACAATATGGGACATAAACAAATTCAGAGATGGCTGCAACACCACATCGTCGGACAGCTGATTCCATTCAGTTACGATCCTAGGAAAAAATGAGTATTTAAAGCAATTTTTGCGACTAGTGAAGGGGGTAATTGTAAGTGCATGCCGTTGCCTAGTAGCATAACCTGTTGAAAAGGAAATAATCTCAGAAATATCTATGCTATAGTATCCTTTAATGAGCTGAAACAAAAATTTTAATCTGAGAACACGATTCCTTTGGGTTAGAGTTGGCAAATTGGCTCTGCTTAGCAAGGCTGTCATCGACGTGCGCCCAAAGCTGTTATATACATATCGAACAGCCCGCTTTTGAATACCTTCTACTTTATTAATATCTTTTTTAGTGAAAGGATACCATATGATGGATCCGTAATCTAAAAGTGGCAGCACAATTGCGTTAAATTCAAGAAGGCGAACTTCAGGTGTTGTCAGTCTCAAGGCCCTCCTGAGAAAGAAAAGCCTCTGATTGGCGGAATTGCATACAGTGTTGATATGTTTGTTCCATCTAAGATCTTTAGAAATCCAAATACCAAGATATTTTATGTGCTCAACCTCAGATAGCAAGACATTACACGCCGAGTACTGGACGTGCAGATTTCTAAGTTTGCGCGAAATTTTCATAAATACAGTTTTGTCAAAATTGATAGCCATTTGCCAGTCACTACACCATTTTACAACTTTTTCAAAGGCTTCATTTAGTCGTAGTTGGTCACTGACGCTATCTATTTCTGAATACATTACACAATCATCCGCATATAATCTAATTTTTACGGGAATTTCATTGACGATATCATTAATGAAAACTAGAAACAACAGTGGTCCGAGCACCGAACCCTGTGGAACACCAGACTCAACGGGAAGCCTCCGAGAGGCATGGTTTTTGAATGAAACATATTGATATCGGTTTGAAAGATATGCAGAAAGCCAAGTAGCAATTTTGGCATTACCCAGAGTAACATCAAGCTTGTGGAGTAGCTTTTTGTGGGAAACCTAGTCAAAGGCTTTCGCAAAGTCCATGAAGATTGCATCGACCTGCTTACCTGAATTTATTGCCTTAGCGAAATCGTGTACAGTAGTTACTAATTGTGTGCATGTAGATAAACCCTTTCTGAAGCCATGCTGATGGCATGATAATATTTTATTCTTTGAAAGGAACTCAGTAAGATGTTTATGTATTATATGCTCCAGAAGTTTGCATGATGTTGAAATCAAAGAAATAGGACGATAGTTCAAGACGTGCTGCTTATTACCATTTTTGAAGGCAGGTTTCACTGCTGCCGTTTTCCAGTCGATTGGAATCTCGCCTTCATTAAGTGATTTAGAAAAGAGCACACTCAGATATTTAGAGACCCATGGCGCATAACGCTTTAAGAATTCATTTGGCAAACCACCAGGACCAGGTGATTTCCTAATATCAAGGTTAAGGAGCATGTTAAGTATTCCCTTCTCATTAATAGTAACGTCAGACATAGGAGGGTATGAAGCATGAAAGTATGGCAATGAACCATTGTCTTGCGTAAACACAGATCTAAAATGTAAGTTAAATGCATCTGCTATTACTGCACTATCATTACTCAAAACACCATTTACGACGAAAGCATCATTAATTTGCTTACTGGGAGAAATTAGCCTCCAGAACTTTTCAGGAGATGTTGAAATAAATTTAGGAAGTTTCTCCCCAAAGTAGCGTTGCTTATCTGAAGAAACTTTCATTTTTAGCTCGGAGGAGAGTTCGGAAATTTTAGTAAGCAAAGCGTCCAAGTCCCCTGCGGTACGTCTTTTTGTCTTCAGGCGCTTTAATCGTCTTCTTAATTGCAATGTGTCTCGAGAAATCCAAGGAGATTTGCCTTTCCTTTTCTTTAGCATGCACGGGACAAAGCGTTTGATGCAATCATTTAAAAGATCTTTAAATTGATTCCACAGTGTATGAATGTCTGCGCTGCTGCCTTTAAATGAGTCATAACTAAACGAAAGCATATCCAATATGGCGACATCATCTGCACGCGAGAAGTTGAGCACGGAAGTGACATCAACAGATTTCTTCACAGAGACGCCCGAAAGGGTCAACAACACAGCAGAGTGATCGGAAATTCCAGGCAGTACTTCGCACTTTATTTGCCCCGTAATAGATCCACTTAAGAAAAACAGATCAAGGATGGAGCGGGAGTTACCTTGTATTCTAGTGAAACTGTCAACTACTTGCCGTAGATCAAAAGAAAAAATCATATCAAACAACCCTTCTTGTAGCCTGTCATTAGAAACGTTTAGTGTGAAGGTTGACCAATCTACGTTTGGCATATTGAAGTCTCCGCCCAGAATTAATCGATCACCAGGCTTCACATGAGCAATCAGCTAACTTTGCAGATGAGCAAAGAAATCAGGAGAGGAATTAAGTGGTCGGTAAAGTGCTCCCAATACATATCTAATTGCTCCCTGATAGGCTTTACAGAATATTCCCTCAATGTTCGGTATATCTGGCATTATCAGAATATTAAAACGCTCCTTGAACAGCAAAGCCACACCCCCACCTTTGCTCCCTCGATCTTTCCTGTGCACACTGTACCCACGAGGAACAAATTCGTTATCTTTGACAGAATCATTTAACCATGTTTCCGTGAGGATAATTATTTCAGGGTTATGGGCCACCAAGATTCCCTCAAGTTCTGTGACTTTATTAACCACACTCCGGCAGTTTACGTTAAGTATATTAAGCTCCTGAGGCTTTTGTACAAAACGTCAATTTTGATTTTTCTTTTGTTGAACACGTGTACCTTTCTTTTCGTCCCAGCCAAAGATTACGCCGTCTATGCTCAGTTTATTGTGCACAAGTTTGACTTTCGAGCCATTATTTATTTCTAGAGTAGAACTGTTCCAGAGTTTCTTTCTAATTTCTCGAACTCTACGTGAGAAATCTTGCGATATTGAAACCGCTGTACCCTTCAATTTGTAAGCAGCCTTCAAAATTGACATTTTTTCGCGATGGTCGAGAAACCTAAGCATGATTGGTCGTATATGGCCAGCATTTCTGTTTCCAATCCTATGGCATTTTTCTATATTCACCACAGAGATACCAAGTTTGCTGTGAAACAAATCTTTTACTCTCTCTTCAAGATCCTGAGAAGACTCTTTGCTTGGTTCGTCAAGACCGTAAATGACTAAGTTGTTCTTTCGAGTATGATTTTCTAGGTCATCTAGTTTTTCAACAATGGAGGCTAGATCTGTTCTCACCGTAGACATCGCTGTCTCCATATCCTCGACCCGCTTAGTAACTACACTTAGGTTCCTCAGTTGGCGCTCTAAACCATCAACACGATCAGTTAATGAACTGACTTGCTTGCCAATCTCTTTCTGAGACACCTGTACATCATGTATAGCTGTTTTCAATGAATTTTGACCGGCAAGAAGTTCCATCAATATTTCCTTCACGGTAGGGCCAGGGTTGGCCTCAACGTCGCCACAAAGCAAAATATTTACCGGAATATATTGTTACGTAGGAAGACACCGACGAAAAGCTATTTACAAGTATATTTACAAGGCTACAAGGCAATACGCTGCGCTTGGCCAAGAGGCAACAGCCCGCGCTAGCTTCTAATCGTCGTCGTCGTCTTCCCACTGCTCGCCTTTCGTGATCGCACATATTGTGCCGTAGCACTACCCCCGGCGGCAAAAGCGCCGTCCCGGAGCGACTAAAGATCGGATTCGGAAGCAGTGTAGTAGGCCTTGAGCCTACTGACGTGTACGACATCACTAGATGCCAGAGGAGTGGACGAGGTGGAACCCACAGGAGCAATTTCGTAAGTCACAGGCGTCACCTGGCGCAGCACGCGGTAGGGCCCTGTGTATCGCGAAAGGAGCTTCTCTGAAAGTCCGACGTGACGAGTGGGCGACCACAGGAGCACGAGCGCACCAGGCGAAAACTGTACGTCACGATGGCGGGCGTTGTACTGGCACTGCTGAGTGGTTTGTGAGGCCGTCAGTCGAGCACGGGCAAGCTGGCGTGCATGGTCGGCGAGGGCGATGGCGTCGCGCGCATACTCGCTTGTTGAGACCGAAGCAGGAGGAAGTGCCGTGTCTAAGGGCAAGGTAGGTTCGCGACCGTACAGTAGATAAAAGGGAGAAAATCCAGCGGTGTCGTGCCGGGAAGAATTGTACGCAAATGTTACGTAAGGAAGGGCAATGTCCCAGTCGTGGTGGTCCTTGGAAACGTACTTGGCCAGCATATCGGTAAGAGTGCGGTTTAACCGCTCTGTCAGGCCATTGGTTTGAGGATGGTATGAGGTAGTCAGTTTGTGTTGAATGGAGCAGGAACGCACAATGTCAGCGATAACTTTCGAGAGAAAGTTTCGACCACGGTCAGTAAGGAGCTGTCGCGGGGCGCCATGAAGCAAGATAATGTCACGCAAGAGAAAGTCCGCGACGTCAGTGGCGCAACTGGTAGGGAGAGCCCGAGTGATAGCGTATCGGGTGGCGTAATCAGTCGCGACGGCTACCCATTTGTTCCCAGAGGATGACGTGGGAAAGGGACCGAGCAGGTCTAATCCAACACGAAAGAACGGTTCCACAGGGATGGTGATCGGCTGGAGATGACCGGCAGGTAGCACCTGAGGTGTTTTCCGACGCTGGCAGGGATCACAGGCAGCAACATAGCGTCGAACGGAGCGAGCGAGACCAGGCCAATAGAAGCGGCGGCGGACGCGGTCGTACGTGCGGATTACCCCAAGATGTCCTGCAGTGGGTGCGTCATGCATCTCAAAGAGCACAGTCTGTCGTAGTTGTTTTGGCACGACAAGAAGAAGGTCAGAGCCGTCAGGGAGGAAGTTCCTTCGATACAGAATGCCGCCCTGGAGGACATATCGGCGAACGGATGCGTCGGTAGGTGTAGAACGCAGACGCTCGATAAGTGCTCGCAGCGATAGGTCTCGGTACTGCTCATCGGCGATGTTAGCGAAGGCAGACACAGAGAAAATGCCGTTGGCGCTACTACTGTCGGCGTCGTCAGGCTCGTCGACCGGGTAGCGAGACAGGCAGTCAGCGTCCTTGTGTAGTCGGCCAGATTTATAGGTGACAGTATACGAATATTCTTGGAGGCGTAAGGCCCAGCGACCAAGTCTGCCTGTAGGATCTTTCAGTGAGCATAACCAGCAAAGCGCGTGATGGTCTGTGACAACGGAAAAGGATCGGCCATATAAGTATGGGCGGAATTTCGCAACCGCCCAAACTAGGGCCAGACACTCACGCTCAGTGATGGAATAGTTGCGCTCCGCGGGTGAGAGGAGCCTGCTGGCGTAAGCGATAACCCGGTCGTGGCCACGCTGACGTTGTGCCAGGACCGCGCCAATTCCGTGACCGCTGGCATCAGTACGGACTTCGGTAGGCGCAGAAGGATCGAAATGGGCCAGAACGGGAGGCGTTGTGAGAATGTCGATTAGATGTGAGAATGCAGAGGCCTCGTTATCGCCCCACTGGAAAGGGGCGTCTTTTCTCAAAAGCTCGGTTAGTGGTCGTGCTATGGCGGCGAAATTTCTCACGAAACGGCGGAAGTACGAACAAAGGCCGATGAAGCTGCGCACATCCTTGACACACTTCGGAACAGGGAAGTGCGCAACAGCATGGATCTTGCCTGGGTCCGGTTGCACTCCGTTCGCGTCAACGAGATGTCCAAGGACGGTAATCTGGCGACGGCCGAATTGGCACTTGGATGCGTTGAGTTGCAGACCGGCTCGACGAAAAACGTCCAGGACTGCTGAGAGGCGCTCGAGGTGCGTAGCGAACGTTGGGGAGAATACGATAACGTCGTCCAGGTAGCACAGGCACGTGGACCATTTGAATCCGTGAAGAAGGGAGTCCATCATGCGTTCAAAAGTGGCAGGGGCGTTACATAGACCGAACGGCATCACTTTGAATTGATAAAGACCGTCGGGTGTGACAAAAGCAGTCTTCTCGCGGTCGAGATCGTCCACGGCAATCTGCCAGTAGCCGGAGCGAAGGTCAATAGAGGAGAAATAGCGAGCACCGTGGAGGCAGTCAAGGGCGTCATCAATCCGAGGTAGGGGATACACGTCCTTTTTGGTAACCCTATTAAGGTGCCGATAATCCACGCAAAAGCGCCATGAGCCATCCTTCTTTTTGACCAGTACTACAGGTGACGCCCATGGACTATGTGATGGTTCAATAATGTTCTTGGCAAGCATTTTGCGAACTTCTGCGTGAATAACTTGACGCTCAGCTGGTGACACTCGATACGGGCGGCGATGAATAGGAGGGGCATCGCCGGTATTAATGCGATGTTTGACAGCTGTAGTTTGGGCCAAAGGACGATCGTTAAAGTCAAAAATATCGTGGTAGGAAAACAGAACGCGGTAGAGTTCACGAGCGTGCTCGGACGGCAAGTCGGGGGCAATCATTTTCTGGAAGTCAGCGATGGTACAATTTGCCGACTGCGATGGTAGAGGAGTATCGGATGAAGTGTCGTCAACTGCAATGGATGCTACTGAGTGATCCTCGAATGAGCAAAGGTGGGCCAGAGACATCCCACGTGGCAGCACTTGTGTCGTCAAGCCAAAGTTGACCACTGGCAGGCAGACGCAATTCGCCGTAATAGATAAAACTGTATGAGGTACTGTGATCCCGTGTGTAAGGAGGACGTCTTGCATAGGAGCCGCGATGTAGTGACCGTCGGGGACTGGTGGGGATGACACTAGGTCAACGTAGGTCAGTGCCGAAGGTGGCAAGCGAACGAAGTCGGCGGAACTGAGGCGACTGGGGTGTGGTTCAGGAGGATCGAGAACAGGCAGGTCAAGGCGGAGAGTACTGGCGGAACAATCGATGAGAGCAGAATGTGCGGAGAGGAAGTCTAAGCCGAGGATGATGTCGTGGGGACAGTGGGCGATGACTGTGAATAGCACGATTGTTGAGCGATCGGCGAAGGAGACGCGGGCGGTACACATACCAATAACGGGGGCTGTTCCGCCATCGGCGACACGGACAACAGGCGTCGTGGCGGGCGTGATAATTTTCTTGAGCCGGTTACGAAGGTCAGCGCTCATTACGGACAAATGCGCCCCAGTGTCTATGAGTGCAGACACAGAAACACCGTCGACTTGCACGTCAAGAAGGTTCAGATGAGTGGGCAAGGTCAGTAGAGGATTTGGCGGCGTAGGGAGCAATGCAGCGTCACCTCGAGGCGCTGCATCGTCTAGTTTTCCGGCTGGGAGCGGCGTCCGAAGGGAGTTGGCGAATAGGAGCGACGGGGCTGGGGAGAGCGAGATTGTCGTCGTTGGGGCGAAGGCGAACGAGAATAGGGGCGGTTCGTTGCAGGAGAATCAGTGGCGGCATTATCGGAAGGTGCGGCATAGGGACGAGAAGGGCCACCTGGGGAGCGAGAGTAGGCAGTGTAAGTAGATCGGATCGGGGAACTCCAGCGACTGCGACAGTGCCGAGAAATGTGCCCGATTAGATGGCAGTAGAAACAAATTGGCTTGTCGTCAGCAGTGCGCCATTCAGATGGGTTGCGGAAACGTGGTGGGTAAGAAGATGCGGGGCGGGGCGGAATGGAAGAAGCCGGGCGGGTATCAGGGCGATGGGCCGAGCAGATGGTGTGAAGACCCATGTTTTCGAACTCCTGGCGGACAACTGCCTGGATCAGTGAGACCGTGACTGCAGATGTGTTGGTGGGACTGGAGTCGAAGGCAGCCGGATAGGCGGCCTCGATCTCACGCCGGACGATCCTGGTAACATCAGCAGTGTTGTTGGGACGAGGAGCGTCGGCACAGGAAGATGTCGCTGGGGTGTTGGGCAGACGGGCAAACTTCGGGTCAATACGTCGGCTTTTGGCGAGTTCCAGGCGGGGGCACTCTTTTATAACAGCATCCACCGTCGCTACGTTGTTGCACACGAGCAAGTTGAAGGCGTCATCGGCAATGCCTTTGAGGATGTGGGAAACCTTGTCTGACTCAGTCATGTGGGTGTCAACTTTGCGGCACAGAGCCAAGACGTCCTGAATGTACGTGACATAGGGCTCTGTTGACGTCTGCACACGGCCGGAAAGCGCCTTCTGCGCGGCAAGTTGGTGACCGTAGGGGTTGCCGAACAAGTCTCGAAGCTGTGTCTTAAGTGAATCCCAACTGGTGAGCTCATCTTCGTGCGTGCGGTACCAAACGCGAGGTGTGCCACCGAGGTAAAAGACGACGTTGGCGAGCATAATAGTAGGGTCCCACCGGTTATTGCGGCTGACGTGTTCATACAGGCTGATCCAGTCATCGACGTCTTCCCCATCTTTGCCTGAGAATACGCCAGGATCACGGGGAGCGGGGAGAGTGATGTAGGTCGTCGAAGTGGCAGCAGGTGTCGGAGCCGGCGGTGTCGGGTTGTCGTCGCCGGGAGCCATGAAGGAAGGCACGACGTACCGTCCACTGCGAAGCTCCGTGACAAGGTACAGGGAACGTCCACCTCCACCAGATATGTTACGTAGGAAGACACCGACGAAAAGCTATTTACAAGTATATTTACAAGGCTACAAGGCAATACGCTGCGCTTGGCCAAGAGGCAACAGCCCGCGCTAGCTTCTAATCGTCGTCGTCGTCTTCCCACTGCTCGCCTTTCGTGATCGCACATATTGTGCCGTAGCAATATTTAAGTCGAGCAAGAAGGCATTCAAGACACAGTGGGCAAGGCAGCAGCAGTAAAAACCTATTATCGCTACGATAGCAGGCCGTCGGCAAATATCTACTGACCTGGAATACGTAGAAAAAAGTGTTCCTGAGCATGTTGCCCATTTCGCTGCTGCGTCGCCCACTGGAGAAGCACGGTGCGGGCTTCACTTTTAAGTCCTCCTGCAGGGTAACGTGATTCGACGTCATCCATGGCTGATCCCGTGTGTACGCTGTGATGCCAGGGCTCGATATCTTGTTGACGTGGCAGATGTCACCAGGATCCGATAACGGGATGCGAAGTCGTCCTATATCGTGATTCCACGAGGCAGTTGCAGAGCAGCAGCCCAACAAAAGCTCGCACTTTGCCAGGATGCACATCAGATCCCTGCGAGCTGGGACACATCTTTGTTGAGTATACTCGCAGGTAAAATAAGTAGATCATGTGGACAGCTCCAGCTCATTTTTCTTAAATCAGTGTGTACAAGGGGTATGCAAAACGAAATTTTTTCTCGCGCGCCGATTATTTTGCTGTATAAGCAAGAGAGCCCACCATGTTAGTGTAACATATCTTGTACATCACTCTAATATGTGCTTTAATTTACCAAGTGAGATTAGTTACTTTTATGGCTCATTCAGTCAAACCACACTGCAAGCTACATTCATCAATCTTCAATTGGATTTTGCTAATGTTTAATGAAACATGTTTCCCTGTTACGCAGATATGCAGTTGCAAGCGCTTCTGTGTGTTCCAAAGATAAAATTTAAGCTTTAAATAAAAGAACACATTTCTAGTCAGAAACAACAAGCAAAAACGGTGAATGCATAGTATCAGAAGCCCAAGGTACAGAAATTATGAGAAGTGTCGAATGATTTTAAGGAAAGAATGGTATTTGAAAATGCAAGACTCTTTAGTGGAGGTCAAGCAAGTCAATATAGGTAGAATACTCTGCAAAATTGTTCGAGTGATGGGATGGCAAACAATGGGCCAGGAAATGCGTTGTTCTTCTGCAAAACAAAAGCTGATGATTTTAATTACATAAGTCACTTTAGTATCATGAGGCTGCTGCTTGATAAATTCAGAAATAATCCAAAAGACAAGACACGCAAAACTAAAAATCAATTTAATGATGCTCTCTCCACACTGGGATAAATAAAAAGAAACGGTTCACATCTGATGTGGACATATCAGACGCCTTGTGAAATACTAAAGGAAAAATTCAGTTTCGAGCTATGGCACTTGCCGCATAGATGGGGGCCTTGCACTAATAGTGATAATTACCACTGCATTTAAAAATTGAAAGCATTCATGCAGACAAGGATGATTCTTTATATTTTTGGATACCACTTCAAATGCCTCCACCAAGTGTTACAATGCTGCACGCAGCCATCTAAGGATCTGACAGCAACAACTGCAGGTAAAAAGCAAAAACAGTCAAAGTGCTGGTGTATTTTGGACACTATGTTTGAAAACTTTTAGGCAAGAAGAGTGCAACAAACAGACATAAGAACTGCATTTATTTCCATAGTTCTCCATTTGAATGGCTTTTTCTTTTTGCTTAGACAATGCCTATGCCTAGCCACAGCAGCTCCCTCATGCGGACTCCGCAAGCCAAGAGGCTGTGGAGGCAAATGCAGGTAAAAGGCAAGAAGCAATAGCACCGGTATCGACATTAATCTAATTTCTTTCTTTTTCTTTCGTTTAGGCAACCAGCACATCTCGAACAGCCACCTTGACTGCGGGTTTGTCACCCTAGTCACCAAGGAAAAATTTGAGGGAAAGCGACAGGCAACGCATGTGAACAGCCACTTCTCCATGTAAACGATACTCTTTCTCTCAGATGACTCCTACGCCTCGCCACGCCAGCTCACTTGTGCAGACTCCACCAACAAAGATACCGCGCAGGCACGTACAGGTCAAAGGCAAGAAGCAGTGGCACTAGTGTCGACATTCACCCAATTTCCTTCTTTTTCTTACACTGAGGCAGCCAGCACACCTCGAACAGCCACTTTGATAGGTTCACATTCACATCATGAAGAGGACTGTCCTTCGGTGTTGCATCTTGGGTATTCGAGCTATCGGTTGCACACTTCGGCTGCATAGTTGGCATGGATGTTGTCACGCGCAGCAGTCCAGTGGAAGGTACAGATGAGGAGCTCGACTGCGGGTGTGTCAGTAGATTCCTGTTGTACATATGCTCATAATAAACTTCAGTAAACTTGAACTTTATAATAAACTTGAAGGCAAATCGGACATTGATGCATTGCTTTTTTGAACATGTAGTGTACACATACAATATATGTTATACTTTGCAGTGCTACAGAGCGTATTTTGAAGCTTCCCTCTATATTTTGCACCTTTAATTACGTATGTGTTGTGTGGCCCTCAATGCAGTTCATGTTGTAGCAGCTGCTTTGTCTGTGTATCGCACATTGGATTAAGCTTGTGATATCCACGGGCAAAAGGCCTATACTTCTCTCACATATACAAAATAAGGTTCTACGTAGTCCTCAGTGTTACAATAAAAAATGAAAGTAAACAATCCGATCGTGGAATCATGTTTAATACAGTAATTTCTGTGACAGTTATTGACAAGTTGACAACTTGAACTGGTCAGTCCGTCATGGGAACGAATCGAGCTGTGATCCCCACTGTCCCTTGGGTGCCCGGGAGTTCCTGCGCCGCCTGCTTTAATACAATTTCAGGTGCTCTCCTGAGACTTCCGTTTGTCGGTTACATGTGCCCTACAGCTGGATCACTACTTGTAAAAAAAAGAATGCGACAGCGGTTTCTGCAACATAGGTACCGCGCCCCTGCGAAGAGAATTATGGAACGCCAACGAGGAATCTGACCACAGCTTCGAGCTCCTAACTTGTAACCTCGTCGAGTGACACTCCTGCAACAGGCGTGACCGCTGAAAACCACATAACGCCGGAAACTTCAACAGGATCATCCTTCGGTTGCATAACTGCCACCTGCACGGCCAACATGGACCACACCCACACCATCCCGCAACATAGAATAAAGAACCAACTTATAAAGCCCAAATACACGGTTGCACGCACGCCACATCACCACACTACAAGCGAGACGCCATGCTGCTACGGTTGTCAGATTAAAACTGATTACTGTCACCAAGTCTAGCAAGCGTCTCAGGAGCTGGCAACCTCAGCGCATAGCAACATGGCGGTGCTCTTGCGGTTCCCGATTTCAATGCATAGTATGGTGGCTAGCATAGGCCATATGGGTAGCTTCTCCTCTAGAGTCAGTATAGTAACTCTATGTAGCAAAGAATTCAACTTTGTAGGGTTCTCCTCCCGTGCTCTTGGGACAAAGGAACGACAACACAGTCGTGCAAACAATTACAAGGGCATTTATTGCACCTTTCATAGATCAATGCCTGCTAGCCGAGTTGCTATCCACAAAACATGGCGATGGGCGCGCGACAAATCTAGAAGTCCGACTCACCGCGACCGGATAGCGAGTGAATATGTTCGCCCCATGCTGGATCCCAACGCCTGGTCGTTCGCGCGTACGGTCACGCGAACGGTGCGTTCCAAGGCGGCCACGCGAGACGGTCTCGCAGAAGCATGGATCGGCGCACGCGCGGCACGACACGTCCGTGCTGCTTGCAGTCCCGAACCCAAGAGGAAGCGCCTTGTCTTTCGGCGCCCAAGTAAGCCCGTCTGTCGGCGGCGTTAGCAGCGCAACACTCGCGCCATCTCTCGTACTGCGCCTCAACCACTCCGACCGCCGCGGGCGCCAGGCCACACCGCGAAGCCGGATTACAGGAGGCGCGCTATGCGGGAAAAACATATCAGGGGACGCGCGAGAGTCGCGCATCCCCACAACTTACATGTGATGTCGCGGGATGCCCGACGGGTCTACGCCACTTGACCAAAAAACAGCTGCAGCGACGAATCTGCCACTCTGGATTAATGGATGTTACGAGAGCCCCCTCTGGCACGGAGTGGTTGGTTGCACCACCAAGCCCTGATTTTATTGCTTAATGTCCCACCTAAGTTAAAAAAGAAAAAAAAAAACACCGCGATGAATTCTTTTAACCAGTTTCTGAACCCTTGTTGTGATATTTGTTTTTGGAACGCCTCCGTTGTTTGTCGTTTCCCTACTTTTCTTTCACCAATCTTCCAATCGCCTCTTACTAATCTCTATTGCAGACATGTTTACTTTCCCCCTGCTCTCACTGAATCCAAGGGCTTCAAGGAGGCCAGCGATTCCTAAATTGACAGCTGGGCAGATATCTACATATTCTAATAAAACATGCTCCATCGTTTCCATAGCTTTACCGCAACAAGCACATATGCTTCTTCCTTATATCTCATTTTATAAGTGCGTGTTCTAAGGCATCCTGATCTCGTTTCGAAAAGTAGCGAGCTTCCCTTTGAGTTATCATAAGTTGTTTCTTTCCTGATTTAGTTTTTTTTCCTCTTAAGCAGTTGCCCATGGCAGGTTTCTTTTCCATTGCCGCCACCCATAAGATTATGTAAGCTTCTCCGACTTTCCGCTTGACGGTATTTGTGGCTGTGTTGCTCACCATACAGGCCGCATAGTTGCTGGTAAGCTTCCTATAGTTCTTTTCCTCCACCGTGAATCAATGTGAATCAATGTGAATCCACCGTGAATCACCGCCCATCGCCATGTTTTGTGAATAGCAACTCGGCTAGCAGGCATTGATCTATGAAAGGTGCAATAAATGCCCTTGTGATTGTTTGCACGACTGTGTTGTCGTTCCTTTGTCCCAAGAGCACGGGAGGAGAACCCTAAAAAGTTGATTTGCAGGTAACGAATTGCTTTTCTTTATACGCCCCCCGTACTCGCTACCCTGCGCTCTTAGCGTTGCCGAGCCCACGCTTTTGTTTATCCATTGCATATGACTGTGCCGAGGTTGTTCTATCGCAGTTAGTTCTGTCGGGTGATGTCGAAGCGTATGCAATGTCGCCTAACCGCCTTCTGTTGCTTGAACAGGTTAGTTATTACAATTCTTATGGTTACAAGAATGATAATCGTTTTGCTGTTGTGCTGCCGTGCCCAGAAGTGATTTTTTCCGGCTTTGCATCTTTATGTCTGTTGCTATCTGGCGACGTAGAAATGAACCCTGGGCCAGAAACGAAGGTGATGTTGAAGGAATTGTGCGATGGCCAAAAGGCAATACAATCAGATCTAGACAGCTTGAGCAAGCGGCTGAAGGTGGTTGAAAACAGCCTTAAAATATTTAAAGAACAGGCGAGTACAATTGCTCAACTGTCTAAAACAGTAAAAAAGTTAGAGAGTACACTTCGGCAGCAGCAGGAAAGAATGGACAGCTTTGAGGACAGAAGTAGGCGGAATAACCTAGTGTTATTTGGAATACCAGAAGGCGTGAAGGAATCCGTAACTGACCTTGAAACGAAAGTGTTAGAAGGTGTATTCGAAGAAAAACTTGGCGTCAACTCGAGTACCGTGGAACAAATACATCGGATAGGAAAAAAGAGCGCCCGGCGTCGACCTGTAATTCTCAGGTTGTACGACTCTAGGGAAAAAGCTAAAATTTACAAACAATGCAGAAAGCTGAAGGGCAGCGGCGTCTCCATTTCCGACGATTTTTCGAAAGAAACGCTGGCGAAGCGTAAAATGCTTTGGGATTCCGCGAAACAAGAAAAGGAGGACGGGCATCGCGTGCGCTTGAATTACGACAAACTACATGTGGACTCTGACGTGTACACGTGGGATCAATCAAAGCGCAGCCGTGTGAAGGTTCCGTATCCTAACAGACGCCCTACTGATGGTACGGGTGACTGACGGAACACAAAATGTGATTCGAATGCCTTCCGCTTGATCAATTTGAACGCTAGAAGTTTAGTAAACAAAATTGGAGACTTAGAATATATCCTGGCTAATTACGATCTCCATGTGCTTGCAATAACCGAAACATGGCTGCGGCCCGAAATACAAGACCAAGAACTCGTACCACCTAATTACAAAATCATACGAAGAGACCGCGATGCTCGTGGGGGCGGAGTTGCTATTGTATTCAAGGCCGATATTGACTGTGTGCAAATTACTGGCATTCCAACACATGAGAGCATCTGGTGTGAAATTAAGCTAGATAAAACAAGGATTCTTGGAACTGTTTATAGACCGCCTAAATCACCCATTTCCTATCTTGAAGATATGCAGCTTTACTTAGAAAGCCTTAAAAAGCGCAGCTGTCGCATAATCATTGCTGGTGATTTCAACTTACCAGGGATTGATTGGTCCACGCTTAGCGCTCAGCCTCGCGAAGATGCCCATTGTGAACTACTTCTAGAAATAGCTTTCAGTAAGGATTTACAACAGGTAGTTCATGAGTGCACACGCGTAGTTGGGAAATCAAGATCTGTATTAGACTTGGTGTTCCTAGACGGGCGATTTGAAGACTACGACGTATCGGTTGAAACCGGCCTCTCGGATCATAAGCTAGTTTATGTGGAGATAAAGTCTACCGCTGTACACCCGAAGGCTGGTAGTACTACGCATGTTCTGTGCTTCGATAGAGCCGATGACACAAGCATTGTTGATCATCTTTCGCTGTGTTTTGATGAATTCACTTCAATGGATGACGTCAATGCGATGTGGATTGCGTTTAAAGATAGTTTTTTACTGCGTAAACAGATTCGTGCCAACTCGGAAGAAGAAAATAAATAAACGGAACCCGTGGATAACCCGCGAAATTATACATTTAAAGCGGAAAATTAACCGTGAGAGACAGAAGTCAAACAAAGATCATAATAAGATTTCGGCGCTAAGCTCTATATTGCGCACAAATATGGCTGCTGCTAAAACAAATTACTATGACGTGACATTAACTAATTTTATGAAGCACTATCCGCACCGTTTTTGGCGCCATTTGTCGCATAATAACGAAGGTCCAAGTGTCATTGTCGCTAATGACGAACTTGTGTCGGACAATTTGCGTATGGCAGTATGTTTTAATGATTTTTTTCAATCTGTCTTTACTGACCCTTCTGCAGATGGTCTTTCTCCCCTCTCTCTAGAATCCCCGTACACATCACCAATGCCCAATGTTCAGGTTTCGCATGAAAGCATTGTAGCTCTTTTGCTTAAAATTAACGATAAGAAATCTGTAGGTCCAGACGGCATACCAAATGCCTTTCTGCGCAGATATGCGGAATGGGTAGCTCACTATCTAGAGATCATTTTTAGTTCTTCGCTGAAACAAAAACGGGTCCCAGATGATTGGCTGGTCGCAAAAGTGGTTCCGATTCACAAGTCTGGTGAAAGGCAACATATTGGAAACTATCGGCCAATTTCACTCACGTGTGTATGCTGCAAGCTACTTGAACACATAGTTTCAAAGTCAATCTACACCTACCTTGAAGACAAGAAAGCTTTTTTTCCCAACCAGCATGGGTTTAGACAGCACCTTTCGACTGTCACACAGTTGATAGAAACGATCAACGATTTTTCAGCTTCCTTGAACAATAGAAAGCAGGTCGACGCTATATTTTTAGATTACTCGAAGGCTTTCGATCTGGTTGTACATAATGAATTAATTAAAAAACGGATGGAAATGAATATAAATTATGATGTTGTTATGTGGATCCGCTCATATCTTACAGATCGGACACAATACGTTCAAATAAATGGTAACAAATCTAACCAATTAAAAATAACCTCAGGCGTTCCACAGGGATCCGTTTTAGGACCACTTCTTTTTCTAGTTTACATAAATGATATTGCTCATAGCATAAGTAACGACATAACCATCCGGTTATTTGCAGACGATTGTTTATTATATCGTGAAATCAATAACCAAAGCGATCAGGCGTCACTTAGTCAAGCCCTTAAAGCTGTAGAAGTCTGGGCCGCAAAAAATAAAATGAAAATTAACGAATCTAAATCAGTCATGCTCAGAGTTACAAACAAAATAAAGCATGTTATTGAGTGTAATTATGAGATGAACTCAACAATTCTTACCGAAGCTGAAACGATAAAATACCTAGGTTTAACAATTTCGAAAGACTTAAGTTGGAAATCACACATAGACAGAATTTGTGGAGCTGCAGAAAAAAAGTTATGGTTCCTTCGCCGAAAATTAAAGCTAGCAACGACACCCGTCAAACTACTTGCATATTTAACTTACATTAGACCAACGTTAGAGTATGCCAGTGTCATTTGGGATCCGTTTCAATCCGGAATTATAAACCGCATTGAGAAGATACAGAGAAAATCTGCAAGGTTCATTCTTTCCCGGTATTATCGTACTGACTCTGTTTCCGAAATGCTTCGGTTGCTTGATTTGCCTCCACTGGCTCAACGGCGGAAGTTAGCTAGACTTAAATTTCTTTTTTTGTTGTCGAAAGGCCACTTCAATATTGAAACCACGTCCTATCTTGCTCCAAGGCAGGATAGAAACGTCAGATCAAGCAATCATTGCATGTTCTCAATTCCAAAAGCATATCTGGACATGTACGCTTCCTCATTTTTTCCGCGAACGATTAAGGAATGGAACAGTTTGCCAGCGTCTGTTTTGCAGTCGAGTAGCATTGAAATCTTTGAGGAACACGTTAAAAACCTTTTATGAATTTTAATCTTAGTGGTGCCGTGCAAACATTGTCACACTATTCTAGAAATACATACAATAGTCTTTCTTTCATGCTGCTTCCAATATCACTGTCACAATGTTAGAACATGTATTTCTTAGCCAAACTATTGTTTTTTCATTATTTGTTTCGCATTGTATTTCCAACATTCATTGCTTCATGTCGAATTTACGTTTGTAAAGTGTTCTCATTTTTTTTACGCTATGTGCAAACCAGATGTACCCACCCTGTTACGGCCAAGACGGCCAACAGTATTTGGAAATAAAATAAAAATAAAATGTTATTCCTGTACAAATAAAACCTGAACACTCTTTCAGCTCATTTACTTTCTTCCATATTCCTCAGTCGTTCTTCATAATTAATTTTACTGTGAGCTTCCCTCACTTCAAAACTTTTCCAGCTAATATCACCCTGCACAGATCCATTTGTAGTCTTCCCGTGAGCACCCAATGCGAGGCGTCCCATTGACCTCTGCTTGCCATGGGGTCCTTGTACCCCGATTTAAAGCAAACCGGCAAACAACCGCATTTCCAAACTCTGTCTTGGTTCGGTAGCGCCTCCTGTCGCGTGGGGTTTTACCATGGATGAAGTAATTTCCTGCATGGGCTTTACTCACCGACGGTAGCAAAGGGTAATGATGTATGTTACGTCATCACTCCCCCGGTTGGATGGCGGGAGACTTGAATTTGAAAAAGGCATTCGGACCCTTCAGATGCAATTTTCTCGTAAACTAAGTCGTTTCTTGATTAGACAGAAGCGTTGCGAAGATTCTGGAACGGTATACAAAGAGTCCACGTCGAATTAGTATTTGCCTTTAGTGTCCCTTTTAAAAAAATTGGGCACCGAGTTGTCCGACTCATGGACAACGGCCTGCAGTCGTAAAGTCCTTCAGCATATGCACTGTCCTACAATGAGGTGACAGAACTCTCCACGTGAAAGGTGCATGAGGGTGACAGAGTAGAACTAAAGTTCGTCGAGTTGACCAATGTTTTCTAAGTATGTAAATCAAAAGTTCATCGCACGCTTCTGTTGAGTGAGGCAGGCTAAAAGGCACTGAGCACGTGCTCTTGGGCGAGTTGGTTATATGTACGTACATATTTACAACGCGGGCGCCAAATAAAACGACGAACGAAGAAAATATCCCATGTCGTCTTCCTTCGTCCGTCGTTTTATTTGGCACCTTCGTTGTAAATAATAAAAAAAAAGGCTAAGAGGCCGAAGACATAGTCAAGTGATAAAGGTCTCTGTGCAAGTGAATGCATGCAATGTTGATAGAACGCACGCTCGTCGGTATACGCTCGACGCTCAAACAGATATGCTCCACGGTTTCAATTGAACCACAGTTGTTGCAGTGTGGACTTGTCACTTGACCGAAGCGGTACCGTAAGCCGTTTCCATAGGCGGTGTTCAGGCGAACGCGATGATACAGAGCTTCCAGATGGCGAGGAATGCTGGATGGGAATCTGGACCTGAGATGTGGGTTGGTTGAGTAAAGGAAAGGGGCAGACACGTACCCAGGATTTCTTTTCGGGGGGCGGGGGGGGGGGGGGTAACACAAGGCAAATTTTATATGCAAATGAGGGGGGTACCTTTACTAGTACAAATGTGAATAACGCCCACTATTCGCCATAAAAACGCATAAACCCACAAAAGAGAAATGAAATAAGGTGTATTTTACAGGTACGCCTGTGCGATACACGTCTCCTTTACTTGGCAAACAAAGAACCACGTCAAATGAACTCGTGCAGGAAGAACACTGCCAAGAACAAGTAAAGAAGCCCCAAGAGTGTAAAATAAAGATAACTTTAGTAGAATAGAACTTAAAAAAAAACAGCAGTTGACAACAAAGGCACACGGGACTGCGCGGAGTTGTGTTACTCCACCAGCCAATCACAGCAGCAAACAAAATCGTCGTCATGCGGCCTTTTCAAAATGGCGTCGTACTGTATACCTCCGGAGCGTCTGCTTATCTTGAAGAGTCTTTTCATCAGCGGAAGGAATGAGTTGTGCAGTGTTGCGTTTCGCCTGCGACACGTGGTTTTGCCGGCGCGACGGCGGCGGGGCGGCGGACATTTTGGCCCGATCGTCGTCACCGCAACACTCATCGCCAGGTGTTTCCAGGCGCGTCTGCGGCGATGCGACCGCCTAGGGATTTCGTTCCAGTCATTGTGCCCGAAACAGGCGAGGCCAAAGCAGGGATCTCCTTCCAGTTATTGGGCCCGAAACAGGCGATGCCAAAGCAGGGATCTCGTTCCAGTCATTGTGCCCGAAACAGGCGATGCCAAAGCAGGGACCATCTTCTCGTTACAGTCATTGTGTCCGACCGACAGCGCCACGACAGTGTGCTGCGCAGCGCCACGACAGTATGCTGCGCAGCGCCACGACAGTGTGCTGCGCAGCGCCACGACCAGGTGCTACGAGATCGTGCGCAGCGCCACGACATGGTGCTACGGCGTCGCTACGACAGTGTGCGTCACCATTAGCCCATTGTACATTCACGTGCTCGTCTTTTGAGGGGTTCCTTCTTGCCCTCAACTGCGAGAGTATAAAAACAGCTGCCCCCGGACGCCAGAGGAGGGCTCCGATTTCTTCTGCTGAGTGAAGTGCTCTCCCGTCTCTCTACTTCGGTCAAACCTGACCGCCAACTCTTTGCGATGTTAAAATAAACAAGTTGTTTCGTTGTTACCTGTCGACTCATGCTTTGCCGGGACCTTCGGATGCTTGCAGTTGTACCCCAGGCCGCCAGGCCAACGCTACCCTTGGGGCTTGCGACCCAGGTACAACCACGGGCGTCAGCGCCGAGTTCCCAACAGATCGTACCAGCAGTCCGATCCAAACATCTGGTTGGCAGCGGTGAGATCGCCTCCGACTTCAGACAACTGGTTGCCAGCGGTGAGATCGCCTACGACTTCAAACATCTGTCTGCCAGCGGTGAGACAGCGACAACGGAGGCCAGCAGCAAAGCGATGCAGTTGACTGTATGCTGAGCAGCTCAACGACGATCCGGGAGCAGTGCAACGAGCCCTGTGTGACGACTGGTTGCCTGCAGCGGAACGACTGCGCGGAATTCCTGCCTGCGAGGTTTGGTGAGTGCGGGACTTTCTTCTACTGAGCTTTGCCAGGCTTTTTGTTAGTGTCAGAAACAAAGCTGGTAATTGTGGTTGTCGTTGCTGCCGGGTTAGTTTGCGGCAAGACAATAGTAAGCAGTAGAGAAAGCAGCATTCAGAGCAGCCATGGATTTGAAGTCGTTGCGCAAACCGAAATTGTTGGAGCTTGCAAGAGAGTTGGGTCTGGAGGTCTCAGACAAACTAAGAAAACCGGAACTGATAACGGCTATTCTTGAGTTAGAGGCTGAGGATGACGAGCTGTCGGAATGCCTTGAGACTATTGAGGAGAGGTCAAAAAGACAGGAGCGCGAACTTAAAGAGCAGAAAGAAAAAGAAGAGCGCGAACACGCTTTGGAAATGAAGCGTCTCGAGGTAGAGATGGAACGCGCTCGTAATGGAAGTCAGGCACACGGTGCAGGAGAACGCGTATTGTTCAAAATGACTGACCTGATGCGGCCGTTTAAGCTTGGAGAGGACATTGGTTTGTTCCTGGTTAACTTTGAGCGAACGTGCGAGAAGCAGGGGTTCTCTCGGGAAACGTGGCCACAGCGCTTGCTCACTTTGTTACCCGGCGAGGCGGCCGACGTAGTCGCTCGCTTGGATAGAGAGGAAGCAGAGGATTTCGACAAAGTAAAATCGAGTCTGCTAAAAAAGTACCGGCTGTCTGCGGAAGCGTTCCGTCGGAAGTTTCGGGAAAATGAGAAAGGCAAAAGTGAGTCATATACAGAGTTTGCGTATAGGCTTATGTCGAACATGCAGGAGTGGCTCAAAGAAGAGAAAGCGTTTGGTGACCACGATAAAGTTCTGCAGTGCTTCGGGCTAGAACAGTTTTATAGTCGGTTACCGGAGAACGTGCGATACTGGGTCTTGGATAGGCCAGACGTGAGTACGGTGGCTAGAGCCGCTGAGCTAGCCGAGGAGTTTGTGACGCGTCGAGCTCGCGGAGCTAAGGACGGTCAAAAGGGTGAATTTGGCTCCAAGTCTGAGAGGCCAAGGTTCACGCCCATGAGATTTAAGGGGGACACGCGTAGTGAGGATGCGAGTGAAAGCAATCCGACCAAACGTAAAGAGACGGCAGCCGAAGCCGAACGCAGAAAGCGGTTCGAGATGAGGCGAGCGGGCGTTTGTTATACGTGCCAGAAGCCGGGTCACTTTTCGGCGCAGTGTCCGGAAACAACACCAAAAGTTGTGTTTTTTTCAATAGGCAGCACTGACGAGAACATGAAGCTTCTTGAGCCTTACATGCGAGACCTCCTCGTAAACGGGAAAGAGTGCCGAGTGCTTCGCGATTCCGCAGCTACGATGGATGTAGTTCACCCGTCTTACGTAGAACCCCATATGTTCACGGGCGAGTGCGCGTGGATCAAGCAAGCCGTGGAAGCTCATAGCGTGTGTCTGCCGGTAGCAAAAGTGCTTATTGAAGGACCTTTCGGAGCGCTTGAGACGGAGGCGGCAGTGTCATCTATGCTGCCACCCCAGTACCCGTACCTATTTTCAAACAGGTCCGATCACCTCCTGCGCGAGAAGGGGCTTTTGTTTTGTGAAGCTAGTGTTCAGGCCTTAACCAGATCGAAGGTTCGGGAGCTCGCTGCAAAGGCGGTAGTTGCGGGGCCGACGTTATCAAACAACGAAAAAGGGTCAGAGGCGCAGCAAGCTGATATTCAGAGCACGCCCGAACAGAATAGAATTGAGTCTGTAGCGTTGAAGGCGCCAGATACTGGAGAGGAAAATCCCGACGCGGGAAAGTTAGAAGAGCTATCTACTGATTTGCTCATCGCGCCTACGTCAGACGGACTTGATAGGTTGCTAAAAGTCAGCCGGACGGCTTTGATAGCCGAGCAAAAAAAGGATGGCAGCCTGGAAAACGTGCGCTGCAATGTCAAAGAAGGTATCGCCAGGAAAACTGCGCGTTTTGTGGAAAGAGGTGGAGTCCTGTACCGGAAGTATCTAGACCGCCGAGGAGTGGAGTTCGACCAGCTGGTCGTGCCTCAATGCTATCGTCAGGATCTGTTGCGCTTGTCACATGGGGGTTCGTGGTCCGGACACCTAGGAGTTAAGAAAACTAAGGACCGTCTCTTGCAAGAGTACTATTGGCCAGGGTGTTTTCGGGACGCAGACCATTTCGTGAGGACATGTGACACTTGTCAGCGGGTGGGCAAACCAGGGGACAAATCGAGGGCGCCGTTGAAATTGGTACCTATCATTACGGAGCCTTTTAGACGGCTCGTTATTGATACAGTGGGACCTCTGCCGGTAACAGCCACGGGGTACAGACACATTTTGACTGTGATCTGCCCAGCGACAAAGTTCCCTGAAGCAGTGCCGCTTAAAGAACTCAGCTCAGTTGAGATAGTTAATGCACTACTGTCCATATTTGCGCGAGTTGGTTTTCCTGCAGAAATTCAATCAGATCAGGGCACAGTGTTTACTAGCGCTTTGACGACAACTTTTCTCGAAAGGTGTGGGGTAAAGCTGCTACACAGCTCAGTGTACCACCCACAGTCGAATTCCGTTGAGAAGCTCCACTCCGTCATGAAGCGCGTGTTGAGAGCCTTGTGTTTTGAACATCAAACTGACTGGGAGCTGTGTCTGCCTGGGGTGATGTTTGCTTTAAGGACCGCGCCGCATGCGGCTACGGGGTTTTCGCCAGCTGAACTGGTGTACGGTCGCTCGCTTCGATCTCCGCTTCGCATGCTTCGAGAATCATGGGAAGGTAGGGGCGACGACCCAGTCGTGGTGGAGTACGTGCTTAAGCTCCTCGAACGCTTAAGAAGGGCACAGGAGTTGTCAGGTGAAGCAATGACAAAGGCCCAGCAGAGGGCCAAGGTTTATTATGATCGGACAGCCAGGGCCCGTCGTTTTGAGGTTGGCGATGAGGTCATGATATTGCGCACATCGCTAAACAACAAACTAGACGTGCAGTGGGAGGGCCCAGCGCGAATTGTTCAGAAACTGTCGGACGTTAACTACGTGGTAAGTCTGCCAGGAAAGCGGAAAGCACAGCAAGTTTACCACTGTAATCTGCTCAAACCTTATAGACAAAGGGAAGCAGTGGTTTGCATGATGGTAAACGTTCCTGAAGAGCTTCCGGTCGAGCTTCCGGGACTAGGCTCAGTGACGAACAGGGAAGACACCGGTCAAGTCATTAGTGACCTTATCAGTAAAGCACCGCTGTCGCCTGAGCAGAAAACCGAACTACACCAGCTATTACAAGAGTTTCAAGGTCTGTTCTCTGAGAGGCCTGGTAGGACTTCTGTACTTACTCATGATATAGAACTTACCTCCACAGAGCCAGTACGATCCAAGGTGTATCGGGTGTCACCCCGCCAGAGCGATATTATGGAGGCTGAGGTAAAGAAAATGCTACAGCTCGGTGTTATTGAGGCAGGTGAGAGTGATTATACCTCCCCTTTGATTTTAGTTGAGGTACCGGGCAAGGAACCTCGTCCTTGCGTCGACTACCGCAGGCTTAATTCCATCACTAAGGATCAAATTTATCCGATCCCTAACATCGAGGAGCGCCTTGAGAAAGTTAGTAGCGCTCAGTTTATTTCCACCCTAGATCTTGTCAGGGGTTATTGGCAGGTTCCCCTTACAGAAGAGGCTAGTAGGTATGCGGCGTTCATTTCACCAATGGGAACATTCCGTCCTAAAGTGTTGAGCTTTGGTTTGAAGAACGCGCCATACTGTTTTTCAAGTCTCATGGATAAAGTGTTGCGGGGACAGCAAGAATTCGCTTTACCGTATCTAGACGACGTAGCGATATTCTCCGCATCCTGGTCTGAGCATATGACACACTTGCGGGCAGTGCTAACCCGCCTGCGCGAAGCAGGCTTGACAGTAAAGGCTCCTAAGTGCCAGTTAGCACAGGCCGAGGTTGTCTACCTCGGTCACGTGATTGGTCAGGGTCGTCGCCGCCCCTCTGAAATAAAAGTGGCCGCTGTGCGAGACTTTCCGCAACCGCGCACAAAGACCGATATTCGGTCGTTCTTAGGTGTCGCCGGCTACTATCAGAGGTACATCCCTAGGTACTCTGATATCGCGGCTCCCCTGACGGATGCTCTAAGAAAGACAGAGCCTCAAACAGTCGTCTGGGACGAGACAAAGGAAAGAGCTTTTAGCGCCCTAAAGAGTGCCCTAACAAGCCAGCCTGTGCTACGATCGCCAGACTATACAAAAGGGTTCATTGTTCAGTGCGATGCTAGTGAGCGAGGCATGGGCGTTGTACTGTGCCAACGGGAAAATGGAGAAGTAGAACACCCCGTCCTGTATGCTAGTCGTAAGCTGACCAGTCGTGAGCAGGCGTATAGCGCCACCGAGAAAGAGTGTGCATGTCTCGTGTGGGCCGTTCAGAAATTGTCATGCTATCTAGCCGGCTCGAGGTTTATCATTGAGACAGATCACTGCCCTCTCCAATGGCTGCAGACCATCTCTCCCAAAAATGGCCGCCTCCTGCGCTGGAGCCTCGCTTTACAACAATATTCCTTTGAGGTGCGTTACAAAAAGGGGAGTCTCAACGGTAACGCCGATGGCTTAAGTCGAAGCCCCTAACGTAGGAATCAGCCTCAAAATTGTTTGTTACTGATGTTTTTCTTCCTGAGGCAGGATTTTTTTTAACATATTGCTTTTGTTTAGTGTTTCAAAGTGATGATATGCTTTCTAGTGCAATTTTTCAATTTGTGGACGCGTTCTGAGTGATGCTAGACTACTGTAAGGAACTAGGCAGTGGTATAAAAAGGGGAAAGAGCCTGGCAGGGCTTAGTGAGGGTTGTGCCGTGCTTGCTGACTGAGCGGTTGAGTTTTCAGCGTAGTTCTAACGCTTGCCGGGAACGAGAACAAAAATGTGAACTCTCCCGAAGTCACTTTGCAGTGTCCCGTGCGAACCTGAACGAGAGAACGAGGCCTTCTCTGTGCGCTGCGCTCAAGAAACGTCAAGGGACGCCCGACTTCGGTTATGAGCATCATCGAGCGACATCCCTCCGGACAGCGGATGCAGTCCCCTGTCCATCGGGATCTCCTTTCCCCGGCGGGGCGGTCTGTTGCGTTTCGCCTGCGACACGTGGTTTTGCCGGCGCGACGGCGGCGGGGCGGCGGACATTTTGGCCCGATCGTCGTCACCGCAACACTCATCGCCAGGTGTTTCCAGGCGCGTCTGCGGCGATGCGACCGCCTAGGGATTTCGTTCCAGTCATTGTGCCCGAAACAGGCGAGGCCAAAGCAGGGATCTCCTTCCAGTTATTGGGCCCGAAACAGGCGATGCCAAAGCAGGGATCTCGTTCCAGTCATTGTGCCCGAAACAGGCGATGCCAAAGCAGGGACCATCTTCTCGTTACAGTCATTGTGTCCGACCGACAGCGCCACGACAGTGTGCTGCGCAGCGCCACGACAGTATGCTGCGCAGCGCCACGACAGTGTGCTGCGCAGCGCCACGACCAGGTGCTACGAGATCGTGCGCAGCGCCACGACATGGTGCTACGGCGTCGCTACGACAGTGTGCGTCACCATTAGCCCATTGTACATTCACGTGCTCGTCTTTTGAGGGGTTCCTTCTTGCCCTCAACTGCGAGAGTATAAAAACAGCTGCCCCCGGACGCCAGAGGAGGGCTCCGATTTCTTCTGCTGAGTGAAGTGCTCTCCCGTCTCTCTACTTCGGTCAAACCTGACCGCCAACTCTTTGCGATGTTAAAATAAACAAGTTGTTTCGTTGTTACCTGTCGACTCATGCTTTGCCGGGACCTTCGGATGCTTGCAGTTGTACCCCAGGCCGCCAGGCCAACGCTACCCTTGGGGCTTGCGACCCAGGTACAACCACGGGCGTCAGCGCCGAGTTCCCAACAGATCGTACCAGCAGTCCGATCCAAACAGCAGCAGACATGGACAAAATGTAAGGAGTCTCAGCATTTCACTCTTCAAAAGTCTGCCGTGCAGTTCATTTCACTGCTGAACCCTTTTTTACTCATGAAACTTCACTGGCAACTGAAGTGAAACTTCAGAATAAATAGCTGTAGCGAAGCAAACATGTTATTTCAGTTCAGCAAAGACTTAGGCATTCGTCATTCCACTACAATAGGCGAGGGGAAAGGTATAAAATTACGCGCTAATAATTTCATTGTTGTAGTTACCGCCTTATTTGGGTAACAGAAAAAGTTTGAAGTGCGAATTATTATGCGGCCTCGTGGAGGAACAGTGACTGGCGGCTATGAGGGCGTGGGCGGGGCTTCATTGCAAACTTAAGTTGTATCCGACTATAGTAGCGTTTTTTTAATTAGCTCTGGAAGAATTATACAGAAATATATATTCGTGGAATCACAGTTCGTTTGGATCCCTCGTTTAGTGCTCTGACAGAAGTCCCACAACCGACTCGTATTGTTATTTGGGAAGTTACGTAACGATGCGTGGCCGCCAGTTGCGTACAACCGCATATGGCGCAGGAAGCTGCGATTCTATACGTACTGCGCCCACCGCGGAAGGTTAGAAAAACACCTACATAAGCACGGCAGAGAAGCGGCTACGTTAGGCGGCTCGAATGATAACTGTAGAAGCGTCATTAACACACGGAATTGTCCTCCACTTCCGACGGCGTTATCACTGCTTCCTCTTTAAATAAAAGATGTTGATTCATAAATGTTTTCACAAACAACGGTTAAATTTGGTAATTTTCGTTTTTTTTTCCTGTTTGGCTGTTGCCTTGGCTTTCTCTCTTAGTAGATTGCTTAATTTGTCAGCTCCTTGCCACTCTTGTTTCCAGTTGCCCATTTTGCACGAAAATGCTGTACAATTAGGGAAAAACCAGACGAGGTAACAGGTGACAGACATATTGCTTAAGGGTTTAACGATTATTGCAGGGTTTGATAACGGACGCTGTCTCGCATAATTTTATTGGTTATATGGTTCTGAGAATCTCTCAGCGTCGCGGCGAGCCGTTACTCGAGGAAATAATGAAGCAAAAGGAAAAGTTAAACGCAATTGGCGTTTTCTCTGGCCGCAACTCGTTCCACGTGCATACCGACCAGCTTACCACGAACTGAATACCTTTCCTGGTCCCTGGATCAGTCTAAACGAAGAAGATTGAACTAAGAAGCAACAACGATGCGCGTGACTGTTGAATAGACGGCGACAACTGAATGCATCTCGAATTAATCGCGCGGGTACCGAACTGATGAGGAAACTGGCCTTCACATCCCAGGAGACGCCGATAACTACCGCCATTGAAAAGGAGTGAAAAAGGCAGCAAAATGTTAAGCGCCGAATAGCTGTCAAGTCTCAACATTGATTTGGCGGCGCTTTATGAATGTGTGTGAGAAGTGGTGGCGTGGGCGGGGAGGGGGGATATACGTCATAATTTCGGGGGGGGGGGCTTAGGTACGTGCCTGGAAAGGGGTAATGGTGAGTCGGCAAGCACCAGAGGTGATCCTTTTCTCCTTTTTAAAAGCAAATCTTTTAGCTAGTCGGGAAGCATCAGATCTAGTGAAATAAATCCACATATAATTTTGGTATAGAAGGTCTTTGTGCGCCGCTTCATCTGCTTTTTCGTTGGCCAGAGTACCACAATGAGCCGGTATCCACTGAAATGTGACACAGTGGCCTGATGTAATGGCCAAGTGATGCAAGTACGTAATGTCGAAGGAAATGGGCTGATGCATGTGGCAGAACCGCGAATAAGCCCAAATAATCAAGATTATTCTATACTGGTCGACGAAGCAGATTGGAAAGCCAGTGAACTTTTTTATCCCTTTATTAATTGTTTTTCGAAAATATCTTGGGAGTATTTCTCTCGGCAAGCGATTGGAAATACTGGCGATGTACAATGGCCAGTATGGCACTGTAGATTTATTCTGCGGTATTCTGCTATTCTTAACTGAAGATCGCCAAGAATGAAAAAATTAACAGAGTGCACTACGCGAACGGTGTTCCCTGTAATTTGATGGGTGCTGTTCATGGTGGCCCGACTGTGAATATTTCTCGTTCATTGCGCACGAATATGTTTAACTAGCTAACTTCATATATAAATTTAGCTAAGGAATGAGATGCCAATGAAAAAATTGTGGACGACGTTGAGAAATGACCGATAACAGTGTAGCAGCACGACTATTTCCTCCGAAGCCGGCGAAGAAGGGGACTCGCGTGCAGGTAGCGCGAGAATTGAACATGCTAGCGTGCTCGACCCGAGCGGTGGCGGTGTCCGGCCGCTCCCAAGACCCGCGGCACCATGACTGGCCAGCCTAAACAAACCATGGCTTCCGCGGCTACAACTTCGTGTCGCCTCCAACAAATCGGTGACCCGGAAGACCCGAGCCCAGGCGTGCCAGTGTCAACCCACAAATTTGTGACCCAGAAGACCAGCCCATCCATGCCAGCGTCAGCGCACCGACTCTACCAAGAGCGACGTGGCCTCGCACAATTTAAGTGCACGTTAAAGAACACCATGTAGTCAAAATTTCCAGAGTCGCCCACTACGTTGTGTCTCATAATCAGATTGTGGTTTTGGAACGTAAAACGTACCCCATAATTTATTTATAAAATAAAATTGGCCTCACTCAGTCCGTCAGACGTCCCGCGGTTGTAGGGTGTCAAGGAATTCTACATCGACATGCCGGACATCCGGTTCATCCAGCTGGACAGCCACTTGCTTCTCAACAAGTTTATAGGCTCTAGTTGCCACCCCCGGCGCAACTTCTACGATGACTTGCATGCAGCCGTACTCGCTCACTACCGTCACCTCGAGCGCTCAGTCACACTAGCTCTCGCCATTTGAACCGCCGCGTCATTCCGGGTCTTGTCGTCCCACTTTGCCTGCGCCCACCCGTGCCGATCGTCAGCACGTGCCGGCCCCAGCACCATACCTCTACTCGGTTCGTGGGCCTCCTCCACTTCTCAAAGGCAGCTGCGAGATCAACTGGCTGGCCGGCCTAAATAAACCATGGCAACGGCGGCTACCTCTTCGCCCCGCCTACCACAGCAGCATTTAAAGCAACCTAGGATTCGTGGAGACCTTTCTTTTTAACGAAAGAGAAAGCCTCTGAAAAAAAAAAAAAAAGGAAAACCCCACTGTGACCGTGACAATTCTTCTGCGCACCAACCATTGCATCAATATTTACGCAAACCTTGTGACATAGGGGCACTGGCAACGAGCGTTTGCGCTTTTCTGCTTGACTCTTCAGCTGCAACTTTTGGCGTGCATCTTCGGTCCTTATCAAACGTGAGGTACTGAGATCGTGCGATCTTGTAACGATTCACTTTCCGCACCGTTGCAAGACCACAGCCCAGCTTTGCGCGTTTGTAACATACGCAATGTACTAGATGACGTTTCCATGTGAGACAACTTTTACACTGGTGCGGGGACGCGTTGTCACGTGTACTTCTTAATTTCGTGGGCTTTTTCTGTTATTGACTTTTTAACAGCGAAGCTGTTCAAGCTCGGCGTAAAATGGACCGCGTACACTCTAAGAACAGTTTACACCCTTTGTCGTGCCCCTGCTGCCACACAACGATAATCGTCATCTGCCTTGATGCGTTCCTTTCTTTAACGCTGCGAGCCCGGAACTTTCCAGGAACGAACGGCACGCGCGTTATCAGAAGGGCACTCCAAAGGGTGTGAACTGTTCTATGCTGATAACGCGCGTGCCGTTCGTTACTGAAAAGTTCCGGGCTCGCAGCGTTAAAGAAAGGAAACTCATCAAGGCAGATGACGAGTATCGTTGTGGCAGAAGGGGCACGCCAAAGGGTGTAACCTGTTCTTACACTCTTAGAAAAATTTACACCCTTTGGGGCTTATTTTGTCCCACAACGATAATCGTCATCTGTCTTGCCCGCGTTTCCTTTCTTTAACGTGGCGAGCCCGGTACTTCCCAGTCACGAACGGCACGCACGCAGACGCACGTTATCAGTGTGACGCAGCATTCTCGACAGGAAAGTAGCGAGCGCCGAGTTTTCAAGAAAGGAAACGCAAGCTATAGGCAGATGACGATTATTGTTGTGGGACAAATATACACCCCAAAGGGTGCAACCGTTTTAAGAGTGTAGAGTGTATCACAATACTCCACCGGCGCCTACCGACGGAGACACTGCGCGCCGCCAGTTTCGCCGCCGCGCCGAGGTCTGCGCAAGCACCGTGATAATGGCTAGGAATGCACATGCGCTTGACCTTGGAAAAGGATATGAAAGCGTGTGCTCGGCGGCGCTTGGTCAGTTAACGCCATACACTCTAAGAACAGTTTACACCCTTTGGCTTGCCCCTTCTGCCACACAAAAATAATCGTCATCTGCCTTGATGCGTTTCCTTTCTTTATCGCTGCAAGCCCGGAACTTTCCAGTGACGAACGGCACGCGCGTTTTCAGAAGGGGCACTCCAAAGGGTGTAAACTGTTCTATGCTGATAAAGCGCGTGCCATTCGTTACTGGAAAGTTCTGGGCTCGCAGCGATAAAGAAAGGAAACGCATCAAGGCAGATGACGATTATTTTTGTGTGGCAGAAGGGGCAAGCCAAAGGGTGTAAACTGTTCTTAGAGTGTAGGGCCGGCCTAGGAATCTTCATACTTCTCCGCACCAGTATAAAAGCGGTCTCGCAAGGAAACGTCCAGTACTATCAGCGTCAAATGAAACTTGAACAGCGGAGCGCGTGGCCCAAGCATAAGTGAAGATATAGCGCGCACTGATCATCACCATTGACAGGCGCGCACATCCGGTTTGGCAGAACTGCGCGATCCCCCTCTAGTGAAATAATCTCGCTTCTGTTCTGGTTCTTACATTTGAAAGGGAGAAAATGAAGCTGAAATATTGCAGCTTACGGCGAGTCTTGTCGCACAGATCGCCGAAACCACAAGTGCTGTCGGCGCGAACAACGGTGAGCGAGGTGGCTAGATTCGACCGCGCCTCATTTTTATTTTAGAGCGAAAGCTTTACTACGCCAGCCCGCGAGCCATCTCGGCACGTCAGACTCTGGAGTTTTGCAAGACGCGTAGCGCGACCTGCCGGTGCGAAGAGGCAGTAATTGAGTAGTGCGAAGCCCGACTCCCTGTCGACTCCCTTGCTAAGTTGCCTATGCAGCTAGCGACTGCGAAACAACGATTTAACTAGATTTTGGTCCACATTGCGAGTGTTTTGCGCATTTAACACCCAGACAGAGAGCTATGAATTTCTCCGCTAGTCGGACGCTCCGTCGAATAGGTGTTCTGTGGCTGAACTGCTAGAAGCGAGTTTGGGCTTCCGCACGCGGGCGGGCTAGGGCGGAATGGACGGGCGGATCGACCATGTACGGGCCCCTGCGCTTGCTGGCTGATGGAGGAAACGGCAGAAACCTCGATAGCTCCGCGCGCTACGAAGAAACGCCGCAATCGACGCTACTGTTGTGTTGTAAATTGCCATGAACGTGAAGGACTGAATAACAACGTTCAGTTTTACCGGATTTCCATCGCGATCATATGAAGGGGAAATGCGAGAGCGCTGTATACGGGCCGTTCAACGTGTTGGGTAATAGAATTACTTGCATTCCCCACAACACAGCGGCTCGCATGAGAAAGTGCGACAAATTTGTTCTTCTGTAATTGTGTTGCGTAGCCCTGACGGAGGACCGCGGCAACCAAGCGAAAACTCAAGAATCTGCAGCCGCCACTTCGTTGGCAACAGAAAAAACAAGGTTACGAACCATCCTGTGTATGTGCCATCGATATTTCCACCTGTTAACAGAAGTCCGCCTCCGCTTGACTCAACAAGTGGAACGGAGATTTGGCTCGTCAATTTAACCAAACATTTTGGTTCGCTTATGAATTCAAAATCCTGTTCTAGAGCATCGTTGTATCGCGAGCTCATTTCTAGTTTCGGTATTTTGTATGTCCTGCGCCGATACAACAAGCATGTTTCGCAATGTGCTGAGCCTGCTCGACTGCGTCTTTCACATGTGAGCAATAAAGTTGCTGTAGGAGCACTGGATGAGTAATTGCGAAGTAACGCACGTGTGTAAAAAAAAAAAAATGTCGCGTTTATTTGCATATATATGTGCGCGTGTGTTGCTTGAAGCGTCTGCGGAAAGACCAAAGGTACTGCGCGATGATGTAGCTCCTGCGAGCCAGAAATATGCGGCGCGCCGGTACTGTAGGAAGCTTATACTTTCGTTATGTTCGCACGCTGTTTGCTGCCATGGTAAACGTTTGCAGTTTGCTGCCCTGAAAAAGGTTATGAAAGGATTTACTCTCTGTAAATAATTGCGAGAAAAAACATTGTGCTCAGGACATTTTCAATAGGAACCAATTTGAAATGCTTATAGTTTTATGCTGATATGCCTATAAACAAACCTGATACTCTCTGTACTTGCGAGCTGCAGCACGCCGAAAAAAAACACATGAGACTTCTTTATATTGTACATGTACTTCGCCCTGATGAGCTTCCTCCCTTACCGAAGCGTTGATGGGCGGAAGCTTTGCAGGTCCTTGATTTTTAGGAAACCGTGTCTCAACACAACCGAAAGAAGAGGGTCCATTGTGGCCTATGCACCTTCGCTTGCGGACATCTCTTTTTGCACTACTCAGTTCGTACCACTCCGTGGTTCGTACCAAGGCTGCGATGGGGGCGCTGGTGACGGGTTTTTCCCATCGCATCGCCGTCGATAACAGAAAAAGGAGGAAAGCAAGAACAAGAGCTCGCCATGCAATAGGCTACATAAACATAGGGCGGCAGAAGAAAGGAAAAGTGGGCAGAGATTGAGGAGCAGTTACATAGAGAACAAATAGGGGTGTATGCGGTTACAGAAACGCACCTTAGAGACTCAGAAGAGCCGCCAGTTATTGAGAATTATGTATGGGAAGGGTGCAACAGAACTAAGTCGGAAAGAAAGGGAGGGGGAGTCGGAATGCTCATCCATCAGGGAGCCAAATGGAAAAGAGTAAATTCACAATGTCAAGAGCATCTTTGGTTATCAGGTACAATGAGTGGGAAAGAAACTTGGCTTGGAGTTACGTATTTGTGGACCGGAATAAATTGCACAGAGAAGAATAAAGAGTTAGTGGAATGCATAAGCGCTGATATTAGGGGTTTCGGGAATGGTGCTGAGATAGTCCTATTAGATGACATGAATGCCCACATACAGGATTTAGATGGCTATACCGACAATAACGGGAAGTCAATGCTAGACCTTTGCGAGCAACATAACCTCGTGATAGTGAATACAGGGCCTAAGTGTGAAGGACAGATCACGTGGGAAGTGGGCAACCGGCAATCGACCATTGATTACTGTCTGATGACAGAAGGAATTCATGATAAGTTGAGAGAAATGGTCATCGATGAGGAAGGGTTTAGCAGCATAGGGAGTGACCATAAACGCATCATTTTGAAAATGGGATATGTAGTTGGGAAAGAGAGCAACGAAAGCAAAATGGCCAGTCCAAATTTGAACGCTGAACAAATAGCAAATATAGTCACTAGAGTGGAGGAAGAAATTGGCAAGTCGCCAAGTAAGGGGTGTGAATATGGTGAGCTTCTAAGTGTAGTAACGACAGAAATACGGAAAGAGAAAGAACATGTTCATTGGAAAGGAAAAAAGAAACCGAAAAGCTGGTGGAGCAAGGAGATACGAGAAGCGATCGCCGAACGACAGAAAGCATCTCGAGAGCACAGGCAGGCAAAGAAGGCGCAGTTGCCACAGGATGAAGTAACCAGTAAATGGGAAATATACCGGGAGAAAAAGTCTATGGTACAAATACTGGTGCAAGCAAAATTAAAAGGTGAAAGTGAAAGTTGGTTGTCAGAAATACGTGAGAAAAAGAAGGCCGCACCTAGAATATTTTGGAATCACATAAAATTATTAGGCAGGAAGTCAACAACAATACAACAACATATCCTAGACGAAGATGAAAACAGACTGGAAGGAGAAGCAGCAATAAATTACATCCAAAAAGTAACAGCCGAATCTTTCCAAGGCAAGGACGAGGTTGTATTTGAAGAAAAAAAGAGCATGAAAGAGACCCAAGGGGGAAAGGAGCTAGTGCTTACAAATTTAAACTGGAAGAAAGCGGAAGAGAAAATTCCTAAGCGCACAGCCACAGGGCTAGACGAGGTTCCCGTTAGGCTGATAAATGAACTGGGACCAAAAAGTAAGGAAGCTCTCGTGAAAGCAGTTGAAAAAACTTTAAAAGATAGACGAATATCAGACAGTTGGCGACAAAGTAGAATGAATTTAATTTATAAAGGTAAGGGGGAGAAAGACAGAATTCACTCGTATAGACCGTTGACCATTACATCGGTAATATACAGGCTAGCAATGCAGGCAATCAAATTAAAGCTTCAAGCATGGGCAGAAAATAATGGCATTTTGGGAGAGCTTCAGAATGGCTTTAGAATAGGTAGGCGTTTGGATGATAACTTGTTTGTTCTTACTCAGTGTATTGAAATATCAAAAGCAGAAAGCAGACCGTTGTATGTGGCCTTTTTGGACATTACAGGAGCATACGACAACGTAGACCGCAGCATTTTGTGGGATATTCTGGAAGGGGAAGGCTTAGGTAACGATTGTATACAGCTTTTGAGAGAGATTTACCTAGAAAATACTGTCTGCGTTGAATGGGAAGGGATGAGGAGCGCAGAGAAAGTTCATATCAACAAGGGACTGAGGCAGGGGTGCCCTTTATCCCCGCTGGTGTTTATGATGTACATGGTGAGGATGGAGAGGGCGCTAGAAGGAAGTAATATCGGGTTTAATCTCTCATACAAACAGGCAGGTACAGTAATAGAGCAGCAACTCCCAGGTTTATTTTATGCGGACGACATTGTGTTGCTCGCAAACAAGCAAAGTGATTTGCAACGTCTGGCTAATATCTGTGGACAGGAAGGCAACAATTTAGGTTTGAAATTTAGTGTTAGAAAATCAGGTGTTATTGTATTCAATGAAAACAGTGAACAGACAGTGGAGATACAGGGCCAAGAAATACCTCGGGTAACAGAGTATAAATACCTTGGTATATGGATAAACGAAGGCAACAGATATATGGAAACACAGGAAAAAACCATAACAGTCAAGGGGAAGAGAAATGCAGCCATAATGAAGCACAGAGCGCTATGGGGATACAATAGGTACGAGGTCCTCCGAGGTATGTGGAAAGGGGTAATGGTTCCAGGACTTACTTTTGGAAATGCGGTTGTTTGCTTTAAATCAGGGGTACAATCAGGACTCGACGGGAACCAAAGGTCAGTGGGTCGCCTCGCATTGGGCGCTCACGGGAAGACTACAAATGAAGCTGTGCAAGGGGATATGGGCTGGACTAGTTTTGAAGTGAGGGAAGCTCGCAGTAAAATTGAGTATGAAGAACGGCTGAGGAATATGGAGGAAAGTAAATGGGCTGGGAGAGTGTTCAGGTATCTGTACAGGCAAAACATTGATTCACAGTGGAGGAAAAGAACTAGGAAGCTTACCAGCAAGTATGCGGCCTGTGGGGTGGGCAACACAGCAACAAAGAAGGTCAAGCGGAAAGTCAGAGAGGCTGAATTAATCTCATGGGTGGCGGCAATGGAAAAGAAACCTGCCATGAGTAACTACTTAAGGGGAAAAAACGAAATTAGGAAAGAAACCATTTATGATAACTCAAAGGGAAGCTCATTACTTTTCGAAGCGAGATCGGGATGCCTTAGAACACGCACCTATAAAGCGAGATATAAGAAGGAAGAAGAAGCATGTGCTTGCTGCGGTAAAGCTAGGGAAACGACGGAGCATATTTTATTAGAATGTGAAGACGTCTATCCAGCGGTCGATTTAGGCACCACTGGCCTCCTTGAAGCCCTTGGGTTCAGCGGGAGCAGTGGTAAAGCAAACAGGTCCGCAATAGACATCAGTAAGAGGCGATTGGAGGATTGGTGGAAGAAAAGAAGGGAAACGACAAAAGACGGAGACGTACAAAAGCACAGTTCGCAATAGGGTATCAGAAAATTTGGACGTGGTAGTTCATAGTGTTTTTTTTTTTTTCATTGGTTAATCTAGGTAGGATATTAGGCAGCATAGTAGCAAGAGCTTGGTGGCGCAAGCCACCGCCCCGTTCCAAAGGGGACGCTCATGACATCCATCCATCCATCCATCCATCCTAAAGCCCCTTGATAATTTGAAAGTAGCGACACTCTCCTCCTCACGGCGCTTTCCTCCTCGATTCTCCTCGCCCGCCCGCTGCGCACGGCACGCTATTCCTCCTGGGCTCCCGCGGACGGGCCGCAGGATTCTATGGAGGCGTGTTATATTGGGCCAGTTGCGCGCCCCAGTGGGGTTGAAAATTTTGAGAAATGCTAATAACAGCATCGATAATGCTGGAGGCAACGTTTATGAGGAGGTTGGTTTTTTCTTGAAGCCGTATGAACGGGGTATACTGATTTAAAGGGAGCTTTGAGGCGAGTTCTATACTCCAGACAATTTTTCTGCCATATGGTCAGATGCTTTACTTCGTGCGTCTGGTATAGTATTGCTTGTGACACATCCCTTTGTGTGTGGCTTATTAAGCGAAAGCCTTAGACCTCTGTTTCAAGGTTCCATTGTGAGCTACAGAAAATATCACGTGACCGAAGGAAGGCGGGAAGCGAACCAAAGCATGTGCAGCCGCGTATAAGAGATGATTAATGATTACCAAAGTAATGATTGATTACTGATTGGATTGTTGTTCATGCACCCTAATCCACCCCAATCGGTCTTAATACCCTTTCATCAACACTTCACCTTAATCCACCATAATCTGCCTTAATTCTCCTCCACGCACCTAAATCTTTACTCATGCATCTTAATCCTTCGTAATGCACTCTAATCCACCTTAATCTTCTTTAATACACTCTAATCAACCTAATCCTCCCTAATCCACCTTATGTCAACCACTAATGATTCATTAATTAACTTGGGTAATCATTCTCTCATACAGGGTGGACATGCTCTGGGTCCCCTCTGGCCTTCCTTGGGTCACGTGGTACGTCCAGTTTAGAACGCGACCTTGAAACATAAAGATCTAAAGGCTTTCGCCTTAAAACTTAAAAAAAAGCTCAATTTTGACTAGTGAACGCTCATCACCTACAATACTACGGGGATACTTGCCACTAATTTTTTCAGGGCGCAAAGCAGAATCAATAATACTGCGCTTCCGACTGAATAACAACAGTTAGCGACGCGCGAAGTGGTGGAGCCACCTCAGAATATTAAGCATACTGAGGACAACCGCAACAAAAACGCTGGTGAGCAGGCCGGAAGAATGATAAAAAAATGCAGCATTACGGGATGCTTTGCTACGAGCTATAAGAAAGACTCCTCGGCTCGCAAACAGCGCTGTCCTTTGTCAGAACAAAGTTGCTTCGGCCAATGTCATGCAGCCACTGCTTCCTACGCAAGCCGTTACGCTTTCGTTGTGGTATTATAAAAACGGCATAACCATCTTCAGGCTTCTTGCTGCAGTTATATGCGCAACAGCCCGGCAAAGCGCTAGCACATAGACCAGAAACACTGCGCACAACGTTCGCTACGCCGAGCTAAAGCACCGAGCCAGCCGTGCTCAGGAGGAAAATGGCGCGAACGAAAAAGAAAAACACAAGCAAAACGCAAGAACCGCGCGTTTCCAAGGGGAACGGCAGGGAGACCAATCGTCGTGCAGAAAAACGGGGGCAAAACTGGTTGCCGTGGGGGGGACACGCAAGGGGCGAGGAGGAGGCGAGGATGTCGCGCGGCGGCGGCAGAGTTCAAAGAGTGGCGGTACTTTCAAATTATCAAGGGACTTTAGTTTTTCCGCAGCGCTGCCTGGGCAGAGTCTGAGGTCTATGCCATATAGTACTGTAGCCGTGGCCGACGAACGACCTTGAGCCGCCGTTGTCTAGCACCGCCGCAGCCGCGCTCCATGGATGGATGGCGGCTACACCCTTTGTAACGGGCGGCGGCTGGCGCCACCTAGCCTTTTGCTCCCCCTCCTATTTTTTTCCCTTCATATCCCCTTCTCATTAAACTAGTTTTCACTCGCCTCCTCCCCCCAAAATAATTATCTAAAATAGTATAGAAAACATTAGCTCCCCGATTTATGGTATTATCTCTCCCTTGTCTTCCTCCACCAATCCTCTAGCCTCCCCTTCGTTACTGCCACTCTTTTCTCGTCTATTTGCCCTCGTTCCCCGGGAAAACCTAATGCCCCTTCCATATCTGTCACTGTTCCCTCAGCCAGAGTCGGGCGAAGGTCTGTGCATCTCAGCACTATATGCTCTGTGGTCTCGATTTCGGCTCCGCAAGCTGTGCACAAAAGGTCCACGTCTTCAAATTTAGTCCTGTATGTTTTCATTCTCAAAAACCTCGTCCTAGCTTCGAATAATAGTGAGCTGCCCCACGAGTTATCAAATAAGAGCTCTCTTTATCTCCTTTGTGTCCTATACATAGATAGCACTGGCTTTCCGAGCATTCTTTCTTCCCACATTTTTCTTTCCGTCTCCTTCACCTCCTTTCCCACACTAGAACCATGTTGGACTCCCTCCCTCGGCTGTAGGTATCTAATCCTCAGCTTCCTAGTTTTGAGTGTCCACTTTGTGTTCAAACTTTTCATGTATAGATATTTGTACACTTTTCCCCCCCACCTTTTTTCCCCAAGTGCTGGCAGTCTCTGTTCATATTTTAGCTTACTTATTGCATCTCTACCTTCGAATGACGTCCATCCAATGTCCCCATGCACTCCCTCATTAGGGGTGTTCCCGTGCGCTCCTAAGGCCAACCTGCCTACACTTCTCTGTCTTGTTTCCATGCATGCCTGAACTTCCGATTTCATGCACAGTACTGAATTTCCGAATGTGAGGCCAGGTACCATAACCCCTTTCCATACCCCTCTAACCACCTCGTACCTATTATAGTTCCATACGCCTTGTGTTTCATTACAGCTGAGTTCCTTTTAACTTTTTCAATCATAATTTTTTCCTGTTCTTCCAAGTGCTTTTTGCCCTCGTTTAGCCATATGCCCAAATACTTGTATTTTTCAACATGATCAATCTTAGTGCCTTGTATTTCCAATTGTTCCTCCCTTTCTTCATTGTATACTATTATCCCAGACTTCTCTCTACTGAATTGCAGTCCGAATTTTTCTCCCTCCTCTCCACATATGCTCATTAGTTCCTGTAGCCCTACTCGGGTGTCAGCAAGCAGTACAATATCATCTGCATACATCAGTCCGGCTAGTACTTGAGCTACCTTCTGCCCTTCCAGCATATAGCTTATGTCGGTTCCTATTGTGCTCTGTTCTAGCCTCTTTTCCATTTGGCTCACGTAAATCATAAAAAGCAGGGGCGACAATGGACAGCCCTGTCTGAGACCTCTTCTTATTTTAGCTGGCTTTGTAGTTTCCCCCTCCCATGTTATCTCTACCTCATTAACTGTATAAACTTGCTGTAAGAATCCAAGCACCTTTCTATCTAGACCATATTCCTTGAACTGGCTCCATAACTTTTCACCGTTTACATTATCACAGGCTCCTCTAATGTCTAAAAAAGCTATCCATAGCGGTTTCTGCCTGGCTGCCGCTATCTCTATGCACTGTGTTATAACAAATAAATTATCATCTAGCCTTCTGTTCCTTAAAAATCCATTCTGCAGCTCTCCCAAGATCTCTTCACGTTCTGCCCATTCCTCCATTCTCATTTTCACCATCTGCATTGCTACTCTGTATATGACTGATGTGACAGTTATTGGCTTGTAGGATTTAATGTTGTCTTTGCCCCCCCTTACCTTTGTAAACTAATATCATTCTGCTTGATTTCCAGCCCTGTGGAACACCTCCCCCTACAACTATTTGTTCAATAAGTTGTCACAATTTTAATTTACTTTCTGGCCTAATATGTATATCAATTTCCTAGGTATGTCATCAGTTCCTGTCGTTGTTCCCACGGGGACCTTGTGTTCCATTCTGTCCCATTCCTTGTTCATTGTTCTCGATTTCTCTACCCTCTGGCTCTGCAAATGCTGCCTCTATTGTTAACCTAATATATTCCTGAGCTTCCTCTCCCTCTACCTTTGTTCCTTCTGGTGTGGTCATTGAGTGCTGAACCCCTCTGTCTTCTTACTCTGTTGCCTTATGTGTTCCCAAAACTTCTTAGAGGCATTTCTGTCTTTCTTTCGTATCTCTAACAACCACTGTACCCCAACTTTTGCTATCTTGGCTTGAATTAATGCCGATGATTCTCTTTTCATTGCAAGGTAATTCTCCCATTTTGTCTCCACCTCTTCTGGTGGGGCTCCCCTTTTCTCTGCTGCTCTGTGTTTTCTGCACGCATCTTTGCGTTGCTCTATGCCCTCCTTAACTTCTCGGTCCCACCAGCTTTTCGGTTTGTTTTCCCTGCTTACTTCCTAGTTCCCTAATCTGTCCTTTCTCTAGCTCTCGTTCAAAAATACACATTAACTCGTCGTATGTCCATGCCCTTTGCGGTTGCTTGGATTGGCGATATGTTTTCAATGTTTTTCGCCACTTCTTGTAGCTGCCTGTCATTCAGTTTCCTCATACTTTTTCTTTCTTTAGTTTCTATCAGTGGTACTGTCTTTCCAAAACTGATTTTGATTCGTTTGTGATCACTCCCCAGGCTTTTTGTACCTTCATCAATTTCCATACCTGCCAACCGTTCACAGAGCTTGTGGGACATTAGGCAGTAGTCGATTGTCGAGTGGGAGATATTTCTTTCCCATGTTATCTTCCCGTCGCATTTAATTTCAGTATTAACTATTACAAAATCATGGGCCTCACAAAAATCTACTAACATCTGCCCTGTTGCATCTGTCGCCCCGTCAAAGTATTCCAAATGTGCATTCATGTCCCCTAGGATGATTATCTCCCGTTTCATAGCTAACTCCCTGATGTCCTTGGCCATACATTTGAAATGTTTTGCATTCTCCTCTTTCGACTCATTCCCCCCCCCCCCATTCGGAAAGTCCCCCGAAAAAAAATATAATAAAAAAAAATGCGCTCAGACGTGCGCTGCTGCATTGAAACTCTACTGGTACGTAGCTTGACGTCGGTGCGGTGCCGAAAACGTGCGTAGCGTAAGACCGCAACTCCATTTTAAAAGAGAAAGCGGCCAGAACATCGTCCGAGTTGTCCGGACTGCACCGTGAGCCTGGTAGTTGCCGCCTTTCATGAATGGCTCGCTAATTTAACTAAAAACCCGTGCGTTACACTTGGGCAACTCCACTTTAAAAGAGAAAGCGGCCAGGGCATCGTCCGAGTTGTCCGGACTGCACCACGAGCCTGGTAGTTGCCGCCTTTCATGAATGGCTCGCTAATTTAACTAAAAACCCGTGCATTACACTTGGGCGACACTTAAGTGCATCACGTTGCTGACGTCTTTTTTGCAGCGTCGGTCCTCACTTGCTGGTGGTGGCAGCGCGTTCCTGACTACACGTACTCGTAGGGCGCGGCAACACTGGGTCGATACGAGACCGACAAGACGCTCACTCCAATGATTGACCGACTATTGTGCGTCACTGAAACCATTTTATCATACCAGGTCGACAACGACGCAACCGACGAGCGCGAGTTGTACTGCGACAGGCGTTCTTGTCGAAGGCACCGGCAAAATCAGCGTGCCGACCATCGTTCGACCGAACCCCGTGCGACCGGCCGTCGAACCGACAGCACAATAGCGGCAGCGACTCCGCTTGCATATCAGGGTGTCTACCAAGTTGACATTTCCAAATTCCCTGAGTTTTCCAAGTTTTCCCTGAGTGCCTTTGCAATATTCCCTGAGTGATGCAGAACTATGTTTTATGTCAAGACGGACTGAAACCATTATTTGCGGATACTGTCACTCTCTAGTAAGCATAGGAAAAAAAAAATTTTAAAAAGAACGACTTAATCCAATCTGAATACTAAGGAGTAGTGTTTATGTTATTCAAAAAGAGAATAAAGGGAGGGGTTAGTAAAATGCACAGCAAATAAAATGTCTTTAAATATACGCAAATGAAGTCGGACATTCTCAAATACGAATAAAAAGAAGATACATATAGAAGCAAATATTTTCAAATATGAGCTATTTCCATCAACTGATAGCAAGCTCAGTGGTATGAGGCCCGAACTTTGTCACAATTGGGACACTCTCACAACAGCTCGTAAGTCAACCTCAACTGCCCTGACATATACTCTCAGCCCGCCCACAACACCTCATTGTTGTGTTTCACTGTTTTAAAGAGTTTATATTAGTTTGGATAAGGGACACCTGCATCTCGGCATCAGCCAACACTTTGCTTTTTGAGCTCAAGCTCCTTCAAAATGGCGGCAGCGCGCTTCCTTTCCCGATCATTACTCAATGCATAGGTGCTTTGTTTTTGTCTTCCTTCCGCCACTCGTTCGTCCCTCGGACCATTTGAAGCATCTTCTTGGTCAGTTGCGCAGTTCACGTCCGATTTTTTTAACTCCCTAGGGGCTACGAAAACATCCGAAAAATCGGCCATGCAGTTGGAAAAAATAAATGGTTGTCATTTACTGCCCTTAAAGGCTCGAACCGCCACAGGCACATTCGAAAAGGATCTGAAGGCCTGCCGGTACACGTATTAGGCATATAGGTGCCCGTACTGTTACAGGAAATACCGGGTGCATGCGTGCATAATTAAGGAATACATACTGTGTCCCGTGGCAATAGCCCCTTTCCACGCTTATGCTTCACTGCAATACATTTGCGTATGCTTCAAGTAACATTTCTGTACGGAGGCGAAGTTGACTTTCGGGAACCGGCATTATGCAACGCACCGTGCTTTCCAAGCTTCTGAGCCAATCGCGAGGACCACAACGGCGGAATCCGTGCCATTGCTGACAGTAGCGAATTCTTTCAATAAAAAAAAAATTACCGACGATTACGTTACTTCCTAATGCGAAATTTGAGCGCAGCAAATAAGCTGTTTCACCTTTTGGATAGATTGAGGCAAAGAAATCGAGCAACACATGTATGCGCTATCACATAATTTTTTTTTTATTTTTCACACGTATTCCTTTAACAAAGACTCCACTAACAGTTCTTGACAGTCATGAAGGAAGCTTTGTGGTCGGAGAAATAGACTGATATATGTTCGACTTGGTACACCAATGCTTGATTCTCAAAGACGAGATCTATACAAGTGCCTCGCGAGGTTGTCACAGCCGTGGGGGAAGCAGAGGCTAAGCGCCGCCGCCGAGAAGACCCTGCCGTTCGCGCCGCCGAAGCGGAGGCTCATCGCCGCCGTCGAGAGCAACCAGCAGTAAGCGAGGCTGAAGCAGAAGCTCATCGCCGCCGCCGAGAAGACCCTGCAGTTCGCGCCGCCGAAGCGGAGGCTCATCGCCGCCGTCGAGAGCAACCAGCAGTAAGCGGAAGCGGAGGGGGGCGGCGGAGGGGGGCGGCGACACCCAGCGGCAAACGATGGGGGCAGAAGCGCGCGCAGCAAGCGGACAACACGATAAAGGGAGGAGGGAAGAGATAGCAGCGACTGACTGATGCCGCTGACGGCGATAGTGAGTCAACCCCAGCTATCCGCCACACAAGAACAGGGGGGGGGGGAACCCTTTCCTCCTCTTTCTGCATGGCGGCGACGGTGTTCTATGCAGTCACGTTATCTTGACTCTCTAGCGGCGTCAGCGGCATCCAGCGGTATCAGTCGGTCGCTGCTAGCGCTGGGGGGATGAAAGGGGGGCGGAGCTGGTTACGAGGCCGACGACGACGCCGACGACGACGACGCGAAACCCAGGAACGGACGCCAAAGAGCTGCGCTCTAAAACACGGCACCCAACGGCAAGAAGCTTCACAGCAAATGCCGAAGCAGCTAGGCCTAGCGTTGCCGCAGTGGTGGCTACGGCTGCCAGCGGATCTGCGTGCGAGAGCGCCGGTTCGAGGCGGCGAGGTAATCGAAATGGCAGCGGTGGTGGCTTTGATTAATGCCGTTTCGCACCTGCTGTCACGGCATAACTTCCGGAAAATCGGACGGTAAAGAGTTCTTGCGTCCGAAATTTCAGACGTTCTGATACATTGACTCTAAGGCGTACGTGGTGGTGCCGCATGGCCGTCCAAGTTATCGGGAATCCGGAAAGTCGGTCGTTGACAGCACACTGTCAAGTCCTCCAGCCGACGACAGGGTGTCAAAGACGATTCATTACGATTCCTGTCTGTTACTCACGCCAGCATTACCGCGATCGACTTTCGACCCTTTCAATAAAATTACAGCTAATTTTCCCTGATAGAGGCACAAATTCCCTGAGTTTTCCCTGAGTTTTTCCAGACTACTCAAAATCCCTGAGAATTCCCGGTCTTCCCGGTTGGTAGACACCCTGTATAATAAATATATACTTAGTCGTGCTCGAAATGATTCATACACGCCTACCAAGTTGAAATGCACAAGCTTTAACGTACCCTCTCAAGCCGTGCCCACGAAGTTTGAGCGAATGTCGGTTCTGTTCAGCGAGGGTTAACCTGGCACCGTCGAGTTCGTGCACTCGCTACCAGCGGACCTGGACTGAAATGTAAGCAGTTAGGTCGAACGAAACTGCTTTTATAGTTCAATTCTGGCCTTAGCGATTTGAAATCAGCTACACTTCACTTCGCACGGCGCGTACACACTAAGCGGTAAGCGGCGACACAGCGCTGTGCCAACGTCTGTACGTCACCGTACCTACAGGCTGTCGGCCGCATTCGCTACGTATATGGGTGGGCCTGTACGTGTTGCTTTGCCGACACATTTTTCAATTTCAGAGAGGCACTGTTTAGATCTGCGTCAAGCGGCAAACAAGAGACGGTGTATTGATTATACAGCATCATCAACAACTGCCTCGCTCATTTATACCAACGCCGTGTGAGCGATGGCATCCACGCGTTTTCGTGAGAGAACATGGCCTACAAATGAGCACTTATGCGAGCACAGTTTTCTCTAATAATGCTCTATGGCACGCTAAAACTGTTATGATGGAGTTAAAGAAAAGCGAGAATGAGTTAATTAACAGCCCGTAATATATGTATCTGGATCACAGTTGCCGTTGTTTGAGTGGTTCGGCCGCTCATACTGACTCGTCTCAGGGTGTAAAACATGGCACATATGCGCAGATATGCACGTTTTGCTACATTTTGACACTATTTCATATCAGCGATGGACCTTTTCCACAATATTTGACGATAACAACGACCTGCGGCTGTATATGTCGATGTAATCCGACGCAGAAGGCTGCGCTCGAAGACTTTTTGAATATGCGAAACGTCTAAGTAATGTGTAAAAAGAATACAAAAAGTGATGTCCAAGTGCAGAAATCAGTGATACATTCCATGGCAGCCGTGCTGCCAAACGGAACTCAGCCTGCCTTTATCGGCTGCACCGTTTGCAGAACAGCGCACTCAGGCCTGCTCACCAAGTAGTCATCGAGTGCTATATGGCTTCAAGAACGACATGCTGTCCCGAAGAAGCTATTAATAATGATTCGCGATCCAAGAAACGCACAACTGACGCGCACTGAACGTGGGCGCAGGCACACAAATCAACTGGCGAAAGCCCCGGGACCCTTCCAAAACGTTTTCAGCGGCATGCGGTAGAGGGCAGCACTGGAAAATGAAAAAGGCGGATTCCCGTCGCAGGTTGACGCGAAGCAGCGAACATGATCAGATGATCAGATCGCTGATTACAATAGGCGGTGGTTCTTGGATGGAATAGTATTCACAGTTTAAACCGCAGCTAGTGCAATTAAAGTCTCTCCATCGACGCGAAAGTTAACAAAGCTAAAAAACATAGCGTCACTTCCACCCGAAACAGGAAGCTGCAGCTACGTAAGTTCTGTTTGACGCCGGAAGTAAAGGGAGTGAGTGGGAGAGGAGCGTGGAAGAGGAGGGTAGGTTGGTGGTACTTAACCTGGTTGGCGGAAACGTATATGGAGGGGTTTTACACCAGATGTGCTTCGCTGGGGTAGAGGGAGAGGATGTGTCGCCTCGCGGGGGGGGGGGGGGGCATATATATATATGTGCTTCGCCTCAGTGTATTTAGTTGTTATGGAGGCGCGAAAGGGACACAACAATGACAGAACGAAGTGAGGAAGAGACAACGCGCCCAAGAGACACCAGAATAACGCGCCGCACGACTCGAGAATCGTCCTAACGAAGATGTGGCTAGAAGAAGTTGTGCCACGTCCGGGAGTGGCTCTTCATCTTCATCTGTGGAAGAGACTGCTTTGAGTTCTCGAGAGCGTCGAAATGAGACGCTGTGTAGATGACGTGCTGAGGAAACGGAGGAAGAACGTGCAAGAAGACTTGAGACACTGCGGCTCACCGATGCAGCTAAACGAGCTCGCTTGCAGTCTGTGGCAACCGAAGAAGAACCTTGAAGCTCAGACCACAAGCGTAGCCATGCAGCTCTTGCTTTCGCAATTCAACTAGGGTTAATCAGAGCTAAACCACAGGCAATTTTTTCATTTTCTCCCTTTCAAATGTAAGAACCAGAACAGAAGTGAAATTATCGCACTAGAGGGGGATCGCGCAGTGCGGCCAAACCGGATGTGCACGCCTGCCAATGGTGATGACTGGACAGCGCGCACTACACCTTCACTTGTGCTTGGGCCACGCGCTCCACTGTTCATGTTTCAGTTGACGCTGATAGTACATTGTGTATGTTATGAATGTGCAAAACTGGGCCTTGGTCTTGCAACGGTTCGGAAAGTGAACCGTTACAAGATCTCACTACCTCACGTTTGATAAGGACCAAAGATGCATGCCAAGAGTTGCATCTGAAGCGCCGAGCAGAAAAGCACAAACGCTTGTTCCCAGTGCCCGTATTTCATGAGGTTTGCGTAAAGATTGATGCAATGCTTGGTGCACAGGAACATTGTCATGGTCAAATTCTCGCATTGGGCGCTCACAGCAAGATTGCAAATGGAGCTGTGCAGGGTGATATGGGCTGGACAAGTTTTGAAGTGAGGGAAGCTCACAGTAAAATTGATTATGAAGAACAACTGAAGAGTATGGAAGAAAGTAAATAGGATGCGAGAGTGTTGAGCTATCTGTACAGCAAAACATTGATTCACAGTGGAGGAAAAGAACTAGGAAGCTTACCAGCAAGTATGGAGCCTGTAGGGTGAGCAACACAGCAACAAAGAACGTCAAGTGGAAAGTCAGAGAGGCTGAAATAATCTCATGGGTGGCGGCAATGGAAAAGAAACTTGCCATGAGTAACTACTTAAGAGGAAAAAACGAAATCAGGAAAGAAACAACTTATGATAACTCAAAGAAAAGCTCATTACTTTTCGAAGCGAGATCAGGATGCTTTACAATACGCACCTATAAAGTGAGATATAAGAAGGAACAAGAAGCATGTGCTTGCTGCAATAAAGCTAGGGAAACGACGGAGCATGTTTTATTAGAGTGTGAAGACATCTGGCCAGCGGTCGATTGAGGCACCACTGGCCTCCTTGACACCTTTGGGTTCAGCGAGAACAGTGGAAAAGTAAACATGTCCTCAATAGAGATTAGTGAAAAGCGATTGGAAGATTGGTGGAAGTAGGGAAATGACAAAAAAACGGAGACTTACGAAAGCAAAGTTCACAATACGGGGTCAGAAAATTTGGTTGTGGGAATTCATCGTGTTTTTTCTTTCTTTTTTAACCTAGGTAGGACATTAGGCAGTATAATAGCAAGAGCTTGGTGGCGCAACCCACCGCCCCATTCCAAAGGGGACGCTCATAACATCCATCCATGCATCCATCCATACTGCAAAAGAAGAGGCTGCGCATCGTGAAGCTGGACCAGCTAGACTTGCTGCGATGTGGGAGAAACAATGGCAACAACGGGCCGATCTGACCTACTTGGACAGAGAGGCCGAAGCCGGTGGCGACTACGCGAAGACCCAGAATATGCCAGTCAAGAGAGAGCCAGGATTGCTGTGAAGCATCCGACAATTACGCCAAGACCCAAGCGGGCGGCCAAGTATGAGCGACGCCGAGCTCACGCTTCAACAGGGGGTGACAATGCTCGGTTTCAATGTGAGTTCCTCTCGTTGGAGTTTGGACATACCTGCCAAGTGTGCGATCGACCTGTAGTTTGACTCGAACCTATTGACGCTCGACACAGTTCGGTCTGTCGAGAAATGTGCACAAGGCATGTGTGTGCTGCGAGTCATCTTCCCGGAAGCCAGCCACCATGACGAGATGTTGCTGTGCAGGACCTGTCGAGAAACGGTCTTACGCAGGAAGGTGCCGCAGTTCAGCCTGACAAAAGGCTTCAGGTATCCACCCAAGCCAGCGGGACTAGAGCGTTTGAATGAGGTGGAGGAATGAATGGTATCCCCTCAAATATCGTTCATGAACATTCGACGACTAATGCATGGCTATGGTCAATATGGCATACGGGGACAGGTGATAAATGTTCCCATAGACATCCAAGAAACACTGGAGTTGCTGCCTCGGAATGTACCCGAAGCGGGGTGTGACAATGACTTCTACTAGACCCTTCTGGTTTGGCTGAATAAAATGCTTCTGGCATTCACATTGATGAGTCTACGTCGCTCAATAAATGGGCAAGCTTGCCCTCGGTCACATGAGCTGGTCGATCGTAGGGGCTAGGGGCTAATAATTGGTGAAAACTACTTGAAGCCAAGTTTCAATCTAACAGCAGCCAAGTTACAACCTAGCAATAGCCAGAATAGCCCCTAATCGACCAGCTTCGCTGTTTCAAACCTCGCGCGACCGAGTGCGAGATTTTTTTTTTCTTTTTGTTTCTGTTGGAAAAAGGGACCACACAAGACCTAGGCTGGTACAAGCGCTGTTATAGATAATTTCTCTATTTATCCCTTTGCATTGGCACCTTATCGAATAAGTAAGGTAATAAATCTTAGCTCATTAAGCTTAAATATTAGTTGCTTGTTCACAATGAGAAAGAAAAGGAAACTACTAGCGTTATCAAAAGCATAGCTATCAACCTAGAGTGGGCGCTGTTCGCGTGAAGCCTTCGGTTACTTTTTTCTTGGCCACATTTAGTTGGTACATCCAGTATGCAACTTAATGGTGGTTGAAATCCATATCGGTTTCCTATGTAGCTTCATGCTGCAGTCGAATAGATGACACGTTTTCCCCAACAAGAATTTTGCTCGCCTAGCGGGCTTCTGCAGAACTGATTTGCTGCAGCCTAATAGTCTTCTGCAAAGTCAAATGCTCGTCCTTGTGTTGCCCCTATTCTTCGTCCCTGTTTGTTTGCGCATAAAAAGTATGAATATGAAAGAACACCTTTTCTTAATCTGCCTGTCTTTCACTCATATTGAACTTTACCAAGCTGCTTCAAGACGCGTATTTACTGCTCCGAAATAGACAATTCATGCTCCAAAGCTGCTCCAAAGTGCCAAATTTGCTTCTCCCAAAAGTGCTCCTAAACTTCCTTGGCCGCTTCCATCCCTGAGTTAAGCACACAGTCCCAAGATGTTGGTACTAGTTCATTTTTTGCTGGTGTGCCTGGTCTAAAGTCATCAATTATGTCTTGTTTATGTAAAGCAGGCCTTATGGCTGCCTTGTTCAGTTTTGGTTAAGATGTTGCATCACGAGTGCAGTAGCACAAGATGAGGACAAGGAATAAAACATGACAGGTGCTACTCACAATCGTCTACATACAATGCAACCTTACAATGCGCATGAAGAGTGGAAAGGATAAGATCGATAGCTACCCAAAGCTTCGCCTTGGTAAAGGCAGATAATGTGCAGATTCTAACCTACCCGATGTCCATACATAACTCTAGTGATCTGCCACATGTGTACCATCACACAGATGCAATTACTCTTGTAGATATGCTTGTTTTCTTTTTGCAAGCACGAGTGAATAACTTCCTGTTTCGTTTCTTTCTTTATCCTTGTCTTGCGCTACTGGACTCATAATGAATCATTACCAACATAGCCTCGTTATCAGTTCTATTGGTTTAGATGTGATTTTTTACTTTATTTAATATCTATGTTTCTATGTGTGCCTCATGTGTGACAGGAGGTTGGTGAAAACACTTAAAATAACAATTTCTCCCACATGATGAAAAGGAATTCATGCAGAATGTGATCATTCAGTGAAAATGTCACTCTTGTAGAAGCTTGCCAAACTGATGCTTGGCATTGAACATACAGCCTGTACCTTGTGGAAATCCAGCTTTGTCAAGTCAGGTGGGTGTACTTCCTGGGTGGTAACCATGCTACGACTAATTATACTCAACAATGGCTAGGCACCTTTCTGTTCTTTCCTTGGAAAAAAGAAAAATTATAGGAGCACACAGGATGTGCATGCAGATACATGGCCTTTTATTGCTCTTCTGAATGTTCAATTATGCAACATGAAAAAATATGGCTCTTATGTATTGCACTTGCTGTCCCCATATCACACTGTTAGGCCCAGCTGCCATTTCTAAATAGTTTGTGCATGGTAGCACAGGCTTCACAAAGCTTGACACACTTTAATATATGTTATCCCACCCATAGCACGAGGAAATGCAATAAAAAATCTGCAGCCTCTTTTCATAAGTAATCAAGCTTTAGCCCCATTGAAAGGTGCTATTCAAAGTAAATTCAAGAAATCTTTGGCGTTGCTTCAGCACGGCTTTAAAATAAACCATGTCAGCCACATTTAAAAGATTCATGTGGCTGTGCAAAAATTGTCACTTTCTTTCAGCCGCTGCAATGCTTATCACTCACCGTATCAAACAAAACAGATTTCTGGTCAGATAATTGTCCTTGTGCATTTCCAAAACTTGTGCAATATGCCAAAGTGGAACAGAGCGCACCAACATAAGAGACCATTAGCAGTAACAATTAACAGAAAAAACAAAGTAAGGAACATGTGGCAAACTAGATGAGAGTTCTATTCTGCCTGCAACCTAATCTTGGTGCTTGTGATGCACATCAAGGCTCCCCCCCCTTGAAAGGCCACCAAAAATCGAGTTCAGGCTTTCCTGGTCGACCGGAAAGCACACTTGTGACAGAGTTGACTTTGTGAAATTTGAATGTGATCTCATTCAAGAATTCAGAACAACTGATGTAATTCACTGATAGCCATCACTGCCATTAACAAACGGGCACAGTCATAGAAACTGACAGTCACATTGTCTAAGTAAATAAAACTTTGCTTAAAAACATGAATAATAAGGCTGCCGCTAAAAAAGACATGGAGCATGGACCAGGTGAGATTTCATGCCAATGCTGCATCTGCTTCCAACATGCTTTGCCTCCTGCAAAAGAAGAAAATGTGTCCAGCAATGTTAGGGCTAACACATTACAAATCAGAAACTTTTCATACTTGGCATAAGTTAGCATGTAATATAGCTAAAGGACAAGCAGCAACAAATTTCCACAAAATACAATCCCACTACTGCTTGACTTAGCCCAAAACAAATCAAATATTTTATTTCTATTCATTGTGTAAATATAGAGGAGCTACAGAAAAAAAGCTGTTGACGAAGCCGTAGTCCCATTTTTTTTTGTTCAGCAGCAGGAGTGCATGGTCTTTCACCGCTTATAATATAACTCATGCGAAACAAAGTAGGGCAATACAAAAAACATCAAAAAGCAAAAAACAAATGATAGAATTCCAGAATGTTCAGCTGCTGCTATGGACCTTACACAAAAACTGCTGCCATCCATTGGCAGCTTGGGCAAATTCGCCATGTTTAACGGGGGCCGCCGGAAAGAGAACAGCATGTGAGGCATGTCCTCTGCGTCAACTCGGCATCTAAATCAAGCTCATATGTGTTGTGGTGAAAACTAAATTTATGGGACAATGCTCCACTCGAAATGACCAAGGTGAGCATCCCATAAAATCTTAAGGGGGGACACGGTCTTAAGAAACAGAAAGAAATAGAGGAATAATCAATTTTTTGAAAATGTTATTTTTGGATTTTACAGTTACTGATGCAAGATCTTGAAAATTTTCACGCATCTTGGATCAGTATTTTAGTCGTAATGGCGTTTTGTATTACATTTTATTGATAAATGAAAAAAAGGGGCCTTTTTCCGTGAGGCGTGGCTGCCTTTCTGCATTTCCAATTGTTGGGTCTCACTTGAAATAAAGCCTCTCCATACACGTCTTGGCATGTGGATGGAAGGCGTTAGTTTGAAATAGCCACCCTTCTTTAGCTTTCGCACCACTGCTAATCCGTGCGCTGAATGGCTATAAAGAAAAAGCCCATGATAAAGCAGTGCCCCCTCTAACAAGATGCCTGGGACGTCGCTTCCTTTCCCTTTGGAGGTGCTTTGCCACGTGTTGCGAGCCAGACCTGCGAGTTAGTGCTCGCAACTGTACTACTGATTATCATTTTTAATGATAATCAGGGCAGCGTGCATAGGATGCAGCAGGTTATGCTGGAGGTAGTGTATAAGTTCACATATTTTGGCACGTGGACAAACAATGGGGCGGAGTACCTGAGAAGAAGAAGACGCCTCTCGCGGCACAGTCGCATCATCAACGCCCGGCTCGGCTCGCGCTGTTGATTGCTTGCATCTTTTTGGACAGTGCTTCGGGCTGTCTCGCCATTCCTGGTCGCTGTGCCTTTGCATTAGGAGCTGCCAATAAACTTCTCAATAAGTGGAAGTGTGGGGACTCAAACACCGTCACTTGAAACCCTGGAGCTGCGATCATGAATGCTACCGCCTGCCATGACCGACAGCTCATCCCAAACGGCGCTGACGCCACAGTTTGTCACCTGCACCGGCGTTCCATGACAACGAGACCCTAAGATCCTTCAGCGGTGCAGACGACGAAGACATAGAAGACTGGTTTGCATATGAACGGGTAAGCACGCACAACAAGTGGGATGATCCAGCGAAGTTGACCCACGTCATCATTTATCTGGCTGGTGTTGCCCAACTCTGGTTTCACAACCATGAAAGTGACGTACTCACATGGTCAGTCTTCAAGACAACCTTTATGGAAGTGTTCGGCCGATCCACTCTTTGTAAGCTGCGCGCTGAACAACCCTTGCGCGCCCGAGCACAGCAGACGCCAGAAACGTTCACAAGCTACATTGAAAACGTCTTAGACCTTTGTAAACGAGTCAACGCCGCAATGCCTGAAGCTGAGCGAATTCACCATATACTGAAAGGCATCGATGACGGCGCATTCCAGATGCTCCTAGCCAGAAATCCACGCACTGTGTCCAAAGTCGTCAGCCTTTGCAAAAGTTACGATGAGTTAAGGAAGCAACGCGCTTTGACTCGGCATGCTCTGGGAAGCGACGACTCGTTGGCGAGCCTTGACAGCATGTACGACCCATCCTCATTCTTTCAGCGGGTCAAGGACTTCATGCGTGAGGAAGTTGCCCGCCAACTTTCTTTAGTCCCCTTCACTCAGGAGCCCACCTCCCGTCTTCCAAACACGCTCCGCACGCTCATTTCCAAAGAGGTCGCTCAAGTTGTCCCTTCCGCACACCCTCAGCCGCCTGCAGCCGCGAATCTCGACTCTGCGCTGGCAGTGCAGCCTGGCGCCACGCCTCTCACCTATGCGTAGCCAGTCCTGCCTGTGGCCGCGCCTCTTACATACGCGCAGGCAGTACGCAGGCCTCCGCCGGCGTCTTTCGTGACCCAGTCCCAACCGGTGCCACCGGAAGCCCATGCTGGATCTTGGACCGCACTGAGAGCTAATCCTTGGGGGACACCTGACAATCGTCCCATCTGTTATTCTTGCTGCACTCCCAGACATGTCGCCCGATATTGCCGCTGTCGCCCTCAAGCATTCGTCAACGCCTCTTGACCCTTCTAGTATGGCAGCCAGACCTTTTGCCAATACGCCACTCCTTCCCCCCAGCCGTATACTCGTGCTGACCTCCCAGAATTTCCTTCCCGTTGCTTCCCATCCCCTCGCCAACACTCACTCTCCCCAATGCATCGGCAACCCGCACCACCTGACCAGGAAAACTGAATGTCGCAGTTCAAGAGGCAAGAACTGCGCCAGATTCGAACTGTCTAACTCCTCCTGCCTGTCCTGCTAACGTGGTCAAAATTTGTGTAGAAGGTGTTCCTGCATTCGCTCTTGTGGATACCGGTGCAGCCATTTCTGTGCTAGCCGCCAAACTGTGCCGTTCACTGTGCAAGGTGACCACGCCGCTTTCTGGACTGTCGCTTCGTACGGCAAGTGTGCAGCACGTCACTCCGCACCCAGCCTATACTGTACGTGTGCTTATTCACAGCATTGTTTACATCGTCGAGTGTATTGTTCTTCCCACCTGCTCGCATGACGTCATCCTTGGATGGGACTTCATATCCGTCATAAAGCCGTGATCGACTGCGCGTGCACCGAAGTTGAATTTTCCCCTTGTGACGCGCCCTTGGCCGAAGATTGTGACAGCACTTCTAAACTTACCGTGCGTGAGGACACAGATATTCCACCTGGCTCCATCGCCCGCGTACCCGTCTCTTGTGATGCCATCACGGATGCAACGGTCCACTTCACACCATCCGACGTCTTCATGAGCCGTTAATCTCTCCCACTATCCTTCACAACGCCTGACATGGCTGGCAGCTGCAGCAATATATACTTTTACAATCCCGTCTGTGCGCCTATTACATTGCTCGTTGGTGAATGCTTTGGCTTCGTGGAACTCCTCGACTCTTCGTCTTTGGTTGACGTCCCCGGATACCCTTTTAATGTCGACTCCGGCCAACAATCTTCGATTTCGGCGCTTGAGGAGACGTCCAGGGATGCTTTCTCGAGTGCCATCGCCGATAGCCTCACACCTGCCGAACACGCCGACCTTCTTGATCTCCTGCACCACTTTAGAAGTTCATTCGACGTTTCACAACCTCACCTGGGCCGCACGTCGGAAGTGCAGCACTACATTGACACCGGTTCACATCAGCCATTACGTCAACGACCGTACCGGATCTCTTCCGAAGAGCGTCGTGTCCTTACGACTCAAGTCGAAGATATGCTGCGCTGTGACGTTATTCGACCTTTGCACAGTCTCTGGGCATCTCCTGTTGTTCTCCTTTTCAAGAAGGACGGGTCTATTCGCTTTTGTGTCGACTGCTGTCGGTTAAATAAGGCAACACACAAAGACGTCTATCCTTTGCTGTGCAACGACGCCCTCGACAGACTTCAGGGAGCAGAATTCTTCTCGTCCCTTGACTTGCGTTCAGGGTACTGGCAGGTCCCGATGGCTGCGGCCGATCACCAGAAAACCACATTCTTTACGCCTGACAGCTTATATGAATTTAACGTGGTGCCTTCCGGGCTTTTTAACGCCTCTGCCACCTTTGAACAACTCATGGACAACACGCTGCGTGGCCTCGAGTGGTCTATATGTCTGTGTTACCTCGACGATGTCATGGTTTTCTTGCCTGATTTTCCGACCCACCTGCTCTGCCTCAGACATGTTTTGATCTGTCTAACGAATGCTGGCCTCCAAGTCAACCTCAAGAAGTGCAGCTTCGGTGTGCGAGAGCTCACCATTTTAGGCCACGTTGTGTCCAAGCATGGCGTTCTACCCGATCCTGCAAAACTTCGAGCAGTCGCTTAGTTTTCGAAGCCTCAGACCATCACAGAACTTCGAAGCTTTGTGGGCCTATGTTTATATTTCTGGCACTTTGTTCGGAATTTTGCATCTATCATGGTGCCATTGACTCAGCATCTATGTGGGGACGCCGCCCTCTCCTGGTCCCCTGCATGTGACTCCGCCTTTGCTACGCTGCGTCGTCTTCTCACCTCCCCACCTATTCTTCGCCATTTCGACCCATCAGCTGCAATTGAGGTACATACAGATGCCATCGGGGTCGGTCTCGGTGCCGTCTCCACACAATGAAAGCCCGGCTACCCGGAATGCGAGTCACATGCTGACGAAGCCTGAGGCCAAAAAGAGTGCTTGGCCTTAGTATGGGCAATTGGCAACTTCTGACGATACTTGTATGGGCACCCATTCGACTTGGTTACAGATCACCACGTGCTTTGTTGGCTCGCCAACTTGAAAGATACCACTGGCCGCCTAGCCTGTTGGGCACTACACATCCAGGAGTACAATATTCGCGTTGTATACCGCAGCGGACGCACAAACTCAGACGCAGATGTCCTGTCTCGTTCACCTTTACCTCCAGACTCGGCCTGCGGAACAACTTCCGCACACTCCGTGTCATCTCTCGAAATAGACTCCTTTGCCACCGCACAACGTCGTGACCCGTGAATCGCTTCTCTTTTCGACTATCTATCTGGATCATCAACCATGCCTGTATCCCGAAGCCTCCAACGCCAAGCAGTTCATTTCGCCATTTGTGACCAGCTGCTCCACCAATGCAATTACACTCCTGAAGGCCGTCGGTGGCGTCTGGTGATTCCCCGCAGCTTAAGGTCACAAATATGTGCCTCTTTCCACAACGATCCACAGTGTGGCCATACTGGAGTCTTCAAGACGTACGAACGAATTCGCCACTGTTACTACTGGCATGGCATGTACAATTTTGTACAAAAGTTTGTTCGGGGCAGTCTTGACTGTCAACGCCGCAAATCGCCTCCTTTATGCCCGTCAGGTGCCTTGCAGCCGCTCCCGTGCCCTGCCACACACTTCGATCGTGTCGGCATCGACCTATACGGCCTGCTTCCTCTGACGCCAGATGGCAATCGGTGGATCGTAGTTGCTGTTGGCCATTTGACACGTTACACCGAAACTGCTGCTTTACCAAGTGCTACAGCGGGGGATGTAGCCTCTTTCGTCCTACATCGCTTCACGCTTCGACACGGCACACCTCAAGAACTCCTCAGCGATCGAGGCCGCGCCTTCCTCTCCGAAGTTGTTGAAATTTTGCTTTCAGAATGCCATATTATTCATGCCATATTATACCATCCCCAGACTAACGAGCTCACAGAGCGATTTAACCGCACACTTGGTGATATGCTCTCGATGTACGTGGCATCTGATCATGGTAACTGGGACCGCATCCTTCCATTTATCACGTTCGTGTACAACACTGCAATACAGGCCACTACGGGATTTTCACCTTTCTTCCTCCTGCATTGCTGCGAGCCTGTGCATACCATCAACACGCTCCTTCCATATTGTCCTGACGCCTCCGAGTGTCTACCTGTGTTTGACGTCGCCCAACAAGCCAAAGAATGCCGCCAGCTAACGCGCTCCTTTACGGCAGAGCAACAGCAGCGCCAGAAGGAAAACCGCACAGATGTTTCCAAACACCACCTACACTCCAGGCGTTCTTGTGTGGTTGTCTGTCACTGTCCAAACCCCGGGGCTTTCCTCGAAACTCGTCCCAAAATTCGAAGGGCCTGACTGAGTCTTGGAGCAAACATCCCCAGTGAATTTTCTCATTGAGCCACTGTCACCACTTAAAAACTTGCGCCGGCGTGGACGTGACATTGTCCACGTCTCAAGCCCTACCACGACCCTCTGCCTCCCGATTCTTAAGGCGCCAGGATGGCTCTTTTTGTCCGGAAAGGATTGTGAAGAAGAGGATGCGTCTTGCGGCACAGCCACATCGCCAATAGGGCACTGTGGAATTACAATAGGTACAAAGTGGTGAGAGGGATTTGGAAAGGGGTGATGGTTCTTAACTCTGACTTTCGCCAATGCAATCTTGTGCATGAGATCAGAGGTTCAAGCAAGGTTGAACATTAAGCAACGTGGGGTAGGTAGACTTCCTTTGGGAGCACACGAAAATACACCAAATCAGGGGGTACAGGGTGGCACATAATGGACATCATTCGAGGGCATAGGGAAACTAGCAGGAAGACAGGATATCAGGAGCAATAAAAAGAAATGGCGGGAAAGAAGTGGGCTAGGAAAGTTTTCATTTAGTACATGAGCAATGTTGACACAAAAGGGAGGGAGTGAACCAGAAAATTGTAAAGTAAATATTTGGACAGCATAGGGGGTGGGGGGGGGGGGGGGAGGGTCAAACCAAGAAACATCAATTAAGAAAAAGGTTAAAGAAACAGAGAGGGGTCCATGGAAAATAGGAATGCAGACGAAATCAGCACTGGGAATATACAGAACTTTCAAGCAGGAAATTGCCAAAGAAAAAAATACCTACGATAATGCTAGGGGTAGCTCTTTGCTCTTTTAAGCCAGATGGGAGTACAGTCGAACTCGGTTATATCGAACTTGCACAAAAATGCCTATTAGTTCAATATAGGGCATAATTCGATATAAGCCTTCTAAAGAATTGGATGTCATAAAAGCACAACATTTATAAGGTCACTTTATTGATGAAACAAGCTTAGCTTTGCATAAAATAGTCCTTTATTTTCTTCTGCTTGGGCAATTTCGCTACCTGCGATGCACGCACTTCGCCAAATTGTCTAAAGAGTTGGAGCAGCTGAGGCCGCAACCTTCCGCATTCACGCAGAAGCACTGGACTAGTGCGAGTGCACCAATCACCTCGGAGGATGTGGGCAAAAGACCATTGTTGCTTTCCTCATTGTGCCCACTTTCACTTGTGCTCGGTACAATGTCGGCAATGTAGTCTTCGTCTTTGGGCTCTCCCGTGGTTGCGACAACATCATCTGCGCTCACAAACTCGTCAACTGTTAATTTGTCAATGGCTTCCGGAAATACTGACAGCTTGCTCCAAACTTTGGCGACACTGGCAACGGCTTCATCGCGATCATCAGAATTTACAGTCATCAACGGGAACGCGGAAGCCAGCAGGTCTGAAACAATTTTGGATGAACCACTTGTACACAGCCGTGTGTACATGATGGATGCCACGGGCACGGGGTCGCAAGTTTGTGCGCTTTGGCCCTAATCTCCCCCTTATTCTTCAAGATCATGCTGAGAGCGCTTCTCGGAATCTTGCACACTGCGGGGACATCCGACTTCTCACCGCGTTCGACCCAATTTATGATTTCAAGCTTCACGGCGAAAGGCAAATTCTGCCACTTCATCATGGCAACACTGCGGGAGAAGGCCTACAAGGCACAAACACAATGAACCAGAAAAGCAGCGAGACAACTCGCACTTGTGCCATCTCGCACGACGAAGGCACAAGAGCCTCCGTTTAGCTGTTCGAACAAGCGCTGTGGGCGAGCCAAGATAATTTCTTGCAGTGGGGTGTCGATGGCTTGCCCGATGCTGAGTGGTCACAGTAAGGGAGAGAGAGAGAGAAAACATTTATTTGGACCATCGAGGTCATTGCTCTTGCGGTCGAGTGGGTGGTGTCCTCATTCCAGGACTCTACTGGCCACGGCTGCTCGACGTACCTGCTGGATGAAAGCTTCTTGTCCTGCCAGGATATCGCCGGTCAGCTGTACCTCCCACCGCTCAACTTACATGCTAGGCGTCTTTAAGTGTTGAGGTTTGCCCCCGCACCCCCAAGAGATGTCAAAGAGCGTAGGGCGTGTGTCGCAGCACCAGGGGCAGATGCCGCGATATGTATGTGGGTACATTTTGCTGTATCTGTGCAGGCTTGGGAATGTGTTGGTCTTAAGTCTGAGAGCTACTGCCTCTTCAGTGCTGAGCTTTCTGTGAGGGGGAGGATAAATCCTGCGGTTGAGTCGCTTGATCTTGAGTTGGTTGCAGTAATTGGATGGCAGGGGCACGAAGGTAAAGGGTGAGGATTGATGAGACAACTGGTTTTGCCCCGCTCGGTTGATTAGCGCTCGAGCTAAGGCGTTTGCCCTTTCATTCCCCTCCAGTCCCGCGTGGCCCGGCGTCCACGTGACTTGATGGGATTCTTGCAGCCTCTGGCCTAGAATCTGAGCAGCCAGCAGTGGTGTTCGTCCTTTGGTAAAGTTACGGCAGGCCTGTTGCGAGTCAATAACAACATGAACTTCCCTGCCTACCCTGTCTTGTTGCTTTATTACTAGCGCCGCGGCTATGGTCTGTGCTCTGACGGAGGCTGCGAGGGTCAAAGAGTTGTCTCTCCCATTCACGGCGGCTACTGCGAAGAGGCCCCCTACAGGGTATGCTGCCACGTCCATGTACGTTACGTACGGGTCGCCTTTGAATTGTCGGCGCTGTCTGTCGACACGAACCTTACGTTTTCCTTCATGGAGTTCATGACTTATGAGCTTCGGTATGGGGTTCACCTTGATCTTGCCTCTGACTTCAGGTGGGAATGATCGTTGCCCATCGAGGGCACGGAGCTCCGTTGCCGTTCCGGTCCGATGGAGGATGGCTCTGCCTGCCGCCGTGTTCTGTAGTCTGACTTTTTGCGAAGCCATAACCGCATCCAACAGCTCAGCGAAAGTGTTGTGGATCCTGAGGGCCGCTAACTTCTCGTTTGAGGTGGTGAAAGGGGGATCCAGGGCCGTTTTGTACACACCTCTGATGATGCATTGACTTGTTCTTGGTTGCGTTTGTTTAGCTAGTGGTAGTGATACGGCATGCTATATGTTACTCTGCTGATCACCAGAGCCTGGAAAAAGCGAAGCGTGTCCTCTTTTGGCATGCCCTTGTGGCTTCTTGTTATTCGTTTGATAATCCACGAGATCTGGTTGGTGGCAGACCTTAGGGTTTGGATGGTGTGGGAGGTTTTCAGGTTACTCTGGATCCAAAAACCCAGAATCCTAGTCTTATTGCTTTCAATGATCTTCTGACCCTCTAAATAGAGGTCGATAGGGCTGGGGGAATTGTAGTTTCCCCGCCGCCGCGAGGGAAAGCCAACTTCTGGAGGCACTTTTGCGCCACTTGGCGTTCAATATATCGGTAGCCACTGCTATTTTTGTTCGATGTAAGCATAATTTTTGCTATATATGCTCATTGCAACTATACCGTGTTCCGAAATTGTTTTATATACAGAATAATTCTATGTAAACGGGTTCGATATAGTCAGGTTCGACTGTATTGTGGACTGGGACATACTGAGTCAAGCACCAAGGAACAGGCACGTTATGCAGTGCATGTGGAGAGGAGGAGGAAACGGCTGAACACCTGACACTTTTCTGTAAAGGGCTTCACCAAACAGTTGAACACCGCGGGGCTGATTTTTTCAGAGCATTGAGGTTTGGTGACAGTGGAGGCAAAATAGACGAAGTGGCCAGAAATAATCAAAGAGAGCTTATCTGATTCATGGCTAAAATCAAGGCAAGAGTGAAATTTCATCCTCCACTAAGTACAAAATATATTACTAGTCACGGTTAAGTAATGTGTGTTGCTACCCGATTTAAAGGGTTCAGCCTTATCCATCCATCCATCCTGGAGTCACATGACTCCCGTCGGTGCAGCTTGCTGCCAGCAGTTCGGGTCAGTAGCTTCAGCGCTCGCAGCCTCCTGTGCCAGCCGCGGTCTAGTGAGGCATGAGTTGATAGAAAACACTGGGCACGACAACTGGCTTCAGCAGCCGCTTTGTAAGTCTTACCTGAAGTCCACAGAAGTGCTGACTGCACACTACAGAGCACTACATGGTAACTTGGTGGCAATTAATCCTTACTCGATGCGGCCTTAGCCACTGGTCATGCTAACTGCTGTCGGAAGGTATTTTGTAAAAAGACACGCCCTAGTCTCTTTTTTTCTGACTAGAGCATTATGACATGCAGCAATGGTGCATTACTGAGCAATTAAAATGACATATTGTTCAACAAAACCTACTCATGCATGAAAGCACAAAAACAAGGCGAAAGACTCTGAAAAATGGACACAACAGTAAGCACCAATCTCACAGGTGAACAAACTTGCCATTTCTGGCAGACAATAAGCACACCGTCGGCAAGCTAGGTGAAATTATTTGGCACCATGCTGGGCCCTTTATTTTCTATAGTATCATTTTTGCACATCAAAACGTACGGTGGTGAACCCAACGAACAAGGAAATAGCATGAATATCATATGCTTATGCATAGATCACAACGTGTGGTCGTCTGCTCGAGTTTTACTAGCAGTGTCGGCAGCGCAGCTGCTGGATGTGTTGCAAGCATACACCGCAACGGGCTCTATAGTGACCATGTCAAGTGGAAAGGATGAAAAGGGAATAGGAAGAACAGCGGGTTTATGGCTCATGTAAAGGCACTGGATAAAGTTGTCCCGATAAAGTTGTCCAGCCGAGTGCTGCCAAAGCCTCTCTGCTGCGACTGTGAAATAGGCTTAGGAGACGGAAGCAGTTTTGACAACAGCCATGTACGGCAAACTTTCTGGCGCGGCTGCGGTTTTGCTCAAGGTGAAGGAGGTTGAAGAAAAGCTGCATGACCTTGCGTTAAAGCTGGCTACCAAGCAAAAATCAGATTTTCTTGCTCGCGCTGTTGGCATATGAAGGCGACACACTTTGCTATCATAAGCTTCGATTCTATAAATGGTCTGCTGTCTTATGTAAAGCGCAAGTTGTGTGGTGGCGATGTGATGGAGGACAACAGTGGACGGGACTATGGTCTCGCCATAAAAATAACGATCTTGTGCATGATCAGCAGTGATGCCTTGTCGGCGCAGTATTTTCCACACGTGAGAAGCACCAAAACATGCAGTCCGTTCCTCGTAAACATTCTCAGCGCGCACGAAATGCAGAGCACTGACAATCAGCAAACAGCACTAAATGATTTAGACTAACTAAACGATTTTGACTAAATTGACATATATTTTACTAGAAGATGTCAAACAGCAAGTACTGTACCTGGTTTCCAGACGTCTGCACTTAGGACAAGCGCCAGGTACAAAACAGGTCCTGTGGAAGGATGCCTTGCAGCCTATGTAGAATAAAGCACCACTTGAAAGCAGCAAAACATGGATGCAAGAACCTATGAAAAACTATTTTTCAATGCACCTCGTTTACTGTCCATCTCAGTGTCCAAAAAACAATAACGGAATTACCATATGGCAAAGACCTTGCACAAAAGAGAAAATCTGAGTATAAGAAATTTATTTTTGAAAAGATTTTCATATTTGGGCCCTTCTTAAAGGGACTCTGAAACGATTTTGAAGATATTGTACAAACATAGTGGGTCACTAGGGCAGCTCCTTCTGACCAATAAGTGATGCATTTAGGCACTCTGTGTAAATCTTGTAATTTATTATAAGGTTTTCAAAATGCACAGTGGCTCAGCAACTGAAACGCGATACTTGGACAACATGGCGGCCGGTACTCTCTTGTGCCATCGGTGGGCGCTGGTGACACTGAGATAATGCATTTTTGTGCCACATGAAAGTGAGAATCTTTCAGATGTATCGGAACTGCATTCAGCCTCCTCAGTGATCACCGGTGGTACAAAAAGTGCCGGCTGCCACGCTATCTCAGTATCACGTTTCAACCACTGAGCACTGTACATCGCTACCGATCGCAGCAGCACTGCTCCCCTGAGTTATCAGCCGCCCCACCCCAATTGACGCATGTTGCCCATCTGATGTCAGTGGCGCGAGCTATCTTATTGGCTCCCCAGGTCGCATCATCGATAATTTTTCTAACTTTATGGTGAACAAATTTTGTTCGTAATAGTTGGAATGTTTGTTAATTTGTTTCTATAAAAAAAGTAATGGAAACAGAATACACTACGACAATCTAGCAGTACACTCAAGTACTTTTAGCATACAGCAAGTGTCGTCTGCTTGTGTTACAACGTGCTCTGTGTTGACGCAAGCTGTGCAGTCAGTGGGTATCAATCTTTCTTTCTTCCTCTTTTTTTTCGAGCACCATGGCTCGCCCTTATTGCATTGTGAGCTGCAAACATAGCGATCGGCGATGTGTCAAGTTGAGACATCCTGCACTTCTGCAAAGCAGCAGACAAGCGGAGTGGCTGCAGTGCATTGAACTGTCGCTATCCGATCTGCACCAGCATCTCTACATGCTTGCAGCCAGCACTTCATGCAGAACGATTCTACCACAATAGAGTTTAGTGTGTCCAGTATTCGGGTAAACACAAGCGCAAGTGGATCAGGCATTTTACAGGATAAGTGGAGGTGCAAATATGAATGGCCTGCATGGTGCAGCCACCTCGTGGGACAGAGCTCAACCAAACACAGAGCTAATATAGCAGTAACCAAGTGTATTCTACTTTGCTGCTGGTGTAAATTTGTGGCAGAAGCCTAGTTGTGAACACGTGTATTTTTAAATGTTAGGTTGTCTTACATTTGGTTACAGTAATATTAGCTCTGTGTTTGGCCGGTTAAGCTCTGTGCCACCAGATGGCTGGACTGTGCAGGCCGCTCACTCACATCTATGCTGAAGCTCCTTGAGCACAGCGGTAGTAGTGTAGAGGCACCTTAGTTTATGCCTCCACCTATCCATCAAAATGTGCAGCTCGCCTGTGGTTACTAGAATACTAGACATGCTCGGCGCTACGACAGAATGTTCGCGACACACGCTACTTGGATAGCTCTCGCTGGGGATTGATGGCCAGGCAGCTAACAAAGAGGTTGGAAGGACTTTGGGTGCTGGCTCCAAGACAACCGGAAGTAGATGTCACGACGTCACATCCTGTCGCAGAGCCGGTGAAGTCGGAGCTTAGCCCCAATCAGTCGACAAACGAGTTAAGGAGAAAAAGCATGGCTCGGGAAAAGGGTAACTTGTCTAGCAGCAGCAGCGGCAGCAGCATCGGCGTCGCATCAGAATGACGCAGATGCTCATGTCTACACGAGACAAGTGCTGCTGGTGTGTGCTGGCACAGGCTAGCATTCGAGGATATTAGAGTGTTTTAGTTGAGAACCTTTAAGGTTCACTCTGCTCAGAGTTGCCAGCTAAGCCACAGCGGAGTGGCGTGTGATTTTCACGTTTCAGTTATGCGTTTAGCGTAGCGTAGCAGAACTTTCGTAGTTGCAGTGCCCTCTGGCTGAATTCAAGGTAATGAAACAAAATAAAAACACCCATTGGTCACTTTCATAAAGCAAAACGAATATATATAACTTATTTGTCTATGAAGTATCTACACATGTGCTTGTAAAGCATTACCGGTCCAATTTATCCAGTGGAAAATAAAGCCTCCTCACCATGTGACACACCATGTGATAGCCAGCGAGCTTGCATTCTGCATCCCATTCAATCCTTTCTGATGCCAACACGCTGCACAGCGCTACATTGCGCACCACATCCTCCCATGCTGTGGGGTTTTCAAATGGGTCAGCACATGCAACTTCTTTTAGCAAACATAAATCTTGCGAAATCTATACGAAATCACTTTTCAGTAAATTGGAAAGTTGGGCTAGTTGGTGAGTAATCATCATACCTTGCTGGTGAAGCAGTGCACTGACACGGACACAGTGAAGACACACAAGAAAGGACGACACTCGCTGCACTCGCAACTGCAGCGAGTGTTGTGTGTCTTCACTGTGTCCGTGTCAATGCGCTGCTTTACCAGCAAGGTATGATGAAATCACTTTTGTGGCTTGTACTGCGCAGACGAACATAACGGCATGGTGGAAGTACATGGCATGGTCGAGAACATATCACTGGAGGCAGCCATCTTGGAAAGAGTAAGCCAAGAAGGGTGCCTCGATGCACGCATGAGAGAGGGCGCGCGCCTTGACCACCCTCGCCAGTGAAAGCCGACAGCAATGCTCTGCACTTCACTAAGGCAGTTTGTAAGCAGACCGTGTTTATCGCTCCACTAGCCCACTTGCGGCTATGCAGAGGGCGCATATGCATTCATGCTTCCGCTCTGCTCATCTGCTGTGTGGAGCATAAAAACGTCAAACTAAAACACTCCATTAAGAAATGCTATGCTAAGCGTCTGGTCCTATCGATTTGCTCTCTCATTTAGAAGGCAGAGGCTCCACCGGTCTATGTTAACGCTTATCGCCACAGTTTGGTGAAATCAGACATGATCCTGCCATATGCTACTGCGGTAGAGACGGCTATGGATCAGACCAACGCTACGAGTGCTCAAAGCCAGAACCCTACCGAGGAATGCAGTGAGCCCTCCTCTTCGCACCCCCCCCCCCTCGCCATCCACCTCCCACAATACTGGGATCAGCATCCCTCAGCGTGGTTCTTCAGGTCAAATCGCAATTCCAAGTGGCTGGTATGCGCTCTCAAGCCTCAAAGTTTCATTACACCGTTGCAGCACTCTGACCTGCCACTATTGTCAAAGTAGATTTGTTAGATGCCCCACTGTCTACCGCCATATATGACGATCTCAAGGCAGCCTTGCTACAGTGCACAGCAGCTTTACAGCGTTCTCGCATCCAGTAGCATTTGTCCACTGAAGAACTCAGTGACTGACACCCTAGTCAACTTCTTCCCGAATGAGGCAGCTGCTTGGAGACAGCATGAGATCCATCGACAACACGCTGTTGTGCAAACTGTTTTTGCAATGACTCCCGGCTAACGTGCAGGTGATCCTGGTGACAGCTTCTGCCATGGACTTTACCGGACTTTCCATGTTGGCCAACAATCATGGAAGTAGCCACCCCAACCATCGCAGCCATGACATCGTCTCTGGATGACAATACAGCCGCCCTGCACACCCTTCACTCCTTCCCTGCTCTCCAGCTGTGCAATCTCCCCTTGACCCCTTGTGTGAGTGCCTGGAACACATCATCTGTGCCGTTGAACATTGCCGCGCGTCATATTGTCACCCACAAAGCAGTAGTTCCAGCAAATCAAGACACACAGGCACCCGGCATGAAACATCACCTACAATGCCTGGCGTTTGCCGCTACCACCACCATTTTGGAAACAATGCTCATCACTGTCAGCATTCTTGAGGTTGGCAAGGAAACAGGCTGGCTGACCTCTAACGGTGATGAGCGATCCAGCCCAACACACGTCGCCTTTTCTACGTGATGGACATAGTTATGGGACAACAGTTCTTAGTCAACACAGGAGCTGACATAAGCATTATTCCCTCCCTATGCTCCAACTGAAAAGTGACACCTGCGTTGTGATTCCAGTTTTTTCGCCACGCTCCGTCATGCTAAAAACCTTGATCTTCGACAAGTGTTCCATTGCACTTTCCTGGTTTGCAGACATCCATTGTGCACTCATTGGAGCAGACTTCTTACACAACTACAGACTTGTCAACGTTCAATGACGCTGTCTCATTGGCTCTAACTCAGCTGTCCATTCCCTGTGTACCAACACCAAGCACATCGCTGATCGCGCCTACTTCTGCCATGTTAGACGAACCATTTGCCGAGCTCCGCGTTTTCCACTTCAAAGCGCCTGCCGGACTGGACGCAACTGGTCCAACATGACTTGTGCCATCACATTGTAATTGCCGGCCCACCAGCCTATTTTCGACCCCGGAGTTTGTCCGCAGAGAAACTCAAGATCACTCACGTGGAGTTCGAACACATGCTGGAACTTGGCATCATCCGCCCTTCCTCCAGTAATTGGGAACCACCACATCACATGGTGCCTAAGAAGACGAGACTGGTGCCCATGCGGCAATTACCGGGCGATAAACAACATTAGAGTTCCTGACTGCTTCCCTCTCCTGACCATTCAGGACTTCATGATAGCATTGCACAGTGCAACAATCTTTTCCAAGATTGATCTCGTTCGCGCTGTTATGATTAACCTCTCAACTGTGGGAAATATTCAAGCGGGCGTTCCCATGTGGAGATGATTTGCCTCATCCCAGAATAGGCTGCTCGCATGAGTCTGAACTTTGACTTCATCAGTGTAGGAAAGATTCAAGCGGGCGTTCCCATGTCGAGATGATTTGCCTCGTCCCAGAAAATGCTGCTAGGGTCAGCCTACAGTTTGACCTCACCACTATGGGAAAGATTCAAGTGGGCGTGCCCATGTCGAGATAATTGCCCTCTTCCTGAAAGAGCGTCATCCTTCTATGCCCTGGGCAGACACAAAGGGGAGGATCTAGGAGCCTGAACAACTTGCAATCGCCTGTTGGAAGCCTAGAATTTTTTTTTTATTAATGGCGACAATGACAACTTGGCCTTTTTAGTATGCTACCTTCACGACCTAGCAGTGAATGGAATACTGTGTAAGGTCTCTGTGTAATACTGCTTAGGGACTCAGCTGCGACAATGGACATTGTCCACCCTGCGTTTGTGAAACCTGAGGATTTCCCCTGGGAATTCCTTGGATCCGGCAAGTAATCGAGGAGAAAAGTGTTTGCTCGCCCATAGCCAGCGTGAAGATTGAAGAGCCGTTTGGACTGTTGCTGACTGAAGCAACCGTATTGCCAAATCTGCCGAAACATTATCCCTGCTTATTTTCAAATCCCTCAGAAATGCTGCTGAAGAAAAATGGCCTGAGTTTTGGCGACCATATGGTCCAAGCTCTCACGTGTTCCAAGATTCGAGAGGCTGTGGTTTTCAGGGATGAGAAGGCTAATTGCGGGCACACAAAGTGGCAAGCCACGACAGAGGGCAGCATATGCCTGCTGCCCTTTGTTTCCCTTGTCGAGGCCCTAAGGCCTTCAGACAGCGATCCAATCGAGTGCGCATTCAGAGGTAGTAGTTGTCGAATTGGGCGCATCCATAAGTTTCTTGTTTGTAAATAGAGCGCAATGCAAGTTTTCTTTCGTTTGTTAGTTATTAAGAGCTGATTAGTTTGTATTCAGAATTTCTTTGTATCGTTTGTTGTATGAGGCAGTTACAAAAGATGCGCAGCCGGTGTTGTGATGATGTGGCTCGTGGCCGTGCTGATTTTTTGCAGATAAGCATTGATATTGGAGGTTTGTAGAAACAAACCATCTTGGGTAATTCAATGGTTACACAGCAGAGTAGGTGCATTTATCAGTCACCATTGTAGAAATTTGATTTGCTGAAGTGCGTTTGTAGAAGCAAATATTTTTTTTTTTTTGCACGTAGATAGTTCTTAACTTTAAATGTTTTAAATGCCACTTAATTAATCATAATTCAGAGTTGAAGTGGTGAGCAAAGCCCAGTACGTTTTGCATTAGAGGCACTGGTACTGGAAGGTAGCATTGATCGAACGAGTAACTCACTATGCGACTTTTATCTGTTTGATCATTTTCAATGCACTCTCAGTCTCTTGATAACTGTGGCTTTCTCGGGAAAGGGAAACAAGAAAATACATTAGGCATTAGGTTGGTTGAAATACGCACAGAAGTCTGGTTTTTCTCTTTTGTTAATATTCAGGGAATCTCGAACGAGGGCTGCAGGTAAGATTCTAATAAAGTTTTATGTGAAGAAAGTGTGAACCTGGCAGTTCTCATGATTAGTTAGGTGCTCTCTGCTTGTTGTGCCCTGGGCTTGTCATGGTTTATTCCCAGAAGGTGTCACCTGGCATGCCTTGGAACGATCGGCAAAATAAAGCAGAGGCACGTGGTTTACCGGTCTCCTTGAGGTGCTTGGATACTGCAACCCCTTTGAGACCTCCTGTGGTGGTGGACGGGCTGTTATGATCGGCCTCTCAAGTGTGGGAAAGATTCAAGCGGGCATTCCCATGATGAGATTATTTGGCTCGTCCCAGAAAAGGCTGTTAGGATCAGCCCGGATTTCAGCCTCACCAGTGTTGGAAAGATTCAAGTGGGTGTTTCAATGTCAAGATGATTTGCGCCGTCCCAGAAAAGGCTGTTAGGATTAGCCTGGACTTTGATCTCACCAGTGTAGGAAAGATTCAAGCGGGCATTCCCATGTTGAGATAATTGCCCTCTTCCCCGAAAAAGCATCACCCTTCTACGCCCTGAGCAGACACAAAGGGGAGGACCCGAAGGAGGAGACACGAAGGGGAAGAGCTCATCCACTTCACAACCTGACAAAGACACTTATACTTCCACAAGTTTCTTGAGTTTTCCAAGAAGACATTGACGACCACAAGACTGCAAGTGGTTATTTAAGGCCGTCCTGGCCTTCGTCTTAGGCAGAACCGCTCGAGACTCAGAGTCACAATCATGTACCAATAAAGTGAATACATTCTTTTTTTATTTTTTTCATCATCACGATTGCCACCTTCATCGTCGTTTCCCAATTCTTGCGGTGAAGACCCTCCTCATCCAGTCAAGATCGTATCAGTACCTATCATCAAGTACCAGTCGCAGCAGAAGTCATTTCTAAGACCACCATCACCACATCGTCACAAGCTCTTCCACAGAGGAACATCTCCAACCCTTGCCATTGTTATTTTCACACCTTGCCAGTAAAGAAATTACCATCAACGCTGGCAAAAGTGAATTCAGTCGACTGGAACTGGAGTTCATCAAGCATATCGTCGATGCAAACTGTATTCGACCACTGCCATCCAAGGTTTGCGTCATCAAAGATGTTCCATGACCAACCACACTGACTAAGCTTCGCCAATTTCTCAAATTTGTCAATTTCTACCACCGATTCATTTCTAACTGTGCATGACTTGTGGCTCTGCTAGACGCTATGCTGCGAAACAAGTGTAGCCAAGTGCTTCAGTGGACTGAAGAGGCCATGGACGCTTTTTCAAGAGTCAAGTCTGCCCTTGTCAGTGCCATGCTGCTCAAACACCCAAAGCCAGACGCACGCACTGCTGTTGGTGCCACTGATGGTGACACTCTGCAGCAATCAATCAACACTGTGTGGCAACCACTCGCATTTTTTTTCAATAAACTGCAGCCTGCACAGTTTCGCTACAGCGTGTTCGGCTGTGAATTGCTTGCCTGGCTACCAGACATTTTTGCCATTTCCTCGAAGGACATGCATTTACTGTCTTGACAGACCACAAGCCCCTTGTGCATGCAATGAACCATATGGTGTCCTGTTGCTTGCACCGCAAGAGCAGGCACCTTTCCTACATCTCAGAGTTTACAACAACACACCGTCATAGTGCTACGGAACAGTATTTGCGATCACGAAGAGGCGAGCAGCGTGAAGATGACGACGACGATTAGAGGCTAGCGCGGGCTGTTGCCTCTGGGCCCAGTGCGGCGTCATCATCATCATCATCAGCCTGGTTACGCCCACTGCAGGGCAAAGGCCTCTTCCATACTTCTCCAACAACCCCGGTCATGTACTAATTGTGGCCATGTCGTCCCTGCGAACTTCTTAATCTCATCCGCCCGCCTAATTTTCTGCCGCCCCCTGCTACGCTTCCCTTCCCTTGGAATCCAGTCCTTAACCCTTAATGACCATCGGTTATCTTCCCTCCTCATTACATGTCCTGCCCATGCCAATTTCTTTTTCTTGATTTCAACTAACATGTCATTAATTCGCGTTTGTTCCCTCACCCAATCTGCTCTTTTCTTATCCCTTAACGTTACACCCATCATTCTTCTTTCCATAGCTTGTTGCGTCGTCCTCAATTTAAGTAGAACCCTTTTCGTAAGCCTCCAGGTTCCTGCCCCGTAGGTGAGTACTGGTAAGACACACCTATTACACACTTTTCTCTTGAGGGATAATGGCAACCTGCAGTCCATGATCTGAGAATGCCTGCCAAACGCACCTCAGCCCATTCTTATTCTTCTGATTATTTCTGTCTCATGATCCGGATCTGCAGTCACTACCTGTCCTAAGTAGATGTATTCCCTTACCACTTACAGTGCCTCGCTACCTATCGTATCGTTCTCTCCCGAGAGTGTTAAACATTACTTTAGTTTTCTGCAGATTAATTTTTAGACCCACTCTTCTGCTTTGCCTCTCCAGGTCAGTGAGCATGCATTGCAATTGGCGCCCTAGTTACAAAGCAAGGCAATATCATCAGCGAATCGCAAGTTACTAAGATATTCTCCATTAACTTTCATCCCCAATTCTTCCCAATATAGGTCTCTGAATACCTCCCGTAAACACGCTGTGAATAGCATTGGAGAGATTGTATCTCCCTGCCTGACGCCTTTCTTTATTGGGATTTTGTTGCTTTCCTTATGGAGGACTACGGTGGCTGTGGAGCCGCTCTAGGTAGCTTTCAGTATTTTTACATACGGCTCGTCTACACCCTGATTCCGTAATGCCTCCATGACTGCTGAGGTTTCGACAGAATCAAACGCTTTCTCGTAATCAATGAAAGCTATATATAAGGGTTGGCTATATTCTGCACATTTCTCTATCACCTGATTGATAGTGTGAATATGGTCTATTGTGGCATAGCCTTTACGAAATCGTGCCTGGTCATTTGCTTGACAGAAGTCTAAGGTGTTCCTGATTCTATTTGCGATTACTTTAGTAAATAGTTTGTAGGCAACTGACAGTAAGCTGATCGGTCTATAATTTTTCAAGTCTTTGGCATCCCCTTTCTTATGGATTAGAATTATGTTAGTGTTCTTCCAAGAGTCCGGTACGCTCGAGGTCATGAGGCATTGCGTATACAGGGTGGCCAGTTTATCTAGAATAATCTGCCTACCATCCTTCAACAAATCTGCTGTTACCTGATCCTCCCCAGCTGCCTTCCCCCATTGCATAGCTCCCAAGGCTTTCTTTACTTCTTCCGGTGTTACCTGTGGGATTTCGAATTTGTCTAGACTATTCTCTCTTCTATTATCGTCGTGGGTGCCACTGGTACTGTATAAATCTCTGTAGAACTCCTCAGCCACTTGAACTATCTCATCCATATTAGTAATGATATTGCGGGCTTTGTCTCTTAACACATACATCTGATTCTTGCCAATTCCTAGTTTCTTCTTCAGTGCTTTTAGGCTTCCTCTGTTCCTGAGAGCATGTTGAATTCTATCCATATTATACTTCCTTATGTAAGCTGTCTTACGCTTGTTGATTAACTTCGAAAGTTCTACCAGTTCTATTCTAGCTGTAGGGTTAGAGGCTTTCATACATTGGTGTTTCTTGATCAGATCTTTCGTCTCCTGTGATAGCTTACTGGCATCCTGTCTGACGGAGTTACCCCCGACTTCTATTGCACACTCCTTAATGATGCCCATAAGATTGTTGTTCATTGCTTCAACACTAAGGTCTTCTTCCTGAGTAAAAGCCGAATACCTGTTCCGTAGCTTGATCTGGAATTCGTCTATTTTCCCTCTTACTGCTAACTCATTGATCGGCTTCTTATGTACCAGTTTCTTCCATTCCCTCCTAAGGTCTAGGCTAATTTGAGTTCTTACCATCCTATGGTCACTACAGCGCACCTTGCTGAGCACGTCCACATCTCGTATGATGCCAGGGTTAGCGCAGAGTATGAAGTCTATTTCATTTCTAGTCTTGCCGTTCTGGCTCCTCCACGTCCACTTTCGGCTATCCCACTTTCGGAAGAAGGTATTCATTATCCACATATTATTCTGCGGTGTATTTTCTTGTAAATATACTTGTATATAGCTTTTCGTCTGCGTCTTCCTACGTAACATATCTGGTGGGGGTGGACGTTCCCTGTACCTCTTCACGGAGCTTCGCAGTGGACGGTACGTCGAGCCTTCCTTCATGGCTCCCGGTGATGACAACTCGACTCCGCCGGCTCCGACACCTGCTGCCACTTCGACGACCTACATCACTCTCCCCGCTCCCTGTGATCCTGGTGTATTATCGGGCAAAAACGGGGACGACGTCGATGACTGGATCAGCCTGTACGGAAGTGTCAGCTGCAATAACCAGTGGGACCCTACTATCATGCTTGCCAACGTAGTCTTTTACCTCGGTGGCACTTCGAGTTTGGTTTCGGATGCACGAAGATGAGCTCACCAGTTGGGATTCACTTAAGCAAAAGCTTCGAGACTTGTTCGGCAACCCCTACAGTCACCAACTTGCCGCGCAGAAGGCGCTTTCCGGCCGTGTGCAGACGTCAACAGAGCCCTATGTCATGTACATTCAGGACGTTTTGGCTCTGTGCCGCAAAGTTGAAGCACACATGACTGAGTCAGACAAGGTTTCCCACATCCTCAAAGGCATTGCCGATGATGCCTTCAACTTGCTCGTATTCAACAACGTGGCGACGGTGGATGCAGTTATAAAAGAGCGCCGCCGCCTGGAACTCGCTAAAAGCCGACATATCGACCAGCAGTTTGCCTGTTTGCCCAACACCCCAGCGACATCTTCCTGTGCCGATGCTCATAGTTCCAACAACACTGCCGATGTTAGCCGGATCATCCGGCGTGAGATCGAGGCCGCCTATCCGGCTGCCTTTGAATCCAGCCCCACCAACACATCTGCAGTCACGGTTTCCCTGATCCAGGCAGTTGTCCGCCAGGAGTTCAAAAACATGGGTCTTCACACCATCTGCCCGGCCCATCGCCCTGATACTCGCCCGGCTTCTTCGATTCTGCCCCGTCCCGCATCTTCTTACCCACCACGTTTCCGCAACCCATCTGAATGGTGCACTGCTGACGACAAGCCCATTTGTTTTCACTCCCATCGAATCGGGCACATTTCTCGGCACTGTCACGATCGCTGGAGTTCCCCGACCTGGTCTACTTATACTGCCTACTCTCGCCCCTCAGGTGGCCCTTCTCGTCCCTATGCCGCACGCTCCGATAATGCCGCTGCTGATTCTCCTGCACCGAACCGCCCCTATTCTCGTTCGCCTTCGCCCCAATGACGACAATCTCGCTCTCCCCAGCCCCGTCGCTCCTTTTCGCTGACTCCCTTCGTATGCCGCTCCCAGCGGGAAAACTAGACGATGCAGCGCCTCGAGGTGACACTGCATTGCTCCCTACGCTGCCAAATCCTCTACTGACCTTGCCCACTCATCTGAACCTTCTTGACGTGCAAGTCGACGGTGTTTCTGTGTCTGCTCTTATAGACACTGGGGCGCATTTGTCGGTAATGAGCACTGACTTTCATACCTGGCTCAAGAAAATAATCACGCCCACCATGACGCCTGTTGTCCGTGTCGCCAATGGCGGAACAGCCCCCGTAATTGGTATGTGCCTGCGTCTCCTTCCCCGATGGCTTCACTATCGTGCTATTCACAGTTATCGCCCACTGTCCCCACGACATCATCCTCGGCTTAGACTTTCTCTCCGCACATTCTACTCTCATCGATTGTTCCGCCAGTACTCTCCGCCTTGACCTGCCTGTTCTGGATTCCGCTGAACCACACCCCAGTTGTCTCAGTTCCGTCGACTTCGTTCGCTTGCCACCTTCGGCACTGACTTACGTTGATTTAGTATCATCCCCACCAGTCCCTGACGGTCACTACATCGCGGCTCCTATGCAAGATGTCCTCCTTACGCACAGGATCACAGTACCTCATACAGTTTTATCTATTATGGCCAATTGTGTCTGCCTGCCAGTGGTCAATTTTGGCTTGACGACACAAGTGCTGCCACGCGGGATGTCTCTGGCCCAGCTTTGCTCAATCGAGGATCACTCAATAGCATATATTGCAGTAGACGACAATTCATGCGGTCCTACTCTACCATCGCAGTCGGCAACTTGTACCATCGCCGACTTACAGAAAATGATTGTGCGCGATTTGCCATCCGAGCACGCTCGTGAGCTCTACCGCATTCTGTTTTCCCACCATGATATTTTTTACTTTAACAATCATCCTTTGGCCAAAACTACAGCTGTTAAACATCGCATTAATACTGGTGATGCCCCTCCTATTCATTGCCGCCCGTATCGAGTGTCACCGGCTGAGCGTCAAGTTATTCACGCAGCAGTTCGCAAGATGCTTGCCAAGAACATTATTGAACTGTCATGTAGTCCATGGGCATCACCTGTTGTACTGGTCAAAAAGAAGGATGGCTCATGGCGCTTTTGCGAGGATTATCAGCACCTTAACAGGGTTACCAAAAAGGATGTGTATCCCCTACCTCGGATTGATGACGCCCTTGAGTGCCTCTACAGTGCTCGCTATTTCTCCTCTATTGACCTTCGCTCCGGCTACTGGCAGATTGTCGTGGATGATCTCGGCCGCGAGAAGACTGCTTTTGTAACACCGGACAGTCTTTATCAATTCAAAGTGATGCCGTTCAGTCTATGTAAGGCTCTTGCCACTTTTGAACGCATGATGGACTCCCTTCGTCACGGTTTCAAATGGTCCACGTGCCTGTGCTACTTGGATGACGTTATAGTATTCTCCTTAACGTTCCCTACGCACCTCGAGCGCCTCTCCTCAGTCCTGGACGTTTTTTGTCGAGCCGGTCTGCAATTCAATGAATCGAAGTGCCAATTCGGCCGTCGCCAGATTACCGTCCTTGGACATCTCGTTGACGCGAACGGAGTGCAACCAGACCCAGGCAAGATCCATGCTGTTACGCACTTCCCTGTTCCGAAGTGTGTCAAGGATGTGCACAGCTTTATCAGCCTTTGTTGGTACTTCCGCCGTTTCGTGAAAATATTTCGCGGCCATAGCACGACCACTAACTGTGCATTTGAAAAAAGACGCCCCTTTCCAGTGGGGCAATAACGAGGCCTCTGCATTCTCGCATCTAATTGAGCTTCCCACAACGCCTCCCGTTCTGGCCCATTTCGATCCTACTGCACCTACCGAAGTCCGTACTGATGCCGGCGGTCATGGAATTGGCGTAGTACTGACACAACGCCAGCGCGGCTGACACGGCAATGACCGTGTTATTGCTTACGCCAGCAGGCTCTTCTCACCCTCCGAGCGCAACTATTCCATCACTGCGCGTGAGTGTCTGGCCCTAGTTTGGGCGGTTGCGAAGTTTCGCCCATACTTATATGGCCGACCCTTTTCCGTTGTCACAGACCATCACACACTTTGCTGGTTATGCTCACTGAAAGATCCTAGAGGAAGACTTGGTCGCTGGGCATTATGCTTCCAAGAATATTCGTATACTGTCACCTACAAATCTGGCCGGCTACACAAGGACGCTGACTGCCTGTCTCGCTACCCGGTAGACGAGCCTGAGGACGTCGACAGTAGTACCGCCAACGGCATTTTCTCTGTGTCTGCCTTCGCTAACATCGCCGACTAGCAGTACCGAGACCTATCGCTGCGAGCCCTCATCGAGCATCTGCGCTCTACTCCTACCGACGCATCCATTCGGCGATATGTCCTCCAGGGCAGCATTATGTATCGAAGGAACTTCCTCCCTGATGGCTCTGATCTTCTTCTTGTCGTGCCAAAACAACTACGACAGACTGTGCTCTTTGAGATGCATGACGCACCCACTGCAGGACATCTTGGGGTAACCCGCACGTACGACCGCGTCCGCCGCCGCTTCTATTGGCCTGGTCTCGCTCGCTCCGTTCGACGCTATGTTGCTGCCTGTGCGTGTTGGATTAGACCTCCTCGGTCCCATTCACACGTCATCCTCTGGAAACAAATGGGTAGCCGTCGAAATTGATTACGCCACCAGATACGCTATCACGCAGGCTCTCCCTACCAGTTGCGCCACTGATGCTGCGGAGTTTCTCTTGGGTGACATTATCTTGCTTCATGGCGCTTTGCGACAGCTGCTTACTGACCGTGGTCGAAACTTCCTCTCGAACGTTATCGCCGGGATTGTGCGTTCGTGCTCCATTCAACACAAGCTGACTACCTCATACCATCCTCAAACCAATGGCCTGACAGAGAGGTTAAACCGCACTCTTACCGATATGCTGTCCAAGTACGTTTCCAAGTACGTTTTGTCCAAGTACGTACGACTGGGACACTGCCCTTCCTTACGTCACATTTGCATATAATTCTTCCCGGCACCACACCGCCGGATTCTCTCCCTTTTATTTATAGTACGGTCGTGAACCTACCTTGCCCCTAGACACGGCACCTCCTCCTGCTGCGATCTCAACAAGCGAGTATGCGCGCAACGCCATCGCCCTCGCCGACCATGCACGCCAGCTTGCCCAGCTTGCCCGTGCTCGACTGACGGCCTCACAAACCACTCAGCAGCGTCAGTACAACGCCCGCCATCGTGACGTACAGTTTTCGCCTGGAGCGCTTGCGCTCCTGCGGTCGCCCTCTCGTCACGTCGAACTTTCAGAGAAGCTCCTTTCGTGATACACAGGGCCCTACCGCGTGCTGCGCCAGGTGACGCCTGTGACGTATGAAATTGCTCCTGTGGGTTCAACCTTGCCCTCTCCTCTGGCATCTAGTGATGTGGTGCATGTCAGTAGGCTCAAGACCTTCTACACTGCTTCCGAGTCCGGCCTTCAGTCGCTCTGGGACAGCACTTTAGCAGCCGGGGATAGTGCTACGGAACAGTATTTGCGATCACGAAGGGGCGAGCAGTGTGAATACGACGACGACGATTAGAGGCTAGTGCGGGCTGTTGCTTCTGGGCCCAGTGCGGCGTATTTTCTTGTAAATATACTTGTATATAGCTTTTTGTCTGTGTATTCCTACGTAACGATATCAAGGGTACTGACAATGTTCCAAGTGACATTCAGAGTCGCATCAATGCCGTTTCCACATCCACGTCGGAACCTTTGATTATTGATGTTGACTTATTTGCCAGTCAACAGTGTGATGGCACCGAACTTCGTGCCCCCTGAAAAGCATCAACTTTCCTGAAATTGGAGGATGCCGTTTTGATGTCAGATGGTACATCCGTCGCCTGTGACACTTCTACCATCATACCTCGACCATACATTCTTGCATCCCTTTGCAGACGCCTATTCGAAATAGTGCACAACTTTAGCGCATCCGGGAATATGCGCCACACAGAAGCTTCTTTCCAGTCGTTTTGTTTGGTCTCAGCTAAAAGTGCAAGTTCGCGATTAGTTTTGCTGCTGTTTGTTCCAAAATCCACCGTCACCCCATTCCGCCAGCCAAATCTTTTCTTCCACTGGATGCTTTGCTTTGACGACACTGTGAACCTGGACCTCGTCGGCCCTCTCGCACCTTCGGAAGGTTACTCCTACATACTGACATGCATCAACTGCAATACACGGTAACCAGAAGTTACACCCATATCTGACATCTCAGTGCCCACTGTTGCAGCAGCTTTCGTGTCTACATGGACTTAAAGGTTCGGCTGCCCATCCACAATAGTCACCAATCGCGGTGAGCAGTTTGACTCGGCACTTTTCCACAAGCTGATCAAACTTCTTGGAACGACACGTTTTTGCACGACTGCTTACCACCCACAGTCAAATTGACTGGTTGAACGTTTTCACCAGCATCTCAAGTCCTCCCTTGTGGCACATGATTCGCTGGAGAATTGGGTCCTGCATTTGCCTCTTGTCCTACTTGGTATCAGAGCTGCACTGAAGAGCAACTTGGGTTGCTCCTCTGCTGAGCTAGTCTACAGCACTCACCTACGCCTTCCATGCGATTTCTTTGCAGCCACCACCAAAACACCTATGCCATCACCTGCCAACTACGTTGCTGAACTGCAAGCTTTCTTCAGCCAGATATCACCCACACCTACATGTTCGCAAGAAGCAAGGTCTCCATACGTTTCTCCTGCACTCACTTCTTCTACCCACATTTTTGTGCGTAACTGTGCCATGCGCAAGCCTTTGCAGCTGCACCACTCCAGCCCATATTCTGTTCTCAAGCACAGTCTACTGACTTTTGTTGTGAACGTGAACGGCCGACCAGACACAACTGCCCTGGAATGTCTCAAGTCTGCCTACATTGAAGCACCCTCGCCATCGACACCACCAGTGTGCGACAAAACCCTGCTGCATCCCTCGACGCTGCCTCTATATGCGACTCCCAAGACATGCCGTGTCACATGGCCTTTCCATCGTTCGTTGAATTTTCCTCCTTTCTAAGGGGGGCGCCCTCTGTAGTGGCGTCGCATCAGAATTACACAGATGCTCATGTCTACAGGAGGCATGTGCCGCTGGCACGTGCTGGCACGCACTGGCACAGGCTAGTGTTCGAGGGTATTAAAAAAATGCTACGCTAAGCAACTGGTTGTGTCAGTTTGCTCTCTCTCTCTCTCGGAAGGCCGAGACTCCACCAGTCTATGCGGTCGCTCGTTGCCACACTTGTAATCATCTATAGCTCTCTTAATATGAGCCGCTTCACTTAAATTGTGGCATGAATGTTTTAGTGTAGCTATACGCTATGCGTCTACAAAATTTGTCTCAACCGAATCTATCTCTTGAAACGAAATAGCTTTCTTTTGGAGCCACACACATTTTTCCGTATCTGGCCAAATATGAGTGACTTGTCAATTGGTCTCTGCCGGTGGTGATGTCATTTTTTCGACCAGAGCAGGCACCACTGCCACCAGAGAAACTTACTAGGGATCGCTGACCTCACCACCTTTGCCGACAGAAAATCCTCACTTAAAGATAAAAGGGGAATTTCCATTTGTGTGTGGCAGGCTGGCAGCATGGCTTCATGAGGGGCAGCGAGGACGCATCACACCAGGTGGCTGCACCATGCAGGTCGTTCACGTTTGCAACTCCGCCATAGACTCCGACTAAAGGGGGCTGCAGGACTTGAGCCCCCCTCCGAAATTTTCTGCTGGGGGGGGGGGGGGGTGTAGGGCAGAGCCACCCTTGGCAATGCCGAAGCCCAAACCCCCCACCACTTCCACCCTCCTTAAAGTGTCATTACCAAACTTCTTTCCGTTGCCTGCCTGTACTGTTTCACTTATCATTTTATTTTGGCTAAAAGCTTACTGCATCATTGTTGATGCAGGCGTACACAGCTTTTAATTCATACTTTCCCTTTATTTCTGCAAATCCTGACAATAAGAGGACAAGTGCATTAGGAGCACAAGCGGCGGCTACCTCATCTGTATTTTTTAACTGCAACGTTTCTTTAACATTTTCACTATGAATACCATGCACAAACGCATTATATTTAAATATATACACAGGAAAAACATCATATTTTTTCAAGAGCAGAGGTAGCCAAGAATTATTTCTAATGGTATGTTGCGTGATTTTTTGATCCTTAAAAAAAAAAAAAAAGAAAACGGCAGACTTCAATGGCCCCTTTCGCAGAGTTGTCTGCGACTGCTGACACTAGCCTGCAGCAAGCCTTAGTAAAATGTTTAGTCGCCAAGATACCTGTGATCTTTTCACAGGTATTTGTATCTTCTGCCATGGAAGAACAGCCACGCTCTGCCTCTGGTCTCTTCCATTGAGGCTGTCCAATACCCATGAATTTTTAGGGTGAACTTGTGTGTAATGTGTGACCGCTGAAGCAAGCCCACGCAAATCCTCTGTTAACTTTTGGTACAGGTGAAATCGTACAATGCATTTCTGTGTCTATGACTGCTGAAGCGAGCATGCTGCAAGCCTTTAGTTAATTGTGCAGTTGCCAAGGTACCTGTAATGGCTTCAGCAATATTTGGCTGCGACCACGGAAAGGGCGCATTCAGCTTCTGTTTACTTTATTAGAGATCTTCGAGCCTGTGAACACTTAGGATAAATTTGTACCTGTGACAACTCAAGTACAGCGAGTATCTTGTAACTTCTGTACCTGTGAAATCAGTTTGGTTTTGTGCTAAAGCAAGTGTCTTGTAACTGCTTTTGTACCTGTGAACTCTTCAGTAACATTTATTTATTTATTTGGTACACCTACATCGCCTGCACAGCATTATCGTAGGGGGTTAAAATACAGGTGGTCACAATGGAAAAACATTCAGCAAGATCAAAAGAATACATCAGTAAATGCAACATCGTTTAAGCCCCGAAATTTGCAAAAGCGGAAGACAAACTAAGTACCAAACAAAGTAAGTAACAAAGTAACTAACAAAAAAAAAAAAGTAACAGTAGCGTATGTGCAGAGATGAATAACAGAACATTAGAAGAATATGGCTCTCAATAGCATTTTCAATACTAGACGCTGCCATCACTTCATTAGGGAGCTCATTCCAATCGTTAATCGTGTTCGGAAAACATGAATACTTAAAAACATTGGTATAGCACTGATAAGCTCTAATTTTGTTAGCGTGGTCTCTCCTAGATGAAACGTAATGCGGCTCCTTAGTGAACAGTGTTTTGTTGATACCAGTTTTACTTTTGTACATACTCTAAAGGAATTTCAATCTTAGGATTTTCCTGCATGAAGAGAGAGTTTTCCAACCCAACCCTTCCCGTATTCCGGATCCTCCGATAGTAAAATTATAATTTCCTGTTACGAAGCGTGCTGTTTGCTTCTGGACGCACTCTATTTTGTCTGTGAGATTTTTAGTGTAGGGATCCCAGGTAACGCGTGCATATTCTAGAATAGGCCTAACGTCTGCTAAATACAAGGTTTCCTTCAGTGATGAAGGAGAATGCTTAGAATTTCGTTGGAAAAAGTGGAGAATACGGTAAGTTTTCGCGCTGATCGAGTTAACATGATTAGTCCAGTCAAGTGTTTCAGAAAACATAGCTCCGAGGTATTTAACATGCTCAGTGGTACTGAGTGGAATATTATTTACGCAATAGGAACTGAGGAATCTTTTCTTTTGCTTTGTAAACTGCACATTGTAGCTTTTACCGGTATACAGAGTCATCTGCCGTCGGTTGCACCAGATAGACAGTTTTTCAAGGTCATTCTGTAAGACAGACGGCATGGCATTTCACTGTACGATACATGACACAGTCGTCGGCATACAGCCTAAGGGTTGATTTAAGGCCTACTACTAAATCATTAATATAAACAAGGAACAAAAGTGGCACAAGCACAGAGCCCTTAGGCACTGTCTGCAAGTGTCTGCAACTGTTTATGTGACTGTTTAGTAATTTTATTAATGCCCAGTGTGTGTATCAAATCTCTAGTAATTTTACTGTGTGCCACCACTGGAGCAGGCCTGCAGAAAGTCTGGAGCAGGCTTCCTTCATGGCTAAGACACCTGTGAACTTTCCAGCACATACTGCATTTATGTGCTGTGACCGCTGAAGTGAGTCTGCCTGCAGTAGGCCTCCTACTAACTTCCTTTGTACCCCCATCCTGGCAGAGCGCTTTTAAAATTCTTTTACTAGCAGAAGTGCATCTGCAAAATGTTAGCTCAACTGAAGTGGTCTCGTCACTACAGTCGAACCTGGGCTATATAAACTCACAAAAAACACCTATTAGTTCGATATAGAGCATAATTCTATATAAGTCTGCTAAAGAATTGGATGTCATAAAAGCACATATCATTGATAAAAATCACTTTATTAATGAAACTAGCTTAGTTTCACATGAAATAGTCTTGATTTTTCTTCTGCTTGGAAAATTTCGCCGCCTGCAACACAGGCACATCTCCACATTGTCTAAGAAGTCGGAGCAGGTGAGGCTGCAACCTTCCACATTTGCGCAGAAGCACTGGACTAGTGCGTGCGCACCAATCACTTCGGAGGAGGAGGAGGAGGAGAAACTTTATTATTGCAGAAACCGTTGCGCGGTTTATTCCTGGGTGGTTCCCTCTGACAGGGCTCCACTGGCGATCGCGGCTCGCCGGGCCTGGTCGAGGGTCGCCAGTTGGCTTCCCAGGTCCAGTTCGGAGAGTCTCGCCTCCCAAGACCACGTAGTGAGTGTGTGTGTTGTGACTCGTGGCGAAATTGCGTCGCCCGGACGGTCAGTGCATTCGTGTGTTATGTGCGCGAGTGTCGCTGTGTGGTTGCTACACCAGGGACATGTTCGGGACGTATAACTGCCTGGGTAGATTGCGTGTAGACGAGACAAGTGTGGGTATGTGTTAGTTTGCAGGCGGCGCCAGTCCCTTGCCTGGAGTTTATTGAGAGCTTTGTGTGGGGGAGCGTATTGCGTTCTTCCGAGCTGTTGGTCCTGTAGTATTTGTTGACCTGTCGTTAATAACTCGTGGGTCGCTCGTCGGTCTGTCGGGGGCTGAAGAACGGTGGGGTCTGCCGCTCGGCTAGTGAGACCTCGAGCTGCGCAGTCCACCTCTTCGTTGCCCCGCAGGCCTTCGTGCCCGGGGCACCAGACGATACCATGGGTCCATTGTAGTGTGCGACCCAGGATTCAAATGGCTTGTATAGGGAGTGTTCCATTCAGGTATAAACGACAAGCCGCTTGTTCTCGGCGTCGCGAAGTGCGAGAGCGATTGCTGCTGCTTCTGCTGCTGCGCTGCATGTGGCGCGGATGGAGGTTGAGGCTACCAGGTTCCCCTGATTGACAACGGCGATTGTGTATTTGAGCCCGCAACGTGGTGACGAGGGATACGGGCTAGCGTCCGTGTAGTACGTATCCGGGTCTCTGAAACAACGTTTGTGCAACATGCGGGCACGCGCTGCTCTTCTCTCCTGATTGTGGGTGGGGTGCATGTTCTTGGGGATAGGGTCTACTACAATGTTCTCTCTAATGTGGTTAGGCAAGAGTTGTGTTTCTTCTTTGCAGTACTGAGGTGTCAGCGGGTACCCTAGCCGTTGAAGAAGGTGTCTTCCCTGTTGAGTCTTGTTGAGGCGCTCCCTCTGCGCTATGAGCGTGGCACTTGCTAGCTCCTCAAAGGTGTTGTATACGCCTAGCGCTAGTAATTTCTTTGTGCTTGTGCTTGACGGTAGCTGTAAGGCCGTTTTGTACGCGGTTCTTATAAGAGTGTCCATGCGTTCTGTCTCGCTTTTGCGCTTGACTTGATACGGTAGCGCGTACGTGACACGGCTGATGACGAGGGCTTGTACCAGTCTGAAGGTTTCGTCCTCTGTGAAACCATCTTTGCTGCGCGCTACTCTGGCGATGAGTGATGCGGTGCTTCTTACAACGTGATTTAATTTCTCTGAGGCTAGCTTTATGCTGTTGTTCTCCTGGATGTGCATACCTAGTATGCGTGCGGTCGGGACGCGCTTTATAGGTTGCCCGGCAATCTCGAGATGTATTGGCGGGGCTCGATGTTCCTTAGTTTGCTTAGGCCGGATTTGAAGGTACTCCGACTTGTGTGGGGCACACCTCATTCCTGCTGTGGTTAGGTATGACTCGATGTATCCGATAGCTGCGAGTAACGTGTTTTCTCTGTCGCCGTATGAACCCTTGGTTGCCCATAGAGTGATATTGTCGGCATAGAAGGCACATCCGAGTTTTGGGATGTTTTCCAGTTGTAAAGCAAGTTTTCTAAGTCCGATGTTGAAGAGGAAAGGAGATAATATTGACCCTTGCGGAGTACCCTTCTGCGGTAGATCATATATGTCCGATTGTACGCCTGCTATGCCGATGCGAGCTTTGCGATGGCTGAGAAAAGCCACGACATAATGGTATACTCGCTCTCCGCATCCTATGGCGGCGAGGCCATCTAGGATGGTTTCGTGTGCTATATTATCAAATGCTTTTTCTACGTCGAGGGCTAGGAGTATGTTGTTGTTGCTGCCCGGTTGTGGGTTGAGGACCTCTTCCTTGAGGAGGAGGAAGACATTCTGTGATGACACGCCTTTCCGAAATCCGTACATGCAATTGGGGTGTAGACCATGTTCTTCCATGTGTTGTTCCATTCGAGTGAGTACAATTCGTTCAAGAAGCTTGCCTAGGCAAGACGTAAGCAAGATCGGTCGTAATTGATCGAGCCTGCGCGGTTTTCCAGGTTTGGGTATAAGGACTATGTGAGCTGTAGTCCATTCCTCGGGTAATGTTCCGCCCGGTGCCCATATTTCTTCGTTCAGCTGCTTTGTAAGGGCTCGCAGCGTTTCATCGCTTAGGTTTCTCAAGATGGCATTGGTGATTCCGTCGGGACCCGGTGCCGTGTTTTTCTTGAAGCTCTGTGCTGCCGCGTATACCTCCGCATACGTGATGGGTGCATCAAGTATCTCGTTCGGAGCTCCCAGATATTGAGGGTATGGTTTCGGATGCCCGGTCTGGATTCCCGTGTACGTTTGCTGGAGTTGCTGTATGAGTTCATCCTCGGTTCCCGGATATTCGCCAACGAGTTTTTGTAGGGTTGTGTTTGTTTCTGTTTTGGTATTTGAAGGATCGATGATGCTGCGGAGTATGTTCCATGTCTTTTTGGTGCTTAGCGTGCCTTTAAGCGAATCGCAGAACGTGCGCCAATTGTCCCTGTGAACCTTCAGGGCATAATCGTTGGCCTGTTTAGTGACGTTTGAAATCCTAAGTCTAAGTTTGCGATTTAGCTTCTGTTTTCGCCATCTTCTTGTGAGGCCTCTGCATGCTTCCCATAAGTGTATTAGATGGTTGTCGATTGCCGGCGTGTCGGTATCGGTTTGGTACACTTTAGTGTTGGCGTCATATAGTTCTTTGATGCGTTTGGCCCACTCCTTGATCGTGGTTAAGCGGCCTTGATGTTCCGGGAAGGGCAGACTTGTATCTAAATCAAGCTGTTGCCTCTCCCTAAACTTAGGCCAATTTGTAATTTTGGCCTTCCCTAGTGGTCGGCGTAGTTTGGCCGAGGCGCTGGTGATTTCGATAATGTAGTGATCACTACCCAGTGAGTCGTCTAGGACCCTCCAGCTTGTTCCCACGGTATCGTTGGTGATGGTGAGATCAGGAGTCGTGTCCCTGCTGGCACTGTTTCCTATTCGAGTAGGCGTACCTGGTACTGTAATTAGTGTGTATTCGTGGCGCTCTATGGCTTCTAAGAGCTTGGCGCCCCTGGTGTCTGCTTTCGAGTAGCCCCACGTGTTGTGCTTTGCATTGAAATCTCCGGTTATAATTAGGCGATCGCGGTGCTCCAGCATTCCCTGTAGGTGCCGGAACAATGACGCGAAGTCAGCCTTTCTGTCGCGGGGGGGACTGTATACGTTGCAGACGACTTGTTTAGGGCTTCCCTTCTTGACAGGCCATATCGTGGTGATGAGATGTGGGGTTTCCTCACCGGGGAGCACTGTGAGGGTTGTTGCCAAATCTTTGCGGACGAGCGTGGCCACCCTACGGTAGCTGGGGTCGTACTGTATTTTATACCCCATAATTGGCTTCGGTTGCTCTCCCGCCTCTTGCAAGCAGATAATATCCGGGGGTACTAGCGCCGCCTGTACGTATAGCGAGAGGGATGCGTGCTTGCTTTTAATGTACCTACAGTTCCAAGACCAGATCGTGATGCTTTCGGTTTCTATTTGAGGTTTACGGGCCATGATGGGACTTAGAGGGTATTGTGCTGTCTGTGTCGGAAGTTAGCATGCTACCGTCATCTGTCTGAGAGGGTATTTTGCTACTTTTTCGTTTATGCTTGGGTTCCTTGGTTAGGGATTCGTTAACGTATTTCTTTAATTCTTGGAATTCCTTAAAGAACTGTTGAAATTGTTGCTGTATTTGTTGTATTATTTGTTGTTGTGATTGTTGCAGTGCTTGTTGCATTTGGTCCTGGGTTACCAGGTTGCTCTCAGACGGTGAGTGTGCCTGAGGCTGCTTTGGCTGTGTTGTTTGGGGGGAGGGGAGCAGTTGTGTTTGTAGTGGCGGATGTCCGGTGAGAGTGCTTAGCTGTGGTAATTGAGATTGTGGCGATCGCTCACAGGTCGCAGCGTGTGCCGATTCAAGCATGGCTACTCTTTTCATTAAAGTTTCGATTTTGTGCTCGTAGTCGATTAGACGCTGTTTTTGCTGTCTATTTTCCTCAATCACTCTCTGGTATTCTGGATTTTGTGCGATCGGTGTGGATGTATTTCGTGGCTTGGGAGAGACGACTTCCGCCCAGCTTACCTCGTGTGAAGGCTTCTGCTTCCTTGCCAGAGGCGACGGGTTCCTTTTGGGTGTCGGTGGTGCCCGATGCTCGCGGCTCGCTGACCGGGAACGGGAGCGGGATTGGGAGCGGGAGCGTTCCTCAGTATTGACCGGCCGGCCGCGAGTGTCCGCTCTGTAGGTCTCTTCTTCGTCTTCCGAGGCGAACCATCGTGGGGCTTTCGACTTCATCGGGGCTGATGATGGTGTGGGTCGGGGTCGAACCGGTTTGAGTCGCTGCTTGCACGAATGGTCACCGGTTGGGTGGGCCTCCCCGCACGAGGCGCAGTTTATCTCGCATTTGTGTCCGTCGGTTGGGTTAAGCAGTCCGCACAATCTACAGATGGGTCTGTCTGGGTTTGGGCACACGTCGGTACGGTGGCCCTTTTCCCTGCAGATCTTGCAGACTTGGAGCGTCGGTCTAAATGGGTAGCAACGGAGTTCACCTCCATAGTAGTACACAAATCGTGGTAGATGGGGACCAATAAAGGTAAGCGCTGCACTTTGAGTGGCACCGATCATCCTGGCTGTAAGGATTTCCACGCCTTGTGTTCTCACTCTGAGGTGGGCCATGAGGGTTTCAGTGGTTGTGTGCAACGGTATTCCATGTACCACTCCTCTGAGGGCGCCTTCTCCTTGAGCGGTGTATGCACGCACTGCATGATTTCTGCCACTAAGCGTTAAGGTGTGGATGTGCCTTGCTTTTTCGGCGACCTCTTCGTACTGGGTCGATAGGATGGCTATGTTGGATCCCAAGTTGATTCTCAGTATGAATTTGTCATCCCTGAACTCGTTGTGGCATGCGTCGATGATCGCTCGTGCAAGTGTATGAGTGAGCACAGCTTCCGGAAATTCTGACAGCCCGCTTCAAACTTCGGCAACACCGGCAACGGCTTCGTTGCACACATTAGAATTTACGGCCATCACCGGCCACGCGGAAGCCGGCACGTCTGAAGCAATTTCAGATGAACCACTTGTACACGGCTTGCATGCGCATCAGGTGCCATGGGCACCGTGTCGCGAGTTTGTCTGCTTTAGTCCTAATCTCCTCATTATTCTTCAAGGTTGTGCTGAGAGTGCTCCTCAGAATCTTGCATGCTGAGGGGACATCCGACTTCTCACCGCATTCGACCCGGCTTATGATTTCAAGCTCTATGGCGAAAGGCAAATTCTGCTACTTCATCACGGCAACACGGCGAGAGAAGGCCCACAAGGCACAAACACAATAAACCAGAAAAGCAGCGAGACAACTCGCACTTGTGCCATCTTGCACGACGAAAGCACAAGAGCCTCCGATTGGCTGTCCGAACAAGCGCTGTGGGCAAGCCAAGATAATTTTTTGCAGTGGGGTGTCGACGGCTCGCCCGAAGCAGCGCAGTCACGGTAGGGAGAGCGATTTAATGGAGCCGCGCCGCCGGGTTTCCCCACCACCGTGAGGGAAAGCCAACTTCTGGAAGCACTTTTGCATCGCTTGACGTTCGATATATTGGGAGTCGCTGCTATTTTTGTTCGATGTAAGCGTAATTTTTGCTACATATACTCAATGTCACTATACCGATTCAGAAATTGTTCGATATACAGAATAATTCAATGTAAACGGGTTTGATATAGTTGGGTTCGACTGTACACGAAAGTGTCAATGTTTGCTCTGGTGACCTTTCCCAGAATTTATTGCGGATGCAGAGTGCATTTGCTATATAAATGGATGATCATACACCAGCTGTTTGTGTCTATATATGACCACTGAACTAGTCTCAAGTAATTTCGTTCATGCCTAATGTAGTTTTGACGTCTTTAGCATAACTTGTGTTAGTGTGTGTAACTAGTAAATATGGCCTAAAGAAAGGCTTTGGTAACTTAATGTGGCTAACATATCTGAAATGTACAGTAAATTTTGCATTGATGTGCTTGCAACCACGAAAGTGAGCCCACAGCAAGCCTCTTGGTAACTTCTGTAGTGGCCCCACTGCGATTTCTTAAATTTCCTTACCGAAAGTGCATTTGTAAACAGTTTAATTCATGCACACTTTTACTACCCATGGTGCAATATAAGTAACTCCTAATGGCTGAGCTTTTATGATGAAATTATTGCATTTTATTTGTTTGCACTGATGCGCTTTACTGAAAACTGCTGAGTGCATTTGAGAGCTGAACCTGTGATTTTCCTGCAATTGTTTTATTGAATATAAATGCTATATATTTACTGAGATTGACAAATGATTCAGCAGCCTGCAGAACTTCGTTCTGTAGCTTCGTCCCTGTTAGCCCAAAAAAGTAGAGCTTGCATGTCAGTATGTTTTGATCTAATGCAATTTTATCAAGTTGTATACAATGTATTAGCTTACCATAGCAAGGAATCATGTGCACAATGCTTAGCTGCACTGCAGCCGTCTTTAGCATGCTTTGAGATGCGATGGGCTGTATTCCTGGCCTGCCTCCTGGTACTTAAGCTTCTGCATGACAAAAATGTTTGGTCGCCTTATTGGACCACTGGGATGGATCTTCAAGAGCCATACAGTTCCTTTTCATCATTGCCCCACACGCCAACACAAAACCAGGCCAAGCTTTGTTAATAGTATGTAAAATGCCGCAAGTCTGCTGCACTGCTAGGGCGTATTATGAGGAACGTCCCTATTATGTTAATTTAATATCAGTATGCATGTCTTGTGGATATCCCAAATCCACAAGCAAGTGTCCCACAAACATCCTTTGGGCGATAGGTAACATAAAATGTCTCAGAAGCGTCGTACATACTGACAAAAATGTCCTTAGAATGTATTTGGGATTATGCAATGAGAATAATCCATTTTTAGGCATCTCTTGGATGTCTGAATATCCCATTATGATGTTCCTGGGACGTTTCTATGAACGTCAATTCACATGCATGGGACGATCCCATGGACATCCAAGAATGATCCACAGGCTCCTTACATATGTCCTAGGGACATTCGAATATCCTGCTTCAGATCTCTTCTGGAGATCTGTAGGACGTTGGACACCCAAAGGGTGGGGTGCGATTGATCGGAGATCACTGTTCAGAGCGTGCGTTCAGTTTCGCCGGGCGCGATTGGCCCAGGTTGCGCCAAGTTCGCGTGGCTGACGTGTTGGTTCTTTATTCTATGGTGGAACCATGATGTGGTACATGAAGAGGCCAGTGACATGAACAGCAGGTCTGGTCGTTCTGATGCGGAGTGAAGTTATGGTTTGCAAATGGTATACATGTATTTTTACTGCAAAGTTATATGCATGTTTCAAATCATTACTGTCTTTTCAATTTTTACTGTTTTGAAAATGTCTCCATGAAATTTACTCCCCATAATGAACGCACCCCCAACTTTGCTTCGGTGATTGGGAAAACAAGTACGTTCATTACGCAGATCAATATATACGGATGTATGGTCTTTGCAAAGATGGACTGGCCACAGCCCCCTAGAAAAATGAAAACTTTCCACCTGTGGCCTCCACTCATCTGGTAAAACACCAAGTCCACCTGCGTTTATGCGAATGCTGGACATGCTAAAGCTCTCTACACTCTTAAACAAATGTAGACCCTTTGGGTCATATCTTGCCAAACAACAATAATTGTCGTTTGTCTTGCTTGTGTTTCCTTTCTTGAATACGGTGCACTTGCTACTTTCCTGTCGAGAATGCTCTGTCATGCTGATAACACGCATGCTGTTCGTGACTTGGAAGTACCACACTCGCAGCGTTAAAGAAAGAAAATGCGGACAAGGCAGATGACAATTATTGTTGTGTGGCAAGATACGACCCAAAGGGTGTAATTTTGATGAGGAGTGTATTGTGGTAGTAATACTTCGGCACGAAGTGACAGCGGCAAATTGCTAGAAGCTGGCACCAATCAGATACCGACAGCTCGATGCGCTGTAAGCTGCAGCCACTCCACTCGCATGGGCCTTGCAGAAGCCTGGACACGGTGTCATAGCTTGACATCTCGTCGATCGCTAGATTTCCAGCCCACAACGTAACAAGGGAAATCCATGGTGCTCACGAAAAGAAAGCTTGAGACCAACATTGACTTCGCAGTTTGCGTCAACATGCAGAACACTGTAACACAAGCAGACGACACTTGCTGTGTGCTGAAAGTGCTTGAGTGCAGTGATAAACTGTCATTGTGTATTAAGTTTCTGTTACACTGTTAGATGTTTTATATAAACAAATTAACCAACATTCCAATTATTACAAACAACATTTGTTCCCCGTAAAGTTGGAAAAATTACCTATGATGAAATCTGGACAGCCAATGAGATAGTTTGCCTAACTGAAGTCAATTGGGCTAACTAGATCAATTGGGAGGGGGCAGATGAAAACTCAGGGGAGCAGAGCCACTGCGATGGGTAGCAATGCACATTTTTAAAGCCTTATAATAAATTACAAGCGTGAAAGAAAAAAATAACATCACAAACAATGAAACATGCCCCTGTCACACAGGCACCCGCAGTCTCCTTTAACACCATCATCTTTATCTTGAGGGAGATGCACTCAATGTCACATGGTCGCGCTTCCACTAAGGGAGTTTAATGGAGCTTTTGGTCAATGAAGATCGCCGATCTCCCTCGGTGGCTGAAGGGAGTACTCTCGTGCATTAAAATTAATGTTACGGGTGTTTAGAACGTTTCTACTGTATTAAATAAATGTTCAAGCACAGTTCAGCAACATTCATGTTTGCTACTGCACAATACTGTTACGTTTCGCCTACGACGCGCGGCTTAGCCGGCGCGACTGCAACAAAGCGGCAGACATTTTGGCCCGTTCGGCGTCGCCGCTACGCTCCCCGCCAAGCGCGTCCAGGCATGTTCCGATGCCACGTGTCTTCATGTGCGTGTGTGAGTGTATGTGCCATTGTGCCCGACCGGAGGCGCTACGAGAGTAGAAGTCACCTTCTCCTCCCAGCCATTGTGCCCGACCGAAGGCGCTACGAGAGTAGAAGTCTCCTTCTCCTCCCAGCCATTTTGCCCGACCGAAGGCGCTACGAGAGTAGGAGTTACCTTCTCCTCCCAGTCTTTGTGCCCGACCGGCGGCGCTACGACAGTATGCGTCACCTTATCTCATTGTACAATCACGTGCTCGTCTATTGAGGGGTTCCTTCTTGCCCTCAACTGCGAGAGTATAAAAGCAGCTGCCCCCGGACGCCAAAGGAGGGCTCCGATTTCTTCTGTTGAGTAAAGTGCTCTCCCGTCTCTCTACTTCGGTCAACCTGACCGCCAACTCTTTGCGATGTTAAAATAAACAAGTTGTTTTGTTGTTACCAGTCGACTCTTGCTTTGCCGGGACCTTCGGATGCTTCCAGTTGTACCCCAGGCCGCCAGGCCAACGCTACCCTTGGGGCTTGCGACCCAGGTGCAACAACGGGCGTCAGCGCCGAGTTCCCAACAGGTCGTACCATCGGTGCGACCACAACAACCGTTGCCATCGGTGGGATTCAAACAATACTCTCAACTTAGGCTGCTTGGTGCCATGTTTTTCTCGTCTTTCAGGGCATTTACATGAACCCAACAGAATAGGGTCGAGTTGGCTTGCTGGGATAGAACATGCCTGTTGAGTTCATGTAAATACTAGCCAGTCGCACTGAACATGCGTCAACTCAGCCCGTCTGAGTGGGGTAGGTTGACCTAGCCCTGCCCATTTGCAGCGTGCATGTAAATGTGGACAGGTCCGGCCTGCCAGGGCCGACACTTGCGTGGGGACAGTGGAAGGTTGCGATTTATGCACCGGCAGCGGGGATAGTACCAGGACAAGGCCAACACAAGCCACTGTGCAATGCAACCTCAATGTAGCGATAAGACACACGAAATAGAGCTGTTGCAGAAGGCAGCGGGAACCGGAGGCCCAGTTTGAACGCGTTGATGTCTTGGCTCAATGCTGTGTGCCATTGTTGTCTAGACTCGTCAGAAACAAGTTCATGTAAGCGCGGTCATGTCGAGCTCGGTCAACCCGATATCTGACTCGACCCACTAGCGTCAGGTCAAAATAGAAGAAAAGCTCAGGAGGTCACTGTGCATGAAATGTTGCGTTTTAATATAGTTTGCTGCAGTTTGGATACCAGAACAGAGCCAACTTGCCACGCCACAAAGAAAAACACAGATAAGCACAGGGTCGCTAGCGTCGCTGTCAGCACTGCTATGTCCAGCGAGTGCACTTTGATTTTTAACGAGGTGTATGTTTCTTGCATCAAATATATTGAATAATTTCTTTATTGCGATAGGAATTATATAGACACTCCAGGCACATTTCTGCCGTCGGTGTCACCGTGAGGTTCCGTATGTGCGAAAGCGTGTGAGGGCGAGTCGGCAAACGTGGTTCAATCGCGCATGCACGAGCGAGGAACGCGGCCCAGATGGCATGCCCTCTCCTGTGGCGTGCGAGGCAGGGGGGTGAGGCAAGGGACGAGAGGCGTTTTCTAGCGGCTGCTACAGTGCCTCGTTGTCCTCCTCGCCCACTGCTCTGTACAGTGTGGAGACAAGCGCGACGTCTATTATGGCATTGGCCATGCAAATTGCAGACGCCGTACTAGACCTTTGGCAGACGTCATAGGGATGCGTTTCCAGCGCTCGTGTATCTTGAAAGTGATCTGCGACATAGCTAAAGTGCGCGCCCATGCGGGCCTCATCTTCAAAGCAATCTGCGTTGTTTGCAGAGTGTCCATAGTGCCTGTAGCTTTATATGTGCTGTGCTTTCGATGTTTTGTTCGTGCTGAAGTGAGAAATGCATAAAGGTCAATTTGCTTGCTGCTGCTGCGATTCCTCACTCCAGAATTTTCACAGCGAGTTTCCGCACTCATCGAGCGATATGTGTTCATGTTTACCTGTGCGCGCGTGATATCGTGCTGGTTAATTTAGTTAAAACATGTTGATGGGCTAGTTGGTTTGAGTACATGATAGAAGGTGTAAGCACAACTGAACAAGAACATAGAAATAAGCAGACACACAGAGACAGTGCTGTCTCTGTGTGTCTGTTTCTTTCTACGCCCTCACACTGAGTCACGCTTACACATTCTATCATTGTTAATTTAGTTAGTAAGCAAATGTTTACAAGTTCATATGGCCGATAAAACTACTGTACTATCCTTACTTTGTACAGCTATCTACTAATTTGCTATCGCAATCGCCTTTCGAGTGGAACTGCGAATTTTTATGAAAGGAGTGTTAACTATAATAGCTATGAATGTAATTAGAAGTTACATTCTTGTACAAAAACCAAACACTGCTAAACGTGCCTCTGGCGGCTACTTTTAAAAACTCCTTATTGGCTGTGTGACATAACCACAACTTCCTTGAGGTCGAACTCCCTTAGGAAGTCCCACGCTCCCTTAGGAAGTCCCGTGCTCCCTTATCCTAAGGGAGTTTGTGGGTGCCCGTGTGACACGTATATGAGACAAAGCGCTGACTATCAACCAATAGTGCATACAGCAATATATACAGGAGCTTGAACAAGCAGGAGGGAGAGGAGAACATACTGAGGTGGGAATACATCCTCGAGAAGATAGCCATGATGCAGAATATAAAAACAGCGCAACTAAGTGGTCAGCATCATTTACATGCAAGAGATGCGATTTTCTTGGTTAGCAGTAATATCGAAGGCATAGTCATGCACATACTGCTTTTTCTGTTGATGCAAAAGGCCTCGTATATCTCACGTGCATGCTGGTCACCATAGCATACACGTGAGATATACGAGTCACTGGTCCTATTCTGGAGGCTACGCCAGAGATGCGGCTCACTTCATGTGTGTGGTCATAGTGTGCTGGGTCACCCTCAGAGGCTATGTCAATCTGAAGGAACATTGCCCTGTTAGTATGGTAATTGAAAGCCAGTTCCCATACAGAGGCAAGTTACAGTGTTTTCTGATACTGGTGGGTCAACCCTGAACTGCGGATTAAAAGAGGGCATGCCACTAAGCCAATACCTGTGCATTGTGCAGCCAAGGTCAGCTGGAAAGGGAAAACAAGCTGGTCTGCATTGTTGCAGATCTCACAGATGAAACCACGGCCTGTGCAGATGGGGCAGCTAAGGCAGTGTCGCTCACAGTCTTCCTGCAGGCCTCGCAGTTGGGCCAGCAGGGTGCCCTGGCGTGCCTGCTCCAGCTCCTCCAGGGAGTACAGGTGTGGCTCAGCAGCTAGCAGATGTGGCCGTAGCGCCCCCAGGGAGTCCTGTAGCCTGCAATCCATCAATGTTGAGCTTCGCAAAGGCAAGTGACCACATTGTCCGAATGCTGTGAACCCTACAAAAGATGTCAAGTGACTCTTCAGTACACTCCCACAAGTAGAAGCACTCGTGGTGGAGAGTGTACCACCTGAATGACTCCTGGACAAGAGGTTTCCCCTAAAGATGTAAAATTTTAAGAAGTTTTGAGGGGCATGATAAAACTGGTTTCTTTCGTCTTCTTTTTCAGAAAAATATGAAAAATCGGGGGAAAAAAAAAAGACAATTGTGCACGGGGCTATGAAAAACCCGACACATTTATTTCTCTAACACTGAAAAGAATATAATTGTTACATTATTACATTAAAAAAGTCTCAGCAGAGCTTCCGGGTTCAAAATCTAGGCTTGATTTCATGTGCCTAGATAGAAAGGCATTGATTTCACATCAAAGCGTCAAGACCAACACTTGTATGAATCTGTGTCCAATTCATTACTGCTTGCCGCATCAACGCTTCTCTGTGCAGCGGATGAAGCCTTCTGGACATTGAGGTTTGAGAGCATGTACACAAGTTTTTGCACACGATCCCCTGCAAGTCTGTTGTGTAGCTAGGTGTTATTTGGTCTTGCCACTGAGTGCGGGAGTTGACCAAAGTTGAGGAGGACTTAAAGAAATGAAGGTTGATTTACATTATTTACAGGAAGCGAACAAAGCAAAATAACAGCAAATGGTCATGGACAACCGGCAGCAAATCTGACACTGTGGCCTGCAGCACACTGTCGTTTTTTTTTTTTTTCAAGTGACCATGTTCTTAGTACAATGACTTATTGTTAGAACACCCCTTATTACTGCCTTTCATTTTCTGCACATGCCTCCTCTTGTATATATACACACGATGTGGCAACGCAATAAAATATTGTTGGAAGTCAGCGCAGTGTATGTCGTCTCTCGCAGTCATTGTTCGTCGCGCTGTACGTCATTTTTTATCATGAATTACCAACTAGCCCTAGCAACTACCCTCTTTGCAGTTCTTATAGCAGTGCCATTCTTTAATGCCAACAGCCACGGCTTGTTAGATGCAATCGGAACACCCAGGAAGCAGTTAAAATGAGTGAACACAATCAGCAGCTGGATGGAAGAAGGTGCTGGGGAGGGGCACTGGCCTCCCCGCCATTATAGTTTTCTCACATCAGTGCAGCCATCCCCCTATTTTGATTTTTTCAGGCGACCCGGTTATAACAATGGAATTTTCGTGGCACTTATAAGTGGGTTCGACTGTAATATAGAAATACAGCTTTTTCAGAACTCTTGTACACAATGTAACAAATTCACGTAAGATATAAATTGACATATCGAATTTGTCTGCTTTGAACTACCTAATGGACGCCGTTTACAGAACCGCAATATCTGTTCTTGATGCAGAGCTATTAATTTGTAAGCTTCGTGCTTCTATTATTTTTAAGCTTTTGAATTAAAAAAAAATTTAAACAAAATTCAGGCCCCAAATCGAAATTCCGCTTCCAAGAGTCACTAGAACTTAACTTTCTCTCTCAAATGCAACAAATTTCCTTAAAATCAGTCCAGGGGTTATCTCACAGAAATGTTTTTGCATTTTATATGTATTTGGATAGGTCGCATCGGAGTTGGGTCTGAGCTAAAGCTTCCTCTTAAGCGAGGATTTTCTATCAGCGAACGTGGTGAGGTCAGCGATCTCTAGCAAGTTTCACTGGTGGCAGTGGCGCCTGCTCTGGTTGAAAAAATGACAACTGTTGGCAGAGACCAATTGGCGAGCCACTCTTATATGGTCACATACAGAAAAACATGTCCAGCTCCTAAAGAAAGTTATTTGCTTTAAAATTTTGGAATGGAGGACTCACAACAGCTGGCTGGACCATCTTTATATTTCACCTATAGCATAGCATAGTGTACCCAGTGCTCAGACCGGGTGCATTGTGTGCCCGTTAACGTAGAAATACAGGCTAGTTGATCATTCAAAATGTCATGCATTCTGGCGGCACAAAAACAAGAATGGACAAGGGAAACACACAAACAGTAGGAGTGTTGAACTACATCTGATTGTTTATTGCGACAATGCACGGTGGCACAGGTGAGGGGCAAGGGGGGGAGGGAAAAGGAAGGGGAAATCTGTGTCAACATAGTCATACAATGTTCTGTACACATGCCAAACCTCGATTGAGATAACCTAATTCTTTCTGAGATAATGTCACTAAAGCGGCACTCATGCATGTTTGCATCGTTGTTAATTGCAGAAGCCTTGAAGATTTCTCTTCTGCCTTGGTCAGTAAAAGTCTCACTGAATGCTGGAGTGCTTAGGCATTGGCAACAATAGTCAGCCAAATGTCCCCCTGCAGTCTGTGTGTCAAATGCTGCGTGTGCTCTCAGTCGATGAAAGATTGTTAGAGCACTGCACATTACTTTCCTAATCATGTGTTTTCCTCCTAGCCTAAAAAAGTCCTCACACTTACAGTTTCACACACTGGGCTCGTCTGCGAGCCTTCAACACAATTTAAGTCCTGTTAATCGCGCTTGCTTGACTCCACTCAATTGCGCTGCTCCCCAGTGAAGCACTCATCTGTGTCGTCTGCTCTTCGATGCTTTTGCAATCAGCAACGAAGAAAACATGCATGAGCCTGCATCATTGCAGACTTCCACGCTGTCTCCTCAAAGCTGTCTTCTTTGCCACCAGGATCGGAACAGGTCTTAAGATGGCAGTTGTCCAGCGAAGACGGCAAGGTAGCTAGCTATCTATACAGAGATTTGGAACACACTCCTTTTCTGGATTCCATGCAGAGCAACCATATTCTAAGGTTAAACATCAAATAAGGTATTTCTTTTACCCTGTGTGGGCCCCGTCAAAAATTACATTTCAAGAAGCTCCACACAGGGCTAGTCTTAACCACTGCACACTTGACATGGTCATTCCACAAGAAATTATATTAGAAACACATGTGTTTGCTACCTAGACAGTAATTTGTAAGTGGTGAGCTGTTTTTAGTGAAATGAACGACATTGCATTTAGTACAATTTAACTTTCACTAGTACATGCAATCTCATTGTCCTAACAAGTCACCACTCCAAAACCAAGGAGCTGTTGCGGTCACATGACCTGTCCTGCTGCTCAGCATCCTTTGTGGAGCATCTATGCAAGCATGCAGTTTTCTTTTTAACACTGCCATATTGAAGCAAGCAGAGTTGTGAGTCTTTTGCAGTCTGTACTACGGGTTTAAATGATAAAAAATCTTGCCACACATATTTTTTCTTATAGAGATATTTGATTGTTGGTCATGCTTTGGTTCAGGCATCTTGCAGCTATACAGTACTACACCTGCTTTGCAACCTAGAGATGAAACTGATCTGTGAGAAAAGTGGTTTTCTATCATCCTCATGTCGGGCACCATACATTGATCGCAGATGATGCACGTGTACTTGACCATACCAGCGCTTGTGTCGTGGTTTCTACAAAGTTCATTAAGCAAATGCAGTAAAAGACATTACATAGGTCACCTCGCATGTGTCCTGCTTGCCAATGATTCTGTGAACAGTGTGTCTGTGTGCATAAGTGCATGGGGAGAAACTAGAAATGTAAGCGGTTGAAAAAAAAAAGAAAAAGAAACAGGAAATTACGAAAAGAATTTTTTTTTTTCAACCAGGATAAACTTGAAAAAGGAAAAAAGAAACAGAGCTTCTCTGCAGAATTCTTCAGTTGTGATGTGATTCCTTTCGATGTATCTAAATGTTTGATCAAATGAAGGAGTTTGGGAGTCTGCAAAGTACCTGGATCCATCCACGTGGTGGCAAGCACTTTCCTTCAACCAACCACTGAGCCCCCTTGCCTTTCGCGTACTGCAGATGCCCCCTTTTCTGCAGCATGTGAAACTGATCCAAGTTTGGAAATGTGGACACTATTACATACGAACCATTCTCTGTCATCGGTCAAGGTCTCCAAATGCAACCACTTGCCATCCCATTCCAATTATGGTGTGCAGGTGTGTGTTAACCATGCTATCGAGCCCGTCAGACAAGTTGGCTATTGCGCCCTCGTGTGCCGCGTGTAGAGCTTTTGTTTCCCCCCTGTGTGATGCTTCCTGTAAGTGCAACCCGGCAAGGTTCATAGCAGTTCACCCTAGTTCCGAGAAAAGCTGCTTTTGCAGCACTGGAAGGTCATTCAAGGACAACCAGTCCCCTTTTGCTGAGCACATACCAGGTGAGGAGGCAACGCCGGACGGAGGCAGCCACCAAAGAGTAGAGCCCATGGTGTGTCGCTATTGGCCATACATGGTGCCATTTGCACGGGCCCTATGATTGGACGAAAATTATGACAGCTGTACGGGCTCGACAACTGGCTGAAAATGACATGGCCCCAGCAGACTCAAGGGGTTATAAGGCAGGTTCTTAAACGATTGTTTAAGAGAGCACTGTAACAACGTCCATAACACTGTTCAAGGATCTGTACTAGTCACTTCTGCATGACAAGTTGCTACTGTTCGTTGAAGAATGCATTGACAACTTTGGATCAGTTGGCTTTTGGAATGCTGCAGGTGTTTCTGTTAGTGGCTTTCTTGAATTGCTGACCTTCTATTTGAAATCAACTTTCACCTCATGGAATGAACGAAATTACACACAAAGGAATGATGTTTGTATAGGATTATGCCTGGCACCAGCACTAAGTTATATTTATCTAGCTCATCGTGATCGAAATATTCAAGGTCACCTATACGCGTCCCCTGTCGTCAAAGTGTGCAGGTTTGTGGATGACTACGTGGTATTTACTGATTGAACTGATCATGCTTTCGAGCCTGCTGCTTTGAAAGTCTTGGAGATCTTTAAGAAAGAGCTGCCGCCTCTAGAATTTACGCATGAAGTTCCCACTGATGATTCCTTGCGCTTTCCAGATCTCAGGCTGTGCTTTGCTAACAAACATGTGTGCTGGTGCTTCGAACCGAGAAGTAAGAAGCCACTCTTGCCCTTTAACTCTGCACACTCAAAGCTCGTTAAACGAGGTATTATAAATTTATGCCTTGTTAACAGCCTCAATAAATCTTGCTCACACGAGATGCAACATAGTCTTCCTGCACAGGTTGATCGCCTTTCTTGGGCTGGCTACCCTTTGGCCTTAATTTCAGCCATAGCGGAACAGCTTCTGAGGTGCATAAAACGTGATGAGCTCGTTCAGTCAAAGAACCAGCCAGTTGAATGACGCAGGTTTGCATTGCTACCGTATGTGCATGATGCCTCCCATAGGCTAAAGAAGATTGGGCAGCGTGTAGTAATCACAGTTGTTTTCTCAGCCCTGCAAAAGCTGGCAAGGCTCTGCAAGTGTGTAAACACTCCTAAATCATGTCAGAGTTGCTGCTCTGTCGGGCACAGAAAACGTTTTGTGACATGCACAATGAATGTGGTTAAACAAACTCCCCTGTTTTGCGGCAGTAAATATGTTGGACAGACAGGCAGGTGCTTAAACAATCGTTTAAGAGAGCACTATAACAACGTCCATAACACTGTTCAAGGCCCACTTGGGCATCCATTGCCGGAACTGCGGTTGTTTGCCCCTCTTTGAAGATACAGAAGATTTAGCAAGACAGATCACAGCTCACCCAGGAAACTATAGAAGCTGATTTCATCAGAAAACTGGGCAGTGTGTGCATTAGTGCCCCCTCTATCGCGCTGAACCCTAGTGAAGTCATGTATCTCAACAGATAGAAGTCGCAGTGTTCGTTTTTTTTTCAGGTGACCATGTTCTAATTACAATGACTTGCTGTTAGAACACCCCTTGTGACTGCCTTTCATTTTCTGCGCATGCCCCCTCTTGTATACGTACACACGATGCGGCAACACAATAAAATATTGTTGGAAGTTAGCGCAATGTATGTCGTCTCTCGCAGTCCTTGTCCTTCACGCTGTAAGTCATTTTTTATCATGCAAACAGGGGTACGTGTTGCAGGTGATATGCAAGCACCGCCGAGGCGTCGCTTTGGTGACCCCAAAAGGGGCCTTTTAAAAATTGCGAGAAGCCTGCCGCAGCAGCCTGTCAGCTTGAGAAATACAGAAGAAATGGTGAGGCGAGATCGGCACAAGCATCTCGTCAGGTACTTCCTACTGGCTTGCACGAGAAAACCCTATGTTCGTCAGCCTTGCATGCTTGCCGAGGTGCTCCACGTAGTGCAGCGGAAGGTTCCTCATGAAAATAAAGCCCCAAAGGGACTGAATCATCTGCCGGGCCTCCTGCGAAGACAACTTTGAGGCAGCCTGCCCTACCACGTTATCGCTGCCGTTGTCGCCGTTGCTATGTGATACAAGCACGTTCGCGAAGATCACCATGTCGGTTAGAAGCACTTAGCTTCCAAATCTATAGTCATGCACTTTTTTTTCACCAGCAACGTTGTGCATTGCCGATGATCAGCGGGCGGATCAGCCATCTTCTGTTTCGGCGGCGAGTCAAACGAGGCTGAGAAACCGCGTGGCCAGGAACGATTTCAACGCGACCAACAAAGATGAACGTGGGCCATTAAGGTGTTTACAGAACTGAGCTGAATGAGGAGCCAGCGAGCAACATGCAAGAAATCTGAGAGACAGTTACGGCACTGCACTTATCTCTTCCATTTCTCTTTAAAAATCACTTCACACAGCAGTGCAGTTGGCGCAGTCTATTCGTGTTTCGGAGGGTGGAGCAGTGTGGAGCTCTAGGCATAGCCCATTCGTGTTTGGAGGGGTGGAAGGGTGACAGGAGAGAGGTGCGCGGAGATGGCTGGAAAATGAGCGCGCGGCGGCTGTTGGAGCAGCGGCCCATCGTGCAGCGGCTCGAACTTCTTGTTTTGTTTTTTTCTTTTCAAGAATTTCACATTTCACTACCTCTAGGCTCAGACAACCAGCAGACAGACTTCATGGTTATAACCGATAATGCGGCATCGCAACATTGTACTAAGTGGGTTATTTCGCTATGGAAAACACATAAAAGTTGACGGTGCAGCAGCTTGTCATTGTTAAAACTGATATATTATCAAAACCGGCATCGTTAAAAGTGGGTTCGACTGGACCAAATTTTTTAAGATTCATATGTAACATATCAATTTTGTTCGCTTTAGATGTACTACTAGATGAAAATACTTAATTGTGATAGCATTTTCATTGCTGAGTTACAGAGTTGTAAACTTGATAGTTTTGTTTTCTGAAAATTTTCTATCTTAGCCACTTCTTTATAAAATATTTACAACCTAAATAAAATATTCGAGACTAACACTCACTAGATTTCAAGTTTTTCTTTTATATGCAACAAACTACGTCAAATTTGGTGCAGTGGTTGCCAAGAAAAATGAATTCTCCTTTTTTTTTTAAACTATACTGTTGGCTGAAGGCCATTAGAGGGTGGTTTCAAGACAAACAATACAAGATAGCAGCACTGCCGCAGTGTAGAACAGACCAAATAAGGCATATACACAGGCAAAGGCACAATGCAAATCAAGAAGCAGCAAAAACAAATTGCAGTAGGGTGGTATTAATTGTACCACAGCCGCTGGAATTATCATGCGTGTTACAACCAGGAATATAAGTAAGACAAAGTACCATTATTAAAGTAGTAGCTATGTACTTCTAGCCGAAGTAAAGAATTTTATTAGTGTTGTTTCAAATTTATTTAGATTGCCTACTGTTAGTAATTCAAGTGGTAGCGCGTTCCATTCCTCTATTGTTCTGGGGAAAAACGAGTACTTATGTGTATCTATTCGTGCTGAAATGGGTTGAATTTGCTCTAGGTTGCCGCTTTGTACTGTTTGAGACAGACGCTGTTTTATGTACTGCTGTGTATTAAGGTTAAACCAGTTATGGCGAATCAGATAAAAAAATTTCAGTCTAGCTATCCTTCTGCGTTGTTCAGGTAGGTTGAGCTTCCTGAGCATTTCAGTTGCGGAATCCATTGAACGATATTTTGACAAGATGAATCTTGCCACTCTTCTTTGAAGTTTTTCAATTCTATCTACCAGGTTTTTTTGATACGGATCCCACACGCCGCTCGCGTACTCTAATGTAGGACATGTATTTAGATAGGAGCACCCGAGCTAAAGCTTCCACTTAAGGAGAAAAGGGGAATTTCCATTTGTTTGTGGCGGGCTGGCTGCATGGCTTCATGAGGGGCAGCGAGGACGCATCACATGCTTGGGGAGCCTCTGTGATGGGTACAGGTGCGTCGAACTGTTTGTCACTACGAAGGCGATAGCAGCCTTTCTTATGTTCAGTCTGCACTGTTGTCAGTGCTCGCTTCATGTCAGGTATAGCGTGAGGCATTGTGTGGCTTTAGCAGTTTCTTAACAATTCTAAAATGTAGACTGGTATAATTTACCCGTAAACGTCTTCTGGTGAGACCAGTTTACAATTTGGACAACATTCCTTCTTCAACAGGTTCAACCTTACAAATATCTAGGGGTCTATCTTTCAGAAAATCTCACATCGAATAAACATTTTGAATATCTGACCTTAAAGTGATTTCGAATGCTTAAACTTGAACTTGTAAACTTGAATGCATCCAGAACTACACTGCCAGGTTTGTTTCTGGCAATTACAACTACCACAGCAATATTATATTAATTAGGGAAAGCCTTGGGTGGCAAACACTAGTAGAACGCTGTATAGCAATGAAATTAGAACTTTCTTTCCAAATTTACTTTGGTTTCACAGGAATACACAAGAACTTGTGTATTTTTCCACCCCATTTCATTTATATGCGATGTGATCATGAGATTGAAGAACTTGAAATGTGCTGTCGTACTGACTTCTTCTGCAATTCATTTTTCCAGCATACTTCCACACAATGAAATAGGCTTCCTAAGAGCATCGTTCAATGTAAAACTTGCCCCGAGTTTCAGCTGTTTTTATCATCCAACCTGTCATGAGTGCACATTGTGCTTCATGTGATGAACCTAACTTTCCTGTTTCTGTGATGTGACTGCACCTGTGAGCCTGTTATTTCACTGACATTTGAGATGTAGCATTTGTGCCTTACTTTGTTCTTTCTGATATGGAACGAGCATTTCTCTCTTTTTTTTCTTTCTTTCGTTCTGTTTTCTGACATGAATGTGTCTGTGAGCCTGGTGTTGTGACTAACCTTCTTAACCCTTTCAGGGTCAATGACGTAAAAATACGACGCCGCGAACAAGTCCAAAAATGGTCGATGCCGCATATTTACAACGCCGTCTGTACGTTTAAAAAGCGCGCCAATTCCCTAACTTTTTCTTTTCTGTCATGTGCTGCCACTATGTGGGAATACAAGGAATTTTTTTTGCACACTGCCCTCACGGTTCTTGTTGCATGGTTTGTTTTAGCGCTAGTTCGCTTCCGTGCATCTATGTACTACCGCTCGTGCATTGGTGCGGGCGGGCGGCGGTTTGGGTTTTGTTTTCGCAGGTGGTTTTGGCTTCTTGCGTGTGCAAAACTGATGGCTATCTCGTTACTAATTGCTCAAAGGGCGACCGCTTGTTTCTTGCTCGTTTAGTGCCCACAGGGGTGCACGTAGGAAGGATGCCACCGTGCATGCGTTTCCGTTGCTTCTTGTTTTGAGGGGAGGGGAAGGGGGGGACTCGCGAAAAATTATTGCATCTGGTTGGCAATAAGATGAACATTAGTGGAAGTTTGTCACACATCTTGCTTTCTTGACGGGCACACAACCGCACAGTTTTCTTGAGTGCGCGCACCTGCGCCGTTCGATTATGCTATGGATGTACATATTGACACGTGTACTTATCTTTATCGGGCAACCACGTTTGGCCGCCTAACAAATGTTATCGTGCAGCGCAGGACGCGCCTGCATGTAAAAGAAGTTTCTGGAATGTTATCGATCGTTCCATACACTGTCTTTCACCGCAACTTGTGTAATCTGATTGCATGTATGCGCGACGCGAATAGTGTAGAACTTTGTGGAAGACACGCGGGTCCCATCGGTTAATCTGGAACATTCGATGACTGATCTATAAAAGCCGACGCACTTGACCCGCTGATCAGATTTTTCGATGATCGCTGACTGTGTTCGCCGCTCTCGTTGTGCTATAAGTGTAGCCTGTTTTGTGTACACAGGTTCGCCCAATAAAATCTAGTTTTGCCTTTCACAGTATTGCTACTGTGTTCTTAACGTCACCACCACGTTACATCTGGTGGAGGTGCTTTACGTTCATGTACCGGACGCCCCCGACAAGCCGTAATCCAAGCCCGGACCACAAAGACAACACCAGCGCCATCCCGGAACATCGAGCAAGCCGCCGGCTACAGCAGCTGCCCCCGGAACACGGAATTCGTCCAGAGATGACCAAGAAGACAGCCCCAATGGCAGCCGGAGCAGCCTCAATAGTTATGCAGCAGCCCAGGGAGCCACCGACGTTCCGTGGTTCCACATTTGAAGACCCGGAAAGCTGGCTGGAGACGTATGAGAGGGTATGACAGTTGGGACAGCGACAACAAGCTGCGGCATGTCTATTTCGCACTGGAAGACGCCACCAGGACCTGGTTCGAGAATCGAGAAGCTACCTTAACGACGTGGGACCTGTTCCGAAGCGGCTTCTTGGAAATGTTTACAAGCGTCGTGCGAAAAGAGCGAGCCCAAGCACTACTAGAAACCAGAGTGCAGCTGCGAAACGAGACGATTGCTATCTTCACAGAGGAGATGGCCCGTCTTTTCCGGCACGCCGACCCGGAAATGTCAGAGGAGAAAAAAGTCCGCTTCCTAATGCGGGGCATCAAGCAAGAACTTTTTGCCGGACTTATTCGTAACCCGCCGAAGACCGTAGCTGAGTTTTCTGCAGAGGCATCGACGATCGAGAAAAGTCTGGAGATGCGCACCCGGCAATATAACCGCCAGGGGCTCACGCCGCAGTACGCCATCCAAGGACTGGATTCCGACGACCTTCAGGAGACCATCAGGGCCATTGTGCGCGAAGAACTGCGCAAGGTCCTGCCTTCGTCGCAGCCCCCAGTGGCTTCGATCGCTGACATCGTGAAAGAAGAGGTGCACCGATCGCTTGGAGTTCCCGAGCTGCAACCACAATTACCGCAGCCCCAGCCAGAAGCGATGACATACGCCGCCGTCGCACGCCGTCAAGGTCCCCCTCCACGACCACGCCAGGGCCCTGCAACAACGCAATTCCGTCGTCCGCTGCCGCCGCCAGCACGCCCACCCATCGCCCAGCGCACCTACGCGAGGAAGATGGACATTTGGCGGGCCCCCGACCACCGCCCGCTCCGCTATCACTGTGGAGAAGCCGGCCATGTGTATCGCTGATGCCCATACCGTGACATGGGACTGCGAGGTTTCGCCGTCAACGCTCCGTGCCCGCAGCAAGGTGAACGCCCTCGCAATATTGCCGACTACCTCGCCGCTACTCAGTGGAGCTCTCGACGACCGTCGCGTTCGCCATCACCAGGCCGCTACCTCTCGCCGCAGCGCCGACCATACACTGGCCCAGTCCGGGGCCGGTCAGCGAGCCCATATCCGGAAAACTAAAAGCAGCAACCGATGGAGGTGTGGTTGCTGTTCGTCGAACTGACGAAGATCCTCCGCCGTCAAAGAAGACGACGAAGAAACCATCTCGAAGACCTAATGACGACAAGCCGCCGTCCCGACGAAGTCAGGAAGCCAAGACTACACCGACGAAAGACGACTTGACGACGCGACGTTCCAGCTTCAGTTCAACACGACGCAGCCGTGATCCGACGCCAAGACCCAACTGCAACACCAGACAAAGAACCACCGACCTCGACGTACTTCTTGACGGCCACGCAGTCACTGCCTTAGTCGACACAGGGGCCGATTACTCCGTAATGAGCGGACACATCGCCGCCCAGTTGAAGAAGGTTAAGACTGCATGGGAGGGTGCCCAAATTCGGACCGCTGGAGGACACCTCATTACGCCGACTGGAATCTGCACGGCAAGAATAACCATTCATGACCGGACTTACCCTGCCACCTTCGTTATCCTCCAAGTGTTCACGAGACGTCATTCTCGGCATGGACTTCCTGAACCAACACGGCGCAATCATAGACCTGAAGTCAAAATTGATAACGCTGTCGGAAGATCAGGCGATACCGCCGGAGAGCTTTCGTAGTCACCACGCCTTGAGTGTTCTCGAAGATCAAGTGAGCATCCCGCCTCGTTCGAGCATTGTTATTTCGGTCGGCACCGAAACACCCGCTGACGTAAAAGGCGTCATCGAAGGCGACCAACGTCTACTGCTAGACCGTGAAATTTGCGGCGTAAGAAGGATTGCTCAACTGCATGGAGGGAAAACTGAAGTGTTGCTGACAAACTTCAGCCAGGAGTTCAAGCACATCAACAAGGGCATGACGATCACGTACATCGAGGAAATTTGTGAAACCAGTAATACGTTTGTCCTCTCGGATTCCGCCGCATCTACCCCGACGAAGATGGTTCCTGAACCAGACTACAACATTAATCCAAGTCTCCCCGTGATTAAGCAACAGCAGTTGAGAAGTCTGCTCTGACGACACAAAGGCTGCTTTTCGACGTCATCGAGGATTCGACAAACACCAGTTGCCAAGCATCGCATAATCACCGAGGAGTGCGCTCGACCACTCCGCCAGAGCCCTTAGCGAGTTTCGCCGCGAGAACGTGCAGCTATAAGAGAACAAGTCGACGAAATGCTGCGCAACGCCATCATCCAGCCGTCGAAAAGCCCGTGGGCATCCCCTGTTGTCCTGGTAAAGAAAAAGGACGGAACCCTACGTTTCTGCGTCGATTATCATCGTCTGAACAAGACCACGAAGAAGGACGTATACCCCCTCCCACGAATAGACGACGCATTGGATCAGCTCTGCAACGCTAAATACTTCTCGTCGATGGACCTCAAGTGTGGCTATTGGCAAATAGAAGTCCACAAAAGAGATTGCGAAAAGACCGCCTTCATCACCCTAGACGGTCTCTACGAGTTCAAGGTTATGCCATTTGGACTGTGCTCGGTGCCTGCAACGTTCCAGCGCGTCATGGACACGGTGTTAGCAGGATTGAAGTGGCAGACCTGTCTCGTTTATTTGGATGACGTCATCGTCTTCGCCGGAAATTTCGACGATCACCTCAGGCGGCTTGCAACAGTACTAGAGGCCATCAAGTCGTCAGGGCTTACTCTGAAGCCGGAAAAATCCTGCTTCGCTTATGATGAGCTTCTGTTTCTAGGCCACGTAATAAGCAAATCTGGTGTCCGTCCAGACCCGCAAAAGACAGCTGCCATCGCAACAGTTCCCGCAACCCATCAACAAGAAGGCAGTGCGTAGATTCCTTGGCATGTGTGCCTACTACAGGCGCTTTGTCAAGGACTTTTCATGCATCACCGAGCTGTTGACACGTCTAACTAAATGTGATGTTGAGTTCAAAAGGGAAACGCCGCAGGCCGACACACTTGAAGAACTCAAACAATGCATGCAGTCGCCGCCGGTACTTGCGCACTTCGACGAGTACGCCGATAGAGAAATCTATACTAACGCCAGTAGCCTAGGCCTCGGTGCCGTTCTAATCCAGAGGAGAAACGGAGTCGAACAGGTGATAGCTTACGCTAGCCGGTAGCTGTCAAAAGCGGAAGGCAACTATTCTACGACCAAAAAGGAATGCCTCGCCATCGTTTGGGCTACAGCTAAATTTCGCCCTTATCTTTATGGCAGGCCATTAAAGTCGTCAGTGACCATCACGCGTTGTGTTGGCTAGCGAGTATAAAGGATCATTCAGGGCGACTGGCACGGTGGAGCCTCAGACTACAAGAATACGACATCACTGTAACCTACAAGTCCGGACGAAAACACTCCGATGCTGATTGCCTATCACGCGCACCCACTGACCTGCCGCTGCAAGATGACGAGAATGACGACGCCTTCCTTGGAATGATAAGCGCGGAAGACTTCGCTGAACAGCAACAGGCAGGCCCGGAGCTAAAAGGCCTCGTCAAATATTTGGAAGGGCGCACCGACGTTGTCCCCAGGGCATTTAAGCGCGGATTATCTTCCTTCACGCTTCAAAAATATCTACTCGTGAAGAAGAACTTCTCACCAGTCCGCGCCAACTACCTTCTTGTTGTCCCGTCAGGACTTCGTCCAGAAGTATTGCACGCCCTACATGACGATCCGACCACTGGACACCTCGGATTTTCCCAGGCACTATCGAGGATACAAGAAAAGTATTATTGGCCGCGCCTGACCGCCGACGTCGCCCGTTATGTCAGAACATGCCGAGACTGTCAGCAACGCAAGACACCGCCGACAAGGCCAGCCGGATTACTACAGCCAATCGAGCCTCCTGGCCGACCATTCCAGCAGATTGCGATGGACTTGCTGGGACCCTTTCCGACGTCAATAACCGGAAATAAGTGTATCGTCGTGGCGACGAACTACCTCACCCGCTTCGCTGAAACTAAAGCACTGCCCAAAGGTAGCGCGGCCGAAGTGGCGAAATTCTTTGTAGAAAACATCCTGCTGCGACATGGCGCCCCAGAAGTCCTCATCACCGACAGAGGAACGGCCTTTACAGTGGAGCTCACCCAAGCCATTCTGAAATACAGTCAGAGAAGGCACAGGAGGACAACGGCCTACCACCCGCAGACGAATGGTCTTACGGAGCGGCTGAATAAGACCCTCGCCGACATGCTAGCGATGTATGTCGACGTTGAACACAAGACCTGGGATGCCGTCCTGCCGTACGTAACATTCGCTTACAACATGGCAGTGCAAGAAAAAACACAGATCACGCCGTTCAAGCTGGTTTATGGCAGGAACCCGACGATGACGCTCGACGCCATGCTGCCGCACGTAACTGACGAGGAGAATCTTGACGTTGCTACCTATCTCCAGCACGCCGAAGAAGCTCGACAGCTTGCCCGCCTACGGATCAAGAACTAGCAGCGTACCGACAGCCGACACTACAACCTCAGACGACGCTTCGTTGAGTACCAGCCCGGCGACCGTGTTTGGGTATGGACCCCGATACGCTGGTGAGGACTGAGTGAGAAACTACTGCGACGCTATTTCGGACCCTACCAGGTCATCCGACGTAAAGCGCACTGGACTATGAGGTCGTGCCAGACGGCATTTCGCATTCACAGCGGCGCCGCGCAGGATCTGAAGTGGTCCACGTGGTGCGCCTTAAACCCTTTCATGGACGCTGACGAACTTCCTTTTTTGTTGTTTTCTTTGCTACAAGTGCTTCTTTTTTTATTACTTTCGTTTGTTTGCAGCATCGGGTCGATGCTTTGTAAGAGGGGGGGTAATGACACGTGTACTTATCTTTATCGGGCAACCACGTTTGGCCGCCTAACAAATGTTATCGTGCAGCGCAGGACGCGCCTGCATGTAAAAGAAGTTTCTGGAATGTTATCGATGGTTTCATACACTGTCTTTCACCGCAACTTGTGTAATCTGACTGCATGTATGCGCGACGCGAATAGTGTCGAACTTTGTGGAAGACATGCGGGTCCCATCGGTTAATGTGGAACATTCGACGACTGATCTATAAAAGCCGACGCGCTTGACCCGCTGATAAGATTTTTCGACGATCGCCGACTGTATTCGCCGCTCTCGTTGTGCTATAAGTGTAGCCTGTTTTGTGGGCACAGGTTCGCCCAATAAAATCTAGTTTTGCCTTTCACAGTATTGCTACTGTGTTCTTAACGTCACCACCACGTGACAATATTAGTTTAAGAGCAGGAACATTTGAATCTTGCGAAATATTCTCGTGTGTGCATTTTCAAAGCCTTAGACTATAAAAGGCATCAAATTTTTTATTCTTATAAGTTTATTTCCTTTTTGATTGTTGTTATTCATGAATGAAGAGTACATATATACCAATGCAAACTATTTTTTTTCTCGCTTTACGGCCACCCTAGAAAAATTACAATAAATTCTTTCCGAAATAAGTCCCTAAGAAGAATTGGAATCTGCAATAAAAAAACAAAAAACAACCCTGGGCATTCGCATATGGAAAAAAAAATCTACCCTCAAAGGGTTAATGTTAGTCACGAAACCATGTTTACTGTTTAATGTTATGTTAGTCAGAATTATAATGAATTATTATGTTATTATGTCAGAATTTTCATAATCAGACCTAAAGAGCACACATTAAAGTGCGTTATCTTTAAGTTTAGTACTATAATACTTTTGACTAGGTCAGTGACTGTAATTATTGTTTTGTTAAGTCTGGTGTGTTTACTAGCACTGGTGCAGTGTACAAATATACAGTTAAATGTCAATATAACAACGTTGTTATGTAGTGGGTAATATGCATGTGGCACAGTGCGGACTGCCACCACTGCGGTGCGAGACCCGAGCTCGGGCTGTTGATGCGAAGCGCTAGGACTCGTGATCTAGAGGTACCTGCGATCCCTCAAACGAGCTGCAATAAACCCCGTTTCATTTGGTGGAGCTGCAGGGTAACGTTGAAAACTGGAACTCCGAAGCCGGACGCTACCCACTGCTGCGACCATGCCTGACGAAACCACCCAGAAAGATGCACCACAGCCTTCGACGATCATCGTTTCCGGTGCATTGCGCCAGCGTGATCATGCCATCTTTAGCGGCACCGATGATCATGACGTGGAGGATTGGTTGTCATCTTACGAACGGGTGAGCCAGCATAACAAGTGGGACGTCACCAAGTTGCACAATGTGCTGTTTTACTTAAACGGTATCGCGAACCTCTGGTTCCGAAACCACGAACACGATTTCACAACGTGGAGCACATTCAAGACAAGTTTCACAGAAGTGTTCGGGCACCCCGCTGTGCGCAAGCTTCGCGCAGAACAATGCTTACGGGGGAGTGCGCAACATCACGGTGAAACGTTCACAAGTTACATCGAAGATGTCATTGACCTGTGTAAGCGCGTGAATCCGTCAATGGCGGAACAGGAAAAGATAAAACACTTTATGAAAGGCATTGATGAGGACGCATTTAAAATGTTGTTAGCAAAGGATCCGCGTACCGTGGCCGAAGTTATCAATTTGTGCCAAAGTTTTGACGAGCTACAGAAACAACGCATCTTAGCTCGGCGCCCACCGCCTACGGAAGATTCGTTAGCAGCATTGGTTATTGGCGACAACCACACAGCTTTGCTGACACAAATAAAATAATTTGTGATCGAGGAGGTCGCGCGACAGCTCTCGATTTTGCCGACCATGGAGAAGCCTTCTCAATATTTGGATCCAGCGATCCGACAGGTAATTCAAGAGCAAGTGACCGAAGCTCTTCCACCTCCGTGTCAGCCGGCTCCCGTGGCCGCGCCTCTGACGTATGGTGAAGCTGCTGCACGGGCGCCTTGTCTGCTGGGACTCTCTCCTCCGCCTTCAGCGCCTCTCCAGCCGGTGTTCTCTTCTCCGCCTTCGCCTCGCCAGCCGGTGGCTCCCTTTTTCAGCGCACAGCAGCAAGGTACAAATCCTTGGCGCACTGCTGACAACTGCCCAATATGCTATGCCTGCGATACACCGGGACATGTAGCATGCTTCTGCCGCTGGCGCTTGTCGGCCTTCGTGGGCACCGCGCGACCACCCAGCTCCGGCTTCCGACCATTCCATATGCCTCAGCGACCACCACCGGAAGTCTACGCTGCTCATGACATACCAGCACTGCAGTCACAGCTCTACAGTACTTGTCACTCGCCTTCCCCTCGTCGGCGCTCACTCTCACCCAAGCGTCGTAGGCCCAGTGCCAGTACTACTGAGGCGGAAAACTGATTTCCGCAGTTCCTGAGGCACGAACTGCGTCATCGTCAGAACATCAAAGTCCTCGTTTTTCCCCCGCTAACGTTATTGAAGTGTCCGTTGATGGCATCAAATGTCTTGCGCTCGTCAATACAGGTGCTGCTGTATCTGTGATTAGTGAGAAACTTTGCCGTGAATTACGGAAATCGACCATGATGCCTTCGGTACTGTTGCTTAGAACAGCCAGTGCACAACAAGTTCAGCCAGTCGCTATGTGCACTGCCAGGGTGCTGATTCGAGACATTTGGTATTCGACTGATTTCTCTGTGTTAACTTGTTGCTCCCACGATGTGATTCTCGGTTGGAATTTTCTGTCGCGCCATCATGCCGTCACATACATACACATACCTCACAGGCTCCAACTGGAGTATTGTGTGAGGGGGGAAAGAGAGACAACATCTAGCGAAAACAGGAGCAAAAAACATAGCTAACAACAAATCAAACAACTGAAAAAAAAAAGAAAATTGAATCGAAAGACGCCGAACAACATCAAGCAAACGAAGAAGTACAACAACACTCTGGACAATCACAAACACGCATGGCTCATCGAACTCCGGCAAAGAACTGCAAATGCATGTATATTTATAAACTGCTTGCAAGGATAGAGAATGACAGTCAAGTCACATGGTACAAATGAAACGTGTGCATATAACTACGGAATCAAAAATAATGTACAGCGCGAAGAACAAGGACAGCGATAGACGACATACACAGCGCTGACTTCCAACAATATTTTATAGCGTTGCCACATCATGTGTATATATACAGGAAAGAGCATGTGCAGAAAATGTAAGACAGTCACATGGGGTGTTCAAACACCCCATTGCCACGGCAGGGTTTCTGAATCATTTGCACTAGAGAAAAGTCTAGTGCAAGCGCTACAAAATCGTTGGAGTGTTGGCAGGGTGACGTTAGGTTAGCCCAGTCGATTTCTGGGTAATTAAAATCACCAAATAAGAATATGTTAGCTTTAGGAAATTTCGTAGTAATTTCGCAAAGATTTTCACACAAATAAGACGCGAACGTTTCTGTACTGTCTGGTGGTTGATAACATATTCCAAATACGTTCTTTGAATGTGAAGATGGAATGCAGACCCAGGTTATTTCAAGTGGGCTTTAAATTTCAAGTGGAAAGGCAGTAGATGAGAGCAGCATTGTGGGGAAGTCGGCAATCTATTGCTTAAATGATATTGCGCGACACACAAAAAAAAAAAAAAAAAAAACTGACACGGACGTGAGAGAAGAAGCCACACCAAGCGTAGAAAGGCAGTAATGTCTTTTTTGACGGCTATCAATACCCCGCCGCCCCTTCTTCCATCCCTGTCTTTACGATAGATGCTGTAGTCAACTGATGGCTGTAGGACTTCGTCATATAAGATATCGGAGTGCAACCATGTTTCTGCGACTAGTAGGATATCACAATTGCTGTTTTCTAGATGCGAGCAAACTTCGACATGTTTTGGGAGTAGACTGCGCATATTCGTGAAAGATATTGAAATCTGCGCTACATCATTATGGACACGTGGATTACGAGGTGGATCACAATCAGATGAGACTGCCGGCCTTTGAAACTGCTATCTAGATGATTGAATAACACTGTCAGTGTCAGCGCAGTAAGTGAACACGGTATTCTCTATGCGCAGTTTATCGACGGCTAGTTTAAACGGCACATTTTTGGACTTCGCAAATTCTATTAACTTTCTTCTGGCTACTCGTGTTTGCAATGAAAAGTCTTCATGCACAGCAAAATTAATATTTTTGAACTTATAACCTTTTTCTATTACTCTTTGCTTATCCTTGAAGAAGATGAATTTAGTAATAATCGGCCTACATTTACCCACTTGATATTTGCCAAGACGATGCGCACGGTCGATTTGTGAAGATTCGATCGTAACGCAAAGCTCTTTTGAACAAATATCAATGACTCTGCCTTCTGACGCTGACCATGTTTCATTGGAATCGTTGGGGATGCCAAAAAAGAGGAGATTACATCGCCTTAGCCGATTTTCCGCATCATCGCATCTTGATTCAATAGCCTTAATTTGCTCAGATATTGAATTAATAGCTTCAGGCGGGCGGAGTGGCAATGCACTTTGGTTTTTTTTTTCAGCGATGACGTGTCACCCTCAAGAACACGTACTCTTGAAGATAGCTGTTGCAGTTCCTCGTTGACAGATGCTTGCCAGTGCTTAAGTGCGTGTAAATCACTACGCATATCTGCCTGCCCGCTTTCAATCCTTGTTACGGTTTCCAAAACAGTAGTTAACAATTCTTCGGTAGAAGGTCCTGGATTTGTCTCGACATCGGCAGATAGAAGCAGAGCCATTATTTTAACACACATTGCTACACAGCTGCTACAACGCTTACACAAGTTAGAGAGCTCAGTGGGGCACAACAGCCCGAATAGGCAACGGTTGCTACTCCGAACGGAAAAACAATCAAGGTATCTAACCTGAAACATTATTAAGGGTGAGTGCACCATTCCTGCAGCGGTGTTGTGCCCCAGTGAAGTGCTTGCCGAGGAATCCTTATGTAGACTGAGGCCACGATTGATAGCGGAAGCGGTAGATGTAGATACAGGTCGCCAGCTAAGGTGGGAAGTCTGGCCAAAAAGCACTGGCGGCGTCCAATAGTCGAAAAGATCCGGGGGAGGCCAGCTTGTTGACGCATCCGCAGTGCATGCAGTAATAGTCATTGAAGCTACTGGGCACGCAGCCACGGGCACAATCGTCAGCATGGCCACCTGAAACATTATTAAGGGTGAGTGTGCCATTCCTGCAGCGATGTTGTGCCCCAGTGAAGTGCTTGCCGAGGAATCCTTATGTAGACTGAGGCCACGATTGATAGCGGAAGCGGTAGATGTAGATACAGGTCACCAGCTAACGTGGGAAGCCTGGCCAAAAAGCACTGGTGGCATCCAATAGTCGAAAAGATCCGGGGGAGGCCAGCTTGTTGATGCATCCGCAGTGCATGCAGTAACGGTCATTGAAGCTGCCGGGCACGCAGCCACAGGCACAATCGTCAGCACGGCCACCTGAAACATTATTAAGGGTGAGTGCGCCATTCCTGCAGTGGTGTTGTGCCCCCTTTTAATTTTAATGGCATGTTCTAGGGCCTACTTAACTATATAAGGGTACAGATCGACTACATTGTGTTCTAAAGGAACCAAACATTAAACATGGCAAGTTTCGGGAACCTTTACTCAGCCAACGCAGCCCAAATGCGAAAACATACTTTGGCATCCCTGACGTCACACTGACGTAGCGGCATCGAGGTTTCGGCGCGAAATTCAAATACTGATACTTAGACCTTCATTTTCTCATCTAATAATCAAACTATTATTTTGAAATGACTGCCTGCAGTGTTCTCAAACAATGCTTTATTAGCCTAACTGATTTGTTGTTTCACTTTAGTGTCTCTTTAAGCAATGCTGAAATGATGTCGGAGGGGAAAATGCGACCGCAGTCGCTCAGTGATTCTCGAGGTGCTCCACGGCATAAAATCAAGTTTCGAAGGATAAAACTGGTGAAGTCTGTCACTGAGGCAGAAGCTAGGGCTGAAATTTCATCATACCGCGTGATGTGGTTGATAACAACATTAACCCAGAGGTTGCCGCTTGGAGTGCTGGGAAGCGGACCGCACAGGTCAATGCCGACGCGGTCGAACGCTCATGCGAGACGTGGTAAAGGTTGCAAGAGGCCGGCGGCATGTTGAGTTGACGTCTTGCATCGTTGGCATATGTGGCATGACCGAACATACTGGCGAACGAAAAAGTACATACTGCACCAGTAGTACTGAAGCTGGAGGCGAGAGTATATGTCTTTAATACACCAGCGTGGCCGCATTGTGGGTCATTGTGGAACGTGGTGCAGATAACGGAGCAGAGTTGTCGAGGAATAACAAGCAACCACTTGTGGCCACTGAAGTTGTAGTTGCGGCGGTACAGCAGGTTATCCCGAATGATGAAGTGCGCGGCTTGGTGATGGAGCATCCGAGAGATCGGCGCTGGCGACTGGCTAGACAGGAAGTCAATAAGCGAACAGATCCATGGGTCTTTGCACTGCTCTGATGGCATGTCAGAAATGTTGAGGTTGAAGGCACTGCAGGTGGAAATAGACGAGTGGACAGGACTAGAAGGGAGGGGTGACCAAGATAGAGCACCTGCCTCTGAATGCTTATGGCCTGAGCGATAAACAATGCGGATGTCATACTCTTATAGGCGCAATGCCCAACGGACGAGCTGACCAGTTGAATCTTTTAGTGAAGATAACCAGCATAGCGCATGATGCTCGGTCACGATGTCAAATGGATGCCCATACACATAAGGATGAAATTTTCTGATAGCCCAAATGGTGGCCAGACATTCCTTCTTAGTATTAGTAAGGGTGTGGCTGGCATACACGATGACATACTCTTCAAAGCCATCCTTGCATTGTGCAAGAACAGCACCGAGCCCGACATCACTAGCGTCCATATGGATCTCAGTTAGAGCAGAGGGATCGAAGTGTTGCAGTACTCGAGGCGAGGTGAGAATGCGTTGTAGTTCTTGGAATGCGTCTTGGCACGCCGGGGACCAGGCGATATATAGATGATATAGCGATATATAGATGACAGGTCAGAACTGCCAGTGAGAAGCTGTGTGAAGGGAGTGATAATAGAGGCAAAGTTACGGACAAAGCATCAGAAATATGAGCATAGGCAGATGAAGCTGCAAAGCTCTTTTATGTTGGTTGGTTTAGGGAACTCGGATATGGCGCAAAGTTTTATGGGGTCCGGGAGGATACCGTTTTTTTAGCCTACATGGCCGAGAATAGTAAGCGTGTGAGCAACGAAGTAGCCTTTTTTCAAATTTAGTTGCAGTCCTGCAGTGTAGAGGCACGCAAGGACTTGTTCGAGGTGGCTGAGGTGCGATGCAAAGTGGGTGGAAAAAACCACAATGTCATCTCAATAACACAGGCACGTTTTACACTTCAGCCCTCGAAGAATGGTGTCCATCATGTGCTCGAATGTGGCAGGCACGTTGCAGAGGCCGAACGGCACGACGGTAAATTCATATACCCATCAGGTGTTACAAAGGCTGTCTTTTGGCGATTGGCCTCTGTCATTGGCACTTTCCAGTACCCGGAGCACAGATCCAGCGAGGAAAAGAATTCCGCTCCCTGTAGACTGTCCAAGGCATTGTTGATGCGTGGCGGAGGATAGACATCTTTGTGTGTTATTCGGTTAAGGCAGCGATAGTCGACGCAGAACCATATAGAGGCATCTTTTTTTTAACGCGGACAACCGGAGATGCCCAGGGACTGTTAGAGGGGTGGATGATGCCAAGCTGCAGCATGACGTCAACCTGCTGGTCGATGATCTGGTGTTCAGTGGCCGACACACGATATGGATGCTGGCGCAATGATGTTTGTTGGCTGGTGTTGATACGGTGAACGACTGCGGACGCTCGGCCCAATGATGGTTGGGCAAAGTCAAATGAGGCACAAAAACACTAAAGGAGCTTGACAATTTTTGATTGGCAATTTCTGAATGCCGTATCACCAAACATGGTAACTGGGAGAATGCAATCGAAAGCTACAGAGGTACCCAGGCACTAGCCGCAGAGTAGGGATGATGTGCAGGTGGACGAATTGCAATATATATATATGCATTGTCGTAAGATCGTAAAAAGAATAAAGCAGTTGTTAGTCAGCGCCAGTGCTTGTCTCGTCTCTCCTTTATTGGTTGTCCTGGGTGTTTGCGCTGAGTATTTTTTCACCTTAAAGATACTGTGCGTAGATCATTAATGAATAAAAGGAAGAGTACAAACCCAAGTATAGACCCCTGTGATAACGCTCAATCAGTTATTTTTGCTGAAGATCAATCATTGTTAATTTCAACAATATGTGACCAATTATTAATGCAATTGCTAAATAAATGTAATGGTAGGCCAGTTTCGATGGTTAATGTAATCAAATGCCTTAACAAAGTCAATGAATACGGGTCCAACCAGCATACTGCTGTCTATTGCTTATTTAATGTGCCAAGTTTATTGTAAATTTGGACGTTGCACGGGCATATGTCCAATAAATCAAGCAAGATCCGGTACGGCATCCGAAATTTCAGTGGGCATTATGGATTGTTTGTAGTATTGGGTCTATGAATAAATATATAATTTCATTTCATTTATTTATTTTCTGAAAGTGCCCAAGAACAGCTTTACGCCCTAATATTGGTGCACCTGTGTTACATAAAGAACATAAAACCTAAAAACAAAACAGACTATCTCAAGCAACAGTGGTACAAGGTGCAACAAAAAATTTAATTACCGTATTTATTCGATTCTAATGCGGACCCGTTTTCCGAGCCCGCACCCCCCCTTCCCGAAAGATGCCCTAGATTGTAACGCGCACTCGTTTGCCATTGCGATAAATAGAAGAAGTCGCAGTTTCGCCTGAAAGGCGATGCATTGATTGCAATAGCAAATTAGTAGAAAGCTATATGGAAAGTAAGAATAGTAGTTTGATTGGCTGTATGAACTTCTAAACATTGGCTTACTAACTAAATTAACAAACATGGCGTCACGCGGGCACAAGCAAACATGAATACGTCTCACTCAATAACTGCGGAAACTCTATCAAGACGCTGGAGTGAGGAAGTGCGGTAACAGGAGTGAGCAAATTGACCTTTGTGCGGCCTGCTGCTTCAAGGCGAACTAAACAATGAGAACACAGCGTGGTGTGCGTAGATCACCTTCAGATGCCGAACACTTTGAAGATAGGGGCTGCGGCCGTGCCGTACGCAGCAGCTAATGGAGTAGAACGCCTCTTTTGTTTGCGCCAGTCTCGCACACAAGTTTCAGGAGCTCCGAATGCCCGTGATGTGGCCTGATTTCCGTTCATCTTAGCACACTTGATCACTTTCCTTTTAATTACGGCATTGTGTGTCTTTGCAGAGGGCACTTTCATGCTGATAGAGCAAACGCAGAAAACAGGTAACAGGCGGTGTACTACTACAGCGCCATGGAGATAGCTACGGCAGCCATTTTGAAATGCCGATGGCGATATTGGATATGGCAATAAGTGCATGTTAGATTTGAGTAAATACGGTAATCAAATACACAAGTCCAATAATGAGCAAATAGTAGAGCTGAATACGTCTACTATATTATGACGCACGGTGTTTTGTTGCGTTACAAGATATGTTATAGCATTAGAGGTGCAACAAGAATTCACATAGAAAATGCTAGGATTACGCAAGTTAGGGCAAGGCACGCAGAACGTTACAGCTGACAGTAACCGCAGACAAGAGAAGTGGTTCATATTCATCAATTCAACAATTGCCAGTGGGCCCTCAGGGTATTGTAACAAAAAAAAAAAAAGAAAAGTTGCACTTTCACCTGAAAGTGTATTTAGAATTTCTCGTAGATACAGCGGGGCGTGCCACTTTTGACGGAGCTCGACGTTTCTGCGCAGGCGCGAGTAAGAGCGGGCGCGAGAGAGAAAATCTGGGGGCTTTTGCTCCTTCAATATATGACTCAGCCTAGGCACTACGGAGGAGGTTTCTTAGAGCGCGTTGTATTCGTTTGTCCCCTAGACATGCCGGCATTGCGGAGTTCGGTCGAGTTGGTTTATACGCTCCGCCGCTGGCTGCCCGCGCGGTGAGGCAGTGGGCGCGGACGCCGCTTGGTGATCACTGTGTCTGAAGGGACAATGTTCTGACTGCTGTTTTATAAGTCGCGGGTCACTTTTTTCGTCGCAACGATAGATCAGATTTTTTACGAGCACTGCTCCAGGAGGGCACATGTAACCGGCAAACGGAGGCACCTGAGGTTATATTAAAGCAGGCGGCGCAGGACCTCTGGGGCACCCAAGCGGTAGCGGGGGGATCAAAGCTGGAAGCCGGGCAGCCCGTGGGTTGGGGCCGCAGAGGCCAAAGCGTGCCTGGGGGTGTTCGCATAAAACATTGGCTGTCCGCTATCGCGGACAGCCGATCTTATATTCCCCTGGCACGCGCAGGCCTCTGCGAGCCCCAACCCACAGACCAGTCGGGCTTCTAGCTTTGATATCCCCGTTTCCGCTTTGGTGTAGTGGAGGCGCCGCCAATAATGCGAAACAATGACACATTGTTTTCATTAGTAAAAACATGATCGATTAAATATGATTGCGTCAAGCCGCCAACTTGCGATGCTAAGTTCAGCACAACTGCGCCCCACGACTTCTGCCGGCACACCTAGGGACAAGCGCATATACCGCGCGCCAAGAAACTCCTCCGTAGTACCTAGGCAGAGTCGTATTTTCAAGGAGCAAAACTCCCCACATTTCCTCTCTTGCACCCGCTCTCACTCGTGCATGCACGCAAACGTCCGTCATCTCTGCAAGTTCCACGCCCCGCCGTACCTACGAGCAGTTGGAAATACGCCGCCCGAAAGGCCAAAAAGCATTGATAGCAACAGCAAAGTATTAGACAACTACATGAAGGTTTGTAGTTTTATCGGCAGTATGAATTGCTGTAAAGACTCTTACTAATTAAATCAACAAGCAAGGTATCACGCATGCACAGGCAAACATGAACATATCTCACTTGATCGCAATCGCTCGCTACCACAACGCTGCCGTGATGAAGAGCACAGGCATACGGAATGAAATGCTTCATCTACCTCTCGCTTCAATGCATCTCCAAAACTTGAAAAGGTGCATGGGAACACAGTGCACATGAAGCCACCAGTCATCTCGGATCACCCAAACTTTGCACCCACCACAGATTACCTCCAAGATAGGAAGTGCAGTCCGCCTATGTTTGTGTGATGGAAAGTTATGTTATTGGCCATGAAACCATCTTTTGACATCAAGTATACACTCTTTCAAAGCTTGCAACAAGGTTTGTTTCATGTGCTAAAGCAATGTAAAATTCAATAAAGTTATATTAACTTTACTTTAGAAAGAGGCTACGAAAAATACAGTGGCGTCTATGAGAAATATTTTTAATTATAAATTTTAGTACTGTGGCTTTTCTTCCTCTTGTGCTCCAATTCGAAACACAGCTCATGCCATTAATTCCCAGCAGAAATGGTCAGAGATTACTTATGCTGCGTCAAAATTTTTCCAGAGTGTAGATGAAAAAGATTGTCTGTAAAGCTATTGCAAACGAGACGAGGCTCACCGTGTGGCATGCCGGCAGCAGTGGATGTATTGCTGCAGATAGTGTAGTGCAATGCGACACTGCCGTATCCGGTCCAGCGCCTTGATCCTCCGGAAGAGGCTTGGATTCAGGTCGCGCACATTGAAAAGAGGGTCGGCAGCCATGCGGTCAAGCAAGTCACGAGCAAAGTTGGACACCGGGTGAGGTGAGAAGTCCCAGCGCTGCAGCACACGCCCTGGGATCACTGCCCGGCTGTTTCTATGGCAACAATGGCAGAACAGCTTGCCCAGGTACTCACAGTAGCGCAGGCGACCCAGCTGAGCTGCACAGATTTAGTTCAGCAAATATTAAAGGGGTCCACCCCTTGGGTTTGGTGAAATAGACAGTCCATGGATAGCATACATTGCTGTGAGCATCTCAACCAAATTTTGTAGTCTTGCACGGCGCATGGAGCTTGCAAGCAGAGTGCAACGACACTTTTTTCTCAAACCCTCTCTTTTCAACAGAAGCCTGCGCCTCACTCTTTCTGGACTCTTTATTTTGTAATGTAGCAAATTCCCATATGTGGCTGCTATTGGCCAATTAGCTGACATCAATCAAGAAGGATGTTTAGATCAGTGCACTTCTTCCTACTGTTATTGTGTATATTCATTGACCCAGTTTAATAAACAGGCTGAAGTAAGTGAAAATCTGCTTTCAAATTTTAATTTTAATTTATATCAATGACCTTCCTAACCAAATCGCGAGTTCCATTTGTCTATTTGCTGACGACTGTGTTGCATACCACAAGATTGAAAGCACTAACGATACTTTAACACTCCAGCATGATCTCAATAACACTAGTGCATGGGGCACACTTTGGCTAATGGAACAAAACACTTCTAAATGCAAAACAATGAGAATTTCCCGTAACCAGTCAGCTTGCCCCGCTTATGTACTTAATAATACTTCCCTTGACCCAGCAGTTTTTTATAAATATCTCAGTGTGCATACTACTAGCAATCTTTCATGGAAAAGACACATTGAATACATTATGTCGAAAGCCAACCGCATGTTTGGCTATCTGAGACTTAACTTTTCTTTAGCTCCACCGAAACTAAAACAACTCTATGTCACTTATGTCAGACCTAATCTCGAATACGCATGCTTGATATGGGACCCTGGGCATGCTACTCTAATAAATATCCTTGAAAGTGTGCAAAATCGATCGGTCCAATTAATTTTTAACAATTATCATCGTACTGCTAGCATTACTAACATGAAATTTGCTCTTAGCATTCCCTGTCTCTCTTCCCAAAGAAAATTATCTCGTCTCACCCTCTTTCACAAAATCTACTATCATAACCACGAGCTCAAGTCCCGGTACATTACACCAGCATCTTATATCTCCGCACGTGTCGATCATTGCTTCAAAGTTCATGTACCTGTGCAATGCAAAGTCACCTACTCACACTCATTCTTGCCAAGAACATGTCTCGAGTGGAACCGCCTGCCTGCATCACTAGTCGCTATCACAGATACAGATCGTTTTCACAGAGCACTAAAAAACGAATTATAAACCTACTTCAAAAGTGCGTCACTACCGCATTGTCACCTATTGCTATTGTTTCTTTCATTGCTTTTATTCCGTGTTTTCGTTTTTCTATTCTTGTTACTTGATTTTAAGTGTTTCTTCTTGCTGTGTTACTTCTGTGCTCATTTACCTGTAGTTTCTGTATTTTCTTTGCGATATAATTATGTTCTTCACTACTTCTTGTATTTATTTTATATGTACTGATATACTAAAGCTCCTCCTCTCTATAATCCTTCTTGTGAGCCCTGAGGGTGATGATGAATGAATAAATAAATAAATAAATAAATAAATAAATAAATAAATAAATAAATAAATAAGCATTACGTACTTGTACTTCCGGAAGAAACCGACTATTGTTTGCTCATGCTCAGCCGCGGCCGCCTGCATAGGAATTAAACTTTGGCCACCCTGCTTATTGGTGTTGTAACCGTTGGGTCTCACGAATTTCAACTAGTTTTGAACACTCAACTAACCTCAAACCATGCCAAACTAAGGTCTGGCCACTCCTGGTTAGATGCCTTAGCAGACTTCGCTTTGTATTAAGCTATTGGTAGCCCTTCAAAATGTGCAAGTTCGATGTGGCTACTACCCGTTGGTCAAGCTGGTGCAGGACAAAGCAGGTATGCACCATGCAGCATGGCCTGACTGGAGCATATGAGCGCATGTGTGCACTCAAGCCCCATTGTGCACAAAGCAAACACTGCACATACACACTACAGTTGCATGCAGTTGTGGTCTGCTACATAGCACAGATACTGCAGCCACCGCGGGGTGTCACGACGAGTGCGGTGGCTGAGAGCACTGTAGCTCATCGAGAACAACTGAATTTGGCAAAAGCTTTATGTCTGGCATGTCGTAGGCGCCAAAATCGGAAGAAGTGCCATCTATGTAAACATCCAAAATCAAATTTTAACTGTGTGCCACGGTGACGTCCAGTAAGCGGAGCCTTGTGGGGCTGCCCTGCTCTGCCGTAGCCTTCACAGTGTAAGTTGTTGAAGAAGGAGTGGAAGCACCACGAATAAGATCATACACTCCGCTTTTACTCAATGCAACCAAGTACTTTTTGCAGTAAATTATTTCTGAAATAGCCTGTTTTAACTTCAAATGCATTTCTTCGATAAAAAGTTGTTCACAGTCCCTTTAAAGATTCTTGAATCAGCCTGCCCCCTTTCAGGACAAGTGGCATGCACTTGTCATTCTACACAGCAGATACACCTCCAAACAACTTGGCAATGCTGATCCTTATTTAAACTAACTACAATAAGTGTTGACTACTGTCTAACAACCTTTTGGAACAGCTTTGCAGTTAGTAGCAGTTACTTATTGCTCTGTTGCAAACATTACATGTACTTTATAAGAGATGATGTAAAGCTTTGTACATCAACTTCGCTCCTTGGCTTTATCGACCACAGCGTACTTCATATCGGCATTTCATTACCATTAAAAAGGAAAGCCCCCATGCCAAAATTAATCACTGATTACAAGAAAGCTAACTTCGAAGCATTTAACTGTGAACTTAAACTCTTCTACGAAGATTTTTGACAGTCATACTCTGCTCGCTCGGTCAACGCCAATTGGGAATTATATAAAAACACTATGCTAAACTTAACAAAACATATATATCCCTACTAGCTTTATAAATACCGAGAAAGATAACCAGTGGTTTATGCAGCACCTGAAACATCTGCTTAATAAGAAAAAAATGCCATTATCGGAAAGCAATGTTAACTAATAACCGCAGAGCTTGGGATAGGTACGAACTAAGTGCCAAGAAATACCTTAAGGAATTGAAAGCTTCTAAAAACAAATTTTTTTGAACTGACCTCTTATCGATCCATCAGTCTAACCCTCATAAATTCTTTCAGATTATCTCCCCGCCTAAGCACCAAACTCAGCTCCAGCTATCAGACAACGACAACGTACTAATTGAAACTGAAAAATGTGCTACATCCCTTAACAACTTCTTCACATCAGTATTTTCTCCTGCTATAAATTTTAGTTCTACCGAATTACCACATCACTCGCTGACCAGAATACCCGATATCCAAATTAATGCTGATGGAATAGCTGGGCTAACACTGCATATCATATTGACCGCAAATAAAGACGGGGACAGAGGGAGCGAACACATAAACAGCACAGGCGGTTTGTGGTTTGTGTTTGTGTTATGTGTTCTCTCCCTCTGTCCCTGTCTTTATTTGCGGTCAATATGATATGCAGTAAACACAAATTAGGCCAAAGTGAAGTTCTTCTGGGCTAATACACGCTCTAAAAATATCCTCCTTGACTGGTTGCGATCAAACCAGCAGCAAATTACTTAAAAACACCATTTCCCTGTCAAGTGCAATACTTAGCTTACTTTTCCAACAATCAATCAGTAATAATCAGAACTATCATCCAATTTCTCTAACCAGTATCTCGTCTAAACTGCTGGAACATATTGTTACGAAATATGTTTATTTACAGGGTGAAATGAGGTTTAAGAGGAAGCCACAGGCCAGGCCCAGCTGGCACAGAGTACCCCGAGATCACATGCACACACACTACTACTTCTTTCTGTGCCTCAGTTGTGCAGCGCTGTGACATTTTCCCTTGAGGCAGACGAAGCTCGCTGAGCGAGTTAAAGGGACCTGTGATGGTACTGCTTGAGTCTGGCCACGTCAACAACTTGCGTCGCATGTGAACGCCGATTACTTGCCGTCACTTTGGCAATGACATATTTCACATCACTCAAGCGATTGAGTATAACGAATGGTCCTGTGTAAGTGGCGAGAAACTTGCGGTACAATTCCTTTTTGCGAACAGGTGTCCACAACCAAACATAGTCACTGGAAGTAAAGCTGACGGGGATATGCCACACATTATAGCGAATCTTGCTGTTGCCTTGTGAGGACAACATTCTAAGATGCGCCAGTCGACGTGCTTCTTCAGCACGACACAGAGTTTGGGTGATTGAAGGATCTTCTTGAGACGATAAAGGTAGAATAGTGTCCAGAAAGCTCTGGGGAGCGCGTGCGTACAGCAATAATAATGGAGCATATCCAGTAACTTCGTGCTTGGCACTGTTGTACACGTACGTTACAAAGGTAAGATGTCGTCCCAATTTTTGTGGTCAGCAGTAACATACACTGATAACTTTTTTTAGGCTTGTAGCGCAGCTCAGAAAGAGCAAAAAGGAAGATGGAAGGGGTAATGAAAGGGAACGAAGAACAGAGTGAGCGCTCACTCTGTCCTCCATTCCCTTTCATTACCCCTTCCACCTTCCTTTTTGCTCTTTCTGAGCTGCGCTACAAGCCTAAGAAAGTCATGACATACCAACTCGCCCAAGCTGCCACGCTATTGGTAACATGTTGGTAAGGGTTCTATTCGTCCGCTCCGTGAGGCCATTGGTTTGTGAGTGGTAAGGAGTGGAATGACGATAAGCAGAACGTAAAAGTTCTTCAACGACGTTGGCGGTGAATTGCCGTCCACGGTCACTGATGACAACGCGGGGAGCGCAGTGATGAAATATGACGTGATGCAACAAAAATGAAGAGACATCTGCTGCAGTGGCAGATGGAAGTGCCGCCGTTTCCGTGTAGCCATTAAGGTAATCTACGCATACTATAATCCAGCAGTTGCCAGCTGACGTCTTTGGGAGCAGGCTGAGCAAGTCGATGCCAACTTTTTCAAAGGGTAACGTCGGTGGCCTAACTGGTTGCAAATAGCCTGCTGGAGCCGTCGTTTGCTTGTGGCGCTGGCAAACAGAACAGCTGGCGACATACAAAAAGATCTCTGTCGAAGTCGGTGTAGTATGTGTGCAAAGCCAAGGTGCTCGGACGTGATATCGACATGCATGGAACGAAGGACAGCAGGGCGCAGGTTTTCAGGCACAACTAGAAGCAATGGAGGACCATCAGCCGAGTAATTTCTTTTGTGCAGCAAACCATCTCGAAAAGTAAACGGTGTTGTTCCTGCTGGCTCACATGCAGCTGCCCGTAGGAATTTCAAGGTAGGGTCACAACGTTGCTCTCTCTCAAAGGTACTCAGGTCTGGAAAGTCGGAAGAGATGGAAACTAGGTAGTCATCGAAGTCATCATTGTCAGCCTTAGTGTGCGGCGAAGGAAGACGGGATAGGCAATCAGCATCTCTGTGACAGCGTCTGCTCTTGTAGTTAACGGAAAACCTGTACTCTTGAAGGCGCAAGGCCCAGCGGGCCAACCGGCCAGACAAATCATGCAGCCCAACGAGCCAATAGAGTGAATGATGGTCAGTCACTATCATGAATGCGCGGCTGTGTAGATACGAACGGAACTTCTGAATGGCGAAGACGAATGCTAGACAATCGAGTTCAGTAATGGTGTAGTTTTTCTCCGCTTTTGTAAGTGTCAGACTAATGTAGGCAATGACATGCTGATGGCCACCGCAGAGCTGAACAAGCACAGCACCAACACCTACACCACTGGCATCAGTATGCAGCTCAGTTGATGCCTCCAGATCAAAATGCCGCAGAACTGGTCCAGAAGTCAACAAAAATTTCAGCTGTTGGAACGCTGACTTGCAGTCAGCAGTCCACAAGTATGGGGTGAATTTGTGAAGGAGAGACGTGAGGGGAGATCCAAGCTGTGCGAAATTCTTGATAAAGCGCCGGAAATATAAGCAAAGGCCCCTAAAAGCTTCGCAGGTCTTTCACTGTATGTGGCTGTTGGAAGTCGCGAACCACTGTTATCTTTTCAGGGTCCGGTCGTATGCCGTCTTTGTCGACCAGAAAGCCTAGTACAAGGGCTTGACGCTCACCGAAATGACATTTCTTCGAGTTTAAAATAAGGCCAGCTTGCTGGATACAGTCAAGAATGACCGACAGGCGCTGATTATGCTCGTGAAATGTCCGGCCGTAGATAACGACATCGTCTAAATAGCACATGTAAATTTCCCATTTCAGTCTGTGGAGCACAGTATCCATAAATCGCTCGAATGTCGCTGGAGTGCTGCATAAGCCAAAGGGCATAACTTTGAACTCAAAGAGACCATCAGGTGTCACGAAGGCTGTCTTCTCCTTGTCTGAGGGGCGCATGGGAATTTGCGAATATCCTGACCGTAAATCCACAGAAGAGAAATACGATGTGGAGTGGAGGCAGTCGACGACGTTGTCTATTCGTGGTAGGGGGTACACATCTTTTTTTGTGACAGTGTTTAGGCGGCGATAGTCCACACACAATCTCCATGAGTTGTTTTTCTTCTTGACTAGGATCACAGGAGCAGCCCAGGGGCTACATGATTCCTTGATCACTCCTTTCTGTAACATTTCTTCGACCTGATCGGCGATGTTTTTTCTCTCTGAAGGTGAAATGCGATAAGGCTTCTGACGAATTGGCGTTGCTTTCCCTGTATGGACGCGGTGTTGCATACGAGACGCCAGTGATGTATGGGGCGCTCGTTTACCTTGAGCAAAATCAAACACTGTGGCGTAGCGAGTGAGCACTCCTTGAAGCAGACACTGCTCACTAGAAGACAGTGACTTGTTGATTATGCACTTAGTCAGCAGAATTATCATGGCTGGAATCGAGGTTGGATTTTTTTCCCGGCAGTTGACATTTTGACCATTCCGACGCTGACAATGGCTTGTTCATCAAAACTTGCCAGTTTAAGTTCTAGCGGCAATGTTATGGATTGGGTTGAAATGTTCACGGTCCACAAACGAGTACAAACATCAGTGGTGACAACGAGGGAGCAAGGGACTATCACATTTTTCTCGAGCGCATTTTTATAATCGGGCTTGGCTGAACTACAACAAGAACCAGTATGAGGGCAAGAAGTATTGACAGGTACAAACATTGCAGTCTGAGGGGGCAGACACACATCTTGTGACAAGGAAAGAACGTCGGCGGCATCACTGGTGTTATCTGCCATTGAAGTTCGTGCGTCGCGGCGAAGAGAAATTGCGCCACTTCCACAATCCAAAGTTGCCCCCCACTCACCCAAGAAATCAATTCCTAAAATAATGTCATGCGTTGTAGTAAATTCACTTCTAAATGTCTGGTCCCCCCCCCCCCCCCCATCATAACTGAGACAGAACAGACCCCAAGTGGGTGTAACATTCCCCGCCAACTCTACGAAAGTTAGCGTTCCGATCCTAAGAAAACATAACTTTTTGTCCAAGACGATTTTTGAAGGACAGGCTCATAACAGAAACTGCTGCCCCGGTATCAACTAAAGCAAAAGCACTCACATTGTCAACTAAAACATACACTTTGTTTTTAAACAATTTTCCACAAATGAATATATTGCTGCCTCACCCCCGTCGGTCACACCAGCTAGTTTCCCAGTGGCAACGAGCGATGACGAGGTGATGGAGAGCACCATTGTTGTGTTGGTGGTGGTGTGAGGCTGCGCTCGGAAACGGGGGAGTCACTGCGGTTTGCGCGTCCCTGCTGCAGCCGTTGGAAGGAACTGGGATACGGCCAGGGCTCGTCAGTGGGCACGCGGGGTGTATAGGAATTAAACAGTGGAGCACACTGCTGGCGGTGGTGGCAATACCTAGCAATGTGTCCAGGCACACCGCAGCTGTAGCAAATGCGGGCGTCGCGACTTGTCGTGGGTGACACCGGTGTCATGGGTGTCAGGTCTAGAAACGAACTCTCAGGCTGGTTGTAGGAGGGAAGAGCCCATGAAGCAAATCGTGGTGCATCTTGCCGGCGTCCCAGGCTTGTCGGTTACGGTGGAAAGTTGCTGCTCTCCGGACGTTCAGCATAGGTCCTGCGAGGCTCTCGGTAACTCTGGTGTGCCCATGTGGCCGGTGGCACATGAGAGCGATCATCAAATGCACACTAATGGTACACATGAGCGCTGTCAACAACTTTAAGGCATTCAAGCTCTTCTTTAACCACTTGCCAAATTACCGAGGAGATGTAGTCGTGGGTTGGGACGGACACAATTGCAATAGTAGTGACATCGTCAAAGCGTCCGAACTTTGGTCCAATCCTTTGCATTTTCGGTGCTTCAAACGTCCAGCAGTGTTTCTTCAGATTAGATGGAGTACTAAGATCTTCCTTCGTTATAAGAAAATTATAAACATTTTCAGCAATTTCTTTAAGCAGATGTCCTACTTTGCCTTCGTCTGTCATGGTGGCGCTGACAATTCCACATAATTTCAAAACAGCCTCTATGTACGTTGTACAAGTTTCGCCAGGTAATTGAGCTCGTCGGGATAGCGTCTGCTCAGCCTTCTTTTTCTTAGATCGGGTCCCTGAAGCACTTGGCGAATTCTTCTACAAAATTATTCCAGCTTGTCAGAACATTCTCGTGGTTTTCAAACCAGAGGAGCGCAGTTCCAGTGAGAAAAAGAACCACGTTATCGAGCTACTTCGTAGTGCTCCAGTGGTTGTGGCGACTCAGTCTGTTGTAGTGTTTAAGGGGGGACGCGGCTTTCGCATCGCGAAAAATGACCGAAAAACCGATTTTTCGAAAATCACATTTTCAGTTTTTATAACCCTTTCTCTACCTGATTGCAAAATATCTTCCCTGAAAACCGCTTAGAAGTGCTTTAAAAAAATTGTTGTATCAGCCACGGCGACGAGAAGTTTTGCGGAAATTGGAAAAAGACGGTGTTTTTCAAGCCACGACATCTCCGTAACGGCGCAACCGAACGCCGCCATCTTGGTCGCAACAGAAAGAGCATTTCTTCAGCTTCAAATCTGCCGCCTTCCCGGCCTCCTCCGAGAGAAAACAAATGCAGAAAAAGCAAAAGTTTCGAGGTCTCGCGGAGGTTCCTGATTGGCGGCGCGCACCACGTGACAGCAGCGTGCGGCCCCGTTGGTCTCCGGAGCGGTTGCCCCTAGCAACGGCGGGCGAAGTGCCGCGCGTCGTCTGCTCTTCCCGAGGCTACGTTCTCCATCGCCCGTATCACGAGCCTCTCCATAGTTTCGGTAGCGGCTCAGAAGCTCTGTGGCGTAGTTTCGCGTTGGATCTCGGCTGTGATCATGGATCGGCGACGGCACAAGAAGAAATACAAAACTTCGCATCAATTTGGCAGCCGTAAGCGCAAGTCTCCGATGCCCAAAAGTAAAGCGTCATCAAGAGCTTCCAGTGCTGATTCTGCTGATGTTCAGTGCGGCGCGGACATCGTGGACACACAGCAGCAGTTCCCTCAATGTATGGATGCTTCGGACCCACAACCAAGCACCTCGCGCGCCGACGTCTCGGACCCGCGACGACGCACCTCGGGCGCCGACGACTCGGACCCGCGACCAAGCACCTCGGGCGCCGACGACTCGGACCCGCGACCAAGCACCTCGGACGTGGATGAAACGCAGTCGAGATTCGGCAGTACAATTCAGGCTCACTTGGAACCGCACTACATATCGATAGAAGCTTCTCGTGGGTGAGCCGAGACAGTGCAAGCATCACTCAGTTCTGTTTCGGCGACCGAAAGAAAAATGAAGCTCACAGGTGAGAGAGGAAGTTGTGCCAATGTGGAGCTGGCGGATGAGTTTTTGGTTGTGCAGGTCACAGCATTGAATGCTTTGTACAAGAATGCCTTGTGCCAAGAATGCTCTCAGCCGGGACTGACTGTTCATTTGGGAACAAGGCATGGATTGGCTGCACGAATGCTACTGACCTGCAATGCCTGCGGCGTTGTTGCAAGTGAATGGTCATCGCCGCGAGTAGAGGGTGGTAAGGCTTTTGACGTGAATATGCGTGCAATGCAAGCAATTAAAACCACCGGCAGAGGGGCAACTGCACTGACTGACTTTTGGTCAGTAATGAACGTTTCACACAGAGGCTTGCACCATAAGACATTCCAAAGACACCTGAAATCAAAATTCAGGCCTGCTGGTGGGATGGCTGCAGCAAGTCTCTTTTCTGATGCTGTGGCAGCCGTGCGGAAAGTTTACAGCGAAATGGACCTGGCATTCACAAAAAATGTGACGGTAGTCTACGACGGCACATGGATGACACGTGGTCATGCATCCCATATTGGTGTGGGCACAATAATTGAATTTTACACTGGTCTGGTGCTTGACTGCGTTGTGCTCTCGAACAGATGCCATGGATGCACGCTTGGGCCGAAAGAAAACGATGAAGGCTGCAGTGAATGGAAAGAGAATCACGTGTGCCAAAAGAACACCGATGCAAACTCAAGCCGTATGGAGGTCGAGGCAGCGTTGATCTTGTTCAGAAGGTCACTGGAAAGGAATGACCTCCGCTACACATGTGTTGTTTGTGATGGGGATAGCCGTACCTTCCAGGCCCTTTGTGAAGACAAGGCTTGTGGCTTCATTACATTCAACAAAGAGGACTGTATCAATCACGTTAAAAAGAGGATCGGTACAGCCCTGCGAACACTTGTCTCAAAAAGCAGAAGTAAACCAATTGGAGGGAAGGGTGGCCTGACCCAAGACCTAATCAAAAAGCTCACCAATTATTATGGCATGGCCATACGTAACAATAGTGAAGTAGATGATATGCAAAGGGCCATAATGGCAACCTTTTATCATATCACTTCAACAGATAAAGACCCTCATCATGAGCTCTGCCCTCCAGGACCCCTGAGCTGGTGCAGACACCAGGCTGCAGAAGCTGAAGGTAAAGCTCCGCCAGAACACAAGTACAAATTGGCAACACATGTTTCAGCTGCGTTGCTGCCTGTGTATCAACGCCTCTCGGATCCTCAGCTACTCAGCCGTTGCCAAGGCAAGAAGACTCAGAATGCAGCCGAGAGTCTCCACGCTGTCATTTGGTCAATTCTACCAAAAGAGCAAAATGCTTCATTGATCGCAGTGGAGACAGCTGTCAATGAGGCAGTCTGCAAGTACAATGCTGGAACGCTTCGTGCATACAGACAGTTTTGTGCCTCACTTGGCTTGAAGCCAGGAAAGCATTCCCTTCAAAGAGCTGCAGAAAAGGATGCCCTACGAAAAAAAAAAAGGCATCGAAAAAACATCAGATGAAAGGCCACATGCCCAAGAAGCCCCGCTGTGCTAAGGACACCAAGGACTACAATCCTGGTGCATTTTAGGAGAGTGGAGGCAAGGCAAAACTTTGAAGGCCTTTTTCTCAAAACTGTGTTTTTGCCTTTCTGCTCAGTTTGCGGAGCTGATTTCTTTGTTACCGTTTGGCCTATTCTGACTCTGTTTTTTTTTGTCTTGTTCCTTGTGCTACAGTGCAGGTCGTGACATTCTTGCTTTCGGGCCTTGACGTTTTATAAATTTATGATGTGGCTATTTGTTCACCTTGAAAGTGTGCTTGATACGAAGGTAACATAAAAAATGACACTCCAAAAAAATTTGTGTTGAAAAAAACAAAAGCAAGAATGTCACGACCTTCAGCGTGCATTTAGCTATGCAATCAGTACTTAACAAGCCTTCTATCACGTTTTTTATGTTCCCCAGGCTCTTCACAAAGTTCGAGGTTGAAACATTCTGCTCAATCAAATTTAATAAAATGTTCTTAAGGTATCACTCTGAAACTTTTATGGAAGCATCAGGGAGACATTCTAAACATTTGTGCCAATTTTAATCAAAATCTATGAAGAAATAAGGAAGTTGATTTTCAAAGCCACATCCCCCCTTAAGCCAGTTGTCGACATCTTCGTTCACCTTCCCCGAAAAGGTGTGTGGCTCTCGCAGTGGTGTCCAGTAGCCAGCCTGACCCACGTGACTGCCGTTTGGATCACCGCACATGGGGTCATCATTGCCTTCTCCTGAATCAGCCATGTCCGCTGTTTGTGGTCGTAAACCGGCCAAGCGTCTACTGCGTCGGACAGTTGGTAGAGATGGGTCGTTCAGTATCGTCCCAGATTTGCCTTGCACGTCCACCAAAGATGTTACGAAAGATGTTTATTTACAGGGTGAACCAAGATCCAAGAGGAAGCCACAGGCCAGGCCCAGCTGGCGCAGAGTATCCCGATATCATGTGCGCGCAATCTACTTCTTCTTTCTGTGCCTCAGTTGCGCAGCGCTGTGACATTTTCCCTTGAGGCAGACGAAGCTTTACATTACATTACGCTTTATGTAATGCCTCCGGGCCTTTAAGGCTTCAATAATTGAAATGAAAAATCGCATTCGTTACTGTACAAGGGGCATTAGAAAGTAAGTTTTGTCATTTATTTCCATAAACAAACTTTATTGCCAAAAGAAGAATACACCATGGCATCATGAACTGAAATCCAGGAAAGCAGATTTTTGGACTAGTTGGTTTGTTGCATTATTTGAGGTCATAGTGCTGGATTTACACGGACAAGAAAGACTGTCTTTCTTGTCCATGTGAATCCAGTGCTACGATTTCAATTAATGGCACGAACCAACTAGCCCAAAAACCTTTAGCACACGTCCTGTCATCTTTCTTGTCCGTATGAATCCGGCGCGTTGACCTCAATGAATGCATCATGAATTATACACCTTGCACTATTTTTCCACATAGTCGCTACTGATATTGAGACATTTGTCATAGCGTGCGATCAGTTTGAAGAAACCACTCTGGTAAAACTCGATGCCCTGCAATGCAAGAAATTATTGCACAGCCTACTCCACCTCAGCATTGTTTTGGAAGCATCGTCCCGAGAGTGCGGCTTTCAATGCAGGGAACAGCTGCCCATTCATACAGGACAACAGCATGCAGTTCCATTGGTTACCACGATGTCAGCACACGTCTGTCTGCCATCGTAATTTGTACTCTAATAACCTCGGGCATGCTGGTCTGCTGCTACTCTCTCTTTTTGGGTACTCTGCGCATGCGTCGTTCTTCCTCTGCTGACGCTCCTTCCACTGCTGAACCAGCAACGGCCATGGATTCCTTATGGCGATTGTTTGTTTCAGCTGGTGTACCATCTTCTCTTTAAAAAAATATGACAAAACTTACTTTTGGAATGTCCCTCGCACATTTGTATTTATTGCATACTTGCATTACACTTGGATTGACAACAGTGAATCCCTCTAGTGATTTTCTTGGCTTTATTATCTGTTAGCTTAAGAAGGTTTTTACTAAAATAGAGTGGCTCAGTTACCCCTAATCTTCTTGTCCATGACTACATATTTAAATTTGTGGATGCACTCTGCCAAACTTGAAAAGTACAGCTCGTTACTTTGCATAGCAGATGGCAAATGGAAAAAGAATTACAAAAGGGTTGTAAAAGGAGCTCTTAACCATGACCTGATGGCAAACAATCACGTGCACCCACAAAGGTGCACAATAGGCACAAAAAAAGCTATAAAAATTTAAAAAGCATATTAAGCAGCAAGTTATTGTCAAGCGTTACAGAGAAGGATATAATTAGCCAAAGCTTGCATTGTGTCAGTTACATTCTAATTGCTTCCAGAAATGCTATGTCTGCACAAATGAAACTACAGGCTAGTTACCACATCAAGCAACACGTGGCCTTAGTTTTCAGTGAAAAAAAAAACCATCGTGACTCAATGTCAGTATGCTGAATTGTTTTATTAAAGCAAACTTTCTTTGCCATGTCCACCATGGCTTCTCGTTGGTCAGTAATCTGACCACTTATTTTGTGGACATATATGCATATATATATGCGAAGACAATGTACAATAACTGCAAAAAAAAGGGAGATAACGAGAACATAAGCAAGAAAAGCAATGTCACGTATGTCTAACAGGGATGCTATTCAAAAGGATGCTTTTCCTGCTTGTCACTAAAGCAACCATGCAGGCTCTACAGTGTGCTGTTAAATGTCACATAGCATTAATGATTCATGTTCTTGTGCTCGGTAGCTGAAGCATCTGCCAGACACGTCAATTGAATGTTTATACTCTGAATGAAATTTGATAAATCCCACCAATTATAAGGCCTGTCATGCCTTTTGCCATGGCGGGGGGGCGCTTCTCACCTTTTTCTGAGATTAGACTTGAGCCTAAATTTCTGCCAAACTAGGCACAGAGAGTACACAATGCAGTGAATGACTCTGAAAATGTCTAGCAGTTTTGAAGAAAACATCCTCCACTCCCTGCAGCCATCCAATTTCAATTTAAGCAGACTTGTGAGGATTCACAAGACAGCTCACAGATAGTGCAGATTAAAGGAGGCTCCATGCAAAATTTTACATGTGAAATCGCAAAAAGCTAATGAAAATTGACACAACATTTTTTTAATGGTGTGATTATCACTCCTAAAAAATGCCACTTGACCAAGAATGCCTGGTTCCTCAGCATAACCTCCTAGATTAAGTGACACCTGCAGCCATAATGTTTCTCACTATAACACCTAGAGGGAAATCTGGCGCCACTGTCTATGGGAGTTTCCTAAGGGGCGCTGTGCCATCATGGGAATGACGGCATATGTGTCCGCTAGGCTTGTGTTAGCTGATGTTGTAAGAGGCTTCGTCTAAAATGTGGATATGGCTACACAAATAATGAATTCTTAAAGTAAAATCTTTATAAAATGTTTCCATTCACGCATATTCCGTCTTTACTCACCTACAATGCATGACCAAGTGAAGAAAAGCAAGGACAGATGACAAACTGTTTGAAAGCGAGCGTGAATCTTGTTGTCTGTCCTCCAACATTAGAGGCCCGCTCATACTTTTTATGTATCGCATAATTGTACATGCAATAACAAGTTCTCATATTTAAACAAAACATGTTTTTGCGCAATAGCAAAGCTAAAACAGCTTTTTATATGCTATTTTAGTAGAAAATGAATCATTGTGACAGATGGAACGATGCTTGCCAGGCGCATCTTCAAGGTGTCCTGGCACCCAGAGAACGATGCCAATCCGAAGTCACAATATACCGGCATTCCCATGCATACCATAGCGCAGCAGCGCCAGATTTCCCTCTAGGTAATGTAGTGAGAAACTCTATGCCTGCAGCTACCTGTGCCTTGCTGAAGCATCTTGGAGGTAATGTGCTGGGACTTAAAGGAGCCCTGAACCACCTTGGTGGTTCAGAGACTTGGTGAAATAACATAGTCCATGGGCAGCATACATTGCTGTGAATATCTCAGCCAAGTTTTGCTGTCGTACGGGGTGCTTGGAGCTTGCAAGCGGATCGTTAAGTCACCTTTCTCTGAAATGCTCTCTTTTCGACAGAAGGCCCTCCTGTCTTCACTCTCTCATAGACAAACTATTTCGTCACCCGCCACACTATTTTGTTATGCCCTTAGATGGCTGCTATTGGCTGATAGCTGACATCAAGCTGCGGGGTGCCGTCACGAGTCTACTGGCTAAGCGCACTGCGGCTCACTGAGGACAACCACGTTTGGCTTATGTTTAGCTTGTCGTAGACACCAAAGGCAGAAGCTGCGCCATCTACGTTAATATCCAAAATGAAATTTGAACTGCGCATCACTATGACATATAGAAGGCAGAGCGCTGCGGGCACGCCCCACTGTGCTGTAGCCTTCGCAGTGCAAAGCATTGAAGAAGGAACAGAAGCACAGTGGAGGGCGTGTTTGTTTGCCAGTAACTCCGCTTCTGCTGAATGCATTGAAGTACTTTTTGCAGCAAAGTATTTCTGAAGTAGCTTATTTTCACTTCAAATGCCTTTCTCCACTTCGATAAAAAGTGGTTCAGGACCCCTTTAAGTCATATCTGCTAACAGCAGGTGCATGCGTCATCTGCTTAGGTGCTATTTAAAGGCTGCTAATAAGAAAATAATAAGAAATGGAAGAGAAATTAGTCCAGAGGAATTCGAAATCCCAAAGGTAACGCCGGAAGAAGTAAAGAAAGCCTTGGGAGATATGCAAAGGGGGAAGGCAGCTGGGGAGGATCAGGTAACAACAGATTTGTTGAAGGATGGTGGACAGATTGTTCTAGAGAAACTGGCCACCCTGTATACGCATGTGTAATGCCTTCGGGCCTTCAAGGTGATAATAAATGAAATGAAATGAAATGAAATGAAATGAAATGCCTCATGACCTCGAGCGTACCGGAATCTTGGAAGAACGCTAACATAATCCTAATCCATAAGAAAGGGGACGCCAAAGACTTGAAAAATTATAGACCAATCAGCTTACTGTCCGTTGCCTACAAACTATTTACTAAGGTAATCGCAAATAGAATCAGGAACACCTTAGACTTCTGTCAAGCAAAGGACTAGGCAGGATTCTGTAAAGGCTACTCAACAATAGATCATATTCACACTATCAATCAGGTGATAGAGAAATGTGCGGAATATAACCAACCCTTATATATAGCTTTCATTGATTACGAGAAAGCGTTTGATTCTGTCGAAACCTCAGCAGTCATAGAGGCATTACGGAATCAGGGTGTAGACGAGCCGTATGTAAAAATACTGAAAGATATCTATAGCGGCTCCACAGCCACCGTAGTCCTCCATAAAGCAAGCAACAAAATCCCAATAAAGAAAGGCGTCAGGCAGGGAGATACGATATCTCCTATGCTATTCACAGCGTGTTTACAGGAGGTATTCAGAGACCGGGATTGGGAAGAATTGGGGATAAAAGTTAATGGAGAATACCTTAGTAACTTGCGATTCACTGATGATATTGCCTTGCTTAGTAACTCAGGGGACCAATTGCAATGCATGCTCACTGACCTGGAGAGGCAAAGCAGAAGAGTGGGTCTAAAAATTAATCTGCAGAAAACTAAAGTAATGCTTAACAGTCTTGGAAGAGAACAGCAATTTACAATAGGCAGCGAGGCACTGGAAGTCGTAAGGGAATACATCTACTTAGTGCAGGTAGTGTCGGCGGATCCGGATCATGAGACGGAAATAATCAGAAGAATAAGAATGGGCTGGCGTGAGTTTGGCAGGCATTCTCAGATCATGAACAGCAGGTTGCCATTATCCCCCAAGAGAAAAGTATATAATAGCTGTGTCTTACCAGTACTCACCTACGGGGCAGAAACCTGGAGGCTTACGAAAAGGGTTCTACTCAAATTGAGGACGACGCAATGAGCTATGGATTGAAGAATGATAGGTGTAACGTTAAGGGATAAGAAAAGAGCAGATTGGGTGAGGGAACAAACGCGAGTTAATGACATCTTAGTTGAAATCAAGAAAAAGAAATGGGCATGGGCAGGACATGTAATGAGGAGGGAAGATAACCGATGGTCATTAAGGGTTACGGACTGGATCCCAAGGGAAGGGAAGCGTAGCAGGGGGCGGCAGAAAGTTAGGTGGGCGGATGAGATTAAGAAGTTTGCAGGCATGGCATGGCCACAATTAGTACATGACCGGGGTTGTTGGAGAAGTATGGGAGAGGCCTTTGCCCTGCAGTGGGCGTAACCAGGCTGCTGCTGCTCATGATGAATAAGAAAATAATACAGTTACAAGCCCTGCAACTTTACCAGGATTGCTCCAACTGTACATATTGCTCATTTATAACCAATTTCGGCAAAATTATATTTGATTTAGATGGCCTTAGTTCCACTTTCATGGGACCAACAAGATTGACCGAATTATCCAGTGGGTGAAACTAAAGATGACACAGAAAAAATGCCCAATACACCTTTGCTCGTTGGCAGTATGCCCGATTCTAGAACACAACCAAATCTAACAAGCACCCAGTCCTTATGAGCTCAAAGTAAAACTAACATGTAAGTGACATTAGAACCACTAAATGATGTAGAAAGTTCACACACCCATTAAAAAGAAAGGAGGAGGAACATGCCTCTGATTCTGGCAATAGATGATAGCAGTAAAGTTTACCTTCACAGAATATAAATTTATTTACACTTAATGTCCATCGTTGTCACTCTAAGGCAGCGTTTTATCACTATCTATAGACCACAGCATGTTGTCCTTGATACAGTTTATGGCACGCTTAATATTTGACATTTATTGAACAACTCTGCAACAACCACAACTGAGATGGTGGCCCACACCTAGGCTAACCACTTCACTAGTTGGTTAATTCGGGTTTAATGGCGCAAAAGCGACTAAGGCCATGCTGCGCCAGCCACAAGATATTAAGAAATCAGATGTTAAAGCAGCGTTACTTTAGAGCCTGTGCAAAAAACCGGTTTCTTCTAGAAAGCTCAACAAGTCCGTGAATAATAATATTTGGGGTTTTACGTGCCAAAACCACTTTCTGATTATGCGGATTAGCAGTTCATCTCCGAGTATTGAGACGGGGTGTAAAGGTATGTGTAAGTTATAGAGATTCTGTAAAAGCTTTCGTCTCTGTGTTTCAGTATGTGGACATGTTATAATAATGTGCATTACTGTGAGTGGTTCATGGCACTTCTCGCAAGTTGGCGGGTTTTCGTTTTGAAGAAGAAAATTGTGTGTCAGGTGTGTATGCCCAATTCGGAGTCTACATAGGATCACCTCATACAAGCGTTGCTGGTGACTGCACGACTTCCACTCGCTAAGCAGGGGTTTTATTATGTGTAACTTGTTATTTATGCAAGAGTCCCATTCTAGTTGCCACTTTGATGCCAGGGCCTTATGAATCGCTCGGATACTGCCTCTGTATGGAAGTGCTGTTTGTGTTATGCCTTTGTGCGCTGCCATGAATGCGCATCTATCTGCTGCTTCATTCCCTGGTATCCGAACACGGCTTGGGACCCAGCAAAATTGTGTGGTTCTCCCGTATTTATTATAACCCACCATGTTTAGGATATTGCCAAGCAGGGGTTCAGATGCTGAGTTAAGGTTTAGAGCTCTGAGTGTGCTCAACGAATTGGTACATATGGTAGCATTCATCTGCTAATAGGTGGTGATTTTTTGATACTGCTGTCCATATCGCATAAACTTCGGTGGTAAAGACTGAAGAAAAATTATTTATCTGAATGCTATATTCCCTATTTTTCGTTATGATCCCGACACTTATGTATTGTTGTGTTTTAGAGCCGTCAGTGTAAAATTCCGCGTAGTTTTTATACTTTTCTTGAATAGCTCGGAACTCTTGTATTATGTATTCTTGTGGAATTTCTTTTTTCTTTAGATGTGTTAGTGTCCAGTCACACAGCTGCGAAAGGTTGTACCATAGTGACAATCTTGGTGGCCTTTCAGCAACCTGCAGGGCCTCATGAGGAACATAAGTCTGACAGTATTCTTTGTGTCGTAAGATTAGTGGCCAAATCATGTTCGGTTTGTTTGTGTAGTGTCCCTGTGATTTGCATTGTGTTACGATGCTGTAGCATATATGTCGTAGTGATGACTGAATTCTCAGTACATAGGAAAATGTAAGTAGTGCTCTGCAGTGCTGTAAGGAAGGCTCATTGCAGTCAACATATAAAATTTGGACAGGCGATGTTCTGTAGGCACCGCTCACCAGTTGTAGGCCAAGATTATGAACTGGATCAAGTCGCTTGATGTATGACTGCCTAGCTGCACCATAAACTACACTACCATAGTCGAGGGTGCTACGTACAAGGGACCAGTATATACGTAGTAAACAAGTTCGGTCAGATCCCCAGTACTTGCACGATAACACCTTGAGGATATTTAATGCTTTATTTGCTCTAAGTTTAGTTGTGTTAATGTAGGCCAGGAAGTTCAGCTTCGTGTCAAATGTCACACCTAAAAACTTCTGGTCGTCTTTGACCGGCAACATTGTACCACCCAATGTGAGAACTGGATTGCAGTGTAACCCTAGTTTCTGGGAGAAGAGAACTGTAACAGTTTTGTCTGTTGAAAAATGAAATCCATTTTTGTCAGCCCATTGTGTAAGATTATTTATGGTTATTTGTAGTTGTCTTTTGCAAGTGGGCAGATTTGAGGCGCGGCAAGCCACTTGCAAATCGTCGACATACATTGAGTGCATAACACAGAATAGGATGATCTTATTAACAGAGTTCATTTTGACTATGAAGAGTGTCGTGCTCAGAATGCAACCCTGTGGAACGCCATTTTCCTGTGTAAACGTGCGAGAAAGTATTGTGCCGAGACGCACCTAAAATGTTCTATTTGCCATAAAATCAGATAGACACTTTAGCATTCTGTCACGCACACCAAAGTCAGCCAGGTCTCTTAAAATTTCATACCCCATGTGGTATCATATGCCTTTCCTAAATCGAAGAGAACTGCAAGACAGTGTTCTTTGTGTAGAAACGCGTTACGTATTTCATGTTCTAGTCGTACGAGGTGGTCAGTTGTCGAGCAGCCCTTTCTGTATCCGCACTGGTGCATGTCTATTAGGCTCCTTGATTCAAGGATGAATGTGAGCCTTATGTTTATGATACTCTCGTAGGATTTGGCTAGACAGCTTGTTAATGCAATGGGCCTGTAGCTGATTGGGGAGGTTGTGGGTTTACCTGATTTCAAAAAAAAGGCACTACTACTGCATTTTTCTAGTCTGTAGGCATTACTCCAGATTCCCATATCTCGTTGAAAAATTTAAGAAGTGTTTCTACTGATGCTTGAGATAGGTGTGCCAGCATTATGTAGTAGACACGGTCAAGACCTGTTGCCGTTTTTTTTATCGGCAGAGAGAACTCTGTTCAATTCTTGCATTGTGAGGATGTTATCATAAGGTTCATTTGAAGCCCCAGTAGTGGGCAGTCTCTGTTTCTTTGCCGACTCTTTATATTTTAAGAAGGCATTTGAGTAGTTTGCCGAGCTGGAGACCTTGTAAAAGTGTTCGCCTAATAAGTTGGCCTGGTCCTGTAGTGCTGTTTGTGTGCCTGGACATGTGAGTAGTGTTATTGTGTATGATGTGTCATCATCATCATCAGCAGCAGCAGCAGCCTGGTTACACCCACTGCAGGGCAAAGACCTCTCCCATACTTCTCCAACAACCCCGATCATGTACTAATTGTGGCCATGTCGTCCCTGCAAACTTCTTAATCTCATCTGCCCAACTTTCTGCCGCCCCCTGCTACACTTCCCTTCCCTTGGGATCCAGTCTGGATCCAGTCCTCAGAGCAACCGAAAACTGAACCACTTCGCAGCGTGCTGCAGAGCGAAGAGAAGCGTTCAAGAAGTTGAGTGCTCCGAAGAAAAGTCGGAAGATGATTTTGAAATATTAGACGTGCATATAGCCGGCGTCGCCAGCTCGAACGATTGGATCGTCCCGGTTAAAGTTGACACAGATACAGTGCACATGAAGGTCGACACGGGAGCCCAGGTGAATTTGTTGCCGTTATCTTTATACCGGAGACTCAAGCGAAAGCCACCGTTGCGCCCCAGCCCGACTGTTCTTTCAGGCTATGGAGGCAATGCTAATAATAATATTTGGGGTTTTACATGCCAAAACCACTTTCTGATTATGAGGCACGCCGTAGTGGAGGACTCCGGAAATTTTGACCACCTGGGGTTCTTTAACGTGCACCTAAATCTAAGCACACGGGTTTTTTCGCATTTCGCCCCCATCGAAATGCGGCCGCCGTGGCCGGGATTCGATCCCGCGACCTCGTGCTCAGCAGCCCAACACCATAGCCATGGAGGCAATGCTATACAGCATGTTGGTACAACAGTGCTGCCTCTTCAAGTGGGCGATAAATGCAAACAGCTGGTTTTCTATGTGGTGAAGAAGGGCAAACAGGCATTACTCGGCCTTCAGGCATGTGAGAAATTCAGCTTTATAGCACGAGTCCGGTCAGTGTCACAAGAGGAAGGAATGGACAAGCAGCAGATTATTGAAGAGTTTCTCGCTCTATTCCGTGGCCTAGGATGTACGAGGCGGAAGTACAGGATCAGCCTGAAAGACGATGCGTGACCTATAGCGCTACCATCGAGGAGGGTGCCACACGCACTGAAGGAGCCCCTGCGCCAGTAGTTGGACCGCATGGAGGCGGAGGGCATTATAACTCGGATGCAGGACCCTACTGATTGGGTAAGCCCGCTTGTCATCGTAACTAAGAAAAATGGGAGATTAAGAGTGTGCATGGACCCGCGGCGTGTGAATGAGGGTATCCGAAGGGAGCACTACGAGCTGCCCCGAAGAGAGGACATTGAGGCAGAGCTGGCCAGAGCCATGTATTTTAACAAACTGGACGCTAATAGAGGCTTCTACCAGATACCTCTAGATGACTATACGTCCTGCATTTGCACGTTTAGCACGCCGTTTGGCAGGTACCGGTTCCTGAGGCTTCCATTGGGGCTGAGTTCAGCGCCGGAGGTTTTTCAGAAAGCCATGAGTGATGCCCTGGACAACCTCTCGGGGGTGCGAGTCTACATAGATGACATCTTAGTATGGGGAGCAACCAGGGAGGAGCACGACGCCCGACTGAAGGCGGCGCTCAGAGCAATTGAGACTGCAGGCTTTACCCTTAACCCGGAGAAGTGTGTAGTGGCCGCTGACAAGATCAAGTTCCTAGGTGATGTCCTCTCTAAAGAAGGAATACGGCCCGATCCGGATCTGGTGCGATGCGTAGCCAGCATGCCCTCACCCACATGCAAACAGGAGGTGCAAAGACTCCTAGGCGCAGTCAACTATTTCGGAAAGTTTTTGCCTTGTCTGTCTGAAAAAACACACATGCTACGCTCCCTCGTGAGGAAGGACAGTGAATTCGAGTGGACAGAGGCGCATGACAAGGAATGGAAAAACTTGTGCGGCATGCTATCCTCTGCCCCCTTGTTGGCCATTTTCGACACTCAGAGGCCTACTAAAGTGTCAACCGATGCGTCCAACTTTGCCTTGGGTGCTGCTCTCCTCCAGCTACATGAGGGGGGTTGGAGACCGGTGGCGTATGCCTCGCGTGTTTTAACGCAAAGCGGAAACCCGGTATTCTCAAATTGAGAAGGAGGCACTAGGAATAACATTCGGCTGCGAACGCTTCAGAGAATTCATCGTGGGGTCTCATGTCACCGTAGAAACAGACCATCAGCCCCTTCTAGCTATTGCGAAAATGGGACTGAATGAAATGCCCCCTCGTGTTCAGCGTTTTTTCTTGCGTCTGATGCAGTTCGACTTCACCCTGCAGTTCGTGCCTGGAAAGCAGCTCCTACTGGCGGATGCGCTGTCGCGTCTGCGGATCCCACCAGACTCAACTCGGGCAGAGGAATATGAAGATGTAGCCATACATGCTGTGAACGTACTTTCAACCCTCGTCAGTGACGCCATGGTAAAGAGGCTGCAGGCAGCGACGGCTGAAGATGAAGACCTCAGGCGAGTGATGACCGCTCTCGAGAATCGTGAGGCCATTCAAGGGCAGTTATCGCCGGTGGCAGCAGAGTTGTCGGTTGTGAATGGTATCCTTATGAGAGGCGCTAAAGTAATAATACCTAAGAAGCTACGGAAAGAAATGCTGGACCGCGTGCACGAGGGGCACCTCGGGGTGAACAAGGCAAAGGCGAGAGCTAGAGCCCTAATGTATTGGCCGGCTATGCAAAAGGACATTGAGGAAAAAACGTCAAAATGTGAGACCTGCTGTCGCTACGCGTATCGGCAGCCATCAGAGCCAGTGCTAATGAAGCCTGTCCCTTTGTTGCCGTGGTCAAGAATAGGGTTGGACCTGTGTGAGCATGCGGGAGTGCACTACTTAGTGGGCTATGACGCTCACTCAAACTACCCAGAAGTAGAACAGCTGACTCAAACAACGAGCCACCAAGTCATCCAGAAACTGGAAATGTGGTTTGCCAGGCATGGGATACCTTTAGAAGTGTGCACGGATGGGGGACCGCAGTTCTCCCCGAGGGAGTTCCTAGAGTTTGCCAAGCTATGCGACTTTCGACACGTGGTTTCGAGTCCGAGGTTTCCAAGGGCAAATGGGCTAGCCGAGAAAGGAGTACAAGTGTTCAAAAGACTCCTGAAGAAAACAAAGCATGCTAATGAGCCTCTGTGGCTTGGACTTCTAAACTACAGGTCATCGCCACTAGAGGATGGAAGGAGCCCTGCGCAGCTGCTGATGGGAAGACAACTTCGAGGCCGTCTTCCAGACTTCTCCACCCCTCAGGCAACCGAGGTGAAGAAGCAGACACAAACGCACCGGCCAAGGCCGGAACTACCACCACTCAGGACAGGAGACACGGCCCGCCTTTTAGAAGATCAGGGTAGGACTAGCAGAGCCAAAGTAACGCGGCAGGTCACACCACGATCATATTTGATGGAAACCGAAGACGGGAGCCTACTGCGTCGAAATCGGCAGCACATCCTGCGGACGGCAGAGCCGTTCCACTCGCCTAGTGACACAGCGGGCAGCTCCCACCATCCTCAGAAAGCTAATGGCAGCGGCCAAGAAACAAGCCCTGCAGGCACCCCAGAACGTCCACCAGCCTCTGGCCTGCACGACGCAGCAACTCCCATGCGCCGCCCTGTGCGGGCAAGGAACCCGCGAGTGCGTCTAACTTACGATGAGAACTTCGAGCAAGAACCTGGACCCTCACGTGGGAGTGAGGGAGGTGTAACGTAGCCCAGCCTAGCGGGAGCGCATTGCCCAGCCGGCAACCCTGAGCTCCTAAGAGGCTGTTGCGCGTTCTCGAGTCATCGGCGTGCGTTACAATAAAGTTAGTCTTTGTTCAGCACTCGCCTTGGTGTGCGTGTCATTACTCACGCTCGTTACAGTGCCCATGCCCCCCATTTCTTTTTCTTGATTTCAACTAAGATGCCATTAACTCACGTTTGTTCCCTCACCCAATCTGCTCTTTTCTTATCCCTTAAAGTTACACCATCATTCTTCTTTCCATAGCTCATTGCGTCGTCCTCAATTTAAGTAGAACCCTTTTCGTAAGCCTCCAGGTTTCTGCCCCGTAGGTGAGTACTGGTAAGACACAGCTATTATACACTTTTCTCTTGAGGGATAATGGCAACCTGCTGTTCATGATCTGAGAATGCCTGCCAAACGCACCCCAGCCCATTCTTATTCTTCTGATTATTTCCGTCTCATGATCCGGATCCGCCGTCACTACCTGCCTTAAGTAGATGTGTTCCCTTACCACTTCCAGTGCCTCGCTACCTATTGTAAATTGCTGTTCTTTTCCGAGACTGTTAAACATTACTTTAGTTTTCTGCAGATTAATTTTTAGACCCACTCTTCTGCTTTGCCTCTCCAGGTCAGTGAGCATGTATTGCAATTGGTCCCCTGAGTTACTAAGCAAGGCAATATCATCAGCGAATCGCAAGTTACTAAGGTATTCTCCATTAACTTTTATCCCCAATTCTTCCCAATCCAGGTCTCTGAATACCTCCTGTAAACACGCTGTGAATAGCATTGGAGAGATCGTATCTCTCTGCCTGATGCCTTTTTTTATTGGGATTTTGTTGCTTTTTTTATGGAGGACTACTGTCCTTTAAATTTCCTCACCTGGTCCCACATTCATTTTGACATGACCGTATTATTAATTGAAGATATTGCCACGTGCGTTTATTTCAGCTTCTAGCGACGCGAGCTACGCAGCTCGCGTCGCTGCGACGCAAGCGGCGTCGCTTGACGCGTTTCGATCATGCACGCGAAGCGTATAAATACGGGACCACCGCCTGGGCTGGCTCAGTCCGACGAACGCCCCAGACGCGCTTGCTGCTTTCGCCGTCACCGCGTTATTCGCTTCATTTCGGGCACAAGTTCGCCCATTAAACTCTCTTTAAGTTTACCGCCGACGCAGTGTCCCTTTCTGTCTGCCTGCGTGCCAGGTAGATCACAGTCACCATACGTGACATTTTGGTGGAGGTGCTTATGCTTCGGACACCCCCTCAAAGCCGTGACAACAGCCCAAGTGCATCTGGAGCCGGCGACGCGGAAGACAGCTCCAGAGAAGACAAAAAGGAGGAAACCCGGAGCAGCCGCCGACTACAAGGACTGCCGGCTGAATTGGGACCACTACCTGCCCCTGGTCGCCGTGTGAACCACCGCTCGACGTCACCAATGCAAGCCGCCACCACACCTGCGCCGCTCGTCGTCCAACAGCCGCGAGTACCTCCGCTTTTTAGCGGCTCCACTTGCGAAGATGTGCAAGATTGGCTGGAACGTTACGAAAGAGTTGCAACCTTCAACAAGTGGTCTGACGAAGACAAACTTCGGAACGTCTTCTTCTCTCTCGAAGACTCTGCTAGAACCTGGTACGAGAACCAGGAGCTGTTCCTGACAACGTGGGAGGCTTTCAAAAGGCACTTATCTGCAACTTTCGCAAGTATTCTGCGCAAAGAACGAGCTGAGGCCTTGCTTCAAACTCGCCAGCAGCATCCAAACGAATCCGTAACCGTCTTTGCGGAAGAAATGCAAAAGCTCTTCCGCCATGCGGACGCCAACATGACTGAAGACAAGAAGCTTCAGTACCTTATGAGAGCCGTCAAGGAGCAACTTTTCGTCGCTCTCATTCGCAACCCGCCGAGGACCGTCGCCGAATGGATTAGCGAAGCGGCCACTATCGAGAAGACGCTCGAGCTTCGCGCAAAGCAATACGACCGCAACTTACGCGCTCCTCCGTCAGACTGCGACGACTCCGGAAGTGCCTCCCCAGTGGCCCTTCGAGACACCATCCGTGCCATCGTGCGCGACGAGCTGCGCAAGTTGCTACCGGGTGCGCAACCTCTGCAAATATCCTCGCTCGCCGACGTTGTAAGGGACGAGGTCCAGCAAGCGCTGGGCACACTCGATCCTACCGAGACGGCACCAGCCCTATCGCCACCTTCCCAGGAGCCACGCGTTTCAACTTACGCCGCCGCTCTGCAAAGCCAAGCGAGGCCAACCAGCTGGCGGCGGGAAACGTACGCGCCACCTCAACGCAGCCAAGCCTACCCGCCTCCGCCGCGCCCGCAGCAGGCCGCCCGCTCGAACACGTTCCGGCAAATCACCACGAGGAAGACTGACATCTGGAGAACCCCAGATCGACGACCGCTTTGTTTTCACTGTGGTGAAGCCGGCCACCTCCTACGAGAGTGCCCCTACCGTCAGATGGGCCTTCGCGGGTACAACATCGACGCCCCGCGACCCCTTCCTGGCCAACGGCCTCGAGAAATCGAAGCCTATCTTCGAGCGACCGAAGATGCCGCCCCACGTCGTTTCAGGTCCCCGTCACCCTACCCACGCCGTTCGTCTTCGCCGTACCAAGGGTACGCGAGGGAGAGGTCACCGAGCCCTCGTAGGGGAAACTAAAGCCAGCGGCGTCAGGAGGTGACGCCGCTCTCGAGCGAAGACCGAAAAACCCTCCTACAACCACGACGCATTCCGCCGCCTCGACGCATTCCGACGCCACGTTGCATTCCGACAACACGACGCGACCCGACGCAGCGACGCCACAAAACACGAAGCCGCGACCCGACACCACAAATTCGATGACGCGGCTGAAGGCCACAACAGCCCCTTGCAACGAGGCTTCCACCCGACGCAGCCGCGACCGTGCGAAGCGACAAATCGCACAGTCGGTGACCGATCGACATCGAACGCGAACACCAAGTGCCGACTTACAAGTTACCGTAGATGGACATCCAGTGGTTGCACTCGTCGACACCGGGGCCGACTACTCCGTCGTTAGTGGACGATTTTTGTCACAACTAAAGAAAGTCAAAACCGCATGGGAAGGTCCTCAAATACGCACAGCAGGAGGCCACCTCATAACCCCGACGGGACGATGCACTGCGCGAGTGGCTGTTCACGGTCACACCTACCCTGTGAACTTCATCATCCTACAGCGTTGCTCTCGCGACGTAATCCTCGAGATGGACTTCCTGAACGAAAACGGTGCGGTGATCGACCTGCAGACGAAAACCATAACACTGACGACAAAACGGTCAGAAAGAATGCAAAGCAATCATTATCATCGCGCCGCGTTCACCATCCTCGACGATCAAGTGAGCCTCCCGCCAAATGCTGGCGTCATGGCACTCGTTGAAACAGACGCGTCCTCAAGCGGCGACGCGATTGTCGAAGCGAACTTGCAGCTGCTTCTGGATCGCCAAATTTGCGTCGCACGCGGTGTCGTCCACCTGCGTGAAGGCAGAGCGGCTGTGCTAATAACCAATTTCAGCACCGAACACAAGCACCTCAACAGGGGTACGACGATCGCTTTCTTGGAAGAGTTCGCCGAAATAAGCGACGCATTAGCGCTCTCCGAGTCGTCGACTGTGGCTGATGAGGTGAACTTCGACATTAACCCCGCCCTGCCTCAACAAAAGCAAGAAAAGCTACGCCGCCTTCTTCTGCGATATTCCGAATGTTTTTCTAAGTCGTCGAGGATCCGGCAAACGCACATAGCGAAGCATCGCATTATAACCGATGAATCGACTCGTCCCGTCCACCGAAGTCCCTACCGCGTTTCAGCGCGAGAACGTGAAACAATCAAGACACAAGTTGAAGAAATGCTTCGCGACGACATCATTCAGCCGTCCAAGAGCCCGTGGTCTTCACCCGTGGTGCTCGTAAAGAAGAAAGACGGTACCCCACGATTTTGCGTCGATTATAGGCGTCTCAACAGCGTCACGAAAAAAGACGTCTACCCGCTTCCGCGAATCGACGACACGTTAGATCGACTGTGCGGTGCCAAGTATTTTTCGTCCATGGACCTCCGGAGCGGCTACTGGCAGATTGAGATCGATGAGAGGGACCGTGAGAAGACTGCCTTCATCACGCCGGACGGTCTTTACGAATTTAAAGTCATGCCATTCGGACTATGCTCAGCGCCGGCGACATTTCAGCGTGTCATGGACACCGTGTTGTCTGGGCTGAAATGGCAGATATGCCTCGTATATCTCGACGACGTAGTCGTTTTCGCATCCACCTTCGACGAGCACGTTAATAGGCTGGAGACCGTGTTCGAGGCAATTAGGGTGTCGGGACTCACTCTGAAACCAGAGAAATGTCGTTTCGCCTACGAAGAGCTCCTGTTCCTCGGTCACGTAGTTAATCGCGAAGGCGTGCGTCCGGACCCCAAAAAGACGGCAGCCATCGAAAGTTTCCCGATACCCAGTGAAAAGAAAGCTGTCCGTAGATTTTTGGGGCTCTGTGCGTATTACAGGCGTTTTGTCCGAGATTTCTCTCGAATCGCAGAGCCTCTCACTCGCCTTACAAAAGCCGACGCGCAGTTCACATGGAAGAAGCCCCAAGAAGACGCTTTTCGCGAACTTCAACGACGCTTGCAGTCACCGCCAGTACTCGGCCATTTCGACGAGAGCGCTGCCACCGAGATCCACACGGATGCAAGCGGCATAGGACTCGGTGCTGTGTTGATTCAAAAGAAGAACGGCCTGGAGCGAGCCATCGCCTACGCGAGCAGATCACTGTCGAAAGCCGAATTGAACTATTCGACGACCGAAAAGGAATGCCTCGCTGTCGTTTGGGCGGTCACAAAATTTCGGCCGTATCTTTACGGGAAGCACTTCAAGGTCGTCAGTGACCACCACGCTCTGTGCTGGCTCGCTAACCTGAAAGACCCGTCAGGTCGCCTCGCTCGTTGGAGCCTGCGACTACAGGAGTTCGACGTCACCATCGTGTATAAGTCAGGCCGAAAGCACACTGACGCCGACTGCCTTTCGAGAGCCCCTGTTGAATCCGCCCCGACCTGCGACGATGACGACGATGCCTTCCTTGGGCCCATAAGCTCTAACACCTTCGCACAAGATCAACGTGCCGATCCTGATTTACGCTGTGTGGTTCAATATCTCGAAGGGAAGACCGATTCAGTGCCAAAAGTATTCAGACGCGCGCTTTCATCGCTATGCCTGCGCGACAATGTGCTTGTGAAAAAGAACTTCACGCCGTACAAAGCGGCATATCTGCTCGTCGTGCCGGTCAAGCTAAGGCAAGAGATTTTAGAAGCGTCTCACGATGAGCCGACAGCAGGGCATCTGGGATTCACTCGAACTCTCAGAAGAATTCAAGAAAAATACTACTGGCCGGGCCTGAACGCAGACGTCGCACGCTACGTGAAAACCTGCCGAGATTGCCAACGTCGGAAAACACCGCCTACAAGGCCAGCCGGCCTCCTGCAACCAATCGAGCCACCATGGAAACCATTCCAGCAGATAGGCATGGATCTGCTTGGCCCCTTCCCTACATCCACTTGCGGGAACAGGTGGATAGTGGTAGCAACGGACTATCTTACGCGCTATGCCGAGACAGCAGCGTTAGCATCGGGAAATGCAATCGAGGTCGCCAGATTCTTCATAAAGAACATCGTTCTCCGTCATGGTGCTCCCGAGGTCCTTATTACGGACAGAGGTACGGCATTCACAGCTGAACTTACGCAACAGATTCTGCACTTGAGCCACACGAGCCATCGGCGCACTACAGCGTACCACCCGCAGACAAACGGCATTACGGAGCGTTTAAATAAAACCCTCGCCGACATGCTCGCCATGTATGTCGACGTCGGGCACAAGACTTGGGACGAAGTCCTTCCATACGTGACGTTCGCCTACAACACCGCGCCACAGGAGACAACGCAGATGACGCCATTCGAGCTTGTCTTCGGTCGCCAAGTCGCCACAATGCTTGATGCGATGTTGCCTCACGTTGAAGACGACAACATCCATGCAGACGTTGCCAGCTTCCTTCAACGTGCCGAGGAAGCTCGCCAGCTAGCCTGAATGCGTATTAAAGAGCAGCAAAACGTCGACGCCCGACTCTACAACCTACGACGACGAGACCAAGAGTACGCACTTGGTGACCGCGTTATGGTGTGGACACCGGTTCGTCGCCGCAGACTTAGTGAGAAGCTCCTGCGCCGTTACTTCGGGCCCTACAAGGTAACTCGGCGACTTGGACCGCTGGTGTACGAGGTTGTGCCCGATGGGGTGACGCAGTCACAGCGACGTCGCGCACGACCTGAGATGGTGCACGTCGCGCGCCTCAAGAAGTTTTTTGAACGTTAGCGGACTAACAGACATTCATTTTTTTTTCGTTATCCGTGGTTGACTGCATGCTTACAAGTTTGTTTTCTTTAGCATCGGGGCGATGCTTTTTCACGGGGGGGTAATGCCACGTGCGTTTATTTCAGCTTCTAGCGACGCGAGCTACGCAGCTCGCGTCGCTGCGACGCAAGCGGCGTCGCTTGACGCGTTTCGATCATGCACGCGAAGCGTATAAATACGGGACCACCGCCTGGGCTGGCTCAGTCCGACGAACGCCCCAGACGCGCTTGCTGCTTTCGCCGTCACCGCGTTATTCGCTTCATTTCGGGCACAAGTTCGCCCATTAAACTCTCTTTAAGTCTACCGCCGACGCAGTGTCCCTTTCTGTCTGCCTGCGTGCCAGGTAGATCACAGTCACCATACGTGACAATATGTATTTTTGCCACGACGATTTCTCTGCCTGTCTTGGAATAAATCGTGCTTTGGCTTTGGCCTGTTTGAAATTTAAAAGTTTGCTCTAAGTGAACGTAATGAGGGCAGCATTCCGGGCAAGTTGGTAATTAATTACTCAAATGATATTGAGCAACAAAAAACGACACGGACGTAAGAGACGACGACACACCAAGCGCAAACTTTCAGCTAAGTTTATTGTACCACTGAATCGATTTTATACATGTGAAGTAGTGAAGACTGCATATGTGCTTACATGAAAATGAACTGCGCATTCATGTAACACAGCTACGAGTCATGTGATGCCGCCTCCAAGAAACTTAGTTCTTTTTCTGTGAGAGCCAGTGAAGGGAAGCTAAGACACTTATCACCCAATTTCGCAGTCATCTTCGCTTCAGATATTTCACGGATGAGCTGCGTGCTGCCACGGGAAACAATCATGCATTGGCCCTCAATAGGTTTACATCCATGATCGCAACAATGAATCGCCAATAACCCACCGGAGCCATTTTTTGCGTTGTTGCTGTGTTCACAGAGCCGATCATTGAGGCCCCGCTTTAATGTGGGAAGTAATATATCGGACAAACTGGGCTTTGCCTCAAGCCTGGGATGCCTCAAGGCTTTGCCTCATGTGAAGCAGTCTACACTGCTTCACATGTATAAAATCGATTCAGTGGTACAATAAACTTAGTTGAAAGTTTGCGCTTGGTGTGTTGTCTTCTCTTACGTCTGTGTCATTTTTTGTTGAGCAATATCATTTGAGTGATTGCTATAAGTAGGGTACCTCCGTAGGATTCCTCAGGCCTTATTTTGTTTCTTTTTGGCTTTAGTACACTTCTTCATCCACCAGGGATTTAGCCTTTTGCGCACAATACTGGATGACTGAAGTATTGCCTTTCCTGCTGCTGAGATTATGACCTCAGTGATTTTATTGTTAAGTTCATCAATACATAGTTGTTGTGAAAAGACAACTTCCAGTTTCGCGTTTTCCGTAAAAACCGGCCAGTCAGCGAGCTGTAACGCTATAGTAGAGTCTCTTCTGCAAAACGTAAAGCTTGGAGCATGAAGGGCGATAGCAGAGGTCAAACAACTGAAGGTAGGACCAGAGGTTATACCCTTCGTGCACAAGGTGTCACGCAACCCTAAAAAAGTCACTAACCGTCATGGTATTCCCCTGGTTTTTTCTGCGCCCAACAAGCTTTCGAAGCTGTGCTCTCGGGTTTGCTGTGAGAGCAGGCGGGGCTGCCGCACGAGGCATGAGAAGCCCTTTGTTGAGTGCTCCAGAGGGGTTGTATATGTAATTCCCTTGCACCTTTGTGGGCAGCACTACATTGGACCAACCAAGCGTTGCGTGAATCACCGTTTAAGGGAACATGCGCAAAAACTAAAGAAAAAGGAGGATAAGGGTGCACATTTGGTGGCTCATGTCAGTGCGTGTGGTTGTGACGCTCAATTTTCTGTGACTACTATTCTGGGCAGGAGCGACAATGCCTCTTCCAGGCTCGCTCTTGAGGCCTTCTATATCAAGAAGAATAGAGATAAGTGTATAAGTGAGTCTTCTATCTCATTACTAGATGCCGAATTTGACTTCTTGCGCAACCACCTTTGATGTGCATGTGCCTGTTCCCTTCTGCTTGGTATTGTTTGAATCCCACCGATGGCAACGGTTGTTGTGGTCGCACCGATGGTACGACCTGTTGGGAACTCGGCGCTGACGCCCGTTGTTGCACCTGGGTCGCAAGCCCCAAGGGTAGCGTTGGCCTGGCGGCCTGGGGTACAACTGGAAGCATCCGAAGGTCCCGGCAAAGCATGAGTCGACTGGTAACAACAAAACAACTTGTTTATTTTAACATCGCAAAGAGTTGGCGGTCAGGTTGACCGAAGTAGAGAGACGGGAGAGCACTTTACTCAACAGAAGAAATCGGAGCCCTCCTTTTTGCGTCCGGGGGCAGCTGTTTTTATACTCTCGCAGTTGAGGGCAAGAAGGAACCCCTCAATAGACGAGCACGTGATTGTACAATGGGATAAGGTGACGCATACTGTCGTAGCGCCGCCGGTCGGGCACAAAGACTGGGAGGAGAAGGTGACTCCTACTGTCGTATCGCCTCCGGTCGGGCACAATGGCTGGGAGGAGAAGGTGACTTCTACTGTCGTATCACCTCCGGTCGGGCACAATGGCTGGGAGGGGAAGGTGACCCCTGCTGTCGTATCGCCGCCGGTCGGGCACAATGGCACATACACTCACACACGCACATGAAGACACGTGGTATCGGAACATGCCTGGACGCGCTTGGCGGGGAGCGTAGCGGCGACGCCGAACGGGCCAAAATGTCTGCCGCTTTGTTGCAGTCGCGCCGGCTAAACCGCGCGTCGTAGGCGAAACGTAACAGACCGCCCCGCCGGGGGAAGGAGATCCCGATGGACAGGGGACTGCATCCGCTGTCCGGAGGGATGTCGCTCGATGATGCTCATAACCGAAGTCGGGCGTCCCTCGACGTTTCTTGAGCGCAGCGCACAGAGAAGGCCTCGTTCTCTCGTTCAGGTTCGCACAGGACACTGCAAAGTGACTTCGGGAGAGTTCACATTCTTGTTCTCGTTCCCGGCAAGCGTTAGAACTACGCTGAAACTCAACCGCTCAGTCAGCAAGCACGGCACAACCCTCACTAAGCCCTGCCAGGCTCTTTCCCCTTTTTTTACCACTGCCTAGTTCCTTACAGTAGTCTAGCATCACTCAGAACGCGTCCACAAATTGGAAAATTGCACTAAAAAGCATATCATCACTTTGAAACACTAAACAAAAGCAATATGTTAAAAAATCCTGCCTCAGGAAGAAAAACATCAGTAACAAACAATTTTGAGGCTGATTCCTACGTTAGGGGCTTCGACTTAAGCCATCGGCGTTACCGTTGAGACTCCCCTTTTTGTAACGCACCTCAAAGGAATATTGTTGCAAAGCGAGGCTCCAGCGCAGGAGGCGGCCATTTTTGGGAGAGATGGTCTGCAGCCATTGGAGAGGGCAGTGATCCGTCTCAATGATAAACCTCGAGCCGGCTAGATAGCATGACAATTTCTGAACGGCCCACACGAGACATGCACACTCTTTCTCGGTGGCGCTATACGCCTGCTCACGACAGGTCAGCTTACGACTAGCATACAGGACGGGGTGTTCTACTTCTCCATTTTCCCGTTGGCACAGTACAACGCCCATGCCTCGCTCACTAGCATCGCACTGAACAACGAACCCTTTTGTATAGTCTGGCGATCGTAGCACAGGCTGGCTTGTTAGGGCACTCTTTAGGGCGCTAAAAGCTCTTTCCTTTGTCTCGTCCCAGACGACTGTTTGAGGCTCTGTTTTTCTTAGAGCATCCGTCAGGGGAGCCGCGATATCAGAGTACCTGGGGATGTACCTCTGATAGTAGCCGGCGACACCTAAGAACGACCGAATATCGGTCTTCGTGCGTGGTTGCGGGAAGTCTCGCACAGCGGCCACCTTTATTTCAGAGGGGCGGCGACGACCCTGACCAATCACGTGACCGAGGTAGACAACCTCGGCCTGTGCTAACTGGCACTTAGGAGCCTTTACTGTCAAGCCCGCTTCGCGCAGGCGGGTTAGCACTGCCCGCAAGTGTGCCATATGCTCAGACCAGGATGCGGAGAATATCGCTACGTCGTCTAGATACGGTAAAGCGAATTCTTGCTGTCCCCGCAACACTTTATCCATGAGGCTTGAAAAGCAGTATGGCGCGTTCTTCAAACCAAAACTCAACACTTTAGGACGGAATGTTCCCATTGGGGAAATGAACGCCGCATACCTACTAGCCTCTTCTGTAAGTGGAACCTGCCAATAACCCCTGACAAGATCTAGGGTGGAAATAAACTGAGCGCTACTAACTTTCTCAAGGCGCTCCTCGATGTTAGGGATCGGATAAATTTGATCCTTAGTGATGGAATTAAGCCTGCGGTAGTCGACGCCAGGACGAGGTTCCTTGCCCGGTACCTCAACTAAAATCAAAGGGGAGGTATAATCACTCTCACCTGCCTCAATAACACCGAGCTGTAGCATTTTCTTGACCTCAGCCTCCATAATATCGCTCTGGCGGGGTGACACCCGATACGCCTTGGATCGTACTGGCTCTGGGGAGGTAAGTTCTATATCATGAGTAAGTACAGAAGTCCTACCAGGCCTCTCAGAGAACAGACCTTGAAACTCTTGTAAGAGCTGGTGTAGTTCGGTTTTCTGCTCACGCGACAGCGATGCTCCACTGACTAAGTCACTAATGACTTGACCGGTGTCTTCCCTGTTCGTCACTGAGCCTAGTCCCGGAAGCTCGACCGGAAGCTCTTCAGGAACGTTTACCATCATGCACACCACTGCTTCCCGTTGTTTATAGGGTTTGAGCAGATTACAGTGGTAAACTTGCTGTGCTTTCCGCTTTCCTGGCAGACTTACCACGTAGTTAACGTCCGACAGTTTCTGAACAATTCGTGCTGGGCCCTCCCACTGCACGTCTAGTTTGTTGTTTAGCGATGTGCGCAATATCATGACCTCATCGCCCACCTCAAAACGACGGGCCCTGGCTGTCCGATCATAATAAACCTTGGCCCTCTGCTGGGCCTTTGCCATTGCTTCACCTGACAACTCCTGTGCCCTTCTTAAGCGTTCGAGGAGCTTAAGCACGTACTCCACCACGACTGGGTCGTCGCCCCTGCCTTCCCACGATTCTCGAAGCATGCGAAGCGGAGACCGAAGCGAGCGACCGTACACCAGCTCAGCTGGCGAAAACCCCGTAGCCGCATGCGGCGCGGTCCTTAATGCAAACATCACCCCAGGCAGACACAGCTCCCAGTCAGTTTGATGTTCAAAACACAATGCTCTCAACACGCGCTTCATGACGGAGTGGAGCTTCTCAACGGAATTCGACTGTGGGTGGTACACTGAGCTGTGTAGCAGCTTTACCCCACACCTTTCGAGAAAAGTTGTCGTCAAAGCGCTAGTAAACACTGTGCCCTGATCTGATTGGATTTCCGCAGGGAAACCAACTCGCGCAAATATGGACAGTAGTGCATTGACTATCTCAACTGAGCTGAGTTCTTTAAGCGGCACTGCTTCAGGGAACTTTGTCGCTGGGCAGATCACAGTCAAAATGTGTCTGTACCCCGTGGCTGTTACCGGCAGAGGTCCCACTGTATCAATAACGAGCCGTCTAAAAGGCTCCGTAATGATAGGTACCAACTTCAACGGCGCCCTTGATTTGTCCCCTGGTTTGCCCACCCGCTGACAGGTGTCGCATGTCCTCACGAAATGGTCTGCGTCCCGAAAACACCCTGGCCAATAGTACTCTTGCAAGAGACGGTCCTTAGTTTTCTTAACTCCTAGGTGTCCGGACCACGAACCCCCGTGCGACAAGCGCAACAGATCCTGACGATAGCATTGAGGCACGATCAGCTGATCGAACTCCACTCCTCTGCGGTCTAGATACTTCCGGTACAGGACTCCACCTCTTTCCACAAAACGCGCATTTTTCCGGGCGATACCTTCCTTGACATTGCAGCGCACGTTTTCTAGGCTGCCATCCTTCTTTTGCTCGGCTATCAAAGCCGACCGGCTGACTTTTAGCAACCTATCAAGTCCGTCTGACGTAGGCGCGATGAGCAAATCAGTAGATAGCTCTTCTAACTTTCCCGTGTCGGGCATTTCCTCTCCAGTATCTGGCGCCTTCAACGCTACAGACTCAATTTTATTCAGTTCGGGCGTGCTCTTAATATCAGCTTGCTGCGCCTCTGACCCTTTCTCATTGTTCGATAACGTCGGCCCCGCAACTACCGCCTTTGCAGCGAGCTCCCGAACCTTCGACCTGGTTAAGGCCTGAACGCTAGCCTCACCAAACAAAAGCCCCTTCTCGCGCAGGAGGTTATCGGACCTGTTTGAAAATAGGTACGGGTACTGGGGAGGCAGCATAGATGACACTGCGGCCTCCGTCTCAAGCGCTCCGAAAGGTCCTTCGATAAGCACTTTTGCTACGGGCAGACACACACTATGAGCTTCCACGGCTTGCTTGATCCATGCGCACTCGCCCGTGAACATATGGGGTTCTACGTAAGACGGGTGAACTACATCCATCGTAGCTGCGGAATCGCGAAGCACTCGGCACTCTTTCCCGTTCACGAGGAGGTCTCGCATGTAAGGCTCGAGAAGCTTCATGTTCTCGTCAGTGCTGCATAATGAAAAAAACACAACTTTTGGTGTTGTTTCCGGACACTGCGCCGAAAAGTGACCCGGCTTCTGGCACGTATAACACACGCGCGCGCTTGCCTCATCTCGACCCGCTTTCTGTCCGGACACTGCGCCGAAAAGTGACCCGGCTTCTGGCACGTGTAACACACGCGCGCTTGCCTCATCTCGAACCGCTTTCTGCGTTCGGCTTCGGCTGCCGCCGTCTCCTTACGTTTGGTCGCACTGCTTTCACTCGCATCCGTACTACGCGTGTCCCCCTTTAATCTCATGGGCGTGAACTTCGGCCTCTCAAACTTCGAGCCAAATTCACCCTTTTGACCGTCCTTAGCTCCGCGAGCCCGACGCGTCACAAACTCCTCGGCTAGCTCAGCGGCTTTAGCCACCGTACAAACGTCTGGCCTATCCAAGACCCAGTACCTCACGTTCTCAGGTAACCGACTATAAAACTGTTCTAGCCCGAAACACTGCAGAACTTTATCGTGGTCACCAAACGCTTTCTCTTCTTTGAGCCACTCCTGCATGTTTGACATAAGCCTGTACGCAAACTCTGTGTATGACTCACTTCTGCCTTTCTCATTTTCCCGAAACTTCCGGCGGAACGCCTCCGCTGACAGCCGGTACTTTTTTAGCAGACTCGATTTCACTTTGTCGAAATCCTCTGCCTCCTCTCTATCCAAGCGAGCGACTACGTCGGCCGCCTCGCCGGGTAACAAAGTGAGCAAGCGCTGTGGCCACGTTTCCCGAGAGAACCCCTGCTTCTCGCACGTTCGCTCAAAGTTAACCAGGAACAAACCAATGTCCTCTCCAAGCTTAAACGGCCGCATCAGGTCAGTCATTTTGAACAATACGCGTTCTCCTGCACCGTGTGCCTGACTTCCATTACGAGCGCGTTCTATCTCTACCTCAAGACGCTTCATTTCCAAAGCGTGTTGACGGTCGCGCTCTTGTTGCTCACGCTCTGTTCTTTAAGTTCGCGCTCCTGTCTTTTTGCAGTCTCCCTCTCTTCAATGGTCTCAAGGCATTCCGACAGCTCGTCATCCTCAGCCTCTAACTCAAGAATAGCCTTTAGCAGTTCAGGTTTTCTTAGTTTGTCTGAGACATCCAGACCCAACTCTCTTGCAAGCTCCAGCAATTTCGGTTTGCGCAACGACTTCAAATCCATGGCTGCTCTGAATGCTGCTTTCTCTACTGCTTACTATTGTCTTGCCGCAAACTAACCCGGCAGCAACGACAACCACAATTACCAGCTCTGTTTCTAACACTAACAAAAGCCTGGCAAAGCTCAGAAGAAGAAAGTCCCGCACTCACCAAACCTCGCAGGCAGGAATTCAGCGCAGTCGTTTCGCTGCAGGCAACCAGTCATCACACAGGGCTCGTTGCACTGCTCCCGGATCGTCGTTGAGCTGCTCAGCATACAGTCAACTGCATATCTTCGCTGCTGGCCTCCGTTGTCGCGATCTCACCGCTGGCAGACAGTTGTTTGAATCCCACCGATGGCAACGGTTGTTGTGGTCGCACCGATGGTACGACCTGTTGGGAACTCGGCGCTGACGCCCGTTGTTGCACCTGGGTCGCAAGCCCCAAGGGTAGCGTTGGCCTGGCGGCCTGGGGTACAACTGGAAGCATCCGAAGGTCCCGGCAAAGCATGAGTCGACTGGTAACAACAAAACAACTTGTTTATTTTAACATCGCAAAGAGTTGGCGGTCAGGTTGACCGAAGTAGAGAGACGGGAGAGCACTTTACTCAACAGAAGAAATCGGAGCCCTCCTTTTTGCGTCCGGGGGCAGCTGTTTTTATACTCTCGCAGTTGAGGGCAAGAAGGAACCCCTCAATAGACGAGCACGTGATTGTACAATGGGATAAGGTGACGCATACTGTCGTAGCGCCGCCGGTCGGGCACAAAGACTGGGAGGAGAAGGTGACTCCTACTGTCGTATCGCCTCCGGTCGGGCACAATGGCTGGGAGGAGAAGGTGACTTCTACTGTCGTATCGCCTCCGGTCGGGCACAATGGCTGGGAGGGGAAGGTGACCCCTGCTGTCGTATCGCCGCCGGTCGGGCACAATGGCACATACACTCACACACGCACATGAAGACACGTGGCATCGGAACATGCCTGGACGCGCTTGGCGGGGAGTGTAGCGGCGACGCCGAACGGGCCAAAATGTCTGCCGCTTTGTTGCAGTCGCGCCGGCTAAACCGCGCGTCGTAGGCGAAACGTAACAGTATGTGCATGCGTGGCAAGAGGATATATATGTACTATCCTTCCATCCATTAAACAGTTGTGAGTAGCACTTGTCCCAGTCCACCTTTCTTGTTTCCGTGTTTTTATCGCGCTAAGTGACTACTTTAACTAGTGACTAAGGTTGGTTGTGATGATAAAAGTTTGATGATTGCGGGCAAGTGATCACTACCATATGACCTGTCGATGGCTTCCCATTTAAAATCATTAAAAATAAATGGTGAGCAAAAAGCTAAATCTAAACAACTAAAAGTGCGGGAAGTCGGTGAAAAGTATGTCGGTGCACCTGAATTGAAAAAGATTATGAAAAGCAGCATCACAGAGATCAGAACATCTGGCATAAGCATTGACGATCCTTTGACCATTGCTAATGAATTTAACATGTTTTTTCAATCGGTGTTTACTATCAATGCATCGCATGTGCACTTGCATCCTTACGCGCTTCGTAATCTGATGCCCGAAGTAGATTTAAGCAAAAACGGCATTCTTAGTCTTTTGCGTAATCTAGACACAAAAAGTAATCAAGTCCGGACAAAATATCTAATGTTTTCCTCAACAGATACGCAATCTGGGTAGCAGAGTACTTATATGTAATATACAAAACATCGTTAGAATCCTGTGTGATACCGGATGATTGGCGCTTTGCAAGGATAGTTCCGATTCACAAATCTGGATCCCCTTTAGAACTAAATAATTACAGACCAGTTTCCTTAACATCCACAACTTGTAAACTGCTAGAACAAATTTTATTTAAAGTGATTATAACACATTTAGAGAATAATCATTTACTTTATGCAAATCAACATGGATTTAGGGCTGGTTTATCCACAATAACACAGTTAGCTGAGATAACGGATGATTTTATGAATGCATTGAATATGAGGGGTCAAATTGATGCAGTGTTTTTGGACTTTTCCAAAGCATTCGATGTAGTTCCGCATGCCGATTTAGTAACTAAACTGCTCTCTATGGGCATTGAACGCAATATCATCGGTTGGATAGAATCTTATTTGTCCTAAAGAAAACAATACGTTGCTGTTAAAGACTGAGTTTCTGGTACATTGGAAGTGCACTCAGGGGTGCCACAGGGGTCAGTTCTCGGTCCTTTGTTGTTCTTAGTTTATATCAATGACATCTATTTATCTGTTCAATCGCCTGTGAGGATCCGGTTGTTTCCAGACGATTTTGTTGTTTATACTAATGTAAATCATCACTCCGACCAAGTAAGACTTAATGAGGTGTTGCACTCAATTAGCGTATGGTGTGAAACATGGGGATTGAAGCTAAATACTTTGAAGACGGCAGCTATTACATTTACCAACAAGAAAGAACCCTTAGATTTTGCTTATATTATTAATAATTCTTATATACATAAAACCCAGCTAATGAAGTATTTAGGTGTTACACTCACAAGCAACTTAAGTTGGGAACCCCACATAGAAAACGTCTGCAGCAATGCGCTAAAAAAGCTGGCATTGTTGAAACGGAAATTGCGTTGTACCTCATCGACCGTTAACAACATACAAAGCGCTTGTCAGACCAAAATTAGAATATGCGGATTTGATCTGGAGCCCTCATCAAAAATATTTAATCAAGAGAATAGAAAGAGTGCAAAATTTTGCTTTGCGGTTTATATACTCCACATACTCGCGTTTTTCTAGCGTGTCCGTTCTTCGCGACAGAGCGAAATTGAAAAAACTAGCTCATCGCAGAATTGTATCTAGCATCAAATTTTTATATCAGCTGTACCATGGTCACTACAAAATACCGCGCGAATGTTATTTACCTGAGCCCCCCATGTGGTCTGCTCGTACAAACCACAACAAAACAATTAGGCAACCATTTAGTAATCTTAACATCTATCAATATTCTCTTTTTCCCCATGCAATTTCACTATGGAATAAATTACCTGAAGAAGTAGTTAACACTAATACAACAGAATCGTTCGTTCAGCTTTTAAATAACCTTTTCTTTGACCTCTAAATTGCCGCAATGAAAAGCAGTTGCTTTTGCGTTATGCTTTTTTATTGTTATTTTGTTTATGTATTGCACTGTTGTATGTTCATGTTTATTTCTGTTATGTATGGTGTTACAATGATGTATGTACAAGTTTTTGTTGTGTTTTTAATTGCTAATTGACAGTTGTAATTTACGTTGCTGTATGTACCCACTCCTGCTTGGGCCCGAATAGGGCCTGCAGTATTTGTAAATAAATAAATAAAAGAAAGGCATATATCATTTGATAGAATAAAATTTTCAACCAGTTGCCCTCGTTGGTCAGTTTTGATACTGCCCCAAAGAGTACAGTGAGCATTAAAATCCCCCACTTAAAGAAATGGCTCCAGTAATCAACCTGTTATATTTTCTAAGTGTTTAGTAGTAAAATGGGTGTGAGGTGGGATATACAGCGAGCAAATGGTGATGGTTTTGTGAGCTATAGCGGTGACAGCAACGACTTATATATGACTGGTAATGGGAACTTCTCTAGCTGCAATACTGCCCTGCACCAACAATGGCTACACCACCCGAAAGCCACTTTGTCTGAGTATGGTTGCACCGCACAACAGTGAAACCTTTTAAAATATTTTTGTGTTTTTTGCCTAAGTTTGTTTTCTGTAGGCATAAGGCCATAGGAGAGAAGTTAAATAACAGGTCTTTGATGTCACCTAAGTTATGTAAGAGACCTCTACAATTCCAACGAATAATAAAAGCCATTATGAAATTGAAAGGTAATAAATGGCATTACAAGTGAATAGGAGATAAGAAAGATGTTAGGTGACAAAGATCTAAAGAAGGCTGATACAAAGGAGCGATAACATTCAGGTAATCGCTTTCTTATTTAGAGAGGTTATTGGGACTTTGTCCCTCTTTCCATGCTCCAGAGAGCGCTTGTCCTTCGGTGTCAATGACACCAGGGTTCTTGGGTCGACCTCCATTGCTCTCTCTGAAGCGCTGGAGGACCAAGAGTTGGACGCTGAGACATGTGTCTCGGACTTTGGGGTTCATTTGATTTTAGGGCCGTGTAATTGGTGTCTGCAGGCCCTTTGAAGAGGATGGAGCAGCACTGGCTGCTTCCACTGGTGGGGGAGGGAGGGGTCACTGCGGCACCACTGCGCGTGGGCTCGGAGGACTCCCGAGGCTTCTGTGACGCTGCCTCCATCTGCGTCACATCAGCATAACTTCTTCGTGGAAGGTGCGATAGTCGCTTTCTGGCTTCATAGAATGAGATTTTTTATTTCACAGTTAGTGCAATTACTTCTTTTTCCTTTTTCCAGCAAGGGCAAGACCGCGAGTAAGCTGGATGGTCTCCTTTGCAATTAATGAAATCTGGGGAAGAAGTGCAGTTGTCAGATTGATGATCATTGGAGCTGCATATAGCACAGGTTGTTTGGCCTCACCATGCATGTGAAGCATGTCCAAACCTTTGGCACTTTAAAAACCGTCTTGGGTTCGGGATATATGGTCTGACGTTTACTTTTACATACCCTGCATCCAGCGAGGTAGGCATTATGCTTGTTGCAAAGGTAAGTATGACATGTTTTGTACAATTCTTCGTACTTTTGTCACGTTTTGTTCCTGGAAACCCTCAAGAGTTCCTCATCACTCAGGCCAATCAAATCTTCCTGTGATATCACACCCCAGCTTGTGTTTAGTGTTCTGTGTGGTGAAATTGTCACTGTTGCGTCGCCAATGCTAGTAAGTTCGGAGAGCTTTTGCACTTGATCTTTGCCATTTAGTTGTAGGAGGAGGTCCCCGCTAGAAATTTTTGATGCTTTGTATGTCGGTCTGATTTTGTCTTTCAGACACTTGGCCACCAGGAATGGAGAGAGCTTCCTTACCGGTATGTTGTTTTCACTGCGCACTACATAATATTTCAGAAATGATGGGGCATTGCTCCGAAAGAATTGAAACGGTGCTTCGGTGCGGCATCTTTTCAGACGTTGATCATAGACAGAAGTTTGCGCTGCCATAAGGAAATATTTTTGTTCGGCAACAGCACCGACCGCCACCACGGAGCCCAACGAGGGGACGTGGCAGAGCTTGCGTACAAGTCTGCACGACGCCAGTGGTGTACCCAAGGTAGGAGAGCCACACAAGGTTAACCCTTGCCGCCAAGGAGAAAGGAAGTAAATAGAAGAGAGAAGAAGACAGGAAAGGCCAGAAAGTGAGAGAGAAAGATGAAGATTCAAGGAGACAGACACAGGAAAAGGCGACTTTCGATCTCCCCCAAGTGGGTCAGCCTGGAGGTGCCGTCTACATGAAGCAGCGGCCAAAGAGGTGTGTTGCCTCCACCGGGGGGCTTTAACGGTCCGAACACCCGGCATCGGCTCAACCCCAGGATCCCCCTTTCCCCGGACACGGCTAAGCCATGCACGGCTACGTGCGGGAGGGTCCAACTCTTGTGTGTTCGGGTACATGGTGTCGCAACACACCAGACGCCTGCTTATGCAGACACCCTTGTAAGGCTTCACTAGTTCATCCTGTAATTTATGGAATTCTTGTGAGTGCCAAAAACTTCTAACACGACTTTGTTGCCAATAGATTATCATGTAAAAGAACTGATCTTTTGAATTAACTTTCGTAATCAAACTGAGAATGGCACATTGTTGTCGCCGTCCTATGTGAGAACTTGTTCTGTCACCACCTTGTGATAACAATGGTGATGAAACTAGCTCTGGCAGTAGGCTATTGTGAATCTGGTTTCATATCTATTTGCACTGTGCAGGCAATTTACAGACAATTTTTTTTTACGTCAGCGGAACTCACGCTTATATGGGGATCAGTGTTAAGTGAAGCTTTGCTTGATGTACATGCAAATGTTAATGCAAATGCTATGCAAACAGAATGCTAATGACTGCAATGGTTGCACAAAGTGATGCAGATGAAATTTTACTTTATGCAAATAAAATGTTAATGACCCAAAAGCAATGCTATGTTTAATCAAACATAGCACAGTCAGGTAAGTGTAGCATAATGGTGCAAATGTTACCAATTTTTTCTTTGCTTGCCTCTAGTAATGGGTAGTGGGTAATGGGCTTGCGTTAACTCAGCAAGATGCCAGTACCCAGAGCATACAGCTAAGTGGGAAACATTTTCACCCATGCCGACAGTATTACATTGACAGCATGACGACAACAGCATGATAGCAAATAAGGTGGAAATGCTAATTATGACAATGGATAATAATCACGATAGGACAACAGCCTGACAACCGCAGCACGACGAGTGATGACTGCATGTTACAAAGGCATCACAACTCCATGATAAAGACATGGGAATATGACATAATGATAATGATAACAGGATGGCAAAGACATGTGACGAACAAACGATGACAAAGAAAAGACAATAATGGAATAACAATGATGGAGCAACAACAACAGGGAAGACGGTGACCTGACGCCCTAAGTATGACAAAAATGGAATGACGACATCTACATGACAATGGCAGCATGCCAACAACAGCGCAATTATGATGGCACGATAACTGCCCAACGACGTTAAGATGACAAAATGATCACAATGACATGACGACGACAGCATGTGACGAATGAATGACGACGAAGAGATTACAAATATGGAATGATGACAATGATGACAATGAGGTGACAATACCAGTGGGAGGACAGTGGTACGTTCCTGGGGACCACGGTGTGACGATGACAGTATGGTGACAGCAGCATGACGATGGCATCCAAATGACTGTATAATTATGATAGCATGATAACTGCATGACGATAGAATGAGAATTATGGCGTGACAAAAACAAAGAAATAATGATGATGGAATGACGATGACCACGTGGTGATGATGGAACAATGGCAGCAGCACACGGAACAATGGCAGCAGTGAAAGCATGTCAACAACAGAATGATGATGGTATAAATGAAGGTGACAAACTTACGATGAAGGAATGATGAAAATGACATGACAACCAAAGTGTATTTGTATTGGAGCTCATGTGTGCACTTGCATAGATCATCTGCTGTACTGGGCCGCCTCGCTTTGCACTATATTCCATACTGGCCTGCGCTACACCCAGACGACAAATAAATGACAGCTACAATGTGACGACGAAAGTATGTGTGTGTTGGAGCTCACGTCTGCATTTGCATAGATCATCTGGCACCCCAGGCCTCCTTGATTTGCGCTACAGTTAAAGCTCAATATAATGAACTTCTACATAACAAAGTGTTCTATATAACGAAGTGTTTAATTTTTTATAACTTCTTGTCATAGAACACCATGCATTTTGAAGTTCAATATAGCAAAGTGTGTTATACAAAATTTTAATATAACAAAATTTCACTGACTATGTGATTGAATACCTAGGCAATAAATGGAAACTGCCGCAGACACACAAGGTCAAGTGATTGAATTACATGCCATGCAGCTGCTTGAAAATGCACCTCTCAAGTTGCCGTGATAGAGAGTGGCCACCAAAGTGGAGCAACGTAGCAGCATAGCAGCAAGGCCCTCTAACATCATGTTGTATATAAATTTCACATGTGATAAGACACTGTTGTGCCTAGCATGCTGTGCACTGTGTATGTTAGGGTAAAGCTTGAAAGGGTGAGCCAACAAGGACGGTCACTTGATGCAGTGTATTCCTACATGAGCAGCGGAGGGAGGTAGGTGAGCGTGTGCCTCATCTGCTAGCCTGGCCACGTGGCTGACTGCATATGTGGACCGCGCACCCTATGTTGGAGATAATTTGCAGTGGGTGCAAATGCAAGGCGAGCCTAGACGGCCGCGACTTCATGTGAACTGTCTTTCTGTGCGTTTAGTGATGGAGGTCGTGTAACTTCGAGTGTCGAAGATGCGTTGAAGCGAGAGGCAGCCGAAGCTTTCAATCACCTCTTCCTGTAGTCTTCATGATAGCATCATCGCGGTGTGGGTGACACTATCAGCTATGGCGGCGAAGTGGACAAAAGCTTCACAGGCTTCGCTTCAAACCCCCAATGTGAAAATATCATAGTCCTTTAAAACTTTTCTACTGGCGAAGTGGACACAAAAGCTTCACAGGCTTCACTTCAAACCACCAATGTGAAAATATCAGAGTCCTTTAAAACTTTTCTACTGGTCATGAAACTTCAGGCCAAGTTTGCTATATGGACTGCAGCTGCTGCTAGGGGCGCTACTGCAGATGAGGAGGCTATGATCGCTGGTGTTGTTGGCTGGCTTTGGCACTATAGAATAGTTTAGATGAGTTTAGGCACGATCACACTAGGCCAACACAATGCCGATTTTGGTCTGCTGACTTCCCACGACAACTGTGTTATGCCGATGGCTGTGCAGGCAGGAATGGAATTATTGGCAGACAAGTCAGACAGTTATACTGCCATACTGCAAGGGCACGATGGCCCCCCACACCGACATGGCTGTTGTGACATTTTTGCCACTGATTTCCACACATGCTGCTCACATTTTCTTTTTTACTTATGCTCAAAAAGACTTTTAGCATATTTGGCAGCAAGAAATAGTTAGAGTGCGCAACTTTCTGCGTTTGAATACCAATTTATCCAAGCGGTGTATTTGTTCACACCGGCAAATATGGCCACAGTTGTTCGTTTGCTTCAAGAGCCGTGTAAACTGCACTGCACTGGCATGAAACAATGATGAAATATTGATTTGCAAGTATGCGAATGGTCGCATCATTCTAGCTCGACGAACTGCATGATATGAGCGACCGGCAGCTTAGGGATCCCCTTTTAAAACAGCACTAGCATATAAAGGGCTGTTAATGATTGCTGGTTCTCGCTTTTTCTTTAGAACTATGCATTATGAATGCAGTGTGCTCGATGAATAGCTGGTTTTCATATTTTCTTTAGAACCCTTCATCATGCATGCAGTGTGCTCGATGAAGCATTGTTAAAGAAAACTCTGCACGTATAAGCACTCAGTTAGAGAGCATGTAACTTTTTCTGAAAACGTCAAAGCCTGCTGTATATTCATGTAACTGAGCAAGGCACACTGCAGTATTGTGGGGGCTGTGATTGGTTGCCTGTTTCACATAAGAGGCTAACATATGTGTCAGCATAAATCACAAACTTTTCTGTAGGTCGTGAGCTATACATACAGAGCTACCACTATATGTATAGTCGCATTTATTTCATGAAAGCACCGGCAAGTGTGACCAGCAGCCTTTGATTGGACATACCGATGTTGGCCCTGCGCCATGTCGCCTCTTCCCACCTTCTTCTGCACACAGCATACAACACTTCAAATCACTATGGCCAGAACTGAACTACAAAAGCAGCTTCCTTTGTCCTAAGTGCTTATCTTTTAGTTCAGGCCAATCAGTAGTGGGTGCACAAACACTAGGAGTTTAGCCGGGGGGGGGGCTTATGGAGATTCAGCCCCCCCTCCCCCGAAACTTTTTGTGCTGTCATGCAGCGCCGGCCAAAACAACCGCAGGCACCGGAAATCATTGTGGATTTTGTCTAGAATGTCTTTTTCACGCTAGAAAAGACATTTCAGCGTGAACATTGCGAAATTGGGCTGGATTTTGCAGAAATGCCCATGCAATGGGAATCACATAACGCAAGGAGCCCCATCCTGGCACAAAGTTTCAAGGGAGTTTTGATGGCGAGCGGGCTCGTCGTGGCATCTCAGGGAGGCCGCGGCATCTACGGAGTGCATGGATTTCAATTCCGAAACTTTACAGGTGTAAAGTTCTCAGAAACTTTTGATGCGAAAGGTGCACTAATATCTCCAAACTCATGCTTTAGATTTTCAATTCCAGAACTTTGAGGGTTTAATGTTGTTATAAACATTTGACGCCAAAGGTGCATCAACATTGTCATACATTGGACCATACAAAGTGACAAGCCGAATCAACACACTATCAGACAAGTTGACAAAGAAAGCAGTGAGGTCCGATGAGACGAAGCGTTGTGGTGGTTCATTTTTGCCGTCATGTCACAGAAAAGAATATCAACATTTTTTTTTTTTACCTGTGCCAGAGCATCCATGTCAGGATACTAAAGCCAGCAAAGGTAACTACATTCTTATTTATTTTTCTACTTTGACTTTTATTTGCAAGGACACATTGAGCCTCTTCAATTTTTTTCTCTCGCTACCTGCGCGCTGCCGCCCCCCTGCCAGAGTGCACAATTTTCCTTGTGTTGCCCCAGCCACCGTGCGGCACACTTCGATGCATGTTCATTTTTCTCTGGCCGAGTAGATTTTTGTATTACAGAGTTTTAGACTCTTTCTAGCTAGCAGACGAGAAAAAGAAACGATGGTCGCTCGCCGGCATCACTGTGGGAACTTGACGGCTTGCAATGCGTTCGCTTGAGTGCAACCTCTCAGGAAAATTTTGTCTCACCGGTGTAGGATACCGAGCAGTGTGCGTATGGTTCTCTGTGGACCAAGCGCCTCGCATTTTCTTCGATATTCCTTCGGTAGCCACATTAGGTACCCAAAGTAGGCATTCGATTGTGGCCAACATGCTTTCCTTTGCATTTTTTTTTCACTTCCTCCCCCCTCATCACAAAAGAAAGAAAAACAAAAACTAAAACAAAAGACATTGTTGCGGTGCAGCGAATTGTTGCATGATGAAAGTTTGAGTTTGTTACTTCTCCTTTTGCGGAAACTAATGGGCCACAGGACGCTTGAGTTGCCGGATACTCTTATTATATTACTGCGATAGCAATTATATGGATACTCAGGGTGTATTGCTATCACCCTCATGTTCTGCATAAAGTCCAAGGCGATAACATTGTGACCGTGCGCCACATGCTGTTTGTGCGAGTGAAAGCGTAGGTGGGTAGGGGGGGGAGGTGCCATGGGTGAGCCGACGATGGTGGCTTTGTCTTCTGTGCACAAGAGAGAAAAGCGGGGAGAAAGTGCGCCACCTCCTGTTGCGCGCGATATATCAGGTGGAGTGGAGGGAAGGGGGGGGGGGGCTGTGATCTGTGAATTTGTGGTTGCGCAACATGTTTATTTGCCTTGTTTGACATGCTATAGATAGCGACTTTTTCTTAGATACGTAGATTTATTGGAGACTTATACATGTATTTAAATATCCTGTTGCAAGGTTTTCTGTATATGTGCAGTGACCTTTGTTTCTAGTGACACTTTCTTGCCCTTTATTGAGCTGTATCTTCTCATTTGTATATTCCATTATATTCTTGCATTTCTAACGTACGAGGGCGATTCAAATGAAAGTGAGCCAAACCACCCCGCGCAGTAATGGTTCGGTTCATTATGTGCGAGGCACACACGCTGCACACAGGCATCTTTCATTTACAAGAGTAATACGCAGGTGTGAGGATTCAGAATGTCTACCAAGTTGACATTTCCAAATTCCCCGAGTTTTCCAGGTTTCCTTGAATGAGTCAGAACTTTGTTTTATGTCAAGACGGGCTGACACCATTTTGCCCGATGCTGTCACTCTCTAGTAAGCATGTTGAAACAAAAAATATTATTTAATTCAATTTGAATAGTAAGGAGCAATATCGATTTTATTCAAAAAGAAAATGGAAAGAAGGTGATAGTAAAATGCACATTGGAAAAAATGGCCAAACTCATTCCAAATATCGAGCAGAACATTTTCCAATACAAATGAAAAGGAGTGCATACAGAAGTAAACATTTTCGAATATGAGCTATTTCCATCAACTGATGACAAGCTTGTTGGTATGAGGCCTGAACTTTTGTCACAACTAAGATTCTCTCTCAGCAGCTGAGAAGTCAACCTCAACTGTCCTGACATACTATCAGCCCGTACACAATATCTCAGTGTTGGGTTTCACTGCTTTAAGGAGTTTGGTTTGGATGAGGGACACCTCCATCTTGGCGTCAGCCAACACTTTGTTTTCTTGAGCGCAAGCGCCTTCAAAGAGGTGAAGGCACGCTTCCTTTTTTTTAAATTTCTCAGTGCGTCGGTCCTTTCTGTTCTCATCCTCCTTCCACCACGCATTTGCCCACCGATCATTTGAAGCATCCTCTTGGTCAGTTTTACAGTCAGCGTCCGACTTTTGGACCCCCTAGGGGTTGCAAAAACGTCTGAAAAATCGGGCAGTCTGAAAAAAATGAATGCATGTCTTTAACTGCCCTTAACTTTTTTGTTACCACGCATACTAAAACCGACCACCAGTGATCTATACTTTAGATAGCTGATTTCGACATGTTAGAGCCATTTCATATCCATTTAAGGCCATCCAGTAGTTAGTACATTCACTGAACTTTCAGAACCAGTTAAAATTTTCGCGCTCCGGTTTTGTTGTGATTTTTGATGGACCTTTTTGTGAACGAATGCACGTATGTGGTAGAGAAAAGAGGCGTGGCCATCACCTTTTGCCGTGCTTGAGAAAAAAGCATGTCGCTCACGATTACACTGCATTAGCATCAAAATTTGGTCATCAAACGACTCCCAGTAAGTCAAGAATTAAATTATACTGCCGGCTTTGCCGTTCGGCAGTGCTGAACGGTGATAAATAACCGAAAATGACACCAGCTGTTCACTAGTGAGCTTTGGTTTGGATTCCGAGTCGTTTTATTCAACCGAAGTGTATTTCTGAAGGTGCGCCACATATCTAGCATGTGGACCTGGCATTTTCAACCAATTTCCAAGAGTATTGGTATCACTTCTCTCGTAAAATCCAGGCAAGGGGCACTGCCGGTGTTACTGCGCAGTTACTTATTAAGGTGGCTCTCATGGCATCGTCCCGTGTGGCTGCGCCGCGAGAAAAGCATCGTGCTCGAAACTATGCTGCATCCGCACTTCAATTTAGTAATGAGCACTCGAGTTATGATTCTGAAGATGACAGCAAAGCAGATTCAAGCTCCGACGGCGAAGATGTTTTGAGTCAGCATGGGATATCCGCAACTGTTCACTGGCGAGTTTCCGTTACAGCCTTGAGCGGTCTCCTTTCTTGTGCGCACTTATTTGCCGATCTTATTGCACAACCTGAGAGCTCTCCTTATTATCTTCAGGGTGTATACTTCGCTTGGTTATGATGTGCTTCCATCGGCAGCAAAGAAACTTCGGTTCACGCCAAGAAGGCCACCCGTAGCACATTTCGGCCCAGCATTGCAGATCACCGCAAGACAGTTTGCAACGGCGTGGGATTTCTTTCTGCTCTTCTTCTCTGCAGAAGTGATAAAGACAATCTGCAAAAATGCAAACAGATATGCTTAGATGAATAATCTTATAGCTGCCCAGCTACGCTGAGAGCGATTGGTCCTGGAAGAGGTGCATGACTCTAGACGAACTGTTAAAGTACGTTCCCTGGACTTCTCAGCGGGCCATCCTCGGAAAGTGCCGAAAAGACAGAACTGCAAAACGTGTTACGAGGACCACAAAGACGAAGAAATACCAGACATTTTGTGGGAAAAGTACGGAGTGCACCTATGCTTTGCAAAATCCAGGAACTGCTTCACCGCATGGCATGAGCAATGAACTGGTCTTCGTTTCTTTTTTGTATCCAAAGAACGGCGGTGTACTTATATTTTTTATTATACTTATATTTTTATATTTTATATATATTTATTTTTTCAAACACTATTCCTGGGTTATCTTTGAAATGAATATTCTGAATTTACTTTGTATTAATCTTTTAGCAGATATCGTTTTCTATTGTTGTTTTTATCAACTGGCAGCAAAAATGGCGCTTTCTAGAATTATTGCTTTACCTAAAGATATTTTGTTTGGCAAAATATGTTTTTGGAAAGAATTTCATTATGCACAACATGCTATGCTACAATGTGTGCTGGAATATTATTTGTAGTGGTAAATATTTTTTTTTTCGAGACCTATAAAAAGTTCCATTTTCTCACGGTAACGAAAGAGTTAAGGGCTCAAATTGCCACAGGCACGTCCGAAAAAGCTCTCAAGGCCTGCGAGTACACTTATTAGGGATATCGGTGCTCGTACTATGGCAGGAGATGGGGGTGCACGTGTGTATAATTAAGGAATACGTACTGTGTCCCGTGACAATTGCCCCTTCCCACGCTTGTTATGCTTCACCGCGTAGCATTTATGTATTGAGGCGAAGCTGACTTTAATAATATTTGGGGTTTTACGTGCCAAAACCACTTTCTGATTATGAGGCACGCCGTAGTGGAGGACTCCGGAAATTTTGACCACCTGGGGTTCTTTAACGTGCGCCTAAATCTAAGCACACGGGTGTTTTCGCATTTCGCCCCCATCGAAATGCGGCCGCCGTGGCCGGGATTCGATCCCGCGACCTCGTGCTCAGCAGCCCAACACCATAGCCACTGAGCAGCCACGGCGGGTGCGAAGCTAACTTTCGAAGACTAGCATTACCCAACGCGCTGTGCTTTGCGAAATCCGAAGCCAATCGCGAGGATTACAAAGGCGGACTCGGTGCCATTGCTGACAGCGGCGAATTCTTTCAATTAAAAACACGGCACCGCAAAGCAAGAAGCTAGCGAATGTAGAAACAGCTAGGCCTAACGTTGTGCGGTGGTGACTACGGCTGCCAGCGGATCTGCGTGCGAGAACACCGGTTCGAGGCGGCGAGATAATCGAAATGGCGGCGGTGGTGGCTTTGATTAATGTCATTTCAGACCTGCAGTCAGCGCAATATACATTGACTCTATGGATGGAGTACGCGGTGGTGCCGCGAAGCCGAGCGAATTATCGGGCATGTCCGAAAAATCAGGCGTCTGGAAAATCGGTCAACTACTCTAGCAATACCTTGTGCCGATGACAGACGTCAATGACGATTCGTTGCGATTCGTCTATTACTGGATCCCACTGGAGCCAGCATTAACACGACCTTCGTTCCCTTTCAATAAAATTACCAGCTGGTTTTTCCTGATAGAAACACAAATTCCCTGAGTTTTCCCTGAGTATTTCCAGACTATTCAAATTCCCTGAGAATTCCCGGTTTTCCCGGTTGGTAGACACCTGGAGGATAAATTTCTTTAATGCCCTCATACAATGGGTTGAACAGGGTTGCGTGACATAATGGAAGCTCCAAAAGTTGAACAGCGTGGTGTCGTGAGCTTTTCGACAGCTGAAGGTGTTTCCCAAAAATAATTTAGTAGCCGTACGGCTGTCTTTTACGTTGAACATCGCGTTTGATTGGCCACTGTGAAGTGTTGGAGCAAACGGTTCAAAGAAGGACGTGAAAGTTGCAAAAACGATTCAAGACCGGGCTGAAGCCATCGTGCAATCACCCCCAACACAATATCAAAGGTTGATCCAATTAGAGAGGAATGGAGGATAAGCATTGACGAACTGGCAGAGCGTGTGAACATCAGTCATGGTTCAGTTCCCACCATAATTAATGAACACCTCGGTTATGGACTCTTGCGTGTGCAATGGATGCCCAAGATATTGAACAACCGCCAGAGACTGAGAGGTTCAGTGCTGCCTTGACTCATATCTAATCCGGTATCACAATAAGGATGATGACTTGCCTGCAATTGGGACCGGGGACGAACCATGGTTCCCCCAGTACGAGCCTGAAACACGACGGCTGTGGGGTTCTCACCCATGCTCTTGGGACAAAGGAACAACACAGTAGTACAAACAATCACAAGGGCATTTATTTTTGCCTGCTAGCTGAATTACTATCCACAACACATATGCCGATGGGCGCGCGACAAATCGCGGAAGTCCGACTCACCGAGACCGAATAACGAGCGAATATGTTCGCCCCATGCTGGACACCAACGCTTGATCGTTCGCGCGTATGGTCACGCGAACGGTGACGCGTTCGAACGGTCGTGTTCATCCATCTCAGGGTAGGCCTCACCAGACGGTCTCGCAGAAGCATGGATCGGCGCACGCGCACAACGTCTGCGCCGATTACCGATCCTGAACCAAACAGGAAGAGTCTTCTTTTTGCGCCCAAGTAACCCGGTTGTTAGGTGGCGTTAGCAGAGCCACACTCGCGCCATCTCTTGCAATGCACTTCAACCAGACCGATTGCCGCTGGCACCAAGCCACGCGGCGAAGCCGGATTACAGGAGACAGGAGCTATGCAGGAAAACAACATATCAGGGAATGCGTGAGAGTCCCGCATACCCACACGGCAAAGCTTACAGTGGAAACGTTCCAATTAACCACCCCCAAAGGAAGCAAAGACTGTCGTTTCTGCCGGAAAGGTGTTGTTGACTTCCTTTCAATTGTCAGGGGCCATTCAATAAAGTTGTATCCATCCATTCATCCATCGAATTTGCTAAACCTGGAGAGACTATCAATTGTTTCCGATATTGTGAAATGACGGATCGGCTCCGTGTTGCAATCAAGAACAAACGACGTGGAAAATTGAGGAATGGGGTCATCTTGCTGTACAACAATGCCCGTCCCCATGTCACTGATGCTGTTAACACAAAATTGGCAAAGTTCAAGAGGGAAAAGCTGCAACATCCGCCATACAGCCCAGACCTGTTGCCTTGCGACTTCCAAATTTTGAGGCACTTGAAAAAAACAACTCAAGGAAACCAGATTCGTGTTGGACGATGACTTGAAAAGGGTCAGTTACAGAAAATTTTTGAAGCAGCAACCCAAGGAGCTTTTTGAGACAGGAATCACGCGAATCGTTTGTCAGTGGGACAAATGTCTCATGGAGACTACTTTTAAATAAAGTACCCCGTTTGTCGCATATTCGCATTGGCTCACTTTCATTTGACTCACCCTCGTATATGTTGCAGAATGCCTGCTTTTTATGTGTTCTCTGTTGCGACTATAATTTCAGTGCAATTACTCACAATACACGACCAGTGACAGCTGCTCCTGCACAATGACATTGTTACAAAGGAAAACGTCATTGAGATTTATCCCTGGCCATTGCAAATGTACAAGGATGTAAACAAGATTCTTGAATGACAAAGTTTCATTAAAATATTTGTCCTCAACTTGTTCATTTCATGGCCTTTACATTTTTCATATCAGCCGAATGCACTGCGTTGCTAGTTTCAAATTGATATAGTTCTAAAATTCTTGTGACATTTTATTTACTTATTAAATAGACAGATAATATGGGATATTAGTTAATTCGGGCACAATTTTTAAAACATACGAGTATATTCTTTTATTAAAAGATACATCTTTTACTTGTCTTGACAGTGCATAGCGTTCAAGAATTTGTTTATTTATTTATTTATTTACAGCATACTGCAGGCCGTGTGGCCCAAGCAGGAGGGGCATGGTAACAAATAAAAGTACATGTATAAAAGGCAGAATTGCAAAAATATGAAATTCAAGAAATGAAACAATATAACACGAAACAGCAATGTTAGTTAAGAAATACTAATAATATGAGTTTGAATTGTTTCAGGTGAGTTCAGATGATGGAAAGGGATGAGGTTCCATTCTTCTATGGTTCGAGGAAAGGATGAAAACTTAAAGAGGTTTGTCCTGGCAACGTAAGGGGAGAGAGCGAGGGGGTGGGAATGACGGGTTTTCCTGGATGCGGAAAGTGTTATGTATGAACTAGGATCTAAAGAAAATTTACGGTTTATCAAGGAGTAGAGGAACTGCAGGCGCATTATTTTTCTCCTCGTTTGAAGGGTGTGAAAGCCATTTGTCCGCAGTAATTCAGAAACAGACTCTTCGCGGCCGTATTTGGAAAAAATAAAACGTATGGCTCTTCTCTGTATCCTTTCAAGGGCGTAAATGTTGATTTTGGTAAACGGGTCCCAAATAATGGACGAGTATTCCAATTTGGGTCGAATAAATGTGGTGTAGGCTAAGGATTTTACTTCATGGGATGCATGTTTAAGCTTATGGCGAAGTTTGCAGCACATCTGGCAATGACAATGCAGTTATTATTCCCGTATTTGATCCCTCGACAAATTCTATAAGGAGGACGCCGAGATGCCAATGTGAGCCCCCCTGAATGAAATTTTTGGCGACGCCACTGGCAAACACATCTGCCAAGCTAAGGCTAACAATCTCTGAACAAGGTCAACATAGCTTCAAACTCAATTCGAACAGCTGCCAAGGGCTGACAATAGTGCATTTCGACTTCAGAAGCATGTTTATACTTATTTGAAGTGTAAATAATTATGGGGTGTCCTGACTAACATTAGCCAAGCTAACAACATGGTCGTCACACTCTTCTTGCAAAACACAGTAGGTCTCATAAGCACATTTTTCACATTGTTTTCCTTTTCTCTTTTGTTCAATACATTGGCTAATGTTAGCTAGAACACTCAGTATGTAAGCAGAGACGAATACTGTGGCAATCACACTGTCTATGCAATGTTTTCTCTCAGTGGTTGATTTCACAAAAGCTGGCAGTTTGTCTCGTGCGTCAATCTGTAGCTGGAACAACACTGCTGCACACAACAGGTCCTTGGCATTGTTGTTCAAGCTCCTGAGGACCATTCAAGCTTCTCTGCATAAGTTAAAAGGTAGAACGAGTAAAGTTGCTACAAAAATCAGACGAACACATCAGCCAGCTGCTGCATTGCTTACCAAGTGTCCCTTCAATATGTCCCCTCTGAACTGGTGGCACCGTCACATGGTCACTGTTGGCAGTGTATGAAGCTCTTCCGCAGTGTGACCAAAAAGCTTTGTCACCAGTAAAAAATATCAAAGGGCTCTGATATCGTCAACAAGGCATGACAGAGTATCTTTGGTCACTGACACTCAAATTCAACTAAATGATTTCGTTTCTTATTGAAATGTTTTTTTCGTCATTGAAAGTTCGTGACTCGTTCACGAGCCCGGGCAGATTGTGACAGGAAGTAAAAACTAAGACACAGCACAATTACAACCCATAAATGCAAAGCATAATGCCCTGCCTATGGACACTAAGATGCAGATAAATTTTGCAAGATCAATGGAATTTTTAGTGCACAGCACCTAAATCAGAGTACATGCAGTGCATGCATCTTCTTTTTTTTCCCGCTCAGAGCACAGGTGAAAAAAGTTACTTATTATAGCATTGAAGTGGTACAGTGTTTCACATATTCACAGTGTGTTTTTAACTCAATTGGAGACCTGCACAAGTGCTAGATTGTACAAAGCAAACGTGCTGGCAAAAATAAGTTATAAGCTGTTTATTTTCTTCCTGAGGTGCTCTCTACGACACTACTTGAAAGAAGGAGAGAAAACATAAGCAGAGGTTTCAAAATGTGCTGAATCTTAGTGAGAATAATTTACAACCATGTTAGTTGGAATCCAATGTCACTACTTCAGTAAGCGCACCTTGGTTCACCCGCAGCCCACAGCCAGCACAGCGGTAGTTCTGCTTGGCGAGTTGATCCTTGCGCCTGCACAGAGTGGCTGTTCATCAGTGGCTTCTCTTGCTGTCCTAGCTTCATTGAAGTGGTGGCTACATTCAACTACTATGCCCAATTTTACTTGCAATGTACAGCTAGCTAAATTTGTGATTTCTTTCTCAGTGGCCACGACACAATTTCTATCCTATTATGAACACACAATTTTTTCCTGACTCCGAAGTCTATCTAACTCTATCTTGAATTAAACATTTCAATGAATTCTTTTTACTTAAGATGGTTTAATTTTCCTCGACTCTAACAGTATATAAATGTATGTTCATCATTTGGTCTGCCACCAGCAGGCGCATTGCAGGAACTAACTTTTCCCATCATGGTAAAATGAACGATCTGCAGTTTTTATTCATTTGGTCTTTACTTATACATGACATTTGTGTCATATAACCAATTTTCATGCACCACAATATCGTAATATAAGCAAGCCAGTACTCAAGGCTGCTCCTTTGCAGTACTCAAGGCTGCTCATTTGCAAGTCCCAAAGGAAGCCTCAAGGCTGCTTCCTTTGGCACTTAAACATTATTGTTATTATTGTTTCGAGAAAGGAAAACCTGTATAGCAACTGTCATGACAAGCAATGCACTTGTGATTCATATCTGTGAATTTGAATATGTTTGCAGTGGATGAAACGCCAACGTAGGCACAAGAGCAAGTCTTGTAAGGGCCAAAGGCATCACAAGACCCTGAAAGGTGGGTTTCAGCTAAATAAAAAAAGTGCTATATTTTTTTTGATATGTGACGTTCCTATTCATTTCTATTTTTGTCTCATGGATTTTTATTTCATTTTTTTATGTTTTTAGATTGTTTTCTTGCTCTGTGGTCTTGTATTTTTGTTGTAACACCACCTGCTTGGTCCTCGGACTGTTTTGATTTATGTTAATCTCACCATCTATAGTGCTGCATATCAGCAATCAGATATACTGTTTGTTTATAATTTTATTGGGTTTGTTTTGCTTTTCTTGCATATTCTTTTAATTGTGTGATGCTACGCTGCTCTTAAATGTGAATGTTTTCTACGGATAAACTTCAATTAGTAGTTGGCACACGTCCCGTCCCTTTACATTCTTATCATCATTTTGCACCAATTGTTCCCCCTCCAACGTGACAAACTATGTAGCTGAAAACACGATTCTTCATACACTTGTTTCAACAACAACTGTCTGATTATTAGAAACAGAATTTGAGACAAATGGATAATTTCTGCTGACCAAGATTCTTTGCGGTGGCTACACCAGGAATTGTGCGATAACACACTGGTTGTTTCATATGGTTTTGTCATGCAATGCGTAAAGAAGGCTTTCTAGGAATGCATATTGCTTCAAGTTTGTAGACAGTTGCTAGAGTAAACATTTGAGAGTGGACAGGCATTCCCTAATTGCAGTATGTGCTATTAAATTTATCATAAAAAGTAATTGTGAGACTTGGTCAAATGCATTGTCCACAATGTTAAAAGGCAACTTAGCTGTTTAAAAACATTTGGTGAGCCATCTTTCGTACTGGTGTCACTAACACCACAGCAGTGGCAACAAAGCATTTTGGCATATTTGCAGCATGACAAGTGTTTAAAATACCATTCCACAGCACTTACTTCAGTTCTGGTTGCATGTTGAAGATGATTTGCGCCCTTGGTGGTGCCCACTCGGAGTTCCCTCGGAGACGCATCTGTGAAAGTAAAGCTTCAAGTGGAACACTGCACTGGGGTAGGGAAAGTACACCAGGGCCATCATGAAACATGGAAGCCATGTACTCAGCAACTAAAGAGTTGATCACTCTTTGCACGTTGAGTCCAGCTTCCTAGAAGCGTACTGACTGCTTGTGTGCCTTGTGAATCTAAACTGCAATATCAACAGTGGCTTAACTTAGTAAAATTGCCTTAAAGGGCCCCTCACCAGGTCTGGTCATTTTGAGCTGACAAGTGCAGAGCATACAATGTGTGCCAACGAACGTGTTTGCAAAGAATTACATCGCTACAGGCCGCGGAAAGGTCTGAAATTTCAACCTGAATGCCATTTTTCCTTCTTGCAGCTGCTGTGCTCCAAGCCGGACAGTGACGTACTCACGTCCCTGTGCCTACGTACTCAAGTCTGCAGTGTGACATCGCTCATGGTGACATGTGACTTCGAGAATTATTCAAGGCACCATCTGTTATTCGTGTGATCTGTTGCTTGAATTGACGAATTGAAGTTTGGAGAAATACTAAAGCACACAAATGGAATGTCTGCGTGTTTTTTGTTTTACTTCGCACCGAAGCAAGAGAGATGTACTTCCGCTTCGTCTGCTTGTTTGCACGATCGTGCAGTCCTGTGCGCAGGTACCGAAACTATGCCACTTTCTATCATGTTCCAGCGCGTGATCATGCTCTGTGATCCGCTTGTTCTGCCTCAGTATTCATGTAGCACTGAATTTTACTGCTAGTCATGTGTCCTTGTACGCAGCAAGCAAAATCGTGCGCTGTGTGAAACCAGACAATCAAAAACCAATCAAAACAACTCATGCACACCACCGAAAAAAAAAAAAAGCGAGGAGAAAAAAAAAATGAAGGCGGGGCCCTATGACGTAAGTGTCATGCAATCCTTGAGGTCCGGTATGGGAGAACACAGGGAGAGAATTTCGCTTGCAGAGGCTAGACGGGGCGAGTGGAGAGAGCGTCTTGCTTGGCAGTGGAGCCCACCTGTTGATATCACGGGTTCGCGGCACTGAAATATTTCTATCTTGGCTATTAATGAGCCGATTTGAAACATGTTTATGGTAGAACTCTCCCCCTAGAGGACCTGTAACAACTTCCAGCATATAACCAAAATTTGCTAGGGGGTCTGGTGAGGGGCCCTGCAATATTTTTTTCAGGCTACCATATATGCTCTATATCTATTCTCAGGATGTCAAGGGACAAAGAGCCAAAGGAATTATAATACCATATTTTCCAGATAATAAGTAGTTTTTTTTCTCCAAAATTCTTGGTTGGTGCGTTCTATACAATGGCGTGACTTATTTATGCATAAAACTATACATGCTGGCACGACCAACATGAGTGTTCTTTCTTTCTTGAGCATGCCATGCCATAGAAGTGCCAGCGACGTGCCTACAACATCTTGCAAAAGTTATTTAGAGGCTGACAATGGTGACCAAGCGATGCTGTCTGATGAAGTGGCTGAACTTTTTGACTGCATTGGGGGTCAAGGCCTGCAACGGCTTTGAGCGAGGTGCAATAAATGTTGGTTTTCTGGACCACAGTGGACTGTTGGCTGAAGCTTTTTTCCTGCTAGAAATTGCAGTTAGTAAATATGTTGTTTATGGAAATTTAGTGCCCTGACATTGGCAAGTATGGCACTTTGCAATTTAAGTATGTTTCATTATACCGACAAAGTAAAAGTAGGTGCGTCTTATACACCGGTGCAACTTATGTACAATTTTTTTTAGAAAACTTGGGAAGCGACATATAGAAAGGCGTGACTTAAAGTCCAGAAAGTGCTGTAATTAGTGCACACAAGCCTAAGTTGTCAGTCAGAGAAAGTTAAAGTACAGTGTGGAAGTACAACTGTGCAATTCAAAGCAGTGGATAAAAAAAAATTTGCATTTCAATAATCCGATGGCTTTCATGGTCAGCATTATAGATATTTCACTGCCGTGGATATAATTACTTTTCAAAGACTTTGTGTGTAGCATTGTAGTACTGGAGGCACCAACATCTATGGGTGAAAGTGCTACTGGCACTTCGTGATGATAGTGTTCAACTTCTGGTATACAGTCACCCTCACAAAGTTCCACCTGTAGCAACAAATGCATCAATGTCTATTGCACGAGGAATGCTGCTGCACATAGTGTTTCTTGCCCGATGCATGAGGTCACGTGAGAGTTATTCCATCTTCTAAAGTGAATAACCAAGAACACCGACGCTTTGTGTCATGGAATTTTTGAAATGGGTTATTTCCTTTTGTAGAATTTCTGATTGCTCAGTTCCTGTATGGTCCATAGTTTTTTACAATAAAAATGATTGCTTCAATAAGGGCACTTGGTATGCTCCTTTGAAATACCAAATACTGCATCGCTTGGCGCATGTACAACATTACTGCAGCGCATTTTCAGCACCTGGACATGTAGGTCAATAGTGCGTGGTTTAGCATAAAATAAGAAGCGACCTCAAGGTAATGTGTATAAGGAAAGGGCCTAGCTATTTGTTCCTTCAGTGTGGCATTCATAAATTATATCAATATTTATGTTCGCTTTTGGAAAACTATATACATATCCAAGGCGACGGTCAGACCTGTATTGCAGCAGAGGGCGCTAAGAATCTCTGGACCTAGACAGGCTGCCAATGGAAACTGACCCTGCCAACCTTTAAAAGCCGAACTTTGTCGAGTGAGGCTAGCTTAGCAGGACTCTTTGAGGAACTATCAGACATTGTTTGGTATATTGTCACGTGGTAGTGATGGTAAAGAAAGCAAAACGGTGAATGGCAAAACTAGCGAACTTGTGGGCGAACTTGTGCCCACAAAAGCAGTCAATGGAGAGCAATAGCGGCGAACACGATCGGCGGTCGTCGAAATCTGATCAGCAGGTCAAGCGCGTAGTCTTTTATACATCAGTCGTCGAATGTTCCAGAGTAATCACTGGGACTAGCGTGCCTTCCACAAAGTTCTACACCATTCGCATTGAGCATGCATGCAATCAGTTGAAACTTCCAATACATGTAGGCCCATCTTGCGCTGAGCGATAACATTTGTTAGGTGGTGAAACTTGGTCACCCGATAAAGCTAAACAAGTACACGTGGCAATACCATCCTCTTGAAAAGCATCAACCCAATGCTGCAAACAAACAAAAGTAATAAACAAAAACACCCATAGCAAAGAAACAACAATCTAAGGGAGTTCATCAACGTGCGTAAACGGTCTTCAGACACACCACGTGAACCATTTCAGATCGTGCGCGGTGCCGCTGTGAACGCGAAATGCCGTCTGGCACAACCTCATAGTCCAGTTCGCCAACACGTCGGATGATCTTGTAGGGCCTGAAATAGTGTCGCAATAGTTTCTCACTGAGTCCTCGTCGACGTATTGGGGTCCAAACCCAAATACGGTTGCCAAGCTAGTACTAGACGTAGCGTTGTCAGAGGTTGTAGTGTCGGCTGTCAGTAGGCTGCTGGTTCTTGATCCATAGGCGGGCGAGCTATCGGGCTTCTTTGGCGCGCTGGAAATAAATGGCGACGTCAAGATTCTCTTCGTCAGTGACATGTGGCAGCATGGCGTTGAGAGTCGTCGTTGGGTTCCTGCCATAAACCAGCTCGAACGGCGTGATCTGTGTTGTTTCTTGCACTGCCGAGTTGTAAGCAAAGGTTACGTACTGCAGCACCACGTCCTATGTCTTGTGCTTGGCGTCGACGTACATTGCTAGCATGTCGGCAAAGGTCTTGTTCAGGCGCTCCGTGAGACCATTCATCTGCAGGTGGTAGGCAGTTGTCCTCCTGTGGCTTGTCTAGCTGTATTCCAGAACGGCTTGGGTGAGCTCTGCTGTAAAGGCCATTCCTCTGTCAGTGATGAGGACTTCTGGGGCACCATGTTGCAGCACAATGTTCTTGACGAAAAATTTCGCCACTTCGGCTGCACTGCGTTTTGACAGAGCTTTAGTTTAGCAAAGCGGGTCAGATAGTCCGTCACCACGACGATCCACTTATTTCCGGATGTTGATGTCGGAAACGGTTGCAACAAATTCATCCCGATCTGCTGAGATGGTCGGCCAAAAGGTTCGATTGGGCTGTAGTAATCTTGCTGGCCTTGCCAGGGGTGTCTTGCGTTGCCGACAGTCTCAGCATGTCTTAACGTAACGGGTGACGTCGGCGGTCAGACGCGGCCAGTAATACCTTTCCTGTATCCTCGACAGCGTCCGGAAGAATTCGAGGTGCCCAGCGGTTGGATCATCATGTAGGGCGTGCAGTACTTCTGGACGCAGCATTGACGGAACAAGAAGGTAGTTGGCGTGGACTGGTGAGAAGTTCTTTTTCAAGAGCAGGTCGTATTGTAGCATGAACAAAGACAATCCGCAGCTAGGGACAATGTTGGTGTTCCCTTATAAATACTCAGCGAGGCCTTCTAGCTCCGGGTCTGCTCATTGCTGTTTAGTGAAGTTTTCCACGCTTATTATTTCAAGGAAGGTGTCATTGTCTTCGTCGTCTTGCGGCGGGGGATCGATGGAGGCACGTGATAGGCAGTCGGTTCAGAGTGTTTTAGACGGGACTCGTAGATTACCATGACGTCATATTCTTCCAGTCTGATGCTACACCGCGCCAGCCATCCTGAAGGGTCCCTTAAGTTAGCTAGCCTACACAATGCATGATGGTCACTGATGACTTTGAATGGCCTGCCATATAGGTACGGGCGGAATTTTGCCGTAGCCCAAATGATGGCGAGGCATTCCTTTTCAGTCGTAGAATAATTGCCTTCCGCTTTTGACAGCGACCAGCTAGCATATCACCCACTCAAGTCCATCTTTCTTCTGGACTAGGACAGCACCGAGGACTAGGCTACTGGCATCAGTGTGGATTTCGGTATCGGCGTCCTTGTCGAAGTGTGCAAGTACGGCTGCTGACTGCGTGCATCGTTTGAGTTCTTGAAATGCATTGGCATGCGGCGTTTCCCACTCGAACTCAACATCGCATTTGGTTAGATGTGTTAGTGGTTCCGTGATGCTTGGTAAGTTTTTGACGAAGCACCTATAGTAGGCACACATGCCAAGAACTCTACGCACTGCCTTCTTGTCGATGGGCTGTGGGAACTTTGCGATGGCAGCTGTCACGTCCTGGCCACATCTTCCATTGTGAAATAGACATGTTGCAGTTTGTCGTCACTGTTCCAGCTCTTAATCATAGCAATCCTGTCAAACGTCTCCAGCTAGCTTTCCGGGTCTTCAAATGTGAAACCGCAGAACGTCGGTGGCTCCCTGGGCTGCTGCAGAACTATCGGGGCCACTGCGGCTGCCATTGGGGCTGTCTTCTTGGTCGTCTCTGGACGATCTGCTTGGTTGTCTTTGGTAGAAGTCCGTGTTTCAGGGGCAGCTGCTGTAGCCGGCAGCTTGCTCAATGTTCTGGGATGACCTAGGTGTTGTCCTTGCGGTTCGGGCTTGGATTACGGCTTGTCGGGGGTGTCCGGTACATGAATGTAAAGCACCTCCTCCATGTCACGTGGTAGTGACGGTGAAGAAAGCAAAACGGTGAATGGCAAAACTATAATCAGGTGCAACTTTACAAAAAAGGGGGCGTTTACTCCTCCGAGGCAGATGCACACGAGCACCCACCAATGGGCGCGCACTCTGGGCTGACGTCATGAGCCGGACAGCCGGTCACCCCGCCGACGGAGAAGATGGCTGCCCGCGCTTTGAACTGGGTCAAGTGGGGTCAGCTGTGTGCGTCAGCACCTCGTCAGAGTGAATTCCCGAACTGTTTGTGATGGTCTATGATGCTGGAAATATTACTGCGAGGTTACGATGCACCTTTGTGCCGCGTGCATTTATTCTGAGCCGTGATCCGGCGAAGAAATATTGCAGCAAGCGTTGCTAACGCTGCGCTACACTTTGCCTGAAAACAGGATCCCATGGCGACACACCGCTACAAACACACATCCTGCGTGTTTGTTACATGTTGTTTTCTTTCGCTCCCGAGTGAAGTTACGGTACGACGAGGAAACTTTGCCAAAGTCTGGTGCCTACTGTTAGCGGCAGGTGTGTTCGCGCACTGTGTCGCTGCGTTTTTTGTTGGACGGGGTGAAGTGATGGAGCAAAACCATTCTCAGGAGAAATGAGGAAAGCATGCGCGCATGAAACAAACCTACGAGTGTCTCAACAGAACATATTTGCGAAAGAAGCCTCCAACACAAAGATTTCTTGCCCTGACTTTAGCTTGAACAATCATTGTCAGCACTGAGACAGTTGAGTGTCTAGCAGCGGTGTTCGAGCATTGTGTAGCACCGTCGATTGATTGCTGTCCACCAGTGCTCACTGCACGCGCAAGCTGCAGAATGTGTGCTGTGACACAATCACGTATAAGGTTGTGCTGCCAGTGCTCTATATGCTTCCCCACAATACAGCTCCACAAATGACTTTTGTCACTTGCAATGAAGCTAAAGAGCAGAGGATGGGCAGCACTGTAGAAGGCGTGGGGTTATTTATCTCTTGTGATCCAGCAGGTGCTGTAGCACATAGGAACTGTATTAAACCAATCATCAAAATACAAAAGCCTTTATTTATACCGAGAATTGCGCGTTTGAGAAATGCGACATTTTGAGCAGGACTATTTTAGTCGCGGAGGCATTCAGCTGTTGCGCTTTGGTCATCTGGGCAGGGCCTCCCCTTTTTTATAAATTTGTACCCAACTACAGTGTACTATTGGGTGAACTTGTGCCCACAAAAGCAAGTTACACTCAATGGGGAACAATAGCGGTGAACACGATCGGCGATCATCGAAATCTGATCAGCGGGTCAAGCGCATCGTCTTTTATACATCAGTCGTCGAATGTTCCAGAGTAATCGCTGGGACCAGCGTGCCTTCCACAAAGTTCTACACCATTCGCGTCGCGCATACATGCAATCAGATTACATAAAGTTCGGCGACAACAGACAGCGGATACAAGCATCGATAACATTCTAGAAACTTCCGATACATGTAGGCGCGTCCTGCGCTGGGCAATAACATTTGTTAGGTGGTGAAACGTGGTCACCCGATAAAGATAAAAAAGTACACGTGTCAATATCATTGGCTCTAGTGAGATTAGAACAACTGGTGAAGCTTTTACAGTGCTAACTAACGGCCATGTCCTCTGCTATAGAGGTCTCTCAGAAAAGAAGCAATATGGGGTAGGATTCATAATCCATAAGGACCTAGCGGGCAACATTGATGAATTCTACAGCATTAATGAGAGGGTAGCAGTTGTCGTAATCAAATTTATTAAGAGGTATAGATGAGAGGTAGTACAAGACTATGCTCTAACATCCAGTCATGATGATGATAAAGTAGATCAGATTTATGAAGATGTTCAATTAGCGATCAGAAAAGTGCAAACTCTGTATGCTGTAGTAATGGGCGACTTCAATGCAAAAGTAGGAAAAAGGCAGGCTGGTGAACAAGCAATTGGCAACTACGGCGTCGATAATAGGAACACTAGAGGAGAGACACTGGTAGAATTCGCAGAAAGGAATAAGCTGAGAATAATGAACACCTTTTTCAAGAAGCGTAGCAACAGAAAGTGGACCTGGAAAGCCCTAATGGTGAAACAAGAAATGAAATTGATTTTATACTTTCTGTTGAGCCCAGCGTAGTGCAGGATGTAGAAGTGACAGGTAGGGTAAAGCGCAGTGATCATAGGTTAGTGAAGGCTTGGATTCACCTCAATTTGAACAGAGAAAGAGTAAAATTGGTCAAGAAGAAACACATCAACCTAGAGACAGTAAGGGTAAAAGCAGACCAATTCAGGTTGGCACTCGCTAACAAATATGCAGCCTTAGAACAGAAGATGACATAGAGGTAATGAATGAAACCATAACTTGGCTGGCTTCAGAGGCAGCAATTGAAGTGGGAGGCAAGGCACCAAGGCAATCAGTAGGCAAGCTCTCCCAAGTAACAAAGAACCTAATAAAGAAACGACAAAGAATGAAAGTGTCCGGTTGAAGAGATAAGATAGAATTTGCAGAGCTGTCAAAACTGATCAACAAGGCAAAAATAAGTGATATTCGAAAGTAGAACATGAGAAAGTGTGACGAAGCTGTAAAAATGGAAGCAGCCTGAAATAAGCGAGAAGAAAACTTGGCATAGTACAAACAAAGATGTATGTACTGAAAGATAAGCAGGGTAATATCATCAGCAACCTCGAAGGTATAGTAACAGCAGTGGAAGAATTCTGGGTACTGTACAGGTCAGTATAGAAGAGTCGGAATGCCTCCAATCGAACCAGTAATGAACAGGATATAGAAACTCCTCCTATAGCAAGCAATGAGGCCAGAAGGGCCTAGCAAGACATGTAATGGGGAAGAGCGGCAGGAGAATATTGAATAACAGTCGATTTAATCAAAGATGGAGGAGACATAATGCTTGGAAAACTGGCAGCTCTCTATACGAAGTATCTATTGACTGCAAGGGTCCCAGAAAACTGGAAGACTGCAAACATTATACTAATCCACAAAAAGGGAGACTTTAAGGTATTGAAAAATTATAGGCCCATTAGCTTACTCCCAGTATTATATAAAATATTCACCAAAATAATTTGCAATCGAATAAGGGCAACAATGGACGTTAGCCAACCAAGGGAACAGGCTGGCTTCAGGAAGGGATGCGCTACAATGGATCACATCCACGTCATTAATCAGGTAATCGAGAAATTCGCAGAGTACAATCAGCCTCTCTATATGGCTTTCATAGATTACAAAAAGGCATTTGATTCAGCAGAGATAACAGCAGTCATAGAGGCATTACGTAATCAAGGAGTACAGACCGGTTACGTAAATATCTTGGAAAATATCGACAGAGGTTCTAAAGCTACCTTAATTCTACACAAGAAAAGCAGGAAGATACCTATAAAGAAAGGGTGCAGACAGCTAGGAAGACACAATCTCTTCAATGCTATTCACTGCATGCTTGGAAGAAGTATTCAAGCTATTAAACTGGGAAGGCTCAGGAGTAACGATCGATGGCGAATATCTCAGCAACCTTCAGTTTGCCGATGACATTGTTTTATTCAGCAGCAATGCAGACGAGTTACAACAAATGATTGAGGACCTTAACAGAGAGAGTGTAAGAGTAGGGTTGAAGATTAATATGCAGAAGACAAAGATAATGATGAATAGCCAGGCAAAGGAACAAGAGTTCAGGATCGCCAGTCAGCCTCTAGAGTCTGTGAGGGAGTACATTTACCTAGGTCAATTAATCACAGTGAACCCTGATCACGAGGAGGAAATTTATAGAAGAATAAAAATGGGTTGGATCGACATTATCAGACAGACATTATCAGACATTATCAGCTCATGACTGGAAGCTTACCATTATCATTGAAAAGGAAGGTGCACAATCAGTGCATTTTACCAGTGCTGACATATGGGGCACAGACTTGGAGACTGATGAAGAAGCTTCAGAACAAGTTAAGGACCGTGCAAAGAGCGATGGAACGAAGAATGCTAGGCATAACTTTAAGAGGCAGAAAGAGGGCAGTTTGGATCAGAGAGCAAACGGGTATAGCCGATATTCTAATTGATATTAAGAGGAAAAAAATGGAGCTTGGCAGGTCATGTAATGCGCAGGTTAGATAACCGCTAGACCATTAGAGTTACAGAATGGGTACCAAGAGAAGGGAAGTGCAGTTGAAGACGGTTGAAGAATCGGTGGGGCGATGAAATTAAGGTTAAATTTGTGGGCGCTAGTTGGAATCGGTTGGCGCAGGACAGGGGTAATCTGAGATCGCAGGGAGAGGCCTTCATGTTGCAGTGCACATAAAATGGGCTGATGATGACGAGGATAATCCAATTTACCTTGTCACTATTTCACAGATAGTAATAATACACCGAACAAGCTCACATGGAAATATTTAAAGAAAACATTCATGTGCTGAGTGCACTGGTAAAACTGAAACAGAAACTGCCAACTTCGGCACTTCTTGGCATAGTAATATAAGAGCAGAAGCGCTGCACATGCGACCACATGAGCGTAGTATTGGCTGTGCTACCACAGAAAGTTGTCGTCGGATAACTCGACGAGTGAAGATGACAAAACTGACAACAAAGACTGCGTGTGCAGATGTACGTGCTGTGCTGAAGAGATGACGATGACAAAGAGTGAAGCACGAGGACACACGCCATGAGTAAGAAATTCGTAGCAGTCCATAGAGAACGAAACAGCTAATTGCTGAAAAGCACAGAGATTTGAAGGGGACCAATAATGCAGAACCACAAAGCCATAAAGAGAACAAAAAGGTATGCAGAAACCATCAATGATGATTTTCAATGTAAGCGAATAGCCTGAACAAACTGAAGTACGAACGAGCAAGCAAGCGCCAGTAACCCTTCCTCGCTCCTTGCTGCCTATCTGTACAAATGGATTGCCTGAAAGCATGCGCCCTTTTTCTCGGCACCCTCTCTTGCCTTCCCAGAGTTCTTTCATGACAACGATGAAGAGCAAACGGGTCCACGTAATGCTCTCTTTGGTGTATTGGTGTCAACGCCGACAGCGTTCGACGGAACACTTTCCTGTGCCTGGGGTATATTTTTTGTGAGCAAGAATCTCCTATGGATTGTTGTGCGTCGCATCGTCCACAATGGGCTCACCACCGTAGGGTGACCAGCAAGATGTGTGACAAATGAGTGGGTGACCGCTCCTCTCTTCGTCTCTCTGGTTCCTCCCCACCACTTGCTTGCCAAAGAGCATGCGTCCTTTCCCTCACCTTCCCACAATGAGTGAACGAGACAGCTAATGAGCGACAGTGCACCTCTCCTCCCCCTCTCTTTCCTGTGACCTGCCACCGCTAGAGCTCACACATGATGCCCCCTCCCCCACCCCTTCTCGCAATTTGATTTTTGTAAGTTGCCACAAGCAAAACAGGGGACTTAAAGAAGAGACAACACGAAGCGATAACTCAAAGCTCACTTGTCTGAGAGCACACGTCCTTTCCCTCAAGTTCTGGACCCAAGCCATGAAGACTTCACCCATCCGGAGCTACCTGACAAGGGCTGATCTGCAGTCTCCTGCACTTCATGACTTAGCCAGATCCCCCGTGTTCTACACAGGCCTGTGGATGCTTGCGCCCACTGGCAGAATGCGAGTGGTTGAGTGGCTTATGTACGACTGCCTGGCCAGTATGTCTTGGTTCCCCTGCTGCTTCATGCTCACGGATCCTGGTGTGGTTTCCACTTCCTCCTGGTCAACTGGGCACAGCTACTTTCCAGAATGTCTACGATGTGTAAAGCAACCCGACCCATGTTTTCGTGAACTCAGCTTCACTTCCCCTATCACCACGCCTCACCCTCGCATTATGTAGTGCTGAATTGCCTTGAAGGACTGTAGCGTGTTTTTCACATTATCTGTAGTGCATGCTGCAACTTATGTAGTGTACGCTGTTGATGTTAGCTGTCACGGTTAAATATTAATTTGTTAGTTACCATTGTCCTGTCTTTTTCTCATCTTATATGGATTAAACATTTTGTGTGCCACTGCAAACTGCTTTTTCCTCTTTTGGGTGCTCTAATGTGATGCCTCAGAGACCTGCAGCAAAACTAAAAAGAACCTGCATCACATGAACTAAGTGATGCCTCATAGCCACAAGCTCAGCTGTGGTAGAGGAGGTTCATCAGTCGAGTCTCCAGCTTCAGCTTCAGGTTTGAAGCGCTGGTATCGTCGTGGCCACAGTGCTGGCGCTATTGCGCTCTTATAGGACTGAACCATCCATGAATACTTGGAGGTGGTCTTTAAGAAGAAGCTTTAGCTCGTGTGCTCCTATCTAAATACATGTAAAAGGAGAATTCATTTTTCTCTGCAACCACTGCACCAAATTTGACAAGGTTTGTTGCATTTAAAAGAAAAACTTAAAATCTAGTGACTGTTGGTTTAGAATTTTCAATTGAGATCATCAATTTTTAAAAAAAAGTGGCAAAAATTGCAAATTTTCAGAAAACGAAACTATCAAGTTTACAACTCAGTAACTCAGCAAGAAAAAATGATATCGCAATTCTGTGAACTGTGTCTGATAGCACATCTAAAGCGGACAAATTTGACATTTTACACATGAATCTCAAAAAATTTATTTATATGTAATTACAACTTTTGCAGAACCCTCGTAAACAACGTAACAAATTCCCGTAAGATGTAAAATGACATATCAAATTTGTCCGCTTTGAATTACCTAATGGATGCCGTTTACAGAACCGCGATATCGGTTCTTGATGCAGATCTATTAGTTTGTAAACTTCGTGCTTCTAAATTTTTCAAACTTCTGAATTTTTGAAGATCTTTTTAACAAAATTCAAGCCCTAAATGAAAATTCCTTTTCAACAGTCACTAGAATTTAGTTTTCTCAAATGCAACAAATCTCATTAAAATCAGTCCAGGGGTTATCTCAGAAAAACGTTTTTGCATTTTTACATGCATATGAATAGGCCGTGTCGGAGTTGGGCCTGAGCTAAAGCTTCCCCTTAAGTTCCTCCAGTAGGACAGCTTGCATCAGCTGCTGAACAGCACATTCAGTTGTTTGGCACTTGCCTCAGATGCCACTATTTCGGCATTCGTCATGGCAGACAAGAATGAATGAGCAGCGACTGACCGCAAGGCATGGGCCATGGATTTTTTTGTAGCAAACGAGAACGAACAAGCAGTGACTGACTGCAAAGCATGGGCCCACAGATAAATTGCCACTGGGTGAAATTTGATGCTATGGTCCACTTTGAGCCCAAGTCATGTTATGTGTCAGTGTCATGGCAGTTGCGCACAACCCAGCTGCAAGTGGCCAAACGTATACCAAGCAGAGGCTCGTGGACGGACCAGCAAGGCTTGCGCTTTCTCCGCAGCAAACTAACCCCATGAGCTGTAGGCAAGTCCTCACCACCTTGAGGGCTCTCTGCGCTGCGCCATGTACCACCACTGCATTGCCAGAGCGGTCATAGCACCGCAGCACAACGTCATATGTATAGATAGCGAAGTGCATCCGATGCCTGCCCTGGGGCAGGCACTTGGCCAATGTTGCCATCACCATACTGAAGAGTATGGGTGACAAGACATTACCCTGAGAATGCTCGGCTGCAACTGAGGAGGGTGTCAATAAGTGCTGCTTTATGCAAGCGCATACAGTATGGTCGTGCAGAAAGCCTTCAATAAAAGTACACAAGCGCCCAGTGATGTCAACTTATCAAGTGCTGCAAATGTTCCCATGCGGCTGATGTTAAACGCTCCACGGATGTCGAGAAGTGCCAGGCAACATACTACAATTTAGACCTGCAACAATGAAATCACTGGGAAAGCGAGTAAGGGAGCGAGCAAAGAAACTTTATTAGGAATGCCTGCAGAACGATTAGCCTTCCCTTGCAAGGGAGGCGTCACCGTGACGCGGCCATGACGTCTTCCCAGCGTGTGGGACCTCTACTCTGGCCGTGGCTGCACCACTCCCTTTGGTCGACTGCACCTGCCCCTCTTTCGAGGGGTGCCGAGATCTGCTGAACGACCTGGGCTTGGACCTCTTGATCGTAGCACCTCGTTGCAGCCTCAAGCCACGGCGGGATTGTTGTCATCGTTGTATCTTCGTGCGAATTCTTGGCTTTTTGTGGAACTCAGGGTTCATGTTTCTCTGCACCGGACATACCTGTAATCGTCTACTAATTGCGTCCGATACAGGCACTTCTGTATTTTTGAGTCCCCTTTCCTTTGGCCCCAGGTCTAGGTCACGTAGCACTTGTCCGCCCGTTCTTGTTTCCGATAGCCGCGCGAGCTGGGTGGTCCTCTGCACCTCGGCGATTTCTTCCAGGGTGTTACGCACTCCCAGGGCCAGTAACTTGTCGGTGATTGTGCAGTCAAGAAGTCTGAGTGCTGCCTTGTATGCTTTGCATATGAGCGCATTGATCTTATTTCGCTCGCACTGCCTCCAGTTGTGGAAAGCAGTAATGCATGCAATGTGGCTTATAGTGAAGGATTCCACTAGCCGAGTGAGGTTTTTTTCCTTCATGCTTGCTGTTCTGTGTGACACCCTCTTGCTGAGGTGAATGCCTGTGGTGACTTTCGCCGCGAGACGGTTGACCGTCTCGCCGTTCATTCGTTTGCGCTCAATCAGCATCACCAGCACTTGGATCTTCTTGACATCTGGAATCATGTGACTGCCGCTCGTCTTGATCTTTATTGTTTTTTGCTCTCTCGCAAGTTCGTTAAATTTCGCCTTGTGTGAATTTTGTTAGCGCAAGAAAGAGAAAAAAAAAAGAATATGCAGATCCCATGCACTGTGGGAATTCATGTAAGCTAAGCTTTCTGTGCTGTTTACCTTTATTGACGATAATTAGCGGTGATGTTGAGGGCAAATTATTTATTTATTCAACGTTTAGTCCAACACAAGAGTGGCGAGTTGAACGTTACCTTGCATGTACCACTGCTGTTTGTCTCCATAGCACACAGAACACACAGAGCAGGTGTTTGCTTGAGGTGTTGTTGTGCACCATAATTCATAACCTCTTGAGAGGGTTGACCACATTCATTGCCTCACATGGCAAATTGCATTGTGGCAAAAGTATTCAACTTTATAGTAAAACAAGTTGTTGGGCTAGTTGGTGCACTGTATTTAAGAAAAAAACAGCCAAGAAAAGACATACACAGGATGTACGTTTCCTGTGTGCGTCTTTCCTGGCTGTATTTTTTTCTTGAATACTAACCTTTAATTGAATTGTGGGGTTGCACCTACCACAACTACAATTGGATTATGAGGCATGCTGTAGTGGTGGACTCCGTATTAATTTTGACATTGTAGTGTTCTTTAACGTGTCCCTAAATGTAAGTGCACAAGCATCTTTTTATTTAGCCCCCGTCAAAACGCAGCTGCTGTGATTGGGATCAAACCCACGACCTTGAGCAATGTCACAGCCACAAAGCTACTGTGGCAGGCAGAGAACTGTTTATTTGACATGTGCCCGCTTCTGTAGTGTTGCCTAGACGCAAGGTGCACTTTAATGCGGCTTTGCTTCTGCACGCCCTGCGTAAGTTGTCCACTTGACAAATTTGCATGGTGTTTATTTTTAAAAAATAGCAGAAATGTACTGTGCCATACCTTGAACTTCAATTTATCCCGTCTGACCACAACCGCTGTCATGTCTATAGTGTTTGCTTGACTTTTCACATCACCTTCTCCCTATCCTTTTCCCACCACCGACCTCCCTGATATGGAAACGGCGAGCGAAGAGTGACAAGGCTGTTATTCACTCGTTTCATGACTGCACTGGTTCTACTAGAGGGGCTTTAGGTTCTACCGATTCCATGCCTCCTCTTTCCCCTCCTCTCTACCATTCTATCTAGCTTCCCTCTGGACTTGCATGTTAGTAGAAAGGTAAGCACTGCAATTTCTGCAATACCTTTGTGGGGGGGTTTACGGATAATTACAGCTGTCAAGAGGCTAATGTAGTGATGCCTGGGGACCTGGGAGCAAACGCATGCAAAGGCGTGACTTTGGAGCAAAGGTATGCACTGCAGTGCAGCAGGCAGGTGCAATGCAGACCAGCTACGTGCACAAAGTATGTACTAAACTGCAGTTGACGAAGATGCACAAGCTAAATTTCAACAGCATAGTCACTTACCCATCAAGATCTGCTTGGCAAACGCTTTCTCAAGATGACTATAAGTACTATAAGCTGCGATGGTGCACGAAAACCAAAGGTAAGTTGTATTCAGGGTCGGTATTCTCGAGTGATCATTCCCAGTGGTGCATCATTTTGAAGACACTTTGCGCTTCTCTACGTCGGATGCGTCGAAGTAGACGAACGAAAGCTTTTTCTGACATAGCACCAGAAACGAGCAGGAATCGCATGCTGCATCTGTCCCGAAGAAGAACATGACGCAGTAGCCACAGTGTAGATGCGGAGGCAAGCCATGCAAGAATGCAATGCCATAGAATAAAGAACCAACCGGCAATGCCACCAGAACAAAATGGAGACAGCTTCATCACGGCTGCAGTCCGGCCTGTCTGGCCGTGAGTTTACGTGCGCCTAGCACCGAGCCCCTCTAGCCCGGCCGTTACAAGTCTCGGCTACTTATCATCCTTTACTACAGATAGCGATAACTGTCTGATCAGTCGACGAGTCCGGTGCTTTCAGCATGTGAGGCAGTTGCCGGTGAAGGCAGGCCGGCCGGTGAAGGCTACTGCATGTCTAAATTATCTGAAACTGGGCTTTTTATGTGGCTGAAAATTTCGTTGCAGTTGGGCTTTAACATGAAGGGCACTGTTCTTAACAAAAAAAAAAAGGGGGGGGGGGGGGGGAGACCGACCTGCCTGCCTTCCGCATGTCGCTATCGAATGCCTCAAGCCGGCTGCCAAATATGGCCCTGGTCATCCATGACTTCAGGTTTGCAGTGTATTGTACAGGCACCCTACAATTTCCCTTGAAGCAGTGGGGCTTCTTGCTTCTGCTAATTACAACCAGTGGCTGTTAGTCTGTGCTGTCCATGTTAGCACACAACAAAATTGTTACAAGCCGCTTGCTGTGTTTTCCCCCATAGCATCTCTGGCCTTTTAAGTCCAGGGTCTTTTATGGAAGCAACTCATAGAATAAGGCCATCTCATACAAGTTTTAAATAGCTGAGGACTTGTACTGCTCCAGTACTTCTTTGTTGGTCAGCAGCCATGACGACGTTGCCACAGGGTAGATGGCTGCTGCCTTCCCGGAAGTGACTTTGGACACCATATCATGGAGGGCTTTGAAACGGTTCAAACAGCCAGTGCTTGAAAATAATTGCTACAGCACTAAGCAAACGAGGATGAAATGACACATATGGGTGACAAATGACCAGAACCCATGCAAATTTATACAAGCTACCAAAGTGAAAAGTAATTGCAGTAGCGATAGGCAGGGGTGATAGTAATTACCACTGCTCATAGGCCAGTGATCTGAACTGAATTATCATGGCAGGTACATATGAGTACGCATGCATTATAGGCATAATCCAAGCATCCAACCAAGTGTGGCAGCTGCACGTTCTAGTCTTTGCGGTGATTACAGGCTATCATTTATGAATGACATTTCTTTGTCACTTAATGCTAGTGATGGCATGCTAACGCACTTATTTCCTGCTCAATTCATGAAGAAAGCCTAGATTATCTTCCTTTCAGTGCGATTTCTTGCTTTCCTTAGAAAGGAAGTTTTGTCGAGGAGTGGCACACAACCACAGCACTTGCAGTGGTATGCCAAGTGGCCTCCGATGTTGCTGTTGACCACCAACTGGTGCTCTCTCGATCGATCATTGAAGCATTGTCCCATTTGTCCAATATACACCTTGCCACACTTTAAGAGGATATTGTAAATAACATCGCTAACACAATCGGTGTAGAGTGTGTCGTCCTTCTTGGAGCATGTAGCCGGCAGTTTATTTGTCATCGAAGGGCAAATTTTGGCCAATTTGCATGGGACGGAAAACACAATGCGCACACCGTATCTGGCTGCGACCTTCTTTATATTGTGGGACAGCTTATGTCACTCCTCAACAAAATGACCTTTCTAAGGAAAGCAAGAAACCGCACAGAAAGAGAGATAATTGAGGGTTTCTTCATAAAGAGAGCAGGAAATAAGTGCAGGAAAGAATTGCAGCCTTATCCTGCAGTGTCATAAATTTCCACTTTTTGGCTGGAGGCAGCATCTTAGCAGGCAGGCAAAGCAGATGGTCTGATCGCCACAGACACAGTTGACGTACCCTAGCACCAACCACACACAGTGACCATACTGCACGCAAACGACCATGTGCGGCAGTACACGGAGCATTAAGAATTATTGGTATTATCCGAGGCTTGACATGTGTATGTAGATTTGGCTAGTCAGTGGTTATGAGTGAGCATGCCATGCAAGCGTTCCACTCTGCATTAGCACATGCTGTGATGGCACACAGGACTACCATATTTACTCGAATCTAACGAGCACATTTTTCCAATAAAACTGGTCCAAAAATTATGTGCACATTAGAATCGAGTAAGACCCTAAATCTGCATTACCATGCCGCCATCAGCATTTCAAGATGGCCACTTCGTACATGCTTTGAGCTTAGCTGCCATAGCTTTCTTCATGTGCTGTAGTTTAGAGTATGCTTTAGAGTATGCTTCTGTAGTGTGGTAGTCTTATCGCATAAAGGATATTTCCAGATTAGAATCCATGGAGAAAAAGCTGTTAGATTTATCTATGGCCGTTATGACCGTATGTTTTCACCATCATCCCATGCACACGCTTTATCACTGGACACATCGTTGTTTCGTTGCACGTGTGACTGTGTGATCCTGCTGCACAAAATTGTACATGGATCGACTAACATTGAAGCACCTATATAGCTAATCACACCTACTGCGTGAGTAACCCGACATAATCACCCATTAAACATAGATCCCTTTGTTCCAATAATAGATTGTTTTAAGTTTTCTTTCTTTCCATACACTATTGAATTGTAGAATAACTTAGATGGTTCTCTGCATTCATTGCTGACTAATCAAATTTAGAAAGAACTGCCTAACCATGTTGGTTGACATTTTTGTGTTCATAAGTTATGTAACCCACCTCTGCTATGTCTCTAAATGAGATAGCAATATTTGTAAATAAATAAAAATAATAAATAGAATGTGCGCTTAGACAATGCTTCCTTTGGCTAGGTTAGTGCACTTTCTGTCTTACTGTTTTTTGCATTTGCTCTATCAGCATGGAAGTGCCAACTGCAAAGACATGCCGAGTTTATCACAATGCCGCAATTAAAAGGAAAGCAATCATGTGTGCCGAGACAGACAGAAATTGGGCTGCATCGTGAGCATTCGGAGTTCCCGAAATGTGCTTGCGGGACTGGTGCAAACAGGAGAGGCATTCTACACCGGTGGCCGCTACGTATGTCATGGCCGTGCAGCCCCTATCCTGAAAGTAATCTGCGATGGAGACAGTCTACGCAAATAGGCACACCGCACTGTGTTCTCGTCGCTTAGTTCACACTGAAGCAACAGGCCGCACAAAGGTCAATTCGCTCACTCCTGCCATCGCACTTTCTCACTCCAGCGTTTTGATAGAGTTTCCGCGGTCATTGAGTGAGACGTGTTTGCATGTGCCTGCATAACTCCTTGCTTAATTTAGTTAGTAAGCCAATGTTTATAAGTTTATACAGCCAATAAAACTACTATTTTTACTTTTTGTATAGCTTCCCACTAATTTGGTATCGTAACAATGCTTTGCCTTTAGGGCGAAACTGCAAATTTTTCGCAATTTTTCGCAAAAATTTATCGCAACTTTATTGCATTGGGAGTAAATCTTGTTTTTTCCAAATGAGAGGAAGTTGTATTTCTGTATGAAAAAATGAGGTGTGCGATACTGTAAAGGACTTTTCTTTCTTTAGGTCATGGCAAACGTGTGCATGTTACAATCGAGGGAGTTTTTTATTTGTCACGGAAAACAGGTGAGCATTACAATCAAGGGTGCGTTAGAATGGAGTAAATACGGTGTAATAAAATGTGCCCACTACGAGGTCGCCTGCAGTTCTTGTCTTCTTTTTTTCTCGTGATAGCAAATATATGGGACACTCCAAGTGCACTCTTACCGTTGACGTCAGTGTGAGGTTCTGTATGAAATCCAAGGATGATAAAATCGTTGCTGTGTGCCATATACTTTATGTGCGAGTGAAAGGGTGCGAGGGTAAGCTGGCAATCACGGCTCAATCTCGTGCATGCAACGGAGGAAAGCGGGAAGGAAGCACGCTGCTTTCTGTTGTGCGCAAGGCTTTGGAGGAAGGGTATGGAGGGGGGGGGGGGGGCACGTTCTACTCCATGTGGCTGCTGTACTTTGAAAGCCATCTACGACAGGTACAGAGTCCACATTGCACTGTGTTTTCGCGACATAGTTCACGTTGATGTGAGCGGCAGCATGAAGGTCAATTTGCTCACTGCTGCCACCGTGTATCCTCACTGAAGCATTTTGACACTGAGTTTCCATGGTCATAGAGTGGGATGTATTCATGTTTGCTTGTGTGTGTGTGACACCATGCTTGTTAATTTAGTTCGTATGCCTATGTTTACAAGTTTATACAGCTGATAAAACTACTATCCTTACTTCGTATAGCTATTCACTAATTTGCTATCACAATCGATGCTTCGCCTTTCGGGCAGAACTGCAACTTTTTTCTTTTTTTTCTTTCCCTTTTCTTTTCTTTTGTAATTTAAATACCAGGGTGTCTGCCAAGTTGACATTTCCAAATTACCTGAGTGCCTTTGCAAAATTCCCTGAGTGAAGCAAAACTACGTTTTATGTGCAGACGGGCTGAAACCATATTGCCCGATGCTGTCATTCTCTAGTAAGCATATGAAAAAAAATTTAAAAAAATGACTTAATCCAATTTGAATACTAAGAAGTAGTGCTTATGTTATTCAAAAAGAGAATAGAAGGGAGGGGTTAGTAAAATGCACAGTAAATAAAGTGTCTTCGAAAAAAATTGCAAGTGGAGTTGGACATTCTCAAATATGAATAAAAAGGAGATGCATACAGAAGCAAATGTTTTCGAATATGAGCTATTTCTATCAACTGGTAGCAAACTCAGTGGTATGAGGTCTGAACTTTGTCACAATTGAGATTCTCTCTCAACAGCTTGTAAGTCAACCTCACTGTCCTGACATACTCTCAGCTCGCGCACGACGTCTCAGTGTTGTGTTTCACTGCTTTAAAGAGTTTATTTTAGTTTGCATGAGGGACACCTGCATCTCGGCATCAGCCAACACTTTGTTTTTTGAGCTCAAGCTCCTACAAAACGGCAGTAGCATGCTTCCTTTCCTGTTCATTCCACAATGCGTACATCCTTTCTGTTCTTGTCCTCCTTCTGCCACTCGTTCGCCCCATGGACCATTTGAAGCATCTTCTTGGTCACTTGCACAGTCCACGTCCAATTTTTTGAACTCCCTAGGGGCCATGAAAGCGTCCGAAAAATCGGTCAGTCGGAAAAAATAAATGCATGTCATTTACTGCCCTTAGGTGCTCAAAGCAACACAGGCACATTCGAAAACGCTCTGAAGGCCTTTCAGTACATGTATTAGGCATATCAGTGCTCGTACTGTAACAGGAAATACCTGGTACACATGTGTATAATTAAGGAATATATACTGTGTCCCATGGCAATAGCCCTTCCCACGCTTGTTATGCTTCACTGCAATACTTTTGCGTATGCCTCACCAAGTAACATTTCTGTACAGAGGCGAAGCTGACTTTCGGGAACCGGCATTATGCAGTGCACTGTGCTTTCCAAGCTTTTAAGCCAATTGCGAGGACCACAAAGGCAGAATTCGTGCCATTCCTGACAGCAGATAAAAAACATGGCACGCAACGACAAGAGGCTTCATAGTGAACGTCAAAGCAGCTAGGCTTAGCGTTGCGGCAGTGGTGGCTACAGCTGCCGGCAGATCTGCGTGCGAGAGCGCTGGTTCGAGGCGAAGAGGTAATCAAAATGGCGGTGGCTTTGACTAATGCCATTTCAGACCTGCGGTCAGGGCAAAACGTCCGGAAAATCGGTCGGTGAAGAGTCCTTGCGTTAGAAATTTCAGATGTTCTGATACACTGACTCTATGGGGTACGTGGTGGTGCTGCGAAGCCGTCCAAATTATCGGGAATCCAGAAAGTCGGTTGTTGACTGTACACTGGCAACACCTCCAGCCAATGACAGGGCGTCAAAGATGATTCATTACAATTCCAGTCTGCTACTCGAGCCAGCATTACCACGACTTTCGACCTTTTCAATGAAATTACAGCTAATTTTCCCTGATAGAGGCACAAATTCCCTGAGTTTTCCCCGAGTTTTTCCAGACTACTCAAAATCCCTGAGAATTCCCGGTTTTCCCAGTTGGTAGACACCCTGACTAATATTGCATTCTTGGTCCGGACACGGCGCAGTCACCCGTTGCAATGGGCATACCACAACCATCATCATCACCGCTGTCTGCTGTGAGGTGTAACTGCTCCACTAAAAGCTCCCCCACAGCTTTATGTTTTTTCTTTCTTTTTTGTAAACAATAATGGTGGCGGCCACGCAAGTGCATTGTCGCAGTAGTTCAAGCAATTTGAGGGCACAATGAATGCATTTGAGCAGTTTTTGAACACAGTGTTACGTGAGTAGATAATCTGTGGACTGTTCTTTCAGAAAATTTTGTTAATGAGGGATTGCTGTAAAACAAAGTTTCGTTGTTGTGAGATACAAAATCCACTGACTCCTATGGGGGCTCGTTGGGGATTCGAAAATATTTTGTTGTGACGAGAATTTTGTTGCTTTGGGATTTCGTTATCGCAGGTTTCAACTGTAGTCTCCTCGCACAATCAAGCTCGAGCAATGACACAATGTCCGCTATCATACCAGTCATGCTGCACATCCTTCAGAATCCGGAATGCCACTCCGCAAAGGATTCATCGGTCCGATCCTTGAGCGTCCACAGTGCAATACGCTTGAAAAGCTTACATGCCACTCAGGTGAGTGCCATGGGGTGGTAGAAGATCTTGAATGCTGATTTACCCGGTAAGCATGGGAGAGCACGGTCAAGCGGAATTTCTTCTGCACATCCTTCAGAATCCGGAATGCCACTCCGCAAAGGATTCATTGGTCCGATCCTTGAGCATCCACAGTGCAATACACTTGAAAAGCTTACATGCCACTCAGGTGAGTGCCATGGGGTGGTAGAAGATCTTGAATGCTGATTTACCCGGTAAGCATGGGAGAGCATGGTCAAGTGGAATTTCTTCGGAAGTATACCAGTCACTCACATCTCATTAAACAGCTTGAGAAGCAGGTTTTGATGTTGTTGGTCCAAGTTTCGGAGCATCTGGTAGGTCATGCTACTTTGTGCCTGTGCTGAGTACCACTTGCATGCCCTTCTCACAGTGTAGCTCTGACATAGCAATGTCATCATCCGTCGCGTCGCCAGTCACAGCTGCATGGCGAGACTTGCACTGAAGCGGTAGTGGTGTGGGCACAAAATAGTCTTGAAACTGTAATGCGAGTGAGTCAAAGCCAACCTGCACATGTAAGGCCAGTGCAGTCAGCGGGTTTTTGTTAAATGGCACACAGGAGGCCTCGAAAGCCACAAGAGAGGCAGAGCAATCTTTTAGGCATTAGACTGTGCACTCCCTACTGCATGCTGCTCATGTCCACAGATCACAAACACTTTCTTTCCAAGGATTCATCAAAATGTGTTGCAGTGTCATCTTAGGGCCCCACCAAAGAAAATAATGCCACAGATTGCCACATTGCACAGTCTTGGGATCTTCAGCTGGCCTTTCCCATGCGCTGCTACAAAGGTTCAAGCTTGAAAGAGAAGTTTGTCAAAAGAATCCTTTGTGGGCTTCCTGGTTCAGTGATTGAGCCTGGAACCAGTGCGGGGATCAACATTCCGAGGATCGTACCTGAGACCAATCTGGAACCATGATTGATTTTTCTTCAACTGTGAAGCTCTATTTTCTAAGAAACCCATATGGACTTCTTTTACATGTATAGCTTAAGCTACTGTCGGGTGAATGACATTTTTCTTGTGAACCTGCCTTCACCTTGGGGGCTCCCACAGAACTGATTCGCAACATTCAAGCTCTATCACAAGAATAAACAATACTATTCAAGATTAGTTTTTATCATTCGGGCCGTGCAGCAAAGTTTAGCCACTGTCTTAGAAGCACTCTGAACAGACCAGTCAAAGTTGCCAACAGGCACTCAACCCAAGCCACCAACATTCTTTATTGCTTTAACTTTGGCTAGCATCTTCATCATTGCCTTGTATATTCACACAGGCAATGCAATTGCAGCCAGAGCTGCAAGCTCACCTTGTGCGTACTGTAGTACTCCTCCTCCACTTCATCTGGGGAAACAGGCCAGGCATCAGGCAGGGGCAGCAACTGCAAGGTCCTTTCATTTGTCACTGCATGTCAAGCCATCTGAGCTCTGCCTCCAATGTTCAAGAAGCAGCTTTACACAAATCATAACTTAACAATAAAATTTATTTTCCAGTGGGATTTGATAACCTTTTTAAACTGCGAGCTAAAACAGCTAACCAGCATGACCAACAGATGTCGCCGCACATTTCAGGATACCACAGGGCTCACTCTATGCGATCTAAAGGCAAAGAAGCTATCCTTGACTCTATGAAGAAAGAGACAAATTCCCAGCAAAACTGATTACAATACTGAAATTAGCAGACCAGTTTTACTGCAAATAAGTGTTTTAGGTGAGTGAACTACACCTGCAACAAGTTTTGGATATAAGTAGCTAACTGATCTTTTCGAGCTGTTTGATTATTCAACTGAAGCATTCACTACCTATTTCATAGAACCAACTTACCGCTGTTCTGTGGAACAAATACATAACAGCGATTGAAATTTCGGATGCCTTTCAGACATTGTGCCAGATCACACTGGGACTTGACCCAACCAATGGGCCAAGTCTGAGTGAGAGGTCAGGTCAAAGAGGGTCGAACTTCAATATAACGAAATTTCACAATATATAATGAAGTAAAGTGCTGATTTCACTGGCTTAATTACATCTAAGTTTAACAGCGAAAATTTCCTAAAAAAGGAAATGCAAACCTTTTTCAGTTCAAACTGAAAGTTTACTGATTATCTGAAGCTAACTTGGCTGAAATCTGAAGGCATAAAACACTGCTAGTAACATGGCTATTGTGACAGTTAATGACTTCCGCAAACTGTTTGGCCACCTGGCAACATATCAAACCGCTCACACTGCCGTGTCAGCAGCCACTCGCATAGTCACTAAAGATAGAAAATTCTGCACTCTAGCATTAGCGCCTTGCCACTGAACTATCACACCCCAGCTTTGTGGATGACACACTACATGTTGGTTGAGTGTTGCACACTGAGGAATAACAGCAGAGCACATGACTTCCAACACAGTCCAGTCAAGGAGATTTCACTTTGTGATGGTGCACCAGTGGTGAACTGCAAACCTCTGATTTCGCACAACTGCAACACTGGAAGACAGCATAAGAAACACGCTTCTTTGCTCTTGTTTAGTAGGTTCCCCTTCTAAACAGTGATGAGTGGCATGTCAAATAGAAGGCTTGCAGTACTTCAGCAACCTCACGAAACACACTGATAAGCCAAGAAATTGCTAAGGACATAAGAGCAGGAGACAAATATCTTAACTTGACTGCACATGTATAGTGGTTTATCGAAGCAGCAATTGACAGTGAAACATTTGGTGCAAAATTGCTGAAAACATGAATCAGTGCTCACAGCTGTATTATCAGACTGACGACTTGACAGAAAGCAATTTCTTGCCGTCCTTCTGTGGTACATGGCAGGCCTTTGCTTAGGCTTGCTTACCCAGTGTTAACTTCCCCACTACACTTCAGACCCCAACCTCCTCAGCAGGCAATGTTCAGCAGGCAATATCGGTTACAACTATGTTTGTCAGAATAGTGAAAATTCCAAATTGGGTCCCGAATATCTGGTCATGTCTAAAGTGTAAATATAATGTTTCCGTGGGGCCAGTTCAGGTAAAAAAAAAGGCTTATTTAAATAATTTGAAACACGTATTGCTGCTCATAACTGGACGTTTGGTCAACCGAGAGGCTTGCAAGTGCAGTGAAATCCCAATAATTAGAAACCTCTTACGTAGTGAAGACGACAAGTGCTGGCCAATCATCGTCACCGGCTCTGGGCACGAGGTTCACCACTCATGCTGGGATTCTTGCTGCTGCTCAACTGCTGCATTAGCTGCTCTCAGTCCCTGGCTAATAAAACTCTTCACAATTGGTGGAGGTGCAGGGTATTTTGAAAACGCCCACACTAGAGCTATGATCCCACATGCTACCATCTACCATGTCTGACGATGCATCCCCACAGGCATCTCCTCTTCCATCGGTCGTGTGGTCCATCTAAGGGACCCCGCTTTTCTCAGCGGTGCGGATGACAACGAGGTGGAAGATTGGCTCTCGTCATATGAGAGGGTAAGTGTGCTCCACAAATGGGGTGATGCCGCAAAACTGAACAATGTGATTTTTTACTTCACGGGTGGCCAACCCCTGGTACAAGAATCATGAGAGGGATTTTCAGACGTGGTCAGCACTTGAGACTTCTTTTGTAGGAGTGTTTGGCCACCCTGCTGTTTGCAAGCTACATCTAAGACATTCTAGACTTGTGCAAGAGAGTCGACGTGACCATGTCAGAGTCAGACCAAATCAAGAATATTACAAAGGGAATAGAGGACGATGTTTTCAACATGCTGCTTGCAAAGAACCTGTGCACTGTAGCAGAAATAATTACTCTGTGCCAAAGCTACGAGGAGCTGTGAAGGCAGCGGTCGTTGACCCGCTGACCTTCGCATGACCGACATCTGGCTGGATTGGCTGCCATTTCTGACCAGTAAACAGTGCTAGCTGAAACAAAGGCGTTTGTGCCCGCCAGATCTCCTTAGTGCTGTTACCTCAGCCGCAGCACATTCAACAGCCTGCTTGAGATTTTGGGCCCTCACTTTGCCACGCGATTGAGTAAAAAATTGCCAGGGTCTACACTGTCAACAGATACCTGCAATGGCACCTCTCAGTTATGGTGAAGTCGTCACAAGGCCTTGACCATCCCCTGCAGCTACAGCTCTGCCTCTCAGTTACGCCATACCTAGGCCCCAACCACAAGTCGCCGTCCCTTTGTTTCACCAGACACCACATCCACTGCGTCCTATGACCTGCACTGGACTCACCATTGCAAACCCATGGCCAGTAAGTTTTGCCTGTGGCTACGCTGGTCATATCGCCCGCTTTTGTCGATGCACTGTATCAACTGGTGCCGCATCACCCGTGATGTCCCATGATACAGGAGTGCCAAGGCCATTTTGCAGCTCTTATGACTCATTTTCGGCCCTGTCAGCTTTTCAACCTGAAGCCCAATCCTCGCCATTCACCTTCTCCATGTTGCCGCTCACTGTCCCCAATGCAACCTCGTTCTGTGGCTCGAGAAGAGGAAAACCAATTGTCACAGTCCACTAGGCAAGGACTGAGGTACTGTCGAACTACAAAAGTCCTCACTGTCACCCATCAAATGTTATAGATGTTTTTGTTAAAGGTGTATGTGCATTTGCTCTCGTGGAAACTGGAGCCTCCATCTCTGTTATGGATGCAAAGCCGTGTTACTCACTTTGGAAAGTTATGACGCCCCTTTCAAGGTTCTCTCTTTGCACAGCAAGCGTTCAGCTTATTCACCCTCTCACGGTGTGCATGGCATGTGTGGTTATTGAGGATGTCCTACATACCATTGAGTTTCTTGTTATTTCTTCATGCTCTCATGACGTTATCCTAGGTTAGGACTTTATTTCGCACCGTAACACTGTCATTCAATGGGCACGTGCCGAAGTTGAACCATCACTGATGGTAAATGTGACCTTAGCCGACGTTCCGCCAATTCCCTGTAAACTGCTCGTGAAGGAAGATACAAACATCCCCCCCCCCCCTCCCCCCAATGCCTCGGCGTTTCTGCCTGTGTGCTGTAGCAGCTTCTCCGACGCAGTCGCATTGTTCGCTCCATCTGTCCTGTTCCTTAAACAAAAAGCTTTTGTGCTACCTTTAACTGCTGTTGACATTATGCAATGCAGCAGTAATCTCTTTGTTTTGAACCCGCTTCCATATCCTGTGACACTGCTTCAAGGAGAATGCCTGGGCAATGTGGAAGTTATTGATGACAAGCAAGTCATTGACCCATTGGATGACCCAGCCTCTGCCAGCCACTTTACCCTGAGTGCTTTAACTACATCTACAGCAGCGCGCACAGATGTGTCTGGTCCCTCCATTGCCGATGACTTAAATGAAATTCGTTTTTCTTTCAACGCCATGCGAACTTTTTTGGACCGCACATCCACTGTTATGCATGCCATTGACACTGGCTACCACCCACCATAGCGACAATGCCCGTATTGCGTATCTGTTTCAGAGCATCACGTCATCAACGAGCAAGTCGATGACAAGCTTCACCGCCAGGTGATTCGACCTTCATATAGTCTGTCGGCATCTCCTCTTGTCCTTGTTACGAAGAAGGATGGCTCTGTTCGTTTCTGTGTAGATTACCGATCCCTTAACAAGATATCTTGCAAGGATGTCTATCCCCTACCACACATAGATGATGCCATGATGCCACTGACTGTCTGCAAGGCATGGAATTTTTTTCTTCATTAGATTTGCGGTCAGGATATTGGCAAGTGCCAGAGGCAGAAGTTGAGCGGCCGAAGATGGCATTTGTAATGCCTGATGGTTTATACAAATTTAATGTAATGCCTTTTGGACTTTGTAATGCGCCTGCAACATTTGAGCGCATGATGGACACAGTTTTGTGTGGCTTGAAGTGGTACACGTGCCTGTGCTATCTCGATGTTGTTATCATTGCTCCAAACTTCACCACGCACCTTCAGCAGCTAAAATGTGTCCTGAGACACTTAACGAATGCAAGCCAACAGCTTAACTTGAAAAAGTGCAAGACAGCTTACAATACTCTGTCATGTTGTATCCAAGGATGGCGTCCTCCACAGTGTGACCAAATCTTGCGCCACCACTGAATTCCCTAAACCAATGTCAATAAAAGAACTACGTAATTTCGTTGGACCCTGCCCCTACTTCAGACAGTTCATTCGAAATTTTGATACCATCATATCACCCCTGACGAAGCTGCTTGGAAGTAATGGCACTCTCTCCTCATGGTCATCAGAGTGCGAGGACGTTTTCACAAATCTGCGCCGTCTTCATCCTCAATTTTGCACCATTACGACCCAACAGCCCCTAAGCAAGTGCACATGGACGCCAGCAGTGTCTGCCTCGACGCTGTCCTTGCGCAATGTAAACCCGCATTCAGTGAATATCGTTGCATATGCAAGTCAAACATTGAAAAAAGCTGATACCAATTACAGTGTGACAGAGAAAGAATGTTTAGCCATTGTCCGGGCCATTACTAAGTTCCATCCTTATTTGTATAGGTGTCCATTCAATGTCATCACAGACTATCATGCACTCTGTTAGCTCTCATCATTGAAAGATCCATCAGGCCGCCTTGCTCGCACTTTGTAGCACTTTGGCTACAAGACTTTGACATCCGCGTCATGTACCGAAATGGATGCCAGCATTCTGACGCCGACACCCTGTCATGCTCTCCCTTGCCCGACAACATTTCCTGCTCCTCAGCGTCTGAGTCTACTATTTCACCCGCTGACATTGGAACCATCGCTTCCAAGCAGTGCAGGGACCACTGGATTGCCTCCCTTATAGGCTTTCTCTCCAATTCGTCAACACAACCAACAACTTGCAGGCTGCGTCGTCAAGCTCACCATTTTGCCATTTGCAATGACTTGCTTCACTGACTTAATTATTTCTCAGATGGCCACCAGTGGTCATTGGTAATGCCTTGAAGCCTGCGCTGCGAACTCTACCATTGCCTCCATGCTGATCCGTAGTGTGGGTACTCGGAAGTTTTCAGAACTTACCAATGTCTTCAACAGCGGTACTACTGGAGAGGGATATTCAGCTACGTTTGAAAGTTTGTTTGCTTTGCCCCGATTGCCAACGCTGCAAATCATCTGCCCCCTAGTCACCAAGTGCTCCACAGCCTCTACCTTGCCCTAGATGTGTCAGCATTGATTTGTATGGGCCACTTCAATGTTGACACAGGTTCCCAAAACAATTTGTTGCCCTACTTTATCTACAGAAGATGCAAGGGAGACCTAACGCTAAAGCAAAGTAGTGCAGTCCTTCGGTCACATAGTGGGGGTGTCATCAAGCACATCGGCGTAGCGACTCTGCAAGTTACTGTGAATCATAGGTCTAGCAGCATTTCCTTTTTCATTGTAAAGAAGAGCAACCCGGTAATCCTCGGACTAATCGCAAGTGAAATGCTAGGACTGGTGTCACACACAGTGGACACTGTCAGCAAGGACGGCACCGCTGACATCCTGAAGGAATTTCCACATTTATTTCGGGGAACGGGCTGCTTGCAACAAGAGTACCACATGGGCTTGCGCAAGAATGCAACACCTGCGAGCGCGACAAGTACCACTGGCATTGAGAGAACCACTCTGGGATGAGCTAGATTGAATGGGAACTAGTGGCACCATCGAGAAGATCAATGGACCGACAGACTGGGTGAGCCCTCTAGTCACCTACAGAAAAAAAAAAAAAAAAGGAAAGCTACGCTTGTGCCTGGATCCCTGAAATATCAATGACTGTCTAAAGCAGGAGCATTATCAAATGCCAAAACGAGAAGATATAGAGGCACAGTTAGCAGGGCCCAAATACTTTTCGCGTCTTGACGCAAACTATGGCTTCCACCAAATCCCTCTGGACAATGCAACATCAAATGTCTGCACGTTCAGCACACCATTTGGGCGTTACCGCTTCCTATGGCTCACGTTCAGAATAGCTTCAGTGCCAGAAGCATTCCAGAAGGCAATGAGCGAAATCTTTGACCAAGCCACTGGAGTGCACGTGTACATAGATGACATTTTAATCTGGGGAGCTACTGATATTGAGCACGACGTGCACCTCCACCACGCTTTGCAGTTGGCCGGACAGGCTGGATTGATGTTCAATGCTGATAAATGCAAGTTCAGGCTGACTGAAATTGATTTCTTGGGTGACGTCATATCTCAAGATGGCATAAAGCCAAGCATTTCATTGAGCACATTACTGGGCGAAATGCCTCACCTGGCAGACAAGGTCGCAGTGCACCAGATGCTAAGAGTGGCAAATTACTTCGGCAAGTTCATACCTCAGCTGTCCGATAAAATGAACATTCTACGCAGGCTTTTAAAGAAAGGCACTATTTCTGAATGGACTCAACAGCACGAATGGGCAGTTATTTGCGAGCATTTAAACGAAACAGAACCTCTACAGATGCCTGAAAATGCGGGCTAGGAGCTGCGCTTTTGCAGCGTTACAGCGACGACTAGCGGCCAGTTGCCTACGCATCTCATGATATGACTGCCGCAGAACAAAGATATTCCCAGATAAAGAAAGAAGTGATGGGCATTACATTTGGCTGCGAAACATTTCACCAGTTGGTATGTGGTCTATTCTTATTGAGAACACATACCATATAGATTCTTATTGAGTATGCAAGATTCTTATTGAGACCGACCCCCACCTGTTAATCACTATTGCTTCAAAAGCGATTGGTAACATGCCGCCACGACTTCAACATTTTTTTCTGCGCTTGTTTACATACGACTATGATCTTCATTTTGTGCCAGGCAAGAAGCTGCTCCTGGCCGACATGCTGTCAAGATCAACCCCAACTGCAGCTGGGGATACCACTGGATCCAGTGAGGATATAGATGTCCACGCAACAAGCATTGTCTCGGATTTGGTAGGCAAAAAGACAATGGATCGCCTAGCGAAAGAAACCGCAGCCGATCTCGAGTTGAAAGCTGTTATCAACTACCTAAACGGCAAGGGAAGACTAGAAGGCAATTTGAAACCATCCGCATCCGAGTCAACTCTTGTCGAAGGCATTCTGTTTAAGGGATGCAAGGTAGTAATTCCAAAGTCATTGAGGACAGAAATGCTCGAACGCATTCATGAAGTGCACTTGGGTGTAAACAAGTCCAAAGCAAAAGCTCGACGTTTGGTTTTCTGGCCAGGACTTAACACTGACATCGAAAGGAGGTTACAAAGCTGTGATGCTTGCCGCAAGTATGCTTATGCACAGCAAAGTGAACCTCTAGTATGCGGGGTACTGTACATACCCACCTTGTCTTGTTAATAAACGTTCTTTGTTCCTGACTTTCCATCATGCCGCATCTGATACAATGCGGTCCATCCCAGGAACTGCTCAGTGATCGTGGCTACACCTTTTTGTCTGAAGTCGTTGAGGCCATCGTTGATCAGTGCCATGTTGTTCATTGGACAACTACTGCTTATCACCCTAAAACCAACGGCTCACTGAATGCTTCAACCGTACGCTTGGTGACATGCTTGCAATGTATGTCGCCTCTGACCATGCAAATTGGGACCGCTGTCTACCTTTTGTCACTTACACATACAACACCGCGATACAGAGCACCGCTGCTTTTTTGCCATTTTTCTTATTGTACGGCCGCCATCTGTCGCACAATTGACACAATTATCCTGTGGTGGCCTGATGCATCCGAGTGTGAGCCCGTTTCTGCTGCTGTGAGACATGCTGAGGAGTGCCGTGAACTCGCGTGGGCCTTAACTTAATTTGGCCAGGAACACCCGAAGAGCAGCTGCCCCTATGACACCGATGCGCCCACTTTTCTTCCGGGTGTGCTCGTGTGGCTATCAGTTCCTGCCAATGCAGCTGGTTTCTCTTCGAAACTACTGCCCAAGTACGAACGCCCTTACCACATCATCAAAGTGCACATCTCCCGTGAATTATGTCATCGAACTAGTCATGCTGTCTTCAGACTTGCGCCGCTGGGGACGAGATATTGTCCATGTGCGGCGCCTGAAGACGTACTACGACCCACTCCTCGTGGTGAACTCTTAGGTTGCAGAGACATCTCCTTTCTGCTTCCAGGGTTAATCGTAGTGAAGACAATGAACGCTGGCCAATCATCATCACCAGTACTGGGCATGGTGTTTGCCGCTCGTGCTGGGACTGTTGCTGCTATTTGACTGCTGCATTAGCCGCTCTCAGTCCACAGCCAATAAACCTCTTCACACTTAATTTGAGTTGACAGATAATTTGAACTGCTATGTTGGTCCTGGCAAATTCCTATGTATTTGAATAGAGAAGAACTCTTGATATTTCGAACTAAAAAATAATGTGCTATGATTATTTCTAACAAGATTTCTCACTGCCATGGACCGCTGTTTGGACAAAACCGTGCCAAAGGCAATGGTTCGATGCGTTGGTAGTTACCATCCGTAAAAATGATGAGGAAAGACATGTAATAAGCAGAGACCAAACCAAAGCAAACAGAGCCATAAGCACACTCCTTTCCCATTCAGCTTAAAAGGAACAGGAAAGGGCCCCCAGCACTTGATTCATGTTACTGCGTGCACACCTGGCCCCTCTTCCCACCTCTCTCTTTGCACGCGCTTCATCGCATTACCACGCGTGTCATTAACATTGGGCACACAGGAGGGTGGCACACATTCAGCCACCATTCTTATCAGCTCAACCTCGCACGTTTCCCTTGCACATTTCCCTCACGCCCCCAGCACATAGCGTGCTAGGCGTGATCTTATCGTACTTGGACTTTATATGAGACCTAGGCTTCTTCTGGTGCATCACATTTCTGACGCACTGATGGAGGAAAGACAAGACACTTTTAACTGTAAAGCAGTGATTTGGGCTTGCTGGTAAGACATCGTGAGGCTCATAGCGCGTTAAAAAGACAAGGACGAAAGTGAGACGTGACACACACAGGCGCTAACTTGCAACAATCTTTATTTCGAGCAAGGGACCCATACATATATACAACTTTTTCGCGTACATCATACATGCGCTGTTTGCAAAAAAAGCCCTTTCCCGCAAAGAGTTATCGTACCTACGCAATAGTGTGTAAGGGGTTTTTTTTTTTTTGCAAACAGCGCATGTATGATGTATGCAAAAAAGTTGTATATATGTATGGGTCCCTTGCTCGAAATAAAGATTGTTGCAAGTTAGCGCCTGTGTGTGTCACGTCTCACTTTCGTCCTCGTCTTTTTAACGCGCTATAAGCCTCACGAACTCTTTTAACGTGAGCTCTGTGACAGTTTTTGTTTTGCGCATTGTACTGCATAATTGATCGGGTGCTATATTTAAAGGGGCTCGCCATAGTTTGAATTCCACTTCATTTTATCCTAACAAACTTCCAGTCCCCTTGGAGTTTGAATTAACAAGATTCTACTGTAATAAACAGCTGCTTTTAATTATATGCTGCACCACGGGATTAACAGTAAGGAATGAGAGAGAGGAGGCAAGTGGCAAACTAGATCGCCACACATTGTTTTAATGGATTGCAAACATGGTGAGACAGTTAACAGAGTAATGAAATGGGCTACTTGGCGTGTGTTTTTTGTTCACTGCACTTCTTCGTGTCAGTTCATGTCTATGTCTTCCTTCCTAGTCAGTGTTTCTTTTGTCCACATTAGTGTTTGTTGTACATAGAGCAAGAACAATAAATGGTGAGAAAGGCCAAGTACAGTGAAATCCCAGGAATTCAAAACCCCTTAATTCAAAGTGAAGGATAATTTGAACTGACACGTTAGTGCCAGCAGAGCCACATGTATTTGACTAGGGAGAAACTCCTCCAATTTGAACTCCTGGAAATGCAAAACAGTTATCTTGGAACAAAATTTCTCACTCTCTCCTTTTAAACAAACCCAAGCTAAAGGCTAAAATCCGATGCATCACTAGCCATCATGATTACTCGTACCACAAAAACTGAGCCTAACTTTGTGTGATACATAAGGCTCAAAACGCATGCATCACATCTCTATGGAACCATAATGAGCTGTCATGCTATTAACACTTTAGCATACTGTCATCACTCGCCCAGGGGTGGGGCTGCCCGAAGTCATTTTGGAGTAATTTTGCAGCAAATAGAATTGTGTATTGGAATAGTTTGGAGTAGCTTGGAGCAGACGAAATTTCATTTTGAAGCAGTTTAGAGCAGGCTAATCCTAACAAACTAAATTTAATTTTGAAGCAATTTAGAGCAGACAAAATTTCATTTTGAAGCTGTTTGGAGCAGACCAATGTGAATTTTGGTGGAATAATGCAATATGGCAGCACACCTCGAAACCACGAAGGAACACAGAATAAACCAACACGAGCACTGTGCTGGTTCTGTCTTAAGCAATGCCTTAAGGTGAATTTTGAAGCAGATTACTCTGATACTGAAACCGTCTAATGCATGCAAATTTTGGTAATAGTGCCTGTAGATGTTACAGCGAAGCTGTTGGCTTCTAGTTGGTCGAGATTTTTCAAGGCGCATCCTCATGAACAAGAGAACCTTCAGTGACTGAAGCGAAAAATGCATACATTCTTTGGTATCATGTGTACAACATGCCGCACAGCATTCGTTTCAATAAAGAACAGGAATAAAACATGCATCCCAACTTTCAAACCACATCATTGATAATAAGGCGCTCCTACTAACAATGTGAAGCATATAGCACTCCCTGCATACGTTTCCTGGTAAAGATTACTGTTGTGCAAGCTGCTGAGGTGATGGCAACCTGCAACATGACATCACTAGCCTTTCATATATAAAAGAACCATCCCAGCAACTGATTTCATTTGCTGCACTGCTATGGGTAGGCAACATATAGTTAGGACTCCCAAGGCGCAGCATGAATACGAGGAACAGCAAAGGGAACAGAAATGGCCTTACGGCTAGTGGCAGCTTGCTGCAAAATCACCATTACTCCCATCACTCTGAATTACTATCCTCTGAATCACTCTGCCCCTGTCAGCAGTTGTAGCAGTGGTTTTCAACAGCTTTGCTGGACATCCATTTTTGCAGGGTGGGGGGTGGCGAGTTAATTTTTTAATTAGTGGTAGCAATAACAAAAAACATGCATCCTGCATTAGTGAGTCCGAGCTTTTAAAATAGCCCAAGATATTTTTTTATAACAACATTTCTTTTTTCACCGGCAGAAGATGCCGAGAGCGAGTGGGGCTATACTAATCCAGGTGCAACCAAAGTAGGAAGATTCACTAAAGTTCAACAAAGCCACTACCTCACCAGAACAGAAATTGTCCTCCCTGGTGTGGTATTCGGCCACCCTTTTCTTCATGATTCCTACAATTAACCCATGGCTCTCAGTCCCCAGCAGCTGCGGAGTACCTGACCAAGGCGGTGGTCAGACCCGTAATGCAGCAGAGCATGCTAAGAATCTCTGGACCCGGCAGGCCGCCAATGGAAACTGACCCTGGCAACCTTTAACAGCCGAACTTTTTCAAGTGAGGCTAGCTTAGCAGGACACCTTGAGGAACTATCAGACATTGTTTGGGATATCATTGGCTCTAGTGAGATTAGAAGAACTGGTGAAGCTTATACAGTGCTGATTAACGGCCATGTCCTCTGCTATAGAGGTCTCCCAGATAAGAAGCAATACGAGATTGGATTCCTAATCCATAAGGACATAGCGGGCAACATTGACAAGTTCTAAAGGATTAATGAGAGGGTAGCAGTAGTTATAATCAAACTTAATAAGAGGTATAGCTTAAAGGTAGAACAAACCCACACTCCAACATCCAGTCACAATGATGACAAAGTAGATCAGATTTATGAAGATGTTCAATTAGCGATCAGAAAAGTGCAAACTCTGTATGCTGTAGTAATGGGCGACTTCAATGCAAAAGTAGGAAAAAAGCAGGCTGGTGAACAAGCAATTGGCAACTACGGCGTCGATAATAGGAACACTAGAGGAGAGACACTGGTAGAATTCGCAGAAAGGAATAAGCTGAGAATAATGAACACCTTTTTCAAGAAGCGTAGCAACAGAAAGTGGACCTGGAAAGACCTAATGGTGAAACAAGAAATGAAATTGATTTTATACTTTCTGCTGATCCCAGCGTAGTGCAGGATGTAGAAGTGACAGGTAGGGTAAAGTGCAGTGATCATTGGTTAGTGAGGGTTAGGATTCACCTCAATTTGAACAGAGAAAGAGTAAAATTTGTCAAGAAGAAACAGGTCAACCCAGAGACAGTCAGGGTAAAAGCAGACCAATTCAGGTTGGTACTTGCAAACAAATATCCAGCCTTAGAGAGATGAAGATGACATAGAGGAAATGAATGAAACCATAAATAGGCTGGCTTCAGAGGCAGCAATTGAAGTGGGAGGCAAGGCACCAAGGCAACCAGTAGGCAAGCTCGCCCAAGTGACAAAGGACCCAATAAAGAAACGACAAAGAATGAAAGTGTCTAACTCGACATAAGTTAGAATTCGCGGAACTGTCAAAACTGATCAAGAAGGTGAAAATAAGTGATATTCGAAACTATAACATGAGAAAGACTGAAGAAGCCATAAAAAAATGAACGCAGCCTGATATCAGCGAGAAAAAAACTTGGCATAGGACAAACCAAGATGTATGCACTGAAACATAAGCAGGGTAATATCATCAGCAATCTTGAAGATATAGTAAAAGCAGCGGAAGAATTCTATACTGACCTGTAGAGTATGCAGAGGAGTCAGGATACCCCAATTAGAAACAGCAAGGAACAGGATACAGAAACTCCACCAATAACTAGCGATGAGGTCAGAAGGGCCTTGCAAGACATGAAACGAGGAAAAGCGGCCGGAGAAGATGGAATAACAGTCGATTTAATCAAAGATGAAGGAGACATAATGCTTGGAAAAGTGGCGGCTCATTATACGAAGTGTCTATCAACTTCAAGCGCCCCAGAGAACTTGAAGAGTGCAATCATCATCATCATCATTATTATCATCATCATATTTACGTCCACTGCAGGACGAAGGCCTCTCCCTGCGATCTCCAGTTACCCCTGTCCTGTGCCAACCGATCCCAACTAGCACCTGCAAATTTCTTAATTTCGTCGCCCCATCTAGTCTTCTGCCGTCCTCTACTGCGCTTCCCTTCTTTTGGTACCTGTTCTGTCACCCTAATGGTCCAACAGTTATCTAGTCTGCGCATTACATGACCTGCCCAGCGCCATTTCTTTTTTCTCTTAATGTCTATTAGAATATCGTCTATACCTGTTTGCTCTCTGATCTAAACCGCTCTCTTTCTGTCTCTTAAAGCTATGCCTAGCATTCTTCATTCCATCGCTCTTTGCGCGGTCCTTAACTTGTTCTCAAGCTTCTATGTCAGCCTCCAAGTCTCTATGCCATATCTCAGCACCGGTAAAATGCACTGATTGTATACTTTCCTTTTCAATGATAATGGTAAGCTCCCAGTCAGGAGCTGACAGTGTCTGCCATATGCGATCCAAACCATTTTTATTCTTCTGTGAATTTCCTCCTCATGGTCTGGGTTCCCTGTGATTAGTTGACCTAGGTAAACGTACTCCTCCACAGACTCTAGAGGCTGACTTGCCATCTTGAACTCTTGTTCCCTTGCCAGGTTATTTATCATTATCTTTGTCTTCTGGATATTAATCTTCAGCCCCACTCTTACGCTCTCCCTGTTAAGGTCGTCAATCATTTGTTGCGACTCGTCTGCATTGTTGCTGAATAGAACAATGTCATCGGCAAGCTGAAGGTTGTTGAGGTATTCGCCATCAATCCTTACTCCTAAGCCTTCCTAGTTTAATAGCCTGAATACTTCTTCTAAGTAAGCAGTGAATAGCATTGGAGAGATTGTGTCTCCTTGTCTGACCCCTTTCTTTATAGGTATCTACCTACTTTTCTTGTGCAGAATTAAGGTGGCTGTGGAATCTCTGTAGATATTTTCCAAGGTATTTACGTAAGCCGTAAGCCGGCAAACATTATACTAATCCACAAAAAGTGAGACATTAAAGAATTGAAAAATTATAGGCCCATTAGCTTACTCCCAGTATTATATGAAATATTCACCAAGATAATTTCCAACAGAATAAGGGCAACACTGGACTTTAGTCAACCAAGGGAACAGACTGGTTTCAGGAAGGGATACTCTACAATGGATCACATCCATGTCATTAATCAGGTTATCAACAAATCGGCAGAGTACAATAAGCCTCTCTATATGTCTCTCATAGATTACGAAAAGGCATTTGATTCAGTAGAGATACCAGCAGTCGTAGAGGCATTACATAATCAAAAAGTACAGACTGCTTACATAAATAACTTGGAAAATATCTACAGAGGCTCTACAGCTACCTTAATTCTACACAAGAAAAGCAGGAAGATATCTATAAAGAAAGGGTCAGACAGGGGGACACAATCTTTCCAATGCTATTCACTGTGTGCTTGGAAGTATTCAAGCTATTAAACTGGGAAGGCTTAGGAATAAGGATCGACGGCGAATATCTCGGCAACCTTCGGTGTGCCAATTTCATTGTTCTATTCAGCAACACTGCAGGCGAGTTACAACAAATTATTGAGGACCTCAACAGAGAGAGTGTAAGAGTGGGGCTGAAGATTAATATGCAGAAGACAAAGATAATGATGAATAGCAAGGGCAGGGGACAAAAGTTCAGGATCACCAGTCAGCCTCTAGAGTATGTGAAGGAGTATGTTTACCTTAGTCAATTAATCACAAGGAACCCTGCTCATGAGAAGGAAATTCACAGAACAATAAAAATGGGTTGGATCACATACGGCAGACATTGTCAGCTCCTGACTGGAAGCTTACCATCATCATTGAAAAGGAAGGTGTACAATCAGTGCATTTTACTGGTGTTGACATATGGGGCAGAGACTTGGAGACTGACAAAGAAGCTTAAGAACAAGTTAAGGACCACGTAAAGAGCGATGGAACAAAGATTGCTAGTCATAACGTTAAGGGACAGAAAGAGAAAAGTTTGGATCAGAAAGCAAAGGGGTATAGCGATTTTTTAATTGACATTAAGAGAAATAAATGGAGCTGGGCAGGTAATGTAATGCGCCAGTTAGATAATTATTGGACCATTAGGGTTATGGAATGGGTAGCAAGAGAAGGGAAATGCAGTCGAGGATGGCAGGAGATAAGGTGGAGCAATGAAATTAGGAAATTCGTGGGTGCTAGTTGGAATTGGCTGGCGCAGGACGGGAGTAATTGGAGATTGCAGAGAGAGGCCTTCATCCTGCAGGTGAGATAAAACAGGCTGATGATGATGATGATGATGATGATGATGATGATGATGATATGTGACCACAGACCAAGAGAGCCGCAATCGACCCTGGGCCAGTATAACGTAAAACTACTTTTATCTGCTTTCATTCCAAATCTGCCCTTAGCACTTCGTGATAGGTCAAAAGGCTCAGGCCTTGCCCAAGTGGGCACAAAAACAGATTGGAATAGTTTTACGCTATACTGGCCTTGGAAGAGAGGTGCCCACCCATTGAGGCTGCTGCACTGCACACACCCCCAATATCTAGTTTGCTCACAGCACCCTCAGCCTAATTTTAATTGTTTAACGCCTCAGCTAGGGTGCGCCACGCCACTTTGCCCACTCAGCCGTTTTCTAGTACACTATAAATACAGGTGCCCTGGCCGATCTGACAGCAGTGGCAACAGCCAAGAGTGGCTGCACATGCGCTGGCTACTTGCCAGAAGTGCTGAAAAGTCCAGTGTTGTAAATGCGAAAATTACGAGAAACTGTGCGGAAGGCACCATCACGCGATATGCGGAATCTCAATGGCTGCAGTCTTTCAGAGTGCAGTTGTTAGGTACCTTTTCCAATGACAAGCGTCGGCGTCAACCCTTGTAACCAAGCGAATGAGCACAGCGAAGGATGAAAGAGTGAACATGGAGCACAGATGAAAGATGGTGATAACAAAGAGTGCGAGGAGGGAAGCCGGGGAGGAGGGTGCAGTGGAACCATGAGGTGGAAAGCAGAGGAGGAGGCTATGACGAAAGCGTGAGATGAAGACCGTAGTGCTGCATAAGACAGGCTCTGCGGTGACGATGGCTACGAGATGGCGCAAGAGTAGCACGTGTCGTTATTCGCCAGACGTCACCGATACCATATATGAAAATAAAGCGCTGCATGAGCAGAGGGCTGTCTGTGGCGGCTGCTGCGTATGTGTAATTTGCACATGCTTAGCTACAATAATATAATTTTAGCTTCTCCTTCAGCTTTCTTATATCAATATATTGGGTGTGCCAGCTAACGTTAGCCAAGCTATCAAAAAAAAAAAAAAAGAACAAGATTTAAGATACACGGTACAATATAAGATTACAAGACCTATAGCATTTGGTCGTCACACCTTTGACGACGGAGCACCATAGGTCTTAGAACCGTATCTTGCACCATGTTTATTTAGCATATTTCCTTTAAATAGCTTGGCTAACATTAACTGAGACATGCGGTACAGTGTTGAACTGTTTGAATAAAGGAGCACATACCGACTGGGCCGCATCTTGCTCTGACACCAGCCACTGCAGGTCTGAGGCCTTGGGCAGTTGCTTTTCTGAGAAGCGTTTAAGCAGGTTCAGGGCCACTGCCTCGGCTGAGGAGCACCTGCCACATCAGAACCACAGGTCACTTAAAAACCAAATTATAGTTGATGTGCCATACATACACTACACTTCAACAATACAAAACTTACTTACCAACAAATATAACAAACTATTTAGCTGAGAGCACACTGCAAACTCTAACTGAAATGGTTGGAAAGCTACCAGGCATTGAGTTCCTATGTCTAGCAGAGTCTGGCGAAGCACCATCCATGTCAGATACTACACACCACAGCAAACTCTACACAAGGCACGAAAGTATGCACAGAGCAAGCTACACAAGTGGAAGATGAGTGGATGTGGTGACAACAAAGAATTACTGTCTCTTGGACCATGTGTGTTAGAGTGTTACGAGACACTGCAATGTACCAGTGCATGTTCAAAGGCACAGGACGACATGAGCCAATACTACCTCAGTATCCATGACAATGGTTGACAACATAGCTACCAGAGAGTTCGTTTTTGCCTTTTTCGAAGTGCCATCATCATATACTTTCACGGCATAGGTGCCGACTGCAGAAGGGCTTGGGAGCCGAGAGCCCCCCTGCCCCGTCCCCCCTGAATTGTACCCCCTCTGTGGTGCCACCCCCCTCTCCCCTGCCCCTCAATTTGTCACTGCAAGACTTCTGTCACCCACATCTGAGGTTTCTTTTAGGTTGTCCTTAACTTCTCACTTGTTAATTCTTTCAATTGGCTAAGAGCTTGCTATAGTATTGTTAGCGCACATGTGCTCTGCTTTTTATTAATTAATATTTTCACTTAATTTCTGCAAATGCTGATAATAGCGGGAAAGTTAAAAGTCAGTTGGGTCATTAAGGGCTAAACCAGTGCTTAAAGTGAGTGCCCCCCTTTGGCATGTCAACTGTAGTACTGCGGCACACACTCGACAAGTGCTGGAAGTTACTTTATTACCAGTAGTGCCATTTGCGGGGCAATTAATATTCTACAATTTGTCAAACAAACATTTAATGACAATTAATCGGTTGATTATATTGTTACGTAAGGAGACGCAGATGAAAAGCTATATACAAGTATATTTACAACGTAATACGCCGCACTCGGCCAAGAGGCAACAGCCCGCGCTAGCCTCCAATCGTCGTCGTCGTCTTCTCACTGCTCGCCTCTTCGTCGTTGGAAATACTATTCCGTAGCACTACCCCCGGCGGCAAAAGCGCCGTCCCGGAGTGACTAAAGGCTGGACTCAGAAGCAGTGCAGTAGGCCTTGAGCCTACTGACATGCACGAAATCACTAGATGCCAGAGTAGATGACGAGGTTGAGCTCACAAGAGCAATTTCGTACGTCACAGACGTCACCTGGCGCAGCACGCGGTAGGGCCCTGTGTATCGCGAAAGGAGCTTTTCTGAAAGTTCGACGTGACGAGAGCGCGACCGCAGGAGCACGAGCGCACCAGACGAAAACTGTACGTCACGGTGGCGGGCGTTGTACTGACGCTGCTGAGTGGTTTGCGAGTCCGTCAGTCAAGCACGCGCAAGCTGGCGTGCATGCTTGGCGAGGGCGATGGCGTCGCACGCTACTCGCATGTTGAGATCGCAGCAGGACGAAGTGCCGTGTCAAGGGGCAAGATCGGTTCGCGACCGTAGAGTAGATAAAATGGAGAAAATCCGGCGATGTCGTGCCGGGAAGAATTATAAGCAAATGTGACGTAAGGAAGGGCAATGTCCCAGTTGTGGTGGCCCTTGGAAGTGTACTTGGACAGCATATTGGTAAGAGTACGGTCTAACCGCTCTGTCAGGCCATTGGTTTGAGGATGGTATGAGGTAGTCAGCTTGTGGAGTGGAGCAGCAAACCACAATGTCGGCAATAACTTTCGAGAGGAAGTTACAATCACGGTCAGCAAGGAGCTGTCGCAGGGCGCCATGAAGTAAGATAATGTCACGCAAGAGAAAGACCACGACGTCAGTGGCGCAACTTGCAGGGAGAGCCCGCATGATAGCGTAGCGGTGGCGTAATCAGTTACGACGGCTACCCATTTGTTCCCAGAGGATGACGTGGGAAAGGGACCGAGGAGGTCTAATCCAACACAAAAGAATGGTTCCACAGGGACGGTGATCAGCTGGAGACGACCGGCAGGCAGCACCTGAGGTGTTTTCCAATGCTGGCAGGGATCACAGGCAGCAACATAGCGTTGGACGGAGCAAGCGAGACCAGGCCAATAGAAGTGGCGGCGGACGCGGTCGTACGTGCGGGTTACCCCAAGATGTCCTGCAGTGGGTGCGTCATGCATCTCAAAGAGCACAGTCTGTCGTAGATGTTTTGGCACGACAAGAAGAAGATCAGATCTGTCAGGGAGGAAGTTCCTTCGGTACAGAATGCCGCCCTGGAGGGCATATCGGCGAACGGATGCGTCGGTAGGTGTAGAGCGCAGACACTCGAGTGCTCGCAGCGATAGGTCTCAGTACTGCTGATCGGAGATGTTAGCAAAGGCAGACACAGAGAAAATGCCGTTGGCGGTACTACTGTTGGCGTCATCAGGCTCGTCTACTGGGTAGCGAGACAGGCAGTCAGCGTTATTGTGTAGTCGGCCAGATTTGTAGGTGACAGTATACGAATATTCTTGGAGGATCGAAATGGGCCAGAACGGGAGGCATTGCGAGAAGGTCGATTAGATGCGAGATTGCAGAGGCCTGGTCATCGCCCCACTGGAAAGGGGCATCTTTCTTCAAAAGCTCGGTTAGTGGTCGTGCTATGGCCGCGAAATTTTTCACGAGAAGGCGGAAGTACGAACAAAGGCCGATGAAGCTGCGCACATCCTTGACACACTGAGGAACAGGGAAGTGCGTAACAGCATGGATCTTGCCTGGGTCCGGTTGGACTCCGTTCGCGTCAATGAGATGCCCAAGAACAGTAATCTGGTGACGGTTGAATGGGCACTTCGATGCATTCAGTAGCAAACCGACTCGACGAAAAACGTCCAGGACTGCCGAGAGGCGCTCGAGGTGCGTAGCGAACATTGGGGAGAATACTATAACGTTGTCCAAGTAGCACAGGCATGTCGACCATTTAAAACCGTGAAGAAGGGAGTCCATCATGCGTTCAAAAGTGGCAGGAGCCTTACATAGACTGAACAGCATCACTTTGAATTGATAAAGACCGTCCGGTGTTACAAAAGCAGTCTTCTAGCTGTCGAGATCGTCCACGGCAATCTGCCAGTAGCCGGAGCGAAGGTCAATAGAGGAGAAGTAGCGAACACTAAGGAGGCAGTCAAGGGCGTCATCAATCCAAGGTATGGGATATACGTCCTTTTTGGTAACCCTGTTATGGTGCCGGTAATCCACGCAAAAGCGCCATGAGCCATCCTTCTTTTTTACCAGTACAACAGGTGATGCCCATGGACTACATGACGGTTCTATAATGTTCTTGGCAATCATTTTGCGAACTTCTGCGTGAATACCTTGACGCTCAGCTGGTGACACTCGATACGGGCAGCGATGAATACGAGGGGCATCGCCGGTATTAATGCGATGTTTAACAGCTGTAGTTTGGGCCAAAGGACGATCATCAAAGTAAAAAATATCGTGGTAGGAAAACAGAACGCGGTAGAGCGCACGAGCATGCTTGGACGGCATGTCGGGCGCAATTATTTTCTGTAAGTCGGCGATGGTACAAGTTGCCGACTGCGATGGTAGAGGATGATCGGCTGAATTGTCGTCTACTGCAATAGATGCTATTGAATGATCCTCGATTGAGCAAAGCTGGGCCAGAGACATCCAGCGTGACAGCACTTGTGTCGTCAAGCCAAAACTGACCACTGGCAGACAGACGCAATTCGCCATAATAGATAAAACGGTATGCAGTATACTGTGATCCCTTGTGTAAGTAGAATGTCTAGCATAGGAGCCGCGATGTAGTGACCATCGGGCACTGGTGGGGATGACACTAAGTCAACGTAAGTCAGTGCCGAAGGTGGCAAGCGAACGAAGTCGACGGAACTGAGGCGACTGGGGTGTGGTTCAGCGGGATCCAGAACAGGTAGGTCAAGGTGGAGAGTACTGGTGGAACAATCGTTGAGAGCAGAATATGCAGAGAGGAAGTCCAAGCCGAGGATGATGTCATCGGGACAGTGGGCGATGACTGTGAATAGCATGATTGTGGAGCGATCGGCGAAGGAGACACGGGCGCACACATACCAATTACAGGGGCTGTTCCACCATCAACGACACGGAGAACAGGCGTCGTGGCGGGCGTGATTATTTTCTTCAGGCAGTTACAAAAGTCGGCTCTCATTATCGACAAATGCGCCCCAGTGTCTATAAGAGCAGATACAGAAACACCGTCGACTTGCACTTCAAGAAGGTTCAGATGAGTGGGCAATGTCAGTAGAGGATTTGGCGGTGTAGGGAGCAATGCAGCGTCACCTCGAGGCGCTGCATCGTCTAGTTTTCCGGCTGGGAGTGGCGTCCGAAGGGAGTTGGCGAATAGGAGCGACGAGGCTGGGGAGAGCGAGATTGCCGTCGTTGGGCCGAAGGCGAACGAGAATAGGGACGGTTTGGCGCAGGAGAATCGGTGGTGGCATTATCGGAGCGTGCGGCATAGGGAGGAGAAGGGCCACCTGGGTGTCGAGAGTATATAAGTAGACCGGGTCGGGGAACTCCAGCGACTGCGACAGTGCCAAGAAATGTGCCCGATTCAACAGCAGTAAAAACAAATGGGCTTGTCGTCAGCAGTGCGCCATTCAGATGGGTTGCGGAAGCCTGGTGGGTAATAAGATCTGAAACGGGACGGAATCGAAGAAGCCGGGTGGGTGTCAGGGTGATGGGCCGAGCAGATGGTGTGAAGACCCATGTTTGCGAACTCCTGGCAGACAACTGCCTGGATCAGGGAAATGGTGACTGCAGGTGCGTTGGTGGGGCTAGAGTCGAAGGCAGCCGGATAGGCGGCCTCGATCTCATGCCAGACGATCCTGGTACAATCGCCAGTGTTGTTGGGACGAGGAGCATCGGCACAGGAAGATGTCGCTGGGGTGTTGGGCAAACAGGCAAACTGCTGGTCGATACATCGGCTTTTAGCGAGTTCCAGGCGGCGCTCTTTTATAACTGCATCCACCGTCGCCACGTTGTTGAATACGAGCAAGTTGAAGGCATCATCGGCAATGCCTTTGAGGATGTGGGATACCTTGTCTTACTCAGTTATGTGTGCGTCAACTTTGCGGCACAGAGCCAAGACGTCCTGAATGTATGTGACATAGGGCTCTGTTGACGTCTGCACACGGCCGGAAAGGGCCTTCTGCGCGGCAAGTTGGTGACCATAGGGGTTGCCAAGCAAGTCTCTGAGCTTTTGGTTAAGCGAATCCCAACTAAGAGCTCATCTTCGTACGTTTGAAACCAAACTCGAGGTGTGCCACCGAGGTAAAAGACCGGATCAAAAGACCGGGAGGTAAAAGATCGTTGGTGAGCATGATAGTAGGGTCCCACCAGTTATTGCGGCTGACGTGTTCGTACAAGCTGATCCAGTCCTCGACGTTTCCCTACCTTTGCCCGAGAATACGCCAGGATCATGAGGAGCAGGGAGGGTGATGTAGGTCGTCGAAGTGGCAGCATGTGTCGGAAGCAACTGAGTTGAGTTGTCATTGCCGAGAGCCATGAAGGAAGGCTCGACGTATCGTCCACTGCGAAGCTCCGTGACGAGGTACAGGGAACGTCCACCTCCACCAGATATGTTACGTAAGAAGACGCAGATGAAAAGCTATATACAAGTATATTTACAACGTAATACGCCGCACTTGGCCAAGAGGCTACAGCCCGCGCTAGCCTCCAATTGTCGTCGTCATCTTCTCACTGTTCGGCTCTTCGTCATTGAAAATACTATTCCGTAGCAATATATATATGTGAGCACATGAGAGTGTGTGCGCGCTATACTGTTTGGTGCCCTATGAGGCCTCCCCCCCTCCCCCCCCTCACTGATGGGAGACCTTAAGCCCTGGGCTAAACAATTACTAAACATTCACTTTTTGCTTGGTAGAGACGTAAATAAAACTCTCACCATGTGTCTCTGTTGCCTAGAAAGTACCCAAGGTTGCAGCAATTATATATTTGCAGAGACTGGAGGCTATGTTATGTGTGAAGCCTACCTAAAGTTTCACAAGTATATTTTACAAACCACATAGGAAGTTTGCAAGATGTCCTGAAAGAACTCAACATGCCACAATATTGACATTACCCACTGCAGTGGTCTAGCAGCCGTGGTGTAACACTGCTAAGCACGAAGCTGTGATATCAAATCCCATACGCAGCGGCTACATTCAACTGGGGTCAAAATGCAATAACCCCTGTGTCCCGTGCATTGGGGGCATGTTAAAGATCCCCTGGTCGTGAAAATTAATCCGGATTTTATGGCGTGCCTCATGATCAAATTGGGGTCTTGGCACGTAAAGTCCCAGAATTCAATTCAATGTTTACATTCTGAGGCAATGAAAGGCATATCACGCATCATCATCACCACCCCCACCACCACCACAACCACTATCATCATATTTTATGTCCACTCTATGATGAAGGCCTCCCCCTGCAATCTCCAATTACCCCTGTCCTGCGCCAACAGATTCCAACTGGCGCCTACGAATTTTGGAATTTCACCACCTGCCTAGTCTTCTGCTGTCCTTGACTGCACTTCCCTTCTCTTGGCACCCATTCTGTAACCCTAATGCTCTACCAGTTATCTCACCTATGCATTACATAATCTACCCAGCTCCATTTCTTTCTCTTAATGCCAATTAGAATATTGGCTATCCCTGTTTTCTCTCCGATCCACGCCGCTCTCTTCTTGTCTCTTAACGTTATGCCTAACTTTCTTCGTTCCATCACTCTTTGCACAGTCCTTAACTTGTTTTCAAGCTTCTTTGTTAGTCTCCAAGTTTCTGCCCCATATGTCAGCACTGGTAGGATGCCTTGATTGTACACCTTTCTTTTTAATGATAATGGTAAGCTTCCAGTCAGGATCTGACAGTGTTTGTCGAATGCGCTCCAACCACAATTTTATTCTTCTGTAAATTTCCTTCTCATGATCAGGGTTCCCTGTGAGTAATTGACTTAGGTAAACGTACACCTTCACAGACTCTAGAGGCTGACTGGCGATCCTGAGCTCTTGTTCTCTTGCCCAGCTATTGATCATTATCTGTCTTCTGCATATTAATTTTCCAACACCACTCTTATACTCTCTCTGTTAAGGTCCTCAATAATTTGTTGTAACTCATCCCCAGTGCTGCTGAAAAGGACAATGTCATCTGCAAATCTAAGGTTGCTGAGATATTTGCTATTGATCCTTACTAAGCCTTCCTAGTTTAATAGCTTGAATACTTCTTTCAAGCACGCAATGACTAGCATTGGAGAGATAATGCATGATGTGTTGGCAAAGTTAAAATAGTGTCAGTTAATTAAACCTTTTGCGAAAAAGCCGTTAACACTTTCCTGCCCGCAGGAAAAGCAGCAGGTTTTGAATAGTGGTGGTAATAACTTTATTTCAAAAATTGGCAAATTCATGGCCTGAGCTTAGGCCACCCCTGAGGAGGTCCGGAGATCGTAGTCTAGTAAATACTTTTTTTTCTATCACAGAGCATGCTTTATACTGAGCATGCTTTATACTATACAACATCAAATTGACACTTCGCAAAAATGTTACTATGCATGCACGAGCAATTATATTTTCCAGCAAAACAACCTTGGTCACAGAATTAACTATTCCTATCATTCAACACTGCTCCCTGCTTTTCCTTTATTTCATTTCTCCCCTTCTCTTTGTACAACGCAGAGCTTACAATGCGGTGGGACCTTCCTGCAGACATTTTTTGAAAAGCCTTTGTGGTGCTCGTATGCCTTCGCTGGAATGTGCAGAAAGCACTCAGAGTGAGAAAAGCAGTCTGTGAACAAAAGTTTTTGGTTGGAAAATATCCTCGCAAGAAAGCCACCTTACAGGTTTTTTCAAACTGTCAATTGAAAAAAGTTTCTTTCCAACAATACTATTTCAAAACAACATGTTTATTAAAAGAAGTTGAAAAGAAAATACTTGAACAAGCATTTTGTAGAAATAAAGAAAAGGTTATTTAAAAATGTCATTGTTGCTTCGCACAGAAAAACCTTTAAACCATTTCAAAATATACATTTTTAATGCATAGGACCTACACAATACTGCAGCAAATATAAATTTTCTGGGAAAAATTTCTTGAGATATAAAATAAAATGTTAATCCTAGTAACTAGCCCTTGCGCAACGCCAAGGCCGACTTCAAGCCATCTTTTCGGATGAAACTTTACTTGCTGCATGGCCACTGGCAATCAATCCCAACCAAAGGGTTTTAACACCCTGCAGGTAAGAACTGTGACCTTTAGAACATTCTGGATATCCTTATAGCGGCGCATGGCAGCCTTGAAGCGGTTCGGCAAAGAAAGCAAAACTCCACAAATCTGACAAACCGAGCTTGTCTGCCACGTCAGTGATGCTTCCATAGTCCAAAAACTCTCGTGCAGGTGCATTATGATCAGTAGAAATGGATTGGTAGAAGTTTCTGTGCATGAGCGATGCATAGTTAAATATGTGTTCATAAATTACAGCCTTCGTAACTACAGCCGATGTAATTCTTCGAGCACTCAAATGCGTCATGTGGCTGTTATTTGCTTCGCTTCCCAATGGCCTGAGAAGGCTCCACATAACATCGTATTCACATTTGGTGCAAATTGGGGACATGTTATGTGCAATGTGTAGCAAAATATTAACGTTTCTGGAATAATTAGGAGTTTCACAAATAATTATTGAACTGTCATCATCATCAGCCTGGTTATGCCCACTGCAGGGCAAAGGCCCCTCCCATACTTCGCCAAACTGTCATTTTCTCCCTATTATCATGTGTTATGTGCGACTCCTTTGGTGGCCTCAAACTAAATGAGTCACCTTGTCTATATTTCGTGCATATAGGGGAACATTATGGGTGATGTGTAGGCAAAGTTCTAAATGTGTTGTTCTTTTACAGCGTAGAATTTTGGCTTATCATCCTACAAGAACTCTAAGCAACCGAAATCAAATTCGGTTGGATGGGGGGAACATTATGGTGATGTGCACACAAAGTTAAATGTGCATGGGTGAAGTACAGCCTTGGCTAAAATTTCCTTAAGCATAAATAAGAAAAAATTGGCGAGTTGATGCAGTAACATGATGAAACAGCTTAAAGACTAATGTAATGAGAAGAAACAAGGTCATTTGAGCGCTTGAAAGCATTATATGTGGGCAGCATTTTAAAGTGGGCTTAGTATGTTTTAAGTTCGTAACACAAGACAGGTTCGCTGGAAATTGGGCTATTATTCTGCAATGTCACAGAAGTCTGCTGTCTGTCTTTAGCTTGTGGAAAAACCTGCAGACTTAAGTAATTTCTACGGCGAAGTTGTTTTCAACTACATACATGTGAAACAGGAGTGAATGTTCAAGTCTCAATATCATTTTATCTTTTTAAAGTAGGCAATGCTAATGGTTCACAAAGTAACTGTTTAATTATCTACACATATCAGGGATGAGAATGTCGTCACTTAGATACAGAGGTATATGTGAGTTATGCAAGTGCTGCTTCTTTTACGCTACGTGGACATTAGGTACATGAACAATTCCCTTCATTAAACACGTAATTAACTAAAATTCACTAATGAAGCTTGGAAGCAACAATTCTGGATGCACGTTGTAATGCAAAATCGAAGCCATTAGAGTATGCAAAGCCTACAAATTCAGAAATACGCCTCGAAATATACGCCATATTGGACTAGGTGTCTTATTTAACAGTTATCGTGACCATTTTTCAACAGTAGAACTAAGTATCAATTACTAATGCAGCTACAACGTATTTATAGTTCTGGTAGTGACAAGGAAAAAGCTTGTGGTTTTGTAAACGCTAGCAGCTCCACAACCTGAACTTCATTCCACAGCCTACTTCAAACAATTATGTCGCTTAGGATGGTGATCCCAATCCAGCAACATGAAAATTATGTTCTCAGTTCTTTTTCCAGCAGCCGCAGTGGCTCCTGTGCTTATCGTACAAAGTTTTTGCATCTGAAAAGGTTAGTTCTTGTAGATTCTCAACAAATTGCAATGGGGGTGTTTGCCTAGTAGCACTTGATGTAGTTTTTCAGCGGTAGGTCTAAACAAATCAGTCGGAGCTATGGCAAAGCAGATGAGCAAGCGGTTGTCATCTTCTTATACTTTCACCAACACTGTGGCCAGTACCTTCAGCACAATCACTCCCCACCAAAAGAGGAGCCATCCTGGCAACCTAGGGGTAGGATGGTCGTGATACTGCTTGAGCGGGGAGCCGTGGACGATTTCGTGGCCATGTCGCTGGTCTGAAGTCATTTCCATAGGCTCAATGAAGTAGTTAACTGCTGACGTTTGTTGCAGTACCCGATAGGGACCGTGGTACTTGGAGAGCAGCTTGGTGGAAAGGCCCGGAGGAGTATATGGGACCCACAACCAGGCCAGTGAGTCGGGATCAAAGCATGTAGCCATAGTAGATGCATCGTGGTGATGCTTTTGGCGCCACTGGTCCTGGGATGTGAACGAAAGAATGAGCCAGTGATCTGACGACATTCTTCGGCACATGCAGCCGCTTGGGAAACAGTCGTTGACTGTGAAGCATCCGGCCCGTAAAGCAGAATTGTGTCCATATTGCATGAAGGTTCATGTCTGTAAAGGAGACTGGTCAGAACCCAGCAGTGCCTTTTGTGGCGGTATTGGCAGAATCCGATCCCAATTCGAGTGGTCAGATGAAACAAACATGGCCAACATGTCACTAAGGGTATGATTAGAACACTCTGTCATCCTATTCATTTGGGGATGATATGCCGTGGTAGTGCGGTGAATGATGTGACACTTCTTTAGCAATACTGCAATGACGTCAGAGAGAAAAACGTGACTGTGGTCGCTAAGTAATTCTCGAGGCACTCAATGCATTAAGATCAGGTTTTGAAGGATAAAACTGATGTCTTTTGCTATAGCAGATAACAGACATAAAGCGTCAGTTTACCACGTGAGGTGGTTGACGGCAACAATAACCCAGCAGTTGCTGCTTGAAGTGCTAGGAAGCAGACCATATCGAATAATGCCGACGTGGCTGAACGCTCGAGTGGGGCATGGCAAAGGTTGCAAGGCGCCGGCGGCATGTTGAGGTGGCATCTTGAGTTGTCGGTGCATGAGGCATGACCGGAAACGAAACATACATACCACGCCAGTAGTACAGAAGCTGTAGGTGAGAGTATGTCTTTATTACACCAGCGTGGCCATATTGTGGGTCATTGTGGAAAGTGGCGGACATGTAAGAGCAGAGGTCTCACGGAATAACAAGCAACTACTTACGATTGCTGGTGTTGTAATTGCGGCAGCGCAGCAGGTTATTCCAAATGATGAAGTGCATGGCTTGCGACAGAGTGTTCAAGACATCGGAGCTGGCGACTGGCTAAACAGAAGTCTAGAAGAGAAGAAATCAAAGGGTCCTTCTGCTGCTCTGACGGCATGTCAAAATGTTGAGGGTGAAGGAACCGCAGGCGGAAATACACGAGAGGACAGGATCAGAAGGCAGGGGCGACCGGGACAGAATGTCTTTGTCTGAATGCTTTAGGAATGAGCAATAAACAATATGAATGCTGTATTCTTCTAGGCACAATGCCCAACAAGTGAGCCGACCAGTTGGATATTTTAGTAAAAGTAACCAGAATAGGGCATGATGGTCGGTCATGATGTCAAATGGACAGCCATACACATAAGGGTGAAATTTTCTGATCCCCCAAATAGTGGCCAGGCATTTCTTTTCAGCAATAGAGTAGTTCACCTTGGCTTTGGTAAGGATGCGGTTGGCATATGCTATGACGTAGTCTTCAAAGCCATTCTTGCGTTGAGCAAGAACAGCACCTAGCCCAACACCATTAGCGTCTGTGGGGATCTCAGTTGGAGCAGAGGCATTGAAGTGTCGCAGTACTGGAGGCGAAATGAGAAGGCATTGCAGGAAGTGAGAAGGTGAGTTCTTGGAATGCATGGTCGCACGCCGGGGACCATGCCGATAGGTTAGAATGGCCGGTAAGAAGCTCGGTCAAGGGGGAGATGATGGAGGCAAAATTGTGGACGAAGCATTGGAAATATGAGCATAGGCCGATGAAGCTGCAAAGCTCCTTCATGGTAGCTGGTTTGGGGAATGCGGATATGGTACTAAGTTTCGTAGGGTCCAAGAGGATACCACCTTTTGAAACCACATGACCAAGAATAGTATGTTTGCAAGCACCGAACAGCATTTCTGCAAATTCAGTTGCAGTCCTGATATGGCAGGCAAGATCTTGCTCGAGGCGGCTGAGGTGCAACACAGTCGGCAGAAAAAAATCGCAACATCAGCTAGGTAACAAAAGCACGTGTTTCACTTCAGGCCTAAAAGAATGGTGTCTGTCATTTGCTCGAAAGTGGCAGGCACGCTGAAGATGCTGAAGGGCATGGCAGTGAATTCTTATTGCCCACCAGGTGTCACAAAGTTTCTTTTGGTGATCGCCCTCTGTCATCGCCACTTGCCAGTACCTAAAGTACAGATCCAGTGAGGAAAGTAATTCCACACCCTGTAGGCTGTCCAAGGCATCATCAATGCATGGTAGAGGATCTTGATGCATTATTCGGTCAAGGTAGCGATAGTTGACGCAGAACCTTAAGGAGACATCTCTTTTTTCCTTTTTTAACGAGGACAATCAGAGATGCCCAGGGCCTGGTAGAGGGCTGGATGATGCCATGCTCCAGCATGTTGCCAACCTGTTGGTTGATAATCCGGCGTACAGTGGCCGACACACGATACGGACGCTGGCGCAATCGGATTTATTGATCAGTGTCATTACGGTGACCTCCTGCTGACACTCGGCCAAAAGACAGTCGGTCAATGTTGAATGAGGTGCGAAAACGCTGGAGGAGCTTGATAATTTCTATGTGCTGAACAGGTGTGAGCTTTAAGTCAGTTACATTAGTGAAGATATCTACATCGCTTGTGGTGAGAGGAATGACGGCACAAACCAGAAGTGATGCTGCATCACCAAGCATGGTAGACGGGAGAATGCAATCGAAAGATACGGAGCTTCCCGTGCACTTGCTGCAGAGTAGGAATCATGGGCAAGTGGAGGGACTCCACACATAAAGGGCAGCAGAACCATTGGAAAAGTGACAATGGCAAGCAGAAGCAGAAAGCTCCGATGGTGCACACGATGGCCAGCAGTGTAAACAAAACAGATGAGTTTGCAACATAGTTATACTACACATGGACCAGAGCAGCTGAAGAAGGCACTATGTCAATGTCAGAGGCAGCAACAACTTTAGGAGAATGGTGGTTGTCAGGGTCAAAGCATGGCACCGATAGCGCAAGTTTGGCACGAGCGCAGTTGACAAGAGTTTGATTGACAGATAAGAAATTCCATCCAAGAATGACATTGTGCAAAGAATGAGATAAGACGACAAATTTGACAACACACATAATGCTTTCAATGACAACCTGAGCTGTGCATCATGCAGAAGGCTGAATACTATGCGAGGTTGCTGTACACAAAGACAGATAGGTAAGTGGAGTGATCACTTTGTTTAAGTTATGGCAAAGCTTTTTAGTAATAATAGAAATGGCAGCTCTGGTGTCAACGAATGTATGTAAGGTGACGCCATCTACAGACAGTTCAGTTTTGTTCACAGGACAAAAATGTGCTGGAATGTTCAACCAAAATGCAGTTCTCGCCTTTGTTAGTTTTCCCCTCGGGCTGAGCTGCGTTGGCGAACCTTTGGGGAAATGGATCAACGATGTGGGGAAAGTGACAGGCTTGAATAGAAGTGGCAGCGGCTAGAGGACGAGTTCGGAGGAAGAGTGGATGAATCATGACGTAGGAGTTGAACAGGCGTGTAGCTTGACGCATCCCCACTGTCAGGAAAACAGAAGCTCTGATGGCAGCAGAATTGTGCTGCATGACCCAGGAAGCCACTTGTATAGCATGTTGGCCGGTTATAAGGTGTATGCCACAGGTTGACGACAGGGGCTCCAGCGGCTGAGTAAGGGACGGGAACCTGACGTGAAGGTGGCAGCAGCACCTGGAAGGTGCGGTGGTATGGTAGGCATCAGGAGCTGGAGGAGCATATGGCGGGGCGACAGCGTTAGTGTAAGTCCGTGGTCCAGCAACTGGCTGCTGAGAAGGGGCAAGTGGCAGCACCTTGGCAACTTGCATTTGAATTACGAGGGTAAATCAGAAAGTTGTTGCCCCCTTCTTATTCGCCAAAATACGGTACATACAGGTATTACAAATATACGTACTATTCTACGTACCTTACACTATTTTCCCACATAGTCCTCATACCGGTTCAGATATTTGTCCCATTGCAGCACTAAACACTCATTGTAATGCAAGTCTTCACGACCTCTTGCGAACACTCCTCACACTTCTCAAAGCGAGACACTTTTCCCCATATGTGGGCTGCATTTTCCTCAGCACTTTCCTCTGCATTTTGATCGGCGTTTGTCCCTTGCTCCATAGAAAATGAATCACACTTTTTTGCTCATACGCCGTGGAAATGTGAAGCACAACCACCATCTTACTCAACTGACAACAGCACCGTTCCACAAAGCTTTCGGCAGATAAGGCCAGGCCGGTCCAAGAAAGGTCCACCGTTGGGAATGGATATGTTGACTTCACATTTACAGCCATAATTTGGCTAAAAAAAATAGGGGCAATGACTTTCTGATTCACCCCCCTAGATGATGAAGTGAAGGAGCCAAAAATGTCAACCTCTCGAGTATGCTAGTCACCAGAGAGAGACATGCGACTTTATGGCAGATGAACTGTTTTATCTGCAGCATTAAAATGGAAATGTTGGTGGCATCGTGGCTGAAATCCAAGGAAGATAGCCCTGCTGTGTCTTGCTGAGCTGCATAACATGGTATTGAGGCAAGCTACTTTTGCACCTTGTTGTACTGCTGGCAGCGCTGAATTACCTCAACAACCATCTGGGCACTCTTGGTAACGAACATCTAGAATGCATGGTCATCGATGCCTTTCATGATGTGCTTAATTTTGTCAGCTTCGTCCGCAGATCAGTTGATGCACTTGCAGAACGAGAGCACGTCTTCAATGTAACTTCTAAAGTTTTTGTCCTTGTGTTGCGCTCAACCACACAAGTGCTGCTCAGCACGAAGCCGGTGAATGGCGAGCCAGTCCTCCATGTCATGGTCATCTGTTCCACTAAATAATAGCAGGATCGCGTTGCCGGATGATGCCAGGGGGCACGATGCCCGTGGGTGCGGGAGTAGCAGCGTGGGATGGTCCCGAATCATTCATTGCATGAGCTGGTGGCAGCCTCCGGCTGTGGAGTTCCAGGATGCTGAAGAGAAACCCAGCGCTTCCACCAAATGCAATGGAGGTGCTTGCATAGCAGCACGTGACGTAGCTTTGCAGCTGTAGGCTCAAACAAGTCAGTCAGAACTATGGAGAAGTGGGCAAGCAAACACTTCTTGTTGTCTTATTCTACTTTCACCAGCACCGTCGCCAGTGCCTTCAGTACAATATATATTATATACGAGTGGGTACGCAAGCTTTAAAATTAAATGCCCAAGAAGAAGTAAAGATACATGGTTTTTTCTAAATGGGTCTGTGTTGTGACCACATATTGAAAAACCTACTGCAGTTACAACATTGTGATTTGCGCTTTAACTTCAGGACATCTCTATTTCCTAGACTTGGCTCAAGAACGTTGAATTTTTCCTTTCTTGCTATTTGGAATTTGAATATAGCCAAACATAGAAATTTGCATTGTAAACAGTCCAGCAACTATTTGCTAAAGGAAGCTGAATTTTGGAGAAAGCATAACTTAGAATTTCCACTTAAGACCACTCATTACCTGCAAGATCCTCCAAAATGCTCAACCAAACTAAATCATTCCAAAAGAACCATCTTCCCCCAAGTCATGTTAATGTTCACAAACATTCCCCTTTTTCCGTCGGCCATTTCCCAGTGGAATAAGTTAACTAACAATATTGTGTGTTGCAATAACATCTACTCTCTTATTAACCGCATTCAGTGTATTGACTTTGCACCATGATTCTAATTGTTTTTTTCATTAATTTCTGTACCACCCCTGCACGGGTTGTGAAAGGCCTGCAGTATATTAAAAAAATAAAATAAAATAAAATAAAATAAAAACTTAAGTAAATATTGACGCTTCAGTGCACAGAAGTGGCAATGTCTTCTCGCATACGCTAGCTTAAAAGTGCCTCACATTTTGCTTAAATGCTTGCATCCTAAGCAAATTTAATTTTCCTTTCATTTGCACTGCTTGTAAATTTCAGTGACCACACCTGAAACTGAACAGCTGAAGAAGCAAATCATTTTAGCACAAAGCTCTACATGATTTGCAGTGCAGCTCACAGAGCAGGACTCAGCAGGAACACTTAAATAATAATGCAGATAAAGCCTGGTAATGCAAAACTGCCCTCCACTTAGTCTCTCTGCCAAGTCTTTATTTTCCTTTTGGTGCAACAATGTATTCATTTGCATTCCACTGGCATCAAATGGTTTAGCATAAAACATGGTGAGACATAATGCTAGGATTTTTTCAATCCTTAAAGCTTACTTGAAGTAGTAGCTTAGCGCGAATAAAACCACGGACACAAGGAAGACAGACAAGAACTTCCTTGTGTACGTGGTTTTATTTGCGCTAAGCTACTACTTCAAATATGGACGACCAACTAGCCCAACAGTCAACTCTTCTTAAAGCTTACGTTTGAGAGGCGTCCTCCTGAGGCCAACACACTGAGGACGTTTTCTGCAAATCTGCATCTGGAAGGTGTGAAAGGCAAGCAAATTACAGCGTGCTTTAAAAGAAAGCTTTGTTATACATAAGGCTAAAAAAATTCAGGGCTGTTTGATTTCTGAACGAAAATATAAACCACTTCGGTTGTACTTAGCAGCCACAGCAGTTATACTATGGTGCCATAGTATGCAACTAAGTTTATATAGTTGAACGTCGATATAACAAACATGGGTATAATTAATTATTGGATATAATGAAACATAGTGTTTGTCTATGAATTACTTCAACGGAGTGTTCTACTGCTATATCGAAAGCGAAAATGCGGTACACAACTCAGTATCAGTTATAGTGAAGCAATTTTCTTTTTTTTGCAGGAAGCCTCAAAATATATTTTGGCTGCAAGAATGTAAATACAGTCACCAAATAATTTCTTAGTATGCGATCTTTTGTACCTGCCAAATTCCTGCAGCACCACCCACTGTCCCTAGCACTAGAATAATAATAACCAAAACTTTGGATGCCGCACATTTTGGGCGTGAGACGCGGGTACGATGCCGCAAGCACGGCTGTCATCAACAAAGTTGCTGTCACATGCTAACCGGCATGAAAGCGCAACTTTGGCTGTTGAATCCTGAGGAAATGGCACTGGTTAGGCGTACCAACCTAATAAGTGAGGCTGGTAGAGTGGCTAGTGAAAAGCCATCGTGGCAAGCTTGTCGTCAATATGTTCGCACTTGTAGACCTTATTGCTGATTGAGCATAAGATATAATACACATAGGCTAGACTGACAAGCAAGCATTCGGACATGGAGCAAGGATCCAAGTGCAGTTCCCTCCATGTCCGAAGAGTCTGCCGGCGGTGAAAATAAGCAGCAGCAACTTGGGATGACACATACTGAATGCGCATACATGTTTTGGCCAGTGGTTTGGCTGGTTGGACCACAGTCGGCAAACCAATATACCGATCCTGCACGACACCAAACACACAATTCTGTATTCGCGGTGATTCAAAGTGCTCGCACTTAATGTGGTTTTGCATGTATAAGTCGCACCAAAATTTGAAAACATTAACGGTGATGTCAGAGTGCAGATTATAGAGAGTGGCCAAGTTCTTTGTAGGCCACATCGTCCTACGACACGGTGCGCCGTCTGTCGTCATCACCTACTGCGGTACAGCATTTAAAGCCAAACTTATGCAGGAAGTTCACCAGCTGACGCATTGCTCTCACTGCAAGAGCACTGCCTATCACCCTCAAACCAATAGATTAACGAAACATCTGAACAAAACGCTGGCTGATATGCTCTCTATGTATATCGATGTAGAGCACAAGACGTGGGACGAGATTTTACCCTATGTGACCTTCGCGTATAACACTGCTGTACAGGAGACTACACAGTTTCCGCCGTTCGAACTTGTATACAGGCACCACGTCACGTCCACACTTGACTCCATGCTACCTCTGGCTGACAATAGCCCGACCAGCGAACACGTAGAAGAGTTCGTACAAAGAGCTGAAGAAGCACGCCAGCTTGCTTGGCATCGTATCTGGAGCCAACAGCATACCGACACCCTTCGATACAATCAGGGTCGACGTGATGTCCATTACAATACTGGCACCTTCGTGTTTTTCTGGACGCCCATCCGTCGTCATGGACTCTCGGAAAAGTTGCTATACCGGTATTTTGGTCCCTACAAGGTTACACGCCGCCTCAGTGACGTGACCTACGCAGTCGTCCCCTGCAGTTCTGACCCCAGTTCGCCCCATCGTCGTCCTCGCGCTGAAGTTGTTCATGTAGTGCGCATGAAACCATACTATGCGCGTACTTGAACGCTGAGATGCACCCGAGGAGCTCAATTTCTTGTCATCGCTGAAAGAACTTTTTATGCGACTGAGACGGTTGCTTTTCGCATGGGGGACAATTGACACAATGATGTGGGGTTCCCGCACCGCGGGATGGCGCGCGCAAAGGCCGGCGCCATGAAAGACAATGAAGCGTGTAAGCTGCACGCTCTTCTTATGGCCCGCCATTAAAGAGAAGCATCTATTTTTTAAGACTCTTCAATCTACGTTACAATATGCAAATATAGCCTTGAGGTGTGGAGTCGTGGCAGCACACATGGCACTGACATGAAGCTACACCTCAAGGCAAATTTCTTCATCATATAAAGTGTCATTATTTCCAAAGAAACCTACACCCAGTGTGTTGGAGCTCTCTCACAGTGCTCAACCTGTTGTGTGTGTTTTCGATTGTCCTCGTCTTCTTCGCACTGCTTTAGGTTTTACTCTCTCTTGCCCTTTTACGGTCACCCATTCACCTCCTTTTAGACCGTTATTTTGCATTTTGGCTGTGTTAGCATTTGGCAAATAGTAGTACAGTAAAACCTCGTTAATTCAGCCCCTGTTAATTTAGAAATTCGGTTCCGTCAAACATGTACATGACCCTATAGCACGAAACTCCCGTTAATTCAGACATATTTGATCGTACTTCAGTTAATTCGGACAGTTCGCAGAGCTCAGAAGCACGTGAGGCATATAGGATCAGGTGGCACTAGGGGGTGTTCAAATCGCACTGCCAACGATGGCATCTCCGATTAGCGTGCGCCGATATCAAAGGCCATGCTTGCATGTGCTGGGAGTGCCGAAAGGCCGGAAATACGTCAAGGCCACCATGTTTATTTTATTGCTACATAATAGACAAACTTACGTCTTAAAAGACATGGTGGCAATGACGTACTTCTGGCTTTGCAGTCGCTTTTGGCACTTGGCACTACCTCTGCATCGCTACGGTTATCGGCACAGTAGTCATCGGTCTATGCTAGCAACCCTAATCTATACATACATGATCTGAAGTGAAGGCGTGACGACGACGATGGACGAAGAGAGAACACACACACAGGGCGCCTCTTCCAACAATGTTTAATCAGGAAAAAACACCATTATCTTATACAGGGAGCACAATCACAGTTTCTCAGTCAGCATTCGTGTTCAGGTAAAGCAGTTCATTGCGTGACAGTGATATCGATGTGTCACTTACGCACTTATCGCCTGCCTCAATGATCCTTTTTGCCTCAATTATTATTCAAATCCATTTTTCATGACTTCTGGCAACCACAGCGCAAGCGTAGAAGTCTGGCTCACATTTGCAATTTCTACAATGAATTTCCAGGTCGCCCTCTCTCCCAATGTTGACTTTGTTATTCGCTGTTATGTTGCCTCAGCCTGTCATTCAGGCACTGCTCTGTTTGGCCCACATGCTTTCTACCACAATCTAAAGGAATCTCATAAACAACTCCTGCCTGACAATCTACGTATTTGTTATCGTGTTTTGTGACACAGGCCGGTGCCTTGCGGAAAAAAGGGTTGGTCATTCTGTAGAGCTTAGAGAGCCTGCATGGGGCAGAAAACACGACATTTACGTTAGCTCGCTTGGCAATCTTTTTCAAATTGGGTGACATGCGGAGTATGTAGGGTATGGCGGCTACCTTTTCTTTTTCACGAGGTGGCTTCTGGTCCAGTTGGGGAGTTCGCAACTTCTTCAGGATAGTTTCCGCTACGGAAACTAGAACAGGTTGCGCGAGTAGCCTGCCTCTTCCAGTTGGTCAATCTGCTTAAGAAAACTCGCCGCTGCTCGATGTGGACAGGACTTCTTAAAAACATTCAGCGGGCACATGCTAGCAATGCTGCGTTTAACTAGCTTAGAGTGAGAGGAACTAAAAGGTAGCAAAGGTTTACTAGCCCGAGGTTTATACTGCCAACAGACGTGGTTACTTGCTAAAAACAATCTAAGATTTAATACCCTGATGGAGGAATCTACCGAACGTCCGTGGGTCACTTCTATGGGAGATAGAATCTGCCTGAAGGTTGTCAAAGTTTGACTAATGACCAAGTCAACGTCAATGAAAGTCTTATCTAAGAAAATTAGGAAGTCATCAACGAATCTAAAAACTTTGACTATGCTGCTACCCTCGAGACTGCTAGGCATGGTTCTGTCAGCATAAGCTGAAAATAAGTCGCTCAACATTGGAGCTAAACATGAACCTATGCAAACGCCGCTCTTTTGCAGGTACAAATGACTGTCCCATTCTATATAGGTGGAAGCCAAGTAAAGTTCGAGCATAACCAAGAATTTGTCTTCCGGAATACCTTTTTCATTCTGAAATGACAGGGAGCCGTAACTGTCAATGCTTTCCTGGATGCACTGAAGCAATTCTACTTCTGGCATGGCTGCCTTGACAAGTAATTAACTACTTGTGCAGAATCCTTCACCAGGTAAGGGTCATCTATTGTTAGAAGCTTCAGCCTTTCTAACAGAAAAGCTGCTAAACACTTCTGCCACGTATTGCGCTCCGACACAATCACTCTTAAAGGGCAGCCGTCTTATAGGTCTTGGCACTGAAGAAGACTTTGAGAGTTCGCACTTTACTATTTCTAATTTCCCTCTCTAATTTTGACAGGTTCATTTTTTCGCACAGCTTCTTCGCTTCACATTTAAACTTATTGAGCAATACATTATGGTGACAATGAAAAACAGAACTTAAGGCTTCCAACGCCTTCACCTTGTATATCTCTCGTGGATACACACACACACAAGCGCTCTGTGTGTGTGTTCTCTTTTCATCCACCATCGTTGTCGTGCCTTCACTTCAGATCATGCTTAACCAACACGCCCAATTATCCATCCTAAGGCTATAGATACATGTTATTTTCTTTGTATTGCTGTCTGCCATTTCTGACATTGTCTTTTGCTTGTGCAGTTGTGTGGTTGCGGAGTTGTGCAGTTTTTTTTTTCGTTGTAGTTTTTATTGTGTTTATCGGTTTGCATCAGGTGCGTGTGCGAGAACGACGGAACTTTCTTTTTTTTGTGTGTTAAATTTTCTTTGCGCTTTTCTTTTTTCCGTTTATACTTTGTTTTTTCCTTGACTCAGCACGTATTGGCTTGGCTCAGCAGACTTGGCTCAGCACGTATGTGAAAAATGAAGCGGAGATTCTTCAGGCGTACGACAGCGACAAGTTTGCTGACAACAGGAAGACACTACGAATTGCAGCGCACCTGAAACTTGAGAAGCATTGTTAAGATGGACTGCCAATTCGCACGATGCACAGCTGCCTTTGAGTGGCCCCCTTATCTGTGCACAGGCCGAAAAGTGTGCGCTGAAGCTCAGCATCGAAGACTTCAAGGCATCGGAAGGCTGGATCGATTGATTCAAGAAAAGACACGGCCTGGTCTTCTGAAGCGTGTGCGGCAAGAAAGGGGCTGTGAATGAAGCCGTTGGAGGGCCGGATTACCCGCATGCCTAGCCGATTATGATGGCTGCAACATTTTTAATGCAGATGAGACGGCCCGCTTTTACAAAGCCCTGCCGGATGAAACCATCACATTTAAGGGGGAACCTTGCATTGGCGGTAAACGAAGCAAGGACAGAATAACAGTTTTGCTGGCTGCCAACATGGCTAGCATGGAGTGGCTACTGCTATCGATAATCGGCAAAGCAGAAAAGCTGAGTTGCTTCAAAAGCATAAAGAAACTTCCCGTAGACTATCGCTCGAATCGAAAGGCCTGGATGACCTCAGTGATATTTCAGGCCTGCCTGCGCGAACTGGGCTGCCGCTGTTGTGCAAAATCTCACAAAGCACTAATTGTTCTAGATAACTGTAGAGCGCACAACAATGTGTCGGGGCTGACAAACATACAGCTGCTTTTCTTGCCGCCTAACACAACGGCTTCCCTGCGGCCTCTGGATCAGGGAATTATTCAGTATGTGAAAAGCCGATACAGAAGGCAAGTGCTTAAGCGCATGTTGCTCTGTATGGAGGCAAAGAAAAAATATGATGTAACTCTACACACTGCAGTGCACATGGTGGCACGTGTGTGAAGCAACACGCCGCCCGCAGTAATTGCAAACTGCTTCCGACACAGCGGCTTTGTCCATGACGGTGATTCTTTGGAAGGTGGGAATGCGGTTGTTAACTAAACACCGAGGAAGATGACAGTCCCTTCGACAGACTTTTGCCTCTGGACATCCCGCTGGATGAATACGTCCCCATCGATAGTGACGTTGCTGTCGCTGGTTGCCTCAATGACCCGAAATACTGGATGTACTAAGCAATGAAGAGCCCGACTGTGATAGCGAAAATACGCCCGTCATGGATGCGTGTGAAGTGGCACGCCGCACTGCTAAAGAAACCGATGACGCCCTTAAAGTTTTGGAGGACATTTGTGTCGTTTCTCCCGACAGTCTGTGCGGACTGCACCACCTACAAGAACTCCGAAAAATTGTGCCGTCCGCGCAAACTTCTCTTGTGCAACAAGTAACAATAACCAGTTATTTCATGAAGTAAAGGTATGTTGACGTTTTAAGCATTTTTTGAGTTATTATTGTTTAAACCTCGTTAATTTGACACTCAGTTAATTCGGACATTTTCTCCAGTCCCGTGAAATCCGAAATTAACAGAGTTTTATTGTGCATAGTAGTGCATGCAGCATGGTGGTCCAGAACTTGGATCACAAGAGCTGTGCTCAATGGCCGTCATTTACAGCGCAGCAGAAGATTATCAGCGTTGCTGAAGAGACAGGGAACAGAGCCACTGATCAAATACGTGATGTGGAAGAGTCGTGCATCTGCAAGGCTGTTTTTATAAGTATTTGAGTGTTGTTGTGGCAGTTATTTGTGTGGGCTATAAGTGCTTACTTTTGAAGACAAGCTCTTAGCTGATTTCACACTGGTTTGGCTTATCTGGGAAGTGTGTATCTTGTAACCACTTTCATCGTGCCTCGAGAGCATCGTAGTGAGTTGCAAAAGATACTAAATGTAGGTATAAACAAGTCAAGCAGAACTAGTCATAGCAGTTAAAATTAACAGTACAGGTGTAATTGCACCAATTCAGTTGAAAATTAACAGCATTGAACTGTACCCCTGTAAAGGATGCAAAGCCGCCATACAACATATTTTGGGGAAATGGAGCGAGTTCACTTCCACAAAATAGGGCTCATGCAAGGCACGGTGTCTGCAAGGCAGCAAGAAGCGAGAATTAGACAGTAGGTAAAATTAACATTACAAGTGTAATTATCACCAATATAGCAGAAAATTACCCACACTGCACCACAGACTTCCCTATTTCCGGAATCAACCCTCCTGGCCTTCTGGTAAAAAAAGGGGGGCGGGGGGGTTCAACCAAGTATCAGTGCTAAAGATGCGAAGGTCGACGTAATTGCACATGAAAGACACTATGAATAACATACGAAATGACCGAATAATGAACGTGAAAAAGATACAGAATAGAATGATATCATCAACATTTAGTCATCAAATCAACTGAACAACCATATATGTCACATTGTTTCTTTTTCAGTGCTGACACTCAGTTGACCCTTCCTTCATTTCATTTTCGGATGTTGTAAACTTATAATCTAGGGTGTGGGTTATACAAGGACATATGTTATATGTGGAAACACATGGTATTTACTGCTGCTCCCGTGCCTTGTATTGGCAAGAAAAGATGCTGATGGGCCATAGAAATCTGAAGGAGACCTTTTGCTGGCACATCAGAAGCACCTCGCATCAGCTTCTTTTGCATAAACATGATCACAATGTTTTTTTCTGAGATATTTGTGTGTGTGCTTATGGTGAATATCGGATATAATGAAGGTATTTTCGTGGCCAATGCAACTCCATCATAATGAGGTTCCACTGTACTCAGTGCTCAGTGGCCCCAGAAGCTGACGCTGCTGAGCACCAAGGGAACAGTGAAAGTAGTCACCAATAAGTTTGCAAGCATATGGCATTAAAATTTATATTAGTGCACAGTTGCCAAACTGCATAGTTTGAGACATTAGCTTGCTTGCAGCTTTCTTTGCTTGTTTGAAAGGCCCTTCTGAATTGTCAGTCATATGCTACCTTCACTCCACGCGTTCCATAATGCACTTCTTTTTTTCTATATCCGATGCATTTTACAGAGTAACTAATCGACATTTTCATTACACTCGAGGACATAAGGTTATGTCACATCGCATATACGTTACACCTATAACTCTTCTTTCCACAGCTCGTTGCGTCGCCCTCAATTTAAGCAGAACCCTTTTCGTAAGCCTCCAGGTTTCTGCCCCGTACGTGAGTACTGGTAAGACACAGCTGTTATATACTTTTCTCTTGAGGGATAGTGGCAACCTGCTGTTCATGATCTGAGAATGCCTGCCAAACGCACCCCAGCCCATTCTTATTCTTCTGATTATTTCAGTTTCATGATCCAGATCTGCAGTCACTACCTGTCCTAAGTAGATGTATTCCCTTACCACTTCCAGTGCCTCGCTACCTATCGTATTGTTCTCTTCCGAGACGGTTAAACATTACTTTAGTTTTCTGCAGATTAATTTTTATACCCACCCTTTGGCTTTGCCTCTCCAGGTCAGAGAGCATTCATTACAGTTGGTCCCCTGAGTTACTAAGCAAGGCAATATCATCAGTGAATCACAAGTTACTAAGGTATTCTCCATTAACTCTTATCCCCAATTCTTCCCAATCCAGGTCTCTGAATACCTCCTGTAATCACGCTGTGAATAGCATTGGAGAGATCGTATCTCACTGCCTGACGCCTTTCTTTATTATGATTTTGTTGCTTTCTTTATGGAGGACTACGGTGGCTGTGGAGCCGCTATAGATATCTTTCAGTATTTTTACATACGGCTCGTCTGCACCCTGATTCTGTAATGCCTCCATGACTGCTGAGGTTTCGACAGAATCAAACGCTTGCTCGTAATCAATGAAAGCTATTATAAGGGTTGGTTATATTCCGCACATTTCTCTAGCACCAGATTAATAGTGTGAATATGGTCTATTGTTGAGCAGCCTTTACGGAATCCTGCCTGGTCCTTTGGTTGACGGAAGTCTAAGGCGTTCCTGATTCTATTTGCAATTATCTTAGTAAATACTTTGTAGGCAACGGACAGTAAGCTGATCGGTCTATAATTTCAAGTCTTTGGCGTCCCCTTTCTTATGGATTAGCATTATGTTAGCGTTTTTCCAAGATTCCGGTACGCTCGAAGTCATGCGGCATTGCGTATACAGGGTGACCAGTTTTTCTAGAACAATCTGCCCACTATCCTTCAACAAATCTGCTGTTACCTGATCCTCCCCAGCTGCCTTCCCCCTTTGCATAGCTCCCCAAGGCTTTCTTTACTTCTTCCTGCGTTACCTGTGGGATTTCAACTTCCTATAGACTATTCTCTCTTCCATTATCGTCGTGTGTGCCACTGGTGCCGTCTCATCAGTATTTGACGTAGTAGTTCTGCGGAAACCCGCAAGGTGGAGAGATTACTTACTTCTCTCCACCTTGCGGGTTTCCGCAGAACTACTACGTCAAAACTCTTGCCTTTGCTTCGTGTTGTCGACAAATTCGACTTCGCCCTGCCTTCTGCAAGCCGCCTGGTCAGCTCAGATGGTAGAGCGGCTGCCCCGAAAAGGCGGTGGTCCCGGGTCGAGTCCCGGACCAAGACGAATTTTTCTTCAACTATGAGGCTTTTCTTTCGAGGAACTCGTATGGGTTCGTAGCGGTTGCTACGAACGGGTGGATGTCTTCGTCTCATCAGTAACAACAACCTAATTTATATTGTATCTTTACTTGACTGTAAATGAGGCGACCGAGTTTAAATGACCCGCTGCGGTTGCTTAGTGCCTATGGTGTTGGGCTGCTAAGCACAAGGTCATGGGATAGAATCCCGGCCATGGCGTCCGCATTTCGATGGGGGCAAAATTCAAAAATACCCGTGTAATTAGATTTAGGTGCACGTTAAAGAACCCCAGGCCGTTAAAATTTCCGGAGTCCCCCACTTCGGCATGCCTCACAATCAGATCGCAGTTTTGGCATCTCATCTAAGTTTAAACGTGGAAGCGCTCACTAAAGGCGGAGCGACATCAAGGAAAAAATAAAAACACGGTGATCGCTCTAAAACTGCAGTAAACAAAGCGCGATTGCTTATCTTCTCTGTCGAACAGCTGCAATCCATCGCCGCTGTCGCTCTTGCTCGTGAAGCAGCACTGGAAACAGTGTGTGTGTCTGATGAGTTTTCGCATGTGTTCAAGCGCCCAACTACGCAACAGTTGCTTCAAAACATCACTGAAGGCTGACAGAAGTGTTAAATTTCGATCAAGAATGCAAACATGACAACATGCACACAGGCACTAACGGGAACAGTGCTCGCCCAAGCCCGCCTATGCTTCGCAGCCTTGGCGATAGGCGGCGTTGTCAGCATTTTGCGCACGGCGAATAAATTCCAAGGGCGATAACACCTTTGCTGCATGCCATGTGCTGTATGTGCGAGTGAACGCAAGCGAGGGGAGCCGACGATCGCAGCTCAATCATGCGTGTGAAAGGGAGGAAAGCAGGGAGGCAGCGTGGGAGGAAGGGCGGCGGCTTCTGATCTGCCAGCAACTGTGCACTCTGCGTGGCAGTGTGTGGTCATGCACACCATATCTTGAAAGCGATCTGCAGACAGCTCATATCAATTTGTATGCTGTGTTCTCGCTGCTTCGTTAGCATTGAAGCGATAGACAGCGAGCATTCGTGGTCATTGAGTATGATGTGCTCAGGTTTGCCTGTTTGCGCTGACACCATGTTAAGTTAGTAAGTGAATGTTATCACGTTTATACGGCCGATAAAACTACTATCATTACTTCGTATAGCTGTCTACTAGTTTGCTATAGCAATTGATGCTTCGCCTTTCGGGTGAAACAGCGACTTTTTATGTACCTTGTAACATAGAAGAGCAAACATAAAAGAAAATTGAATGAGGTTTAATTCTTGCAAACAAAGTTATCACGAGCAAAAGGTCTGTTTGTTTTGGTTCTGCAAAGGCTATGCACACAGCGTTTCATTAAAGTTAGGCCACAGTCTTTCACACACGTTACACACGCTGCCAAACGGGTTGTCCGTGAAGTCGCGTGGTGAAACCTGGCTGTCGTAGCCGAGCTCACCTCCAGTCGAATGGTGCGCTTCGTCAAATGTTCTTTGTGGGTGCTGTTGCTTGTATCCATGGCTTCATCTCTTCCTCCTTGTTGTTCGTGCTGCTGAACAATGGCGGTGGTTGCAGTAGCTTTGATCTCGGCACGCTTCCGCGCTTGGTAACTGTCTCTATAACGTGCTAATCTGGCCTCCCTTTGCTCCGGTGTTTCAGCAAGCAACTTTGCCTTTCTTGAGATTTCGCAGCCTGCTGTTTAGCTATATCTACTGGATGATTGGTTTCAGGATGTCATTCGCAGTGAAGTGTACGCACAGACGGCCCAGCCGGCGTGCCATCCATGGTGAGACTGAGCAACCAAACGTCGGCGAAGCAGCCGTTGAACCCTCGCCTTGTCACGTGGTACTGCAGCGATAACACCTTTCGTCGTCTGGCAGCTCGCGACTTGCGTGGAGATAGTGCAAGCCTTGGTCACTCAATTGTAGAAGTAGAAGTGATTCTCGAGCTGAGAAAACCCGATGGCAGAGCAGCTCCTGCAAAACTTTGGTAGGCCATGCATCCGTGGAAGGTGCGAGCACAGAACATAGGAAAGATTGCCTGCTGCTGCTTGCAGCGAAATCTCGAATGCCGATAGCATCAAGGTTGCGGTGGTCGGTGAAGGAATTGTGAAGGTTGTGCTTGTGGCGTCACTGTGCCTGTGGGTGTGAAATTTGTGCCTGATGGAGCCGGTGGGAGGACCTCTGAAATGGTGATGAGTGAGGTGCTCGCGAACAGAAAGCAGATAGCTTGCGGGAACGTTTAAGAAAGCGGCAGGCTGTAGTGTAGCCGAAAGTGCTTGTGTTTGGCCCAGTGAATTCCTTGGAAAGAGTCATCGCGCAGCTGCCTTTGAAATGGGGAGGAGGCTCACGGACTGAGTAGAGGTTTTGTGCTGGGGCCGACACGTGCTGACGATCGGCTAGGGTGGAAGCAGGCGATGTGGGACGACAAGACATGGAATGATGCGATGGTTCAAATGGCGAGAGCTGTTGTGACTGAGTGCTTGAGGTAGTGTAGCAAAGACAGCTGCCCGTCGTAGAAGTTGGGGCCAGGGTTTAGTAGCCGGAGTGTGGAACGCAGCCAGAGCCTGGAACCTTGATGATACAGAAGTGGCTGCCCTGAGGGATGACGCAAATGTCCAGCGTGTAGATGTAAAATTACCGGGCACCCTATAAACACAGGACATCTGCCAGACCATGTGAGGCCATGTCACGCTCGCCTTGGCAGAGTCGGCGTGTTAACGCTGGCATGGCTGGGCTCGGTCGTCCGGGTCACCAATTTGTGGGAAGGTTGGGTTCGGTCGTTCAGGTCACCGATTTGTGGGAGGAGGCACGAAGAGGTAGCTGCCGTAGCCACGGTTCATTTAGGAAGCTCAGCCACAGTGCCGCGGCATCTCGGAAGTGGCCGACACCACCGCTACCTAGGTCGAGCGTGCTAGCATGTTCTCATCTCGTGCTACCTACACATTAGCTCATCCTCTTCTTTGCCTGTTTTGGAGGCGATAGCCATGCTGCTGGGAGGTAACATACGTGTATGCATTCCCACAGCAACTTGAAGAAATTGTTTTTTTCTCTCATACAGTCAAGGCTGGATATAGCGGGCATCTTCATTGCATAAAAATGCATTTGCTATATCAACAGGTCATTGTAAGCGGACTTGTTCTAAAATCTAGCAATAAAGAACTGAACAAGGTTCAGTATAGGAACGCATTAAACCCGAAAATGATGCACACTGCTATTGTTGGTAGAAATCTGTGGTTAACATCTGTTTAGTGTCAATTCGATAATGGCACTCTATAAGTTTTTCAAGCTGTTGAGATCTTCGTAGGTCAAGGCTCTGGCATATGCAAGATCCTTTAGCAAACACTGCGGTACCATTGTGCCAGGACATTCAACATCCTAGCGCTCACAAGCCATTTCAAGAGGATGTGTTCAACATTAGGTGGCCTGAAGTTAACCGCTTCCAAAGTTTGCAGTTGACCTTTTCTCTTGTTGAGCAGCTCTATCTACTTCAAAACAGTCAAGGTCGTTGACCTTGCTAGGTGATGCACACCCGTGGTTGCTTGTGTTATCTAACTACAGGGGCAGTGCACACGTGAGCAATAAAGAAAAAATAAAGCTAAAGAAAAAATATGGAGGATGTTTAACCTTCGCCTTTAACAGTGGAACGCGATAGCGTTCAAAGATTCGAGACTGCTCCTCTCACGCTTCCTGGCAACTGGAGCGTATGTAACCATAATGTTTACCGGGAAACGCTAGCCACAAACGCTATGCACGAAGGTGGGCTTTCTGGTAGAAACATGGCCACTTGCGTGGGCGGTGATGTGGCAGAGGTGAGCGCCATCTGGAGGTATTGTAAGGAACTGAGCGCCCTGCTCCGTGGCCTCCAAGATACTCATGTGCCGGTGTGCACAAATGGCAAGTGCCGTGGCCGGTCTATGAACGGTAGAAACGCTGGACGTGGGGTTTCCGAGTTTTTGCGTAACAGAATTGTTTTCTCAGATAGTCAAATAACAATCCGACATTATCATGTCTGTAGGATGTGTGTAACTCGTAGTTTACGATATTTATACGTAGTTTAGCTTAAGAAATTCAATTAGTTCAGTAGCTTTTTTGTGCCACTGGAGCGCCTGGGTATTGGTGGTTCGAAAATCTCTTGCCAAAATGACGTCAGACGCTGGATTTCCTGCGACACGGGGCCCTTAATGCTGTCACATTAGAAAGTAAGGCACCATGTTTATTGGCTGTGTGGTGTAGCATGTACAGTCCAGCTGTCTGACTTCCCCCTGGCTCACCAAGACTGGCCGCACCACAGTATGGTTCAATCCATTCACTGTAACCAAACTGAGCATGGCACCGGATTGTTATAAGTGCACAGCTCTCGCATGAATACTTTGCAAAACTTTTTACGTGTTGATAAACTGTTAGCAATAGGTGGAAGTTCAATTTAAATTGATTGTATAATGATGCAATTGAAATCCGATTAGATCCAATAAAGCTGAGCTGCTCGACCTTATCCATTATTTCATCACATCCCATCCTGTTATTCTGGAGTAAACAGCACCTATTTGTTACATACTACAAAAAGATTTCGTATTCCACAAATTTTAATTCTTAAAAACCATATAGAATGAAAAGCTTAGCAGAGAAGTATACTGCATGCTACTACTTCGTATGGTCATGGACAACTCACCCGAATAGAGCGAGGCCAGGGAGAGGGACAGGCCACATTCACGCACTCCAGACAGGCTGGACTCAAGGTCGTCTGCTGCAACAAGTGGATGCACAGTTCCAACGGCATTTGTGTAGTGGCTAAGACATGCAGCTAACACTGGCTCTTGACATTAGTTGAGGAACAGTGCTTCCACAGCCATTGTTTTTTTTTTCCATCAACCAAAGTGTTGCCAGTGGGCAGTGAAAAATGAAGCACCACTGAAGCACAGAACAAAAGCTAGTGGGCAGAGCACACAAAAAAAGCTACTTCGGTATAGAGACTCTTTCTGAATTGTAAACTGCATTGTAACAGGTATAAAGAGCTAGAAAAGATGAGGACGAAAAAGGAGGACACAACATGAGCGTTAACTTTCAACAAATGGTTTATTTTAAACCAAGGAACACATATACAGTAAATTTCCATTGGCTCGAAGCTGTAAAAAAAAAAGAAATCTGTAGATAAGCGAAAGCAGAAAATAGAAGCCCTCTGGCTGAGCAAAGAACACATGGAGCCTTTCCAAAATGCCGATGGTAATAGTTTGTCACCTTTAGGTGCATCAGCACTGGAGCCTTCGGAATCTATAGGTACAACGGCATTACTGGCACTATGCCAACACAGCATGCTTGGCATCTTGGCAAATATATATCTTAATAATGTATATTTAAAGCCAGTCATCTGAGCATAACCATTTTCAGGCATCCAAAAAGCTGATGCTGATACTTTCTGCATCGTAATGAATTTCGGACAATTTAACTTCAAGAACCGAAACAACGAAACAGCGTAATTGCCATGCCTTTAGCAGATGCCCACGAGTGAAATGACATTTATGCCTCACCATCGCACCAGCATGAATCGAGCGTCCTTATCAGGTCATGATCTCACTAAAATGCTGGAGGCTTGCATGCTGCCTTTATTCTTTTGGGTGTAGTGCAGTGCCTGTGCAAAAGACACAAGACGCTCAAGGTTACGATTAATACACTGTGACCAAATTGATGCGTAACTGACAGTGTTCTAAATGAGAAGGGGGAGGAGGGGGGGAATTGACTCCCAGCTCAGTGCTGCCATGCGACGCCACAGGCGGCCGCCGAGCAAGTGCACGTGAATGGGGATAGAAAGAAGGGGGAAGATAACTGCAGAGCGTAGCCTGGTGTGGCATCTAGCTAGGCTAGCGAGGTGCCACCGAGTAAAAAGCGAGGGCCAGTGACGCTGCTGAAGCTGCAACATTGCTTTTTTCCCTATTATTTTCAGAGTAAAGATTTTGAGATATTCAAAGTCCAGCACAAAAGCTTTTTGAGATGAGAGGTGAAAAACATATTGGCTGAGACCATGGCTGGAAAACAATTTCGACTTAACTGGTCTTTCGATATATCAGAGTACTAGTAAACGAGGGTTTAGCGTATACATTGATGATGTCCATATGCCATAAAAATGCCATGCACAGAGATATCGCCATCTTTTGCTTTGGACACACGCATACTTTTCCCCCAAATTATGGCAGAGCCCATCTCACGATCACTGTCGATGGTAATGCATTGAGAATTGTAGCAGCGTAACTTATGGAACGCGGACACAGAAAGAACGAATAGATGTGGACACAGCTGCACTGCCAACCGATTTCTTTATTGAAATTCCTGCTCTTTTTATTTCACTGCCACATCTCGTCTCTTTTATCTACCTGAGGCTTCTCTCAAAAAGGTGACTTCTTTTCTTGTCAAGGCCACTGATGGTGTGGTTACACACTGCACTCCTGTTTGACTTATCTCAAATGCCTCAAGAATCTCCGGAGTTAGCCTATCATCGTTCCTTTTCAGGACTTTGACATCATGAAATTTGAGGGTGCACATGCCTACTTGGCTATCTTTTCCCTTCTTGTTCATTTTGTAATGTTTGCAGTGCAAGGCTAGGTTGCTGCCAGGTGTCCCTGAAAGTGGTGATGCGTGCTCTCTTGTTCGGTCATTAAGGCATCTTCCTGTTTGCGCTATGTATTGTTTTCCACACGACAGGGGGATGCTGTACACTACTCCATTGGTGCAATCCGGCATTGTGGTCTCTCCTTTTCCTGGTTCACTCGTGCACCCATACTTTTTCCCTTGTTTGGTACTGAGCACACTACTCAGACGCCATGTCTTTTACCAATCTTTATGAGATTGTGGGTCAGTCCATGCACATACAGACTTTTCGCACAATTATTTTTTGTATCCGCAACGTCAGGTCCACCTTTTGTCTTCTTGTTTTCTTTTAATCTTCTCTATGAGGCCTTCAGCTATGCTGCATAACATCGACACAAGGTACCCAGCATTTTTTAGCCTATTTATCTGCCGCTGAAAACTTTGTTCAGTTTGATGCTGGCACGACCTTTTCAGTGCTGAACTGAATGCTGCACTCGCTATTGCCCGTTTCAGAGTCTTGGGATGGTCTGACATGAAGAGAAGAAATTGTTTCTTTGCTCTGGGCTCGTACCTCCAGCATAGATGTCCCAGTTTGAATTCTAGGAAAACGTCGAGGAACTGCAGAGAACTGTGGTTCAGAAGCTCATAAGTGAAGTTCAGCTTTGGACACGCTGATCGAAACTCGGTAGGAATATATGTGGAAACCTTGTTGGAGCTGTGAGCACCTATCTCACTGCCACAATCGCTGCGCATGATGGAACCTTATTAGCCCAAAAAATATGCAGACCCCACACACTGTGAGAATCGATGTAAGCGAAGCTTTCCGTGCTGGATGTTTAGATTGATGATAACTTAGATGATGATAATGATGATTGATGGCTAAAACTTAATTTCTTCCAACGTTTAGGCTAACATGAGAGGGGTGAGTTGATGTTAAACGTTACGCTGCGTGCACCGCTGCTGTTTGTCTGTGTAGTACAAAGAACACACAGGGAGAGGTGTTTACTTGAGGCATTGTTGTGGGCCATATTTTATAACCTCTGAGAGGGTTGAGTGTTGTCATTTCCTCACATCACACATCGCGCTATGACAGAAATATTAAACTTGAATTAGATTATGGGGCTGTACGTGCCAAAACCACCCTCGGTTTATGAGGCAAGCCATATTGGCCGACTCCGGATTAATTTTGACACTGTGATGTTCTTTAACGTGTCCCAAAATCTAAGTGCACATGCGTTTTCTGTTTCGCCCCCAACGAAATGCGGCTGCCGCGACTGGGATGGAATCCATGACCTCTAGCAATGCCATAGCCGCAAAGCTAATGCGGCGGGCGCAGAAGTATTGATTTAATGATCGACCACTTCCATAGTGTCCCCTGGACCCTGTGGTGCACTTTAATTAATGCAGCTCTGCTTCTGCAGGCCTTGCTTAATTTGTCCACTTGACATATGTGCATGACGCTTATTTTTCAGGAACAGCCGCATCATACTGCACTGTACCTTGAACTTAAGCTTATCCTGTTTTCCCACAATCGCTGTCGTATAGCAGTGGGGTTTCCTTGCCTTCTCTCGTCAGCTCCCCCTCTCTTATATGGGAATTGCCTTTCCTCCCTCTTCTACTCCTCTTCTTCTCCCTTCTACAGTTCTAAGATTGATAAAAGACATGGCGCCTGAGTAGTGTGCTCAGTACCAAACAAGAGAAAAAGTATGTGCGCACGAATGAACCAGGAAAAGAAACCACAATGCCAGATAGCGCACCAGAGCAGATACTGCGATTGCACCAAAGGAGTAGTGTGCACCATCCTGCTGTCCTGTGGAAAACAATACATAGGGCAAACAAGAAGATATCTTAATGATTGAACAAGAGAGCATGCATCATCACTTTCAGGGACCCCTGGCAGCAATCTAACCTTGCACTGCAAACACTGTGAAATGAACAAGGAAAAAGATAGCCAAGTACACACATAAACCCCTAAATTTCATGATGTGCAAGTCCTGAAAAGGAACGACGATAGGCTAACTCGGGAGATTCTTGAGGCATTTGAGATAAGTCAAACAGGAGTGTAATGTGTAGAAGGGCAGCAGATTGGGCGAGTTGGTGTTGCATGGTAACAATAAAATTCAAACAGCGCTAAATGAACGGGACCAGAATGAGGAGGAGACATACACGGCGCTGAACTTACAACTGATTTATTTGAAGTAAGAAGTCAACATTTATACATCAACCCCACCGTCAGTGGCCTTAACAAGTCACCTTTTTGAAAGAAGCCTCAGGTAGGTAAAACAGACAGGATGTGGCGACGAAATAAAAAGCGCTGCAACTTAAAGAAATCAGCTGACAGTGCAGCTGCGACCACTTCTATTTATTCTTTCTGTATTCGTGTTCCATAAGTTCTGCAGTATAATCATCGAAGAATTAACCAACTATCTGAGTTGAACACCCTTTTATGGTAATGCAGTTAGCATTCTAGCAATGTAGCAACACACTGTATGGCTGAAATCCCATTGAATAAAAATCTGTAGCAGTCAATCTGATACTTCCATTGCTTCAGCTGTATGATATATACATTGTCTTTGGTATCGGCTCACCTAACTATGGCAATCGCTTGCCTAGGGTGCTCATGATGATGAAATCTTCAATTTTAAACCTTTCAGTATCACTGACCATACCCTGATGTCCTCCACTCTCTCTAGTCAAATGTATGCAGTAAGAGGAAGTTGGTGTGCTCCGAGATAGTTCCGCCATCTGTTGTATATACTTCTAGGAGCATAGTTTCTCATCTCTCTGGGTTTGCTCAGGGTGGGTTTTTGATAGTGCACTGCGGAACATGCTCATTCGTGGGCGAGGTTGCGCCTTGCAACGGGTGCATCCACAGATAGGTGGGGTGGCTCCCGAACTTTAGGCACCACAGTATACAGTCAAACTGCATTCATACGTGTTGGAAAAGAAGGCGAGAAAGAACATGCTAACCGGCAAAATGTACAATCCGAAGTCACAAAAAAATGTGACCAGACTCAACGGCAGTTAACACCTACATAATGCAAAGTCTTGCATAAATCGTTGCAGCAGGATACACCGACACTCGCCGAGCCGGTGGGGCCCTAGCGGCCCAAGACAAGTGCTGTCATTTTCGCGGCTGCGGCAAGCCTTACAATTGTGCTCCTTGAATTCAGCCCGAGTCAACAGATTTTTCGAGCGTAACATTTGGCAGGAAGTTTTGGCGTGCCCACTGTGAATTGTTGCCATACAAGATGCTGACTCACGTGGAGCTGGTGAAGCTTGAGTGACCCAAAGCACATGTCATTCTCCTATTGCAGAGTGTTTTAAGGGGGTGACTGCACACCAAAACGAAGTCGAGATGGTGTACGACGCCAGAATATGATGCCTATGATGCCGCCAGAGCAACACAAGATGCTCACTTTGCACCTCCTGCAGCAAGGAATGGCGGCATGCTTGTGCTATCGCCTATTAAAAGCATCCAGTATACGCTCACAATTACACTACGCCCCACGTGCTGCGAAACCCAACGAATGAATGTTTGATGTTTAATGGCGCAAGGGCCAAGTATGGCCAAAGAGCGCCAGGTCTGTGGTAATGAGTTTGCAGTGTAATTATGAGTTCTATGAAGTTGGTGTGACGTGGCTATAAAGGGGCCTTAAAAATAGTCGCTCTAAAGTGCGTAAACTCTGTATAATAAGATTATGGCGATGACGTATGACGTGCACTATGAACATTAAGATGCATTTAAAAGGAATGATACGATGTGTAAAAATATATCAGGTTATAAGCTATGCTAGAGCACTACTGCCTCCTTAGAGCCCTTGAAACACAAGGGCCTGGAGGCATGTGCTATGCAAAACAATTATTGCAGCGGCATTCTCTGGAGCGAGGATGCTCTATGAATTTAATGGGCTTATAACATGTAGAACGACATCATTTAAGAAATTGAGGACTGCCTTGCTGTTAAAAAGCGGTTCCTTACCAAGAAACACAGCCAGGTGTAGAGGGATGTAATAACGGTATGCAAGCGGAAAATGTTTCTTACTTTCAGTTTCGGCTTCCCGACACTCCAGGAGCATGTGGAGGACAGTCAGCCTCTCACCACATCTACCACAGGCTGGAAGTTCACTTCCAGTAAGCAGAAAATTATGGGTGCCAAATGTATGTCCTATTCTGAGACGACAGAATAGGACATCTGTTCGGCGTGATTTTGTTGCAGAGGGCCAGTATCCTAACTGTGGCTTTATCACGTGGAGCTTATTATTTGTTTGCGCATCCCACGTGCACTGCCAGTGGTTTCGCAGTTTCTTTCGTAAGAAAGGCCTCAGATTTGTGACAGGCACATCAGCGGTAGGGTTAACAGCTTGCGATGTGATCAACATGGCCATCTCGTCTGCTAGAATGTTACCTTCGATTCCCCTATGGCCAGGTACCCAGCATATTATGATACGCTGGTTAGATGAGTACGCTTTACACAAGACGCAATAGAGTTCATTAAATACAGGATTTTTATGTTTGCTGAGTGACATTAAGGCCTTCACGACGCTTAGAGAGTCTGTATAGATCGCTGCTTTTGGAAGTTTTGATTTCCTTATATGCTTCACAGCAGAGAGTAATGCGTAGGCCTTGGCCGTAAAGATACTTGTTTCCGGATGCATTACATTGGATTCCGAGAAGGGTGGGCCGATGGCTGCATAGGATACCCCGGCATTCGACTTCGAAGCGTCTGTGTATAACTATGCACAGGAGTGCTTGTACTGAAGTTCTAGGAAATGCATTTGGATTTCGGCTTCTGGAGCGTGCTTTGTAACTTTTACAAAGGATATGTCACATTCTATCGCCTGCCACTCCCAAGGAGGTAAGAGCTTGGTTAGGTGCATTAAGCGATGCTCGAGGAGTGGGATATGCATTTCATCGCTAAGCTCCTTCACACGCAACGAGAAAGGCTGTCTTATAGAGGGGCAATTGCGGAAAAGTGTAGCACACGTCATATCGGTAACGGTACTAAAACATGAATGTTCAAGATTAGAGCGCACTTTAAGGAAATATGTAAAGCTGATGTATGATCTCTGCAGATGGAGTGACCACTCATTCGGTTCGGCATATAAGCTTTCAATCGGGCTTGTTCTGAAAGCGCCCGTGGCTAAGCGGATACCTAGATGATGAACAGGGTCTAGCATCTTTAGCGCACTCGGGGTGGCAGAGTTATATACCACAGCACCATAATCTAATCATGACCGAATCAGGCTCTTATATAGATTCATTAAGCACTTCCTGTCACTACTCCACGTAGTCTGGGATATAAGTTTCATTATGTTCATTGCTTTTAGACATTTTCCTTTAAGATGTTTAATGCGTGGGACGAAAGTGAGTCTATTGTCAAGTATAACACCTAGAAATTTGTGCTCTTTGTTTACAGGTATCTGTTGTCCCCACAGTTCTAAGCAAGGATCCGGAACCAGGCCTCTCTTTCTTGTAAACAGAACACAAGAACTCTTGTGAGGACTGATTTTAAATCCATTTTTCTCTGCCCACTTTGACACCTTGTCCAAACCATGCTGTACCTGACTGTTGCACACTGCGAGGTTACAGGATTTGAAACCTATTTGAATGTCATCCACGTAGACGGAATACAAGATGGCCGGTGGTAAGGAAGCACGAAGTGTTGTCATCTTAACAATAAAGAGTTCCTGCTCCGAGCTCTTGCTCTAAAGAAGCAGCATAAGTGGCAGTTCCTTTGGACAGACAACTGTCAGATTAAAGCATGCAAAACTGAAAATAGCAAAGTGTTCTTCATAAGCTCCGAGTCTGACCTCAGCATCATCACTTAACCTGATTTGCGATTAGTCTGTGTTTTAGTCATTCAATCATTCCCTCAAACATGTCTTTGTTTTCACCTTCTGAAGCTACATCACTGCTTAAATCTGTTGGTTGTTCATTGCTTCACTTCAATGCACGAAGTTTGCGTAAGAATCATGATAACATATCTTCATTCATCTTCATAACTGAGACATGGCTTGGCCCAGCTGATAGCGATTTATACGGGTTCCATGCCTATCGGGCTGAGTATTGTAACCGTGTTGCATATCAACATGGTGGTAGCGTGATTTTTGTCGCATCCCACATTAAATATAAACGTAGGCTGGACCTTTCTATAGATCTATTTCACTGCGAAACTGTTTGGATCGAAACCGATGCCTTGTCTTTTCCAAATTATTATGGCGGAATTATTATTGGTTGTATTTACTGTTCTCTATCTTCTTCCATACCTGATTTCCTTCGTCATCTTAGCTTAGTTCTTCAAACAATCACTAGTGAAAACAAGCCTGTCCTAATTGTAGGTGATATAAATATTAACTTGCTCGATATCAACAATAGTACTGTATGCACTTATTCGGACTGTTTTCCTGGCTTTGGGCTTGAGCAATTAATAACTTTGGCCACCAGGATTTCCACTCAAGGAAGCAACTCCCTCTTAGACCATGCCCTCACTAATATTTCGCCTTCACCAGAGTCTGGTGTAATTGACATAGGCATATCATATCATTACCCTGTATTTGTCACTTTCAAATCTAACCCTCCTAGGTCAGATCCCTGTTATCTTACGTCTCGTCTTGATAATATAAATGTTGTTGATGCTATTGACAAAATTGACTGGAGAGTTATAGCTACCAAACTAAATGCAGAAGAAGCGCTTCAGTTATTTTCCTCTTAACTTCTAAAAGCTGTTCATGCTAACACTGTCACTGTTAAGTGCAAAAAGAAATTTAAATTTCTGCATAATCCTTGGATCACTAATGGGCTACTTGTGAGCATGAGAAAAAAAGAAAACATGTATAGGAAGACTAAAAAACAGCCTTTCAATGTTAATTTAGCATTACGCTATAAGAAATATTGCAACATGTTGAGTAATTTATTGAAGAAATCAAAAAGGCAATATTACGAAAATGAATTCATGAAAAATAATTTCACCCAAAAAAAACAATGGCAACTTATCAACAAGTTTTTGAATGTACCACGTTCTGGCAGTTCCATTGAAAAAGTAATCTACAATAATGTCACTATCACTGACCCGCCTTAGCATTGCTCGTGCGTTCAGTAATCACTTTTATGAAATTTATATTACTACCCATGTTCCTGCTGTTTATCATACGAGCCGATGTGACCAATCTTTCTTTTTGTTCCCTGTGACACCTGAAGAAGTCCTTACTGAGATTTACAGCTTAAAGGACACAAGTCCTGGTTTTGATGGAATTTCTGCATTTCATTTAAAGCTTGTTGCTCCGACTATTTCTGATGCTCTCAGTAACTTAATTAACCTTATGTTCAAGACCGGTATATTCCCTAGAAGTCTAAAAAAAGCTAAAATCATTCCTGTTCATAAAAAGGGTGACAAAGCTCAAGTCGCGAACTATCGTCCTATATGTATTTTCCCTTCAATTAGTAAAGTTGTAGAAAAATTAATACTTCGTCGTATTAACATTTACCTAAACAAATTTAGCTTGCTGAAACCCTGTCAGTTCGGTTTTCGTTCAGGAAGCTCGACTAATACCCCTGTCACACGGCAAATCTAATGTCATTTCCAACAAATTACATTTGTTGCGATTAATGTCATTATCACAGCGCGCTGTCACACGGCGAAAACTAATGTCATTTGAAAATGATGACAATGACGATAGTAAAAAAATGACACGCCTCAAACCCACTTTTGTCCAATAATTATTTTCCAATATGCTAAATTTCACTAGAATATGTGATCGTTGCTTTCAAACCGTAGCGTTCGATCGCTAACTTGTCGCATTGACAACGAAGTCGAGCCAAGCCAAGCCAAAGCTAAGGCAAGCACCAGGGCGAAGAGAACGATAGGCGCGTCCGCTACATCTGCTAAAGTGGTACGAGAAGGGCAGTTGCATCTCATCGCCGTTCTGATGTGCATGCGGGCTTCTAATCTCATTCTTGGCGCGTGCCACAGGAAAACACGCGCACGCTTTCACGCCAAGTCAATTGAAGCGGCTGCGGCCGATGCTCCGGTGCGAACCAACACGACTGCTGCAGTGAAAGCTAAAGACGGCTGTCCGGTCACTGGACTGAGAGTAGTTTTCTGTATTTACGCTCGTGATGGACTTCAATGTCGTTAAAGCAATAATTAGGTAATAAAATGGATAAAATAATAGTGTTTTTTTGTTAAAACAAAAAAGAAGCATGTACTGTTTGCGAAACACTGGTAAACTCGTGGTATCGAGGATACACATTCACTTCCAAACGAATGTGAATGAGTTTGGCGAACTCATTCGTTTGTAAATGTCATTTTCGAAAATGTCCTTAAGTTTTACCGTGTGACACCAAACAAATGGCATTATCAGCGAATGTCATTCGTTGTAAATGACATTAGATTTGCCGTGTGACAGGGGTATAACTTGGCTTTGCTAGCATTAACTGATTATATTCGACATTCACTTGATCTCGGATACTTTGTTGGCTCGGTCTTTTTAGACTTTACTAAAGCCTCTGATACAATAAACCACAATGTTTTGTTTACTAAACTAGAGTCTGTTGGCATTTCTGGTCCAGCTCTTAATTTATTAAAAAGTTATCTATTTAATCGTGAATTAACAGTGTACGCAGGTGGGGCTTTCTCTGAAAGCAAAATTATTAACCAAGGAGTGCCTCAGGGCTCGATTTTAGGTCCACTATTATTTTCCATTTATATAAATGATTTGCCTGACTGCCTTAACTATGCCCTACCTATATTATACGCAGACGATACGACTGTTGCCCTCTCAGATAAATCATTATTTTTGCTAACTTTGAAACTAAACAGTGATCTGTCAAAAATGGCTCAATGGTGTAACGCCAATTTTCTAGTTATAAACCCTACGAAAACGCAATTCATGTTATTTAAGTCATCACAGAGACATTTACCTTGCTCTCCGACCATAACTCTAAATGGGCATGACATTCCTGCCTCCACTTGTGTTTTTTTCCTCAGCATCAAATCAATCAAATTAGATAGCGCATTGTGTTGTCGTCTCCCTTCCGTCCTTGTTTGCTGGCGCTAAATATGCTTTCAATTTACCAACACGCCCAACAAATGGCAATGCTACAATTTAGATACCCACCTTAAGTTTACTGACCACATTGCACACAACAAACAAAAAACAGCATTTGGCATTTAGAGCACTACTCAAATCAAGTGCATTTTTTTCTAAAGAAGCATTATTATAGTTATACTTACAATATGCCTTTATTTCCATAAATGTACAATTTATGGGGGATTTAAGGAAAAAGTTGCTCGCAGCAACTTGACGGGCCTTAAACCCAGTCTGAGGGCAGCAGCAGAAGGCACAGGCACTGATTTAGAACTGACAAAAACAATACATAAGCAAAAAAACAATGACAAGTTGGCTTAGACAGTATGCCAGCAAACAGAAATGCAATGAAAAAAAAAAACATTACAAACCATGAAACTACATAATCCACAGTGTACACTAGAACAACAAAAGCAGTGATAGAATCATGAACAAAGTAATCATTGTAGTAAAGAATAAGACATGGTTGAGCCGTTGACAGAGGCTAATATCAAACGGAGATGTGTGACGACAGTCTACTTCAGAAAACAGTCACAAACAACAAATTATTTCTTCTTCAAATATCACTGAAATGCTCATATAAATGTGATACAGGACAAGAAATGACATCTATGTTATTACATTTAAGCGTGTTTAATAGGCGTGGTAAGCGATAGTACAACATTTGAAGAGCATAGTTAGTGCGAGGGTGTGGCACATACCAGTGTTCAGGTGACCGTGTACTGTATTCTGTTCTGTTTCTAATTAATTGTGCTAACGATGTGATGTATGACTGGCTTTGTTTTGCTTCTTTACGATAGGCTAGTAACAGCCTCAACTCTAACAGAGAATGCAGTGTGAGTAAATTCAACTTTTTGAATAGAGGTGCAGTGTGAGCGTCTACTGGAGCATTACAGATGCTACGTATTACGTTTTTTTGAAGCAAGAATAACCGGTTTATGTTTGTAGCAGACGTCGTACTCCACACGAGGCAGCAGTAGTGTATGTGACTCAGGAAGAGAGCATTATACAAAAGAAGTTTGACCTTGCGTGGCAGCGGTCTTAAACTGAAGAGTGCCCCAGCGACTTGCGCAAGTTTGCCTCCAAGGAAGTCGATGTGATCAGTCCATAACATATGGCTGTCAAAAAAAGACACCTAGCATCTTCGCAGACTGAACAAGCTCAATTCTTGAAGAATCTATTACAATGTCGGTCTCTAAGTTCACACCATTATATTTTGGTAGAAATAAAATAGCTTTTGTTTTGTCAGTGTTAATTTTTAAGCCATTATCCTGTGACCATCTCTGTATTTTTTCAAGAACAGGGTTTGCAGTAGAAACCAGCCTTTCAATGTTGTTCGATGAAAAAAGCATCATAGTATCATCTGCATAGATGATGTATTTAGGTTCACTATCGACAAGAACAAGGTCATTTATGTATATATTGAAAAGCAGGGGGCCCAATATGCTTCCTTGGGGAACACCAACTGTTAGGTTCTTGAACAGGGAGCAGATGCCATTAATTTCAACAAGTTTATTCCGCTGATTAAAATAAGATTTCACTATATCCAAAGCAATACCATGATACTTCGCTTTCATTCATAGTCATATCATTTGTGGTATCGCTTCTTGGGGTAATACTTATCATTGTCATCTTTCGTCTATTCAGCACATTCAAAATCAGGCTATCCGCATTATTACGCGAAGCCATTTTTTCTCGAATGCCTCTTCACAACTACGTACAAACCACATTCTTCAAGTTACTGATTTGTTTAACTATCATTTAGCGATATTGTTTTTCGAATTACTAACTCAACAAGTTCCTTACAACTCTGTTAGTTCTGATCTCGTTTTTAATCCCAATAACACAAGGTTTGCAGCACAAGGAAATTTCTTGTTGCCTTTATGCCATACTAATTACGGAAAGATGGCTTCCTCTTTTTGCGCGCTTAAACTTTGGAACAGTCTTCCATATTCCATTAAGTTGTCATCTACCTAGTACTCTTTCAAATATGAACTCAAGAATTATTTGCTGTCTGATTAATTTCCTACAGTGTTATTTTGCTATTTAGAAGCTGCGGAATTACCATTGTTTGTGCATCTTTCCTCTTCCTTTTGTCTTTTATGTGTGTCGTCACTCAGTTTCTTGGTTATATCTTGCTTATTTCATAATTTGTTTCTCTGCTCTGTATTCCACTTTATTTTTTTATATAACTTCTAATCCAAGGGTCCCGGTGAAGTCTCTGACTTTGGGACCCTTGTGTGTATACCATTTCTTCTAACAAATTGTTATGAACGAATAATAAACTGAAACTAAAACTGAGTGTGCAACTGAGCACACCTCCCTGGGGTACACCAGTTTCTTGTGTAAAAGGACGTGAGAGTACATTGCCGACATTTACCCGGAAGGTACGATTGGATAGGTAGCTTTCTATTAGGTTTAGCATATTACCATGAATGCCCATTTCTGACAAATCTCTCAAGATTCCGTAGCGCCATGTTGTGTCATATGCCTTCTCCATATCAAGGAATATTGATAAGAAAAACTGTTTCTGTACAAATGCATCACGGATATTTCCTTCAATACATAGAAGATGGTCAGTTGTGAAGCACCCTTCTCGGAAGCCGCACTGATAGGGATCAAGCATTTTGCTCAGTTCAAGGAAATGGATGAGTCGCCGATTTATCATTTCTTCAAGTACCTTACAAATGCAACTTGTGAGGGCTATCGGGCGCTAAGTTGCCCTGAGGAAGGGTCTTTTCCTTGTTTCAAAATAGGGGCCACAATGGTTTCTTTCCATGCAGTTGGAAGGTGCCCTGCATCCCAGATAGTGTTGAAAAGTGTAAGTGGTGTAACTTGCGTATCACTGTGTAAGTTTTTGAGCATTTCATAGACGATTCTATCACATCCCGGTGCAGAGCTCTTGCATGTGCTCAAGGCAGCTCTCAACTCTGCAATACTAAAAGGACGGCTGAACGGTTCATTCTGCCGACACTTTCTTATGAGTGGCCTACATTCTTCTATTTGTTTATATTTGAGAAAGGGTTTTGAATAAATGATGGAACTTGACACGCTCTCAAAGTGCTCCCCAAGTGAGTCTGCCTTATCAAGCAGGTTACCGTCTTCAGTGTTTACCAGAGTGAGTGAATATTGACACGTGTACTTGTCTTTATCGGGCGACACGTTTTGCCGCCTAAGAAATGTTATCGCACAGCACGGGACGCGCCTGCATGTATCCGAAGTTTCTGGAAAGTTATCGATGCTTCTATCCGCTGTCTGTTGTTGCCGAACCTTGTGTTATCTGATTTCATCGCTTGACACGAATGGTGTAGAACTTTGTAGAAGGCATGCGGGTCCCAACGATTAGTCTGGAACATTCGATGACTGCTGTATAAAAGCCGACGCGCTTGACCCGCTGATCAGATTTTCGACGATCGCCGAGCGTGTTCGCCGCTATCATTGTGCTATAAGTGTAGCCTGTTTTGTGGGCACAGGTTCGCCCAATAAAAGTTAGTTTTGTCGTTCACAGTATTGCTACTGTGTTATTCAACGTCACCACCACGTGACAATATGTTTGTCGTACTTTTTTCCTATTAACCCTGTTCCAGACTTTCGCCTCATCTGTATAAGAGTTGATACCCAATAAAAACTTCTGCGAACTCTCTCTGCTGGCCTGTCGGCGAGTTCTCCTGGCTTGAGACTTTACTTTCTTGAAGTTAATAAGATTCTCTGCAGTGGGAGAGGCGCGTAACGATCCCCACGCTTTGTTCTGTTTCCTACGGGTGATCCTACATTCGTTGTTCCACCACAGTAGACGTCGTTTGCATGCCAAACCACTTACTTCGGATATGCATTTTGATGTGGCATCTATTATGAATGCTGTAAAATACTCCACAGCAGCATCAATTTCTAAAGAAGACATATCAGCCCATGAGATGCTAGTGAGAGTTTGAAATTTCTCCCAGTCGGCTGTATCTATCTTCCACCTAGGAGCTTGTGGAGGATATTCATTTTCTTTAGATGTTCTTAGCAGTATGGGGAAGTGGTCGCTCCTGCAAGGATTGTTCATAACTTCCCATTCGAGTTCGGGCAGTATAGACGGGGAAACTATACTAACACCTATTGAAGAAAAGGTTCTGTTTGGAAGAGAGTAATATGTGGGTTCCTTCTTATTCAGCAGGCACGCACCAGAAGAAAAAAGGACCTGTTCAACAAGACGACCTCGCGCATCTATACGAGAGTTGCCCCACAGGCAGCTGTGCATATTGAAATTGCCAATATAAGGTTCTGGCAATTCATCTATAAAGGACTGAAATTCACGTTTGTTTAATTTGTAATGTGGGGGTATGTAAAGCGAGGAGATGGTGATGAGTTTGTTTAGGAGAACAGCTCGAACCACCACTGCTTCAAGAGGCGTTTGTAGCTGTAAATGCTGACACGCAATGCTTTTCTGAATAACAATGGCAACACCGCCCGATGATGCGAGAGCATCCTCGCGATTTTTGCGAAACGTAACATACCGTTGGAGAAAGTTTGTGTGTTGTGATTTTAGGTGTGTTTCCTATAGACACAGCACTTTTGGTTTGTGTTCGTGGATGAGTTCTTGCACATCATCAAGGTTTCGTTCAGACGATCCTTGCATTATTGTGCTGCCGCTCCCAATGAAGTGTCATGAAATTTTGAGTATGTTATGGTTGTACTTTGAAATTTTGCTTGCCGGGGATGTGGAGACTAACCCGGGTCCTACTGTTGAGGAAATGCTTAAAGAAGTATTAGCCAACCAAACAAAAGCAGAGGCTAAGCTTATAAGCTTTGAAGAAAAAGTCGATAGCCTCAAAGATGTGTGCAATAACGTGCAAGAACTTGAAAGTACAGTTAGAGACCTTGAGCGGAGGATCAGAAACCCACAACAAAGGATAACTTACTTAGAAGACAGATCAAGGCGGAATAACGTCATAGTTTACGGTGTCAAGAAAAATGCGAAAGAAACACGTGTCGACATCGAACGCAAAGTGTTAAAAGACATTTTTTTGAACCGCCTTGAGGTTAACGTGTCGTCAGTAGAGCGAATCCACAGGCTTGGGAAGAAGAAAGATGACCGGGATCGGCCAGTCATCATGAAGCTTTATAACTTCAATGAAAAGGTAGCACTTTTCAAGAACTGCCATAAACTGAAAGGCTAAAAAATAAGCATTTCTGATGATTACTCGCCGGAAACACTCAAAAAGCGAACACGCCTTTGAGAAACGGCTAAGGCCGATAAAAGTCGAGGAGCCAAAGTTAAGCTCGTGCATGATAAACTTTTTGTGGATGATGAGGCCTACTTGTGGGGTGAACAGTCTGGCATGCGGGTAAAGATGCGTGGTAGCAAAAGAAACCCTTCGCTGAACCGTGATTGACAAGAGAAGCAGCATGAAATACCTCTCGTGAATTTAAATGCCCAAAGCATTGTGAATAAGACTGAGTTGCTTGAGGGAGTGGCTTTAACGCATGACCCTGACATAATAGCTATTACAGAAACATGGTTGAGAGATGATATCGCAAGTGACGAAGTTTTTCCTTCTTCCTATAATGTCTTGCGAAATGACAGATTAACTAGAGGCGGGGTCGTTGTGCTATTGTTAAAGAAACCACTAAAATACAAGCCCTTACTGTCATTTGAAGGGCATGAAAACGCTTGGTGTCAACTATTTCTTGGTAATACCATATTGTTAGTGGGCGTCATCTATAGGCCTCCTGGCAGCTCTGTGGAATTCTTTGAAAGCCTTGATAATTACCTAACAGCGTTAAGTAAGAAAGCGAGAATAATATTCACTGGTGACTTCAATTTGCCTGGTGTAGATTGGGAGGCGAGAATCCCAAGTTCCACTGATAGGATTCATGCAGACAGTATGTTAGAAACAATGGCTAAGCTCGGTCTTATTCAGGTGGTCTCGTCTCAAACGCGAGTACGTGCGGCAAGTTCGACGACGTTGGACTTATTGTTTCTATCCGAGGGAACGTTTGATTATGAAATTGATGTGAAAGAAGGAATATCCGACCACAAAGCAGTAATTGACGTAGTAGTTCTGCGGAAACCCGCAAGGTGGACAGAAGTAATGAATAAAGGGAAAATCAGACATCCACTCGTTCGTAGCAATTGCTACAACGGGTGGATGTCTGATTTTCCCTTTATTCAAAGCAGTAATTTCATCTCTTAAAGTCAGCAATAAACTCTTAATTAAGAAATCGGCTAGTAAAGTATTTGATTTTTTTCGAGCCGATGACACATCAATTCTCGACCGCTTGGAAATCGGTGTCGATGAAATGCCACATCATGAAGAGGTAAATGGGCTCTGGCGTCATTTCCTAGGAGTAGTAAATGATTGCTTGCTTAAATATGCTCCCCCAAAAACAAAAAGGACAGATAGGCTGAACCCATGGATTACATGAGATATTATTAATCTAAAACAGCGACTACGCCATGCACGTCAGAGAATTCAAAGAGACGCGACAGCTATCAGTAACCTCAGTGCGCAGGTGCGTAGCGAGTTAAAAAAAGCTAAAAGCTTTTTCCTTTCCAATACGCTAACTAAATGTATGCAAGAATCGCCGCAGAAATTTTGGAGGAATGTGTCAAGGAGTAGAGACACAATCGAAGCCGTTCTTGTAGATGGTATGTCGTGTTCTGAACCCTCCCTCCTTGCTGAAGCATTTAACAAGTACTTCTGCTCTGTATTCACTTCAAAGGATGATAGTACTGTCGTAAAACACTCGGACATGAATCTTTCTAGCAACGCTATTGTTATCACCAAAGAAGGTATAATTGCTGCCTTGCTAAGACTAGACGACAAAAAGTCACCGGGCCCGGATAAGATTCCAAAAACTTTTCATAAACATTATTCTGAGTGGGTGGCATGCTTTCTTGAAAAGCTTTTTTCGTTATTGCTTCATAGCGGTATTATACCTACTGACTGGCTGATGGCAAGGGTAAAACCAATTTTCAAATCTGGAAGCAAGCTTGCCATTGGGAATTATCGCCCGATTTCTATTACGTGCACAATATGCAAGGTCCTGGAACACATAACTGCTAAGGAGTTAGTTCAGTACATAGAAAATAACAATCTTTTCTGCAGTAAGCAGCATTGCTTTCGAAGAAGTCTATCAACTGTGACCCAACTGTTTGAAACTATCTACAGCTTTGCTGAGGCAGTCAACTCGAAAGCGCAAGTTGATGTAATTTCAATTGATATGTCAAAGGCATTCGATAAGGTCTGTCACAGCAAACTGATCAGCAAGCTTTATGACTTTGGGGTCAATGAACAAATTATTAATTGGATTCAGGCGTACTTGACAAATAGGCTGCAATTTGTTGAAATTAATGGCCAACACTCCCAAATTTTACCCATTTCTTCTGGTGTACCGCAAGGGTCTGTGTTGGGGCTGATATTATTCTTGATTTACATTAATGATATAGCCGAGCATGTAGATACAAGTGTTGAGGTTCGTTTATTTGCTGACGATTGCATGTTGTACTGCCCAGTGAAATCAATAGATGATCAAAAATTACTGAATAAATCCTTGGAAGGAATCCACAATTGGTGCTCCAAATGGAATATGGAAATTAATTTTGAAAAGACCGCGTGTATGAATGTCTCGAACAAGAAAATACCACTGTGCTTTAATTACTTTGTAGGCAACAAACAAATAGCCCGCACGACAAAACTAAAGTATCTTGGCGTCACCATCTCAAATAACCTCAATTGGAAGAATCATGTAAACAACATATGTGGATCTGCCCAGCGAAAACTGATTTTTTAAAAGAAAATTGGCGCATGCTATGCCTGCAGTTAAACTTAAGGCCTATACAGCTGTTGTAAGCCCTTCTTTGGAACATGCTAGTGTTATATGGGATCCTCACCAACAATATCAGATTAACCAACTTGAATGCATTCAGAGACTAGCAGTACGGTTTATATTTTCAGCATATCGCAAAACAGTCCGTAACCGCTTTGCTCGCTAGGGGTAATTTATCGACACTGGCAACACGCAGAAAAATCGCACGACTGAAGTTTTTGTACCAGCTCTCTACCAATAAATTTAACTTAGATCAGTCGCGCTATTTGTTACGTCCTTGCAGAGTCTCTCCCCGTGTGAATCACCCTTATGTTCTGTGGGGAAGCGCGACTCGCGCGCGTCCCCTGATATGTTTTTCCCGCATGGCGCGTCTCCTGTAATCCGGCTTCGCCGCGTGGCCTGCGTGATGCCCGCGGCGGTCGATGTGGTTGGGGCGCAGTGCGAGAGATGGCGCGAGTGTTGCGTTGCTAACGCCGCCTCACGGCAGGGTTACTTGGGGGCGCAGGGGAGGACGGGCTGTCTCTTCCCCGGCGCGTCGGCGAACGGCGTGGACATCCCGCGCGCCGCCGACCCATGCTTCTGCGAGACCGCCTCGCGTGGCCGCCTTGGAATGCGCCACCATTCGCGTGACAGTACGCGCGAACGACCAGGCGTTGGGATCCAGCATGGGACGAACATATTCGCTCGTTTTCCGGTCGCGGTGAGTCGGACTTCTAGATATGTCGCGCGCCCATCAGCATGTTTTGTGGATAGCAACTCGGCTAGCAGGCATTGACCTATGAAAGGTGCAATAAATGCCCTTGTGATTGTTTGCACTACTGCGTTGTCGTTCCTTTGTCCCAAGAGCACGGGTGTAGACCTCACAGTTCTTATGCCTTACAATGCCAGAATTGATGTTTTTAACTATTCTCCCCTTGTTAAGACAATTGAAGACTGGAATGGCCTTGATGTACAGATTTTTGATGACACAATGACTGCACAATCATTTGAACGGAAGCTGGAAATGTACCTCTCATGATGTATTTATTTTGTTTCATTGCTTGATGTGTTGACAAAATGTGCCAATCCTCCCACCCTGTACCAGCCAAAAAAGGGCTAACAGTATTCGAAATAAATAAATAAAGAGACCTCTGACGTTCCATTCAATAATTTGTGTATCCATATTGGAAGTAAATTGGTGCTGTGTGTACAGAAACAGAAGTAGTGGTTACGGAGATTACAGAGATTAAATTACAGAGCTCTTTGGAGGCCCTGTAATGTGGGGTTTGTCCTTCTGGAGCGTTCGAGGGAGCCTTGCTGCCCTTTAGGTGCTTGGTGCACCGTGAGGGTAGGTGTAGTGTCCATTGCCTCTTGTGAGGTGCTGGACACGCGCTCTTGCGAGCGAGAAGTTTTTCGAGAGAGTCCTGCCTCGAAGGCAAGACCCCTGTGCCCACCAGCCCAGAAGTCATGCGAGTTTGCCACGGCAGCTCTGTGATCCATGGCCAAATCTTTGGCATTGGAAGCATCTTCCTGGATTAGGAATGTATGGTCTGACAGCTATCTTTGTGTATCCAGTTTCTGTTGTTTGTGGCAGTTCGCAAGTGGCAAAAGTCAGGATTCAGTGCTTTGTAGGAATTTCCTTATTTTCTCTTCTTATAATGATGCGCTGTACGTTGGTTACATGTTACCCTTTCCAGCCATCCAATAAGTCTGTCTCTGACAAGTCGATCAGATCTGCATCAGACATTACTCCGCGTGCTGTATTCATAGACCGATGTGGTGATACGGTGACAGGAATGTCTCCAAATGCTACAAGTTTGTTTAGTTTAGCGTGCTGTTCTTTGTTGTGGATCTCAAGCAGGAGGTCTCCGCTCGCCATTTTGGTGACCTTATAACCTGGGCCGAGGGCATCAGTCAAGCCTTTTGCAACAAGAAACGAGGATAAGGTTTGAGCTGGTTTTTCCGTTTTTTCGCTGTGAACAACTTGAAAGCGAGGAAAAATTTCTTTCGGTTTGAAGAGGCTTAATATTTCATCGGTGCGTCCCCTCTTTTGATGGTGACGATCAAGTAGACGTGGAAAAGCAGGTGTTCCCATAATGCTTCAGTCATTTTCGGCGGCAATGGCAGCCACCCACCACGAAGCCCAACTAGGGGACGCTGTAGCCCTTAACATGTAAGGCTGCAGACGTCAGCCGTGCACTGCTGCTATAACCCAATATAACATACCCAAGGGAGGGTACATACACACGGTTAACCCAAGCCGCCTACGAAAATGTAGACGTAACAGAAGAGAAGACAGGACCGAGGTGAAAGTATTCAGGAAAGAAAAAAGTTCGGAGAGGGGGACAGGAAAAGGCAACCAGGCGATTTCCCCTGGGTGGGTCAGTCCAGGGGTGCCGTCTACGTGAAGCAGAGGCCATAGAGGTGTGTTGCCTCTGCCGGGGGGCCTTAACGGTCCGAACACCCGGCATCGGCTCAATCCCCAGGATTCCCCTTTCCCCAGACACGGCTAAGCTGCGCACGGCTAAGACCGGGAGGGTCCAAACCTTGTGTGCTCGGGTACTTGGTGTCGCAAACCACCAAACGTCTGCTCATGCAGACGCCTCTGCGGGGTGCGAAACCCACAGGTGGAGATTATCATAATAGGGTTGGCAGCGATAGCTGTGAATGTAACATGCAGTGACCCGGGAGGAGATTTGCTGGTACCAGAATAGGAAATTGAGTGCACATCGGCATTTTCATGTGAGATGGGCAGGCTGTTACTGCGGAGAAGGTACTGCAGCAGGCGGCTATGGTTGTCGATGACGTGCACCTCGCGTCTTTTCTTGTTTGCATGGGATCTAGCGGTCAGGAAACGTATCTCATGATTGCAGTTTGGCGATGTATTAAACGTTGTTCCGGAAGGTCATGTTTTCCAGGAACATATGAACCGGTAAGAAAAGAAGCACAAATATACTGGGTCATTCTTTGTGTACTCAGTTGCAAATGTTGGCACTGGGAAACTGAACGTAATGGGATCGTATAAACATCAGAACAAGACTAGGTAGAAGATACAGAAAGATAGAAATGTGAGAAACATACATTATTCGCATGATTTATTCCATTCTGCATAGCCAAAAATCACCATTGTGTTCATTTTATAACATCTAAGAAAAAAAACTTGGTGCTGCGGGTGACCACCTCCAAAAAAACCTGACACTGAAACGGTCAGTCTTGCAAGTTTGTCGTGTGGTAATTGGTAATTTGGCAATTGCAGCGGTGGCGTAGAGGTAGAACACCCGCCTCGCGTGCAAGAGGTCCGTGGTTCGAATCCCGGTGCCGGCAATTTTCCACCGGATTAAAAAAAAAAAAAATCCGCGTGTTGATAAAATTGCACAAACAGGCCTGGAGTGTGGCCTTATCCCGGTGACCAGAACCGGTAACGCACTCCCTCACCAGAGCAGGATTGGCCACCCTGGTGCAGTACTTGGCCACAACCTCCTATGAACACAACAATCAAACCCCGGCCCTCAGTCCCCAGCAGCTGCGAAGCAACTGACCACGGCGGCGGTCAGACCTGCGACGCAGCAGAGGGTGCTAAGAATCACTGGCTCCGGACAGGCCGCCATTGGAATATGAACCTGGCAACGTTTAACGCTAGAACGTTATCTAGTGAGGCGAGTCTAGCAGTGCTATTGGAGGAATTAGAGGGCAGTAAATGGGATATAATAGGGCTCAGTGAAGTTAGGAGGCCAAAAGAAGCATATACAGTGCTAAATAGCGGGCACGTCCTGTGCTACCGGGGCTTAGCGGAGAGAAGAGAACTAGGAGTCGGATTCCTGGTTAATAAGAATATAGCTGGTAATATACAGGAATTCTATAGCATTAACGAGAGGGTGGCAGGTCTTGTTGTGAAACTTAATAAGAGGTACAAAATGAAGATTGTACAGGTCTACGCCCCTACATCCAGTCATGATGACCAGGAAGTCGAAAGCTTCTATGAAGACGTGGAATCGGCGATGGGCAGAGTGAAAACTAAATACACTATACTAATGGGCGACTTTAATGCCAAGGTAGGCAAGAAGCAGGCTGGAGACAAGGCAGTGGGTGAATATGGCATAGGCACTAGGAATAGCAGGGGGGAGTTATTAGTAGAGTTTGCGGAACAGAATAATATGAGGATAATGAATACCTTCTTCCGCAAGCGGGATAGTCGAAAGTGGACGTGGAGGAGCCCGAACGGCGAGACTAGAAATGAAATAGACTTCATACTCTGCGCTAACCCTGGCATCATACAGATGTGGACGTGCTCGGCAAGGTGCGCTGCAGTGACCACAGGATGGTAAGAACTCGAATGAGCCTAGACCTGAGGAGGGAACGGATGAAACTGGTACATAAGAAGCTGATCAATGAGTTAGCGGTAAGAGGGAAAATAGAGGAATTCCAGATCAAGCTACAGAACAGGTATTCAGCTTTAACTCAGGAAGAGGACCTTAGTGTTGAAGCAATAAACGACAATCTTGTGGGCATCATTAAGGAGTGTGCAATGGAAGTCGGTGGTAACTCCGTTAGGCAGGATACCAGCAAACTATCGCAGGAGACGAAAGATCTGATCAAGAAACGCCAATGTATGAAAGCATCTAACCCTACAGCTAGAATAGAACTTGCAGAACTTTCGAAGTTAATCAACAAGCGTAAGACAGCTGACATAAGGAAGTATAATATGGATAGAATTGAACATGCTCTCAGGAACGGAGGAAGCCTAAAAACAGTGAAGAAGAAACTAGGAATTGGCAAGAATCAGATGTATGCGTTAAGAGACAAAGCCGGCAATATCATTACTAATATGGATGAGATAGTTCAAGTGGCTGAGGAGTTCTATAGAGATTTATACAGTACCAGTGGCACCCTCGACGATAATGGAAGAGAAAATAGTCTAGAGGAATTCGAAATCCCGAAGGTAACGCCGGAAGAAGTAAAGAAAGCCTTAGGAGATATGCAAAGGGGGAAGGCAGCTGGGGAGGATCAGGTAACAGCAGATTTGTTGAAGGATGGTGGACAGATTGTTCTAGAGAAACTGGCCACCCTGTATACGCAATGCCTCATGACCTCGAGCGTACCGGAATCTTGGAAGAACGCTAACATAATCCTAATCCATAAGAAAGGGGACGCCAAAGACTTGAAAAATTATAGACCGATCAGCTTACTGTCCGTTGCCTACAAAGTATTTACTAAGGTAATTGCAAATAGAATCAGGAACACCTTAGACTTCTGTCAACCAAAGGACCAGGCAGGATTCCGTAAAGGCTACTCAACAATAGACCATATTCACACTATCAATCAAGTGATAGAGAAATGTGCAGAATATAACCAACCCTTATATATAGCTTTCATTGATTACGAGAAAGTGTTTGATTCAGTCGAAACCTCAGCAGTCATGGAGGCATTACGGAATCAGGGTGTAGATGAGCCATATGTAAAAATACTGGAAGATATCTATAGCGGCTCCACAGCCACCGTAGTCCTCCATAAAGCAAGCAACAAAATCCCAATAAAGAAAGGCGTCAGGCAGGGAGATACGATATCTCCAATGCTATTCACAGCGTGTTTACAGGAGGTATTCAGAGACCTGGATTGGGAAGAATTGGGGATAAAAGTTAATGGAGAATACCTTAGTAACTTGCGATTCGCTGATGATATTGCCTTGCTTAGTAACTCAGGGGACCAATTGCAATGCATGCTCACTGACCTGGAGAGGCAAAGCAGAAGAGTGGGTCTAAAAATTAATCTGCAGAAAACTAAAGTAATGCTTAACAGTCTCGGGAGAGAACAGCAATTTACAATAGGCAGCGAGGCACTGGAAGTCGTAAGGGAATACATCTACTTAGGGCAGGTAGTGACGGCGGATCCGGATCATGAGACGGAAATAATCCGAAGAATAAGAATGGGCTGGGGTGCGTTTGGCAGGCATTCCCAAATCATGAACAGCAGGTTGCCATTATCCCTCAAGAGAAAAGTATATAATAGCTGTGTCTTACCAGTACTCACCTACGGGGCAGAAACCTGGAGGCTTACTAAAAGGGTTCTACTCAAATTGAGGACGACACAACGAGCTATGGAAAGAAGAATGATAGGTGTAACGTTAAGGGATAAGAAAAGAGCAGATTGGGTGAGGGAACAAACGCGAGTTAATGACATCTTAGTTGAAGTCAAGAAAAAGAAATGGGCATGGGCAGGACATGTAATGAGGAGGGAAGATAACCGATGGTCATTAAGGGTTACGGACTGGATCCCAAGGGAAGGGAAGCGTAGCAGGGGGCGGCAGAAAGTTAGGTGGGCGGATGAGATTAAGAAGTTTGCAGGGACGACATGGCCACAATTAGTACATGACCGGGGTTGTTGGAGAAGTATGGGAGAGGCCTTTGCCCTGCAGTGGGCGTAACCAGGCTGATGATGATGATGATGATGATGATGATGATGATGATGATGATGATGATGATGATGATGATAAAGTGGCGGTGTTCTGAAAAAACAGTTCAGATCAACATGTGCTACAATGTGATGCCAGCCACCCATTGCGTCCTTTTCTGATGTTATTACTGTACTCTCTTACCACGGAAAACTGGGTGCAAATTGGAGGAAGAGGCAAGCGAGGTTCAGTATGAGACATAGTGACAGTCTATATATAAGGATGCCGTGTTACTGCCTTTAATCATGTGCGGTGACTATATGTGTGCCTTGGTTTCAAATACCGTATATACAGTTAAACCTGGATGTAACGAATTCATGGATTCAATAAAAATTTATCCTTCCCCAACGCCACCCCCATAGACACCCATGTATTTCTGACCTCCACGTAACCAAGGCATTGATGGCATCTGACCTTGTTGTAACAAATCTTCAATGCTCATCTTTCATTATCGTGCGCAGTAGCTCTACCAGGAATTTGGGCAAATAATGCACAACTTTTGTAATTGATAAATAAGGCAAGCGGCTGATCGAGAGAGGAACGCATACAATTGCAGTGAGCCAGAGCAATCAATCCAGTGTGCCACGATGATGACGATGAAAGCCGCAAGCTCCCTAGCACCACTTTGTGACAAGGGGATCAAGCATTTTTCACTCATGCATCATGATAACAGGCGTCACTATTGAGTGTGCCTATTTTAGTTTTTTTTAAGCTTACACATGTTGGCGTGGCGTGTGGCAGGTGTGTGAACACACAACCTACTGGAACTCCAGACCTGCACAGCTATCCAGATACTATGGGAGCAGGTTGCACCCACTCTAATTCAACTGTTGGCCGTTGGTGTCGCTTGTATAACCTGCTTGTCTGCTACTTTATGGTTGATTGGCGCGGCGTTGTAATTAGAATGGTGGCTGTTGTGTTGTGACGAACTGCTTGCATAGTTGCAAACACAGTGACAGTGATGTCCAAGGCTTTGATCGGTCAAGTGGCTGCGAAAGTTGACTGCCCGAACCTGAAAATTGTCGAGTCACGTGGTCCACTGCTCTCTCAAACAGCGCTAAATAGCCACTCCTATTGCCTTTTTCATGCAGTAGCAAATCGCAAAGATCTTGCACATTAAGCCACATTGTTTATAGAGTTTGTAAAGTTAGCAGTTTCGTTGTATACATTGTAAAGTTAGCTTCTGCGTTCTTTAGAAACTGGAAACTATTGTAACGTTCGACGACAGAACAATTATCACTCATTTTAACTCTTAAAAGGAGTCCGTGAATGTGTCGCATTCAAAAAGAACATTATGCATACAGCTTCACTGCATACGTACGGGGACGAGGGGTTCCAGCGCGCTTGCTGGAACAGCTACACCCTCTCCAGATAGCTCGAAAACACGCCACTATCGGGGCCACTGTACAACCATACCGAGCGCACGGCCACACGCTCGCGCGGTGTAGCTCATACTGAGCGCGATAGTACGCAAGGAAATGCTAAAATCGGAATTACTGAAGCTAATTTCCGAACATGCCAGTGAGGAAGAAATTGAAATGGGGTTGGAACTTCTGAAAAAAAAAAAAGAGCAGAATGGGACAGAGAAGAAAGGGACAGAGAGAGAGAGGAACGCGAGTTAAGAAAAATGCAACTTGAACGTGAAAGCAAACGTTTGGAGTTGTCTCAAGGAAGTGAAGGGGCTCTGGGACGATCAAGTGAGGCAGAATCATACCGCAGGGACAGGCTATTAAAGCCATTTGAGGTCGGGACTGACATAGGCTTGTTCCTCAGCAATTTTGAAAGGACTTGCAAGAACATGAACTTCGGTCCGAGTACATGGCCACAGTGGTTGCTATCTATGTTGTCGTGTGAGGCTGCAGAGGTAATCGCCAGACTCAGTGCGGAAGACGCATATGATTATGCGAAGGTCAAGGCCAGTCTTCTGAAGAAATACCACCTTTCAGCCGAAGCTTTTCGGCAAAGGTTTAGGAGCACAGGCAAGAAAGATAGAGAGGGGTATCCGGAGTTTGCATATGGCTTAATGGCCAACCTAGTCGAGTGGCTGAAAAGCGCGGAAGCGTACGGCAGCAGAGACATGATCATTGAATGCATGTGTCTAGAGCAGTTTTACAAAACCATCCCCCAAGCTGTGAAACTGTGGGTGCAAGAGAGAGGGAATGTAAACAGTGTGGAAAGGGTGGCTGAATTAGCAGAAGAGTATGCAATGCGTAGAAAGTTGAACACAGAGGACGGTAATTGGGACGGTCGAAATGGACCACGGAAACCATTTCCGTTCAAAAAGGGTTCGCAGACTAGACGATCAGAGCCTGTCGACGTGGAGGAAAAGCGCACAGAAAAGAGCGAAGAGAAACTTAACGGGGAAACCGCACAAAAGGAACAGAAAAGAAAATTCTAATCTTTTAGGCCGATCTGCTGTTATAAATGCCACAAACTGGGACATATAGCTGTAAACTGCAGGAAGCCTAGCGTAGTTTTCTCCTACGTGGAGGAAAAAGCTGAGAGTATAAAACTTTTAAGCCCATATCTTCACGACCTGCAAGTTAATGGCAAACCATGCCGTGTGCTAAGAGACAGCGCCGCCACGATGGACATTGTCCATCCGTCTTATGTGACGGTAGATGACTTCACCGGAGAAGTAGCATGGATCAAACAGGTTGTAGAAGAATACAGCGTGTGTCTGCCCATGTCCAAAGTCAAAATCAGTGGACCATTCGGGGAGCTAGAGACTGAGGCTGCAGTTTCCAAATTTTTGTCACTGCAGTACCCTTACATCTTTTCGAATCGTTCAAATCGGTTACTGCGTGAAAAAGGGGTTAAACTGGGAGAGGGCGTAGTACAGGCATTGACGCAAGGCCAAGCTCGTAAGACCGCGTCGCTTTCAGCTGGAAATGCACAAGCTGCTCCAGCGGAAGTAGCAAAAGAGATAACTTCAATACCCGAATCCGAGCTAGGCCCGAGAGACAAAAACACAGTTGAGGAAAGCCTGCCAGCTGACCAGCTCAATGAGAGCGTATCGCCAGGGTGTCAAAGTTCACCCCTGCAGGAAGAGCCCGCTGATGCACTCGCAAGCGAGACAGAGTCATTGTTATCACCGGCCTCAAAGAACTTTGATCAGCTCTTACATGTGGATAGAGAGTCACTGGCAGCTGAGCAAAAGAATGATGACAGCTTCGCTAAATTACACCACACAGCAAAAGAAGGCATTGCTAGGCGTAACGTGACGATACATGAGAGAGGAGGATTGTTGTATCGGCACTACAGGGATCAAAACGGTAGAATTTTAGATCAGTTATTTGTACCTACTAAGTACAGGAAGGACCTTTTGAGTCTCTGTCATGGAAATGGGTGGTCCGGCCACGTAGGCATAAACAAGTCAAAGGAAAGATTGCTTATAAAATACTACTGGCCTGGCTGTTTCAAAGATGTAGAAAATTTTGTAAGGTCATGCGACGCCTGCCAGCGCTCGGGTAAACCAGGAGAGACATGGAAAGCTCCGCTAAAGGTAGTGCCCTTAATAACAGAGCCTTTCAGACGACTTGTGATAGACACGGTTGGGCCTCTACCAAAAATAAGATCGGGTTACAGGTACTTGTTTACCATGCTGTGCCCAGCTACGAAGTTTCCAGAAGCAATCCCTCTGAAAGAGCTCACCTCCACCGAAGTAGTAGATGCTCTTTTGACAGTGTTTGCACAAGTTGGGTTTCCAGCCAGAATTCAGGCGGATCAAGGGTCAGTATTCACCAGCGCACTGACTTCCACATTCTTGCAAAAATGCAGGGTAAAGTTAATACACAGTTCCATCTATCACCCTCAGTCAAACAGTGTAGAGGCAAGTTGTTTTTTCATCCACTTTAATTCCACAAATTTATCGTTTCTTTATTTCATTTATTCAGCACAAGTAATTTCCCCTATGTTGTCCTTGGTGTCAGTGTTTGTTGGCTTCTCCTGATATGACTAATAAAAATCGGGCCCCTCGGTTAACCCCCTTTCTTCTCGTTTATTACATAACGAAGGTCTCGAATCCGGCAACATTGATGCCTTCAGGTAGCATATGTGGGTTTATTGACCAGTCGCCTTTCACCCAAAAGATCACGTTCTCGTGACGCCTGCGGCAAAAATGACGTTCCACGTCCGCCGCTAAGGTCTGTGAGTGGTGGCGCTGGCTAACACTCCCAGGGTTCTACTAGTACACATAAATATTCAAGAAAGTGGATGGGAAAACGCCGCCGCGGTAGCTCAATTGGTAGAGCATCGCACGCGAAATGCGAAGGTTGTGGGTTCGGCTCCCACCTGCGGCAAGTTGTTTTTTAATCCACTTTAATTCCACAAATTTATCATTTCTTTATTTCATTTATTCAGCACAAGTAATTTCCCCTATGTTGTCCTTGGTGTCAGTGTTTGTTGGCTTCTCCTGATATGACTAATAAAAATCGGGCCCCTCGGTTAACCCCCTTTCTTCTCGTTTATTCAGTGCTTAAGCGAGTTTTGCATACGCTCTGTTACGAGCACAAGGAGGACTGGGAGAACTGTCTGCCAGCAAATTTGTTCGCTTTGCGAACGGTTCCACATGAAGCAACAGGGTTCTCGCCAGCAGAACTAGTGTATGGGACACTCAGCGTAACATTCTCAGCGTTCTCCACTGAGAATGTTAAGAGAGATGTGTGAAGAAAGAGGAGAGAGTCCAACAGTGGTTGAACACGTGCTAAATTTGCTGGAACGGCTAAGTGCAACCCAAGTACTAGTCGAAAAGAGCATGGGAGTGGCTCAAAAGAACGCCAAATTCTATTATGACAAAAATGTGAGGCTTCGTACATTTAACGCCGGAGACCAGGTAATGATCCTCAAACCTTCCAGAAAGAACAAGCTTGAAGTTCACTGGGACGGGCCCGTTAAAGTGTTGCACAAACTTTCAGATACTAACTATGCCCTGAAAATGCCCGGTCGCAGGAAGGAGGTGAGGATATATCACTGCAATTTGATGAAGCCGTATATAGAGCGGAGCGGAGTCGTTAACTATACCATCAAAGAGCAGGATGACACTAGTACCAAGTTTAAGGAGTATAGGGTGACCTCCAAATCTGAAATCGGCTTAGAAGAAGTAGTAAAACATTCGGTAAGTTCGCACGCTCTAAGACCCAAACAGCTAGACGAGCTAAAAGAGGTGCTAGGGGAATATCTCAAGAGATTCAGCGATCGGCCGGGTAGAACCGAACTAATAATGCATGAAATAGAGCTGACATCAACCGAACCCGTAAGATCAAAGCCTTACAGGGCGTCTCTAAGTCAGAGAGAAATTATGGAGGCAGAGATACAGCGCATGCTAGAGTTGGGAGTTATTGAGCCTGCTGAGAGTGACTACACGTCACCGCTAATACTAGTAGAAACCCCTAACAAGGACCCTCGTCCATGTGTTGACTACAGGAAGTTAAATACCATCACTAGGGATCAGCTGTACCCAATACCCAACATGGAGGAACGAATTGAAAGAGTTAGCGCTGCTAAATACATTTCAACTATAGATCTCGTGCGGGAGTACTGGCAAGTTCCCCTTTCAGAAAGTGCCAGCCGCTATGCCACATTCATCTCACCTGTAGGCATTTTTCGCCCCCTCGCACTCAGCTTCGGGCTGAAGAATGTGCCGTTTAGCTTCTCTAAGTTAATGGATATTGTCCTAACAGACTTGCAGGAGTTTGCCTTGCCATATCTTGATGATGTAGCAATTTTTTCGGACAGCTGGGAACAACACGTATCGCACCTCAAACAGGTGTTCTCACGGTTGAGGGAAGCCGGCTTAACGATGATAGCGGAAAAGTGTAGATTTGGGTGTTCACAGGTTACTTATCTAGGCCAAGTTGTCAGCCAGGGCATGAGACGGTCGGCCGAGCTGAAGATAGCTACGATTGGAGAATTTTCTCAGTCGCGCACGAAAACAGACATGCGTTCATTTTTGGGACTTGTGGGGTACTATCAATGGTACATTCCTAATTACTCGCAAATGGCAAGTCCATTAACGCCCTCCGAAAGGGAGCACCGAGTAGCGTACACTGGGATAAGGACAAAGAGAACGCTTTCCAAAGTTTGAAAACACTATTGGTTTCTTGTCCTGTGCTTCGAGCGCCAGACTACACAAAGGAATTCGTAGTTCAGTGCGACGCAAGTGACAGAGGTATGGGCATGGTACTTAGTCAGGTCGGTGACGCTAACAAGGAGCATCCTATCCTCTATGCCAGCTGTAAACTAAATATAAGAGAGGAAGCCTACAGTACTTCAGAGAAGGAATGCGCTTGTCTAGTTTGGGCCACCCAGAAGTTGTCGCGTTACTTGTACGGAGCGAAGTTCATCTTTGAGACCGACCACTGTCCTCTGACGTGGCTCACTCAAATTTCACATAAAAATGGCCGCTTGCTCCGATGGAGCCTCACTCTCCAAGAGTACAACTTCTCCGTTAGATATAAAAAGGGAAAGTTGCATAGCAATGCAAATGGTTTGAGCAGGCTAATTTGAATTCTGCGTTTGAGGGTCCCGCCTAAATTTTAGGGTTACTAGTGCCAATTTTGTTAAGTCGAGAAGATCCCCTCTCATTTAGTGGGATTCCCTCCATGATTGCTGAATTTGTCAGCACGAAATTGCTTCAGAGATTGGCATAGCGACATGCAGCATTTTTTGTTTCTGCACTTATGTTTTCTTTGAAGCCTAGTGGGTCTAAAGTGAGAGCCAAGGTACGTCATCTCAGCGCAAAGCCTTGTTGTGGGGTTCGTTTTGCAGTTGCCTGTCCTTGTTGGATGTTTTGGGGCGGTGACCTCATTACACAACTGGTCGCTGCGAGCCAAGGCATCACCCCCTGGCCACCAGCCGTTCTCTTCCTGCCCAGCGGTTGTCAGCACTGGACAGTCGAGATTTTCCGGGCCATGGAGGCGCTGTTAAGAACGGCCTGCTGACGTGCAAGTTTTGCCAACCAGTTGCGACCGCAGGCGTCATCTTTTCCTGGAGCGTCGCCGCAAACCTCTAGCCACGGCGTGACTAAGTCGACTGTGTGTCGAGAACAATACGCGCGTCCTCCACTCTCCATCGCTGGAGCCGAGTTCGACGAAGCAGGCTTTGTGCCTGCGCTCGCCACCGCCACCCTTGTCTGCAGCAAGCGGGGAAGCGCCGCGGGAACGTCGACGAAGACCCCTTCCCATGCACCGTTCTTGCAGTAAGCCCCGAGTTCTATGAAGTCCGTGTGACGTCGGTTCCGGACCATGAACCTGTGTGTGTGTGCGTGCGTGCGTGTGTGTGTGTAAGTCGTCCCGCGGAGAGGCGGCCTGTTTACGATGACTGGACGAACGTTTCTGTCACGTTAGAATCGAGGGGGGGACCGAGTGTTTATAAATCGCTGTTGTGCGGATGCTCAGGACACTCTCTCAAGCAGTCATGTTAGACTGACGTACTTTCTCTCGCAGTCATGCTAGACTGATGAACTGCATGTAAATACTGTAAATAAACCTATATTCCTTGTTTTCGATGAGGAGCAGTCCTTCCCTCCATCAACGTCCTCAGCGTGGATAAGTTGGACGACGGCATGGGCCAGCTACCTTCTAATTCATGCCGGACTCCAATCTTGACAACGGGTTACGAGCGAAGGGATTGAGCCCCCAATCCTGACAGTACCTTTTGCACAACCGTTATGCTTCCGCCGTAGCTTTGCAGTTTGAAAAGAGTTCCGTAACACAAGGCCTGTAGTGCAGCATGTTTTAAAGCACTGGGATCACTTTCGCAAGCTTTCTACTCATCTAGACATCCAACAATAATAAAAACAAGCTATGCTCACCTTTCCTTGAAATAGACTAGATCAATTTCTTGCACACATCGAGTGCAGGAATTACTTGTGAATACATTTACCAGATGCTCTGCCTTTCACTATGGCACACAGCAGTAAATCCTAATGTCATCTCTGACATTAGGCAATCTGTAATCAACTCAAAAAGCTAGATTACCCTATGAACATTTTTAAAAAATTTTCAGTCTCGTACAGAGGCTAAGAAATGGAAATTTATGCCATCTAGCATTGCAGCTGCCACCTATACTCGTTGTTTACCTTTCTTACGGCGTTCTTTCTCTTCTAATTTCACTATTAAAACGTAAAATATTCGTAAAGTTTGTTTTCTTTCTATATTTGTGAATTTGTTCATTTACCACCAATACAAGCGCTCTGTGCCTGCCGAAATGGCAGCACAAGCATTGGAACAGATCATGGAAGCAGACGACAGCGAACAGCTTATAACTAGTGCCACTCTGCCCGTACATTCTGTCCCTAGTAGTTGAAAGAGTTCAATGAAGGCCTCAAGCAACAAGGCCACCAAATGAGCTGCTTGTTGCTCAACAACTGCTCCGTGCACCACGTCAATGGCCTTCAGATGTCAAACATTGAATTGATATATTTTCCTCCCAACTGCACATCCCTGATACAGCCACTGGACAAAGGAATCATCAACAGCTCCAAATGCTGCCACCGCCATTGGGTGATAGACAAGATCCTTCTGAACATCCGTTTTGAATGGCAGACGAAGATAAACATATATATCAAGCGATCGAGATGCTTGCTGCATCGTGGCAGGAAGTTGGAACCCAGACAGTTTCAAATTGCTTCACCAAGGCCCAAATAAAGGTCATTCAAAGTGGAATCTGTGACGACGAAGAGGAGCCTGAAAACCCACCTGATGTCACCGAAGCGTTGGATGCGCTACATGCGAATGGTGGAGTGCCTGACGACGTCGAACTTGGCATATTTTTTTACGCTGACAATGGCTCCATATGTACTGAAGAAATGTCAGATGTAGTGCTTGTTGAAATCATGCAGGATCATGATGACGAGGAAGGTGCATCAGAGGCAGATCCGCTGTTTACCATGTCTGCCGCGAGAAAGGTGATGGACGCATTGGACGTCTTGCGTAGTTCCGTCGGTGCGCAATATGATCAAGCTGCATTGCATGATTTAGCTTCTTTGGAGCACCGCTTGATGTCATCAATCATGGAGAAGAAACAAGCTAAATCATGCAAACAACAAAGTAAAGCTAAGCTTTGATAAGCTTAATATAAACAGCGGGGTTTTTAGGTAGGACAAAGAAAAAGAAGGAATGGTTCCTGTCACGAAGCCTTCACATAGTGCTCAAGATAAGACATGCCCCTTCCTTGACCTAGTTGCTTCAGTTGTGCATTGCTGCAGCGCGTGCAATAAAGTGGATGAACTTGAGGCTTTAATAGAGTCTGTTAAGGCGGATATAGTATTTGGCACGGAATCTTGGCTCAATCTTTCAATCAGCGATAGTGAAGTTTTTCCAGAGAACTTTATTGCCTATCGCAAAGATAGACTGAGCCTCAGTGGCGGCATTTTTGTGCTTGTTCAGTCCAACTTACGCTCCTTCACCCGTGATATCAGTCATGATGCGGTGGAAGCAGCGTGGTGTAAAGTTACTTCACCTGATAATTTTTTCTTTACCGCCAGGGCAGTTTATTGGCCACTAAACTCAGATATGGCGCCATTGCAGGCATTAAGTAAGGCTATCTCGGAAGCTTCAGATCAAGTTACGTCGCTCACTGGCGACTTCTCAATTTACCAGACCTTCACTGGAACAAAAATATCTGTGTAGTGAAAACATGTAGTCACACTAACATGAAAATGAGCATTGTAGATAGTTTTGGTTTAGTAGAGTACGTCAACGAGCCAACCCGTGAATATAGTATTTTAAACTTGTTGTTTTGCATCTCGCCAAAGTTCGTGAATTCAGTCACTATCATACTGGGTTTAACTGACCACCAGGCTGTAGTCGCAACTATAAAAAGAAATATTCACCGCTTGAAGTGCCCCGGGAAAAGAAGGGGCATTCTTCTTTGATTGAGGTGATTATTCTAGTATAACTGAAAAACTATTCAGTTAGCTATCTGTTTTCGAATGCCTGGCAGATGATAAGGATGTGCATGAACTGCGGGGTCTGTTCAAAAATAAGCTACTTGAACTCATAGACGCACATGTATGAAGTGCAGATTCTTCCAAAGTAAATAAACGGAGAAAGCCATGGGTGACATCACGCTTTTTGCAGCTAATCAAAAAGAGAAAGTGATTATTCGCTAAATTCAAATGAACTAAACAGACTTATCAGTATAAATGAAATTGTGCCAGATTATGCAATATTACAAAAAAGATAACTAAGAAACCAGGAACATCTATTTAAAAAAAAATTGAACAAGAGATTGGCAATATATTAAGGGGTGCGGTTCTGACAGTCTTGGTATAAACGAAACTGTATATGATAACCAAATTTTTATAAATGACATGGATAAGGCGAATTGCTTAAACGATTATTTTTAATTTATCCTTTCGCCAATACAGTTGAACCTCGCAATAACAAAATCGGCGGGGAAAGCGAAAAAATTTGCTTTCGCGAGAATTTCGTCGTTGCAAAAAGGGACAGCACAGATAGGTAATGCATCACAGAACAAAATTTTACTGTCCAAATTCCATTAGCCTACTTTGCGAGCTTTGCTTGAGGATATGGAACTGCACTGCCGACAGTACAAAGTGTGCCGCATGTGTTGACCAGCAGTGGCAGTACTGCCGTAGGGCAGTATTCTCGGTCAATTGCTTTCGGAGATGCGATCACTTTGCGATATTTTGTGTAACTCGGCACTGGACGCAGAGCAACAGTGCATGCAACAGTGCATGCAGCAGAATTTCTCCAGAGCACACTGTTGCCCGCAGGTGCCTACGCGTCCGGTGCCGATCGCAAAAGTGATCGTGTCCCGTGTATGCGAAGGCAAACGATCAAGATAACAGCCCTTTCGTGCAAATCTATGTCCGGCGCCAAATCCGCACACGATGCCTGTTGGGTGGCACCAAAACCAGCGTTCTTGAAGCAAGGGATGCATATTTCCACATAATCGCTCAATCATGGCTTGATGCGTGACACTCCATACGTCGCAATCGCCATCTCAAGCGCCATATACAATTCCATGTAGGTGGGACATGAATTTCTTTGTTTTTGCTGCATTTTTCTCACCGAGGTGCACATTATGCAGTGCACTGCCACAATCTGGGATTGTTCGAAACGCGCGTCCAGTTTGCGTTCAGTTTCGCCTCACTTGATTGGCCTAGGCCTCCCCGAGTCGTCAGCCACGGGGAACGCAAACTGAATGCGCGTTTCGAACAACGATCTACGATCTCGTCTAGTAGGCGTGCAAACACCGTCGTCACATGTCGGTAGCAACGCGCGTGCCGCTCATGGTGCCACTTCAAACGTGTTTCCAGTGAACTGATCGCTTCCGGCGCTTGGTTGTTTTTGTGAACAAAAATGGTGGCGCCCACACAAGTGTAATGTGTATTTTTACGCAATTTTAGTGCAAAACAATCGCATTTGAGCCCGTTTTGGAGCCTGCTAGCCTTACACAATATGCGGAGTTATGTTCCGGCAAATTTCGTTAATGCGGGATTGCAGTACAGCGACAATTTGTTGACAAGAGGTATGAAATGCATTGAACCTTAGGGACGTTCACCGGGGATATGAAAATGTCTCATTGTCATGAGAATTTCGTTGTTGTGGTATTTCGTTATAGCGGGTTCCGACTGTACAGGATTTTACCTCTTCATCCTACAGCAGTAGCATATCCCCAATGGACCCGACTGAGTTAAGCATAAGCGGCATCGAAAAGCTATTAAAGCAAATAGCAAATTGGGGGCACACCACAGCACCGAGCATGGTCCTGACGCCGACTTTGTTTGCGCAGGCGCTGCTGCTATCGTCAATCACCTCGGCTGCCTTTCTCGGTGGAACCTGCCCTTCCTCATCTTTTGCCCGCAACTGGAATGACATCGCCTGCCAACTTCCCCTGCCTTCGGACAAGAAACCAATTCAGCCTCAAGCTCGCCACTTCTAGCCCCAACCGTGCTTTCCACCTGGCCACAGTGAGCAACTTCCTGCGTGGGAGAGTCGCTTCTTCTACTTAAGCAGCTTCCATCTTGGAACCACTTGGGGCATGCCACCGCACCGAACATGGTCATGATGCCGACTTTGTTTGCGCAGGTTAGTTACCTACCTTGTGCAAGATGTGTACGTTTTAGTGACCGAATGTTTATTGCGGTGTCGTGCCCCTCTGACACATTTGATGCCACTTGGAAAATTTTGTGCCACTCGCTTTGTTCATTATGTGTGAATGCTCACCTCACTTTTCTATTACTAGCCCTTCTTTGGATATTGAACTTAACCCCGGTCCTGTTAATGACATTCCCACTCCGGTATAACTTGAATGCATTGCTAGCGCCCTATCCCGTTTAGAAACCTCTCAGAACACCGTTCTGTCTGAGCTCGCTCTAAGTCGTGCTACACAGGCCACCATTAAAATTAAGTTATGGGGTTTTACGTGCCAAAACCACTTTCTGATTATGAGGCACGCCATAGTGGAGGACTCTGGAAATTTCAACCACCTGGGGATCTTTAACGTGCACCTAAATCTAAGCACACGGGTGTTTCCACATTTCGCCCCCATCGAAATACGGCCGCCATGGCCGGGATTCAATCCTGCGACCTAGTGCTCAATAGCGCAATACCATAGCCACTGAGCAACCATGGCGGGTGCAGGCCACCATTGAAAACCAGTGCGGTCATCTATCCACCTGTGTTGACGCCCTTGAGAAAATTGTAGATGCTCATAAATCAAGTCACTCGATACCTGTATCTAGTGACAACCCTGAAATAATTAAACTCATTTCACAAATAAAAAACCCCATACAGAAATGCAATGACTCGGAAAACCGCCTTCGCCGGGACAACCTACTTTTTTTTTGGTGTTGAGGATGCGCGTGATGAAACTTCGGAGCAATCGGAGTCATTTTGGTCCTTAAAGACCCCTGGAAGGGGCATTACATAAGGGGGGGAAACATTGAACACAACAACGTAGGTCACTGTCAAACATTGTCACAATCAGTGATCAGCATAATCTGTACAGCAAAAAAAAAGTACAAGAACCCTTTAAATAAGCATTAACAAATATAAACGTAGCAACAGTAAAGTAAACAGAGGCAAACAGAAGAAGGCAAGAATTTTCACATCATGTTTTCATTTAGGATGTCAGCAATTGCCGGAACTTATGTGGATCGTGTTCTATTACAATATGGTCAGGTAATGAATTCCATTCTTCAATTGAAAGAGGCAGGAATGACTTGTTAAATGCGTTAGAGGAGCCGTGCAGACGTAGAATGCTCACGGAGTTGAAAAGACGGCGTGATGTTCGGAGAGGTGGAAGCAGGAGAGAGTCCCGAAGCGAAGGAAAACAAAAGTATAGCTTATGAAATAATGACAAACGGGCGATTTGTCGTCTGTGTGTCAGAGGCTCGATGTCAAGCGATAATTTTATATTGGTAACACTGGACTGAGTGTCGTAGTAGGATGAAATATATCAGGCTGCACGGTTTTGAATGGCTTCTAGGTTATCGATTAGGTAAGCCTGATGTGGATTCCAAATTGGGGAGCCAAATTCTAGTTTGGTTCGGACAAAAGTTTTGTAAGCTAGACTGCGAATAGAGGGAGGGGAGAAGCTGAGGTACCGTCTGATGAACCCAAGTGATTTCGATGCATCAGCTACAATCTTCGTGATGTGCTCGGACCAGGTGAGTTTGCTGGTGATGTGAATTCCAAGATAACGGTAAGATTCAACTTGGGAAAAGGTGGTTGAGTACAACGAATATGCGTAGCTGAGGTTAGTGCGCTTGCGTGTTACCTGCATGTATTTGCACTTTGATACATTCAGCTTCATTAGCCATGTCGAACACCAGTCTTCAATTCTGTCCAAGTCATTTTGAAGCAATAACTGATCATTGGATGTGGTTATGCGGCGGTACAAGACGCAGTCATCTGCGAAAAGACGAATGCACGACGAAATGCTGGAAGGAAGATCATTTATGAAGATTAAAAACAAAAGTGGGCCGAGCACCGAGCCCTGCTCCCGGGACACCAGAAATAACTTCAGTTGTGGGCGAATGATCATTATCGATAACAGTAAATTGGCAACAACCGGACAGAAAACAACGAATCCATGTTAATTTCAGCGGATCAAGACACAAGCATGAAAGTTTGGCTAAAAGGCACTGATGGGGTACACGATCGAAAGCTTTTGAGAAGTCGAGATATATAACGTCCGTCTGAAATGAATCTAAATTTAGGTGAAGATCGGTTGTGAAATGGAAAAGTTGGGTTTCGCATGAGTAACCGGATCTGAAGCCGTGCTGGTTGGGAGAAAAGAAGCTGTTGGAATCAAGGTGAGATGCAACATGTGAATATATTATTTGCTCCAGTAGTTTGCAAGCAGTGCATGTTAGTGAAATCGGTCGGTAGTTAGAAGGATCAGAACGGTTACCTGCTTTAAAAACCGGTACTACCTTGATCAGCTTCCAGTCGTCTGGAAGTGAGCCGGTAGCAATCGATTGCACCAATATTATTTGCAGAAACTGGCTTGATATGTCCTTGGTGCATTTCAGTATCTAAGACGATATATTATCCAGTCCAGGGGCGCTTGAAACTTTGAGCCTTTCAACAAGTTTTATGATACCATATAAACCATCTCGTGTTATTTCACTGTGTGCAGATAAACTTCAAATTGCCATCAACAAATATGACATGGAACACACACACAGGCTTGGCCGTTTCCAGGCTGGTAAACGTGTTAAAAGCATAGCATAAAAGCATAGCATAGCATAAAAGCATGGTAAAAGCATAGCTGCGAGTCGGCCTAGTTGGAACAGATTAAACTTCAAACTTCTTGTTTGCAAACAAACAGGGACGAAGAATAGGAGCAACACAAGGACGAGCGCTTTTTAACGACTGGTTTTATTTTTGAAGAACCACCTGCTTAAATACCCACAGATCTGCGCGATCTAGCCTTCCGATAAGGCCAGCAAATTGTGAGAGCTAAGACCAATTGCGTTTTGAAATATCGGTTCACCACGTGCATTACAATTCACGATGGGGTGTAGAGTAATATAATTCTTCTTCTCATCATCATCATCATCATCATCATCATCATCCTGGTTACTCCCACTGCAGGGCAAAGGCCTCTCCCATGCTTCTCCAACAACCCCGGTCATGTACTAATTGTGGCCATGTCGTCTCTGTGAACTTCTTAATCTCACCTGCCCACCTAACTTTCTGCCGCCCCCTGCTACGCTTCCCTTTCCTTGGAGTCCAGTCTGTAACCCTTAATGACCATCGGTTATCTTCCCTCCTCATTACATGTCCTGCCCATGCCCAATTTCTTTTTCTTGATTTCAACTAAGATGTCATTAACTCGTGTTTGTTCCCTCACCCAATCTGCTCTTTTCCTATCCCTTAACATTACACCCATCATTCTTCTTACCGTAGCACGTTGCGTCGTCCTCAATTTAAGTAGAACCATTTTTGTAAGCCTCCAGCTTTCTGCCCCGTATGTGAGTACTGGTAAGACACAGCTATTATACACTTTTCTCGAGGGATAATGGCAACCTGCTGTTCATGATCTGAGAATGCCTGCCAAACGCACCCCAGCCCATTCTTATTCTTCTGATTATTTCCGTCTCATGATCCGGATCCGCCGTCACTACCTGCCCTAAGTAGATGTATTCCCTTTCGACTTCCAGTGCCTCGCTGCCTATTGTAAATTGCTGTTCTCTTCCGAGACTGTTAAGCATTGCTTTAGTTTTCTGCAGATTAATTTTTAGACCCACTCTTCTGCTTTGCCTCTCAAGGTCAGTGAGCATGCATTGCAATTGGTCCCCTGAGTTACTAAGCAAGGCAATATCATCAGCGAATCGCAAGTTACTAGGGTATTCTCCATTAACTTTTATCCCCAATTCTTCCCAATCCAGGTCTCTGAATTCCACCTGTAAACACGCTGTGAATAGCAATGGAGAGATCGTATGTCCCTGCCTGATGCCTTTCTTTATTGGGATTTTGTTGCTTTCATTATGGATAACTACGGTGGCTGTGGAGCCGCTATAGATATCTTTCAGTATTTTTGCATACGGCTCGTCTACACCCTGATTCCGTAATGCTTCCATGACTGCTGAGGTTTCGACAGAATCAAACGCTTTCTCATAATCAATGAAAGCTATATATAAGGGTTGGTTATATTCCGCACATTTCTCTATCACCTGATTGATAGTGTGAATATGGTCTATTGTTGAGCGGCCTTTACGGAATCCTGCCTGGTCCTTTGCTTGACAGAAGTCTAAGGTGTTCCTGATTCTATTTGCGATTACCTTAGTAAATAGTTTGTAGGCAACTGACAGTAAGCTGATCGGTCTATAATTTTTCAAGTCTTTGGAGTCCCCTTTCTTATGGATTAGGATTACGTTAGCGTTCTTCCAAGATTCCGGTATGCTCGAGGTCATGAGGCATTGCATATACAGGGTGGTCAGTTTCTCTAGAACAATCTGCCTACCATCCTTCAACAAATCTGCTGTTACCTGATCCTCCCCAGCTGCCTTTCCCCCTTTGCATAGCTCCCAAGGCTTTCTTACTTCTTCCGGTGTTACCTGTGGGATTTCGAATTTGTCTCTCTTCTATTATCGTCGTGGGTACCACTGGTACTGTATAAATCACTGTAGAACTCCTCAGCCACTTGAACTATCTCATCCATATTAGTAATGATATTGCCGGCTTTGTCTCTTAATGCATACATCTGATTCTTGCCAATTCCTAGTTTCTTCTTCAGTGCTTTTAGGCTTCCTCCGTTCCTGAGAAAATGTTCAATTCTGTCTATATTATACTTCCTTATGTCAGCTGTCTTACACCTGTTGATTAACTTCGAAAGTTCTGCCAGTTCTATTCTAGCTGTAGGGTTAGAGGCTTTCATACATTGGCGAGGCTTATAGCGCATTAAAAAGACAAGGACGAAAGTGAGACGTGACACACACAGGCGCTAACTTGCAACAATCTTTATTTCGAGCATGGGACCCATACATATATGCAACTTTTTCGCGTACATCATACATGCGCTGTTTGCAAAAAAACCCTTACACACTATTGCGCAGGTACGGTAACTCTTTGCAGGAAAGTGCAATTGATGGTTTAGACACACACATATCCCCAAGCCTATCAATCATTTCTGCTTCTATAATTTCGCGAGTTATCCTACCTTGGGCTTTTCCCACAATGGAGCAGTCTCTGTATGCTGGAGCACACGTCGAGTGGTCACCATCATCCACCCCGGCAACAGTGCAGCTGCAATGCCTGCAGTGGGCGTCAAGGAACCCACCCCGCTTTTCTGCTACATTATACCTGTGTTCCTTTAAACGCTCGTTAAGGCACCTTCCACTTTGCCCCACGTAGTTCTTCCCACACATTAGAGGAAGGTTGTAAACAACTGCTTCTACACATTCAACAAACGGTTCCTGGTGTTTCTTTTTGCACGTTCGCTTATCAGAGAGGCCTGGTCTGGTTAGTCTGCATAGACATTGCAATTTTGTAGAAACTGAAAACACAACCCTAACATTCGCACATTGGCCTATTTTTTTTAAATGGTGCGATAAGCCGTGGATATATGGGATGACAGCAACGCTCCTCTTATCTACACAAGGCACGCTGGCAGAATTCTTTGATAGCTTTGACTTGAGCAGACCCTCAGCAACGCTAATAAGTACATGTGTAGGGTAACCTGCCAATCGAAGACGGAGGATCTGATCCTTGATGCTTTCGGTCATCAGTTCCGGGCATGACTTACATAATGCGTTTGACAAGCATGTCTTTGTGATTCCCCTCTTAACCAACTTAGAGTGCGCCGACTGATATGGGAGCAGTGGCTTGTTCGCGCGGGGCTCGTACTTCCAGCGTACATGGTCGTTGAAAAATAAAAACTTAATGTCAAGAAATAGGATACTTCCGTCAATCAGCAGTTCATGCATTATTTTTAGAGGAGATAAGCCCTCGCGTATAAAAAAAAGTACATTAGCGGTTAAAAAATCGAAACAGTTAGAGCTGCAGTCAAGTAGAACTGAAAAGTCATCGACGTATCTAAAAACTTTGAGAATCTTAAAATCTGGAAGCCGACCACTTATGTTCTTGTCTAGTTCTGCTAAAAATATATTGCTAAGAATGGGAGCTATACACGATCCGATGCAAATTCTCTCCTTCTGTATAAAAGGCTGCCCTTCCCACAGAATGAAAGTAGACTGAAGATAAAAGCTAAGAAGTCCTAAGAAATCGTCATTCGACATCCCGGTAGCATTCGCGAAGGCAACGTTTCCAAAGGCATCAATAGAACTCTGAACACTGGAGAGCAGACCTGAATGAGGTAAAGAATAAAACAGGTCTGTTATGTCTACGAAGAAGGCCTTAATATTCTTATGGGTTGACGACCTGAAATAATCGAGTACCACATCAGAGTTCTTTACAAGAAATGGGTCCTGAATTGAAGTTGAAGTTGAAGTTGAAGTTGAAGTTTATTTTCACCACTAACAGTACAGTGTGTTTTACACAGAACAGTTGTGGCGTGGAAAGTGGGAAAAAAGCTGCGCTGATGCAGCTTGACTAGCTCCACCTCCCATCCGTACAAAGCAGCAGAACGACAGCACAGCAAACTTCATACAGTCTTAACGTATGATAGAAAAATAAAAATAAGTATAAACGTGTACAATAATTTTCAAGTATACATAAATATATGCGCCCTCGGGTGCCTACAAGTACATCAATCATTCACGCACAAAAAAACAAAAACCAACGACATGTAAATTATTGCAAGGTAACATAACATTAAAACATACTGTGAACAGAAAGGAGGGCTTTAGTTAGACAGAATTTTTCTAGGCTTGTAGCAGATTATGTAAACATGTTGAATAGCTCCCTGCCTGAAAGGACACGCAAGTGATCTTCTGTAAGCTTGAATGTATTGAGTACGTGTGGAATGGTGAATTTTAACATTTGGAGACCATAGTTCGTTCGTGTTCAGGGAATGTGCCAGTGTTCAGAATTTCTGATGGGACGCAATGAAATGTTCGGCTGTAATTGCGCTAAACATCTTAGGTTTAGGCTATTTCTACGAATTTCTGATCTTAACGACAACAACAATTGATGTTCATAAGCAACACTGAATTTTAAAACCTTAAATTTCATAAATAAATGTGATGTATGATCTCTATAGCCTAAATTGGCAACAGCCCGCAAAGCACACTTCTGAAGTGTATATATCTTTTTCTTTAATGTTTGAGTTCCAGATGCCCATACCAACTGGCAGTAGCGTAGGTGGGAACTAAAAAGCGCATTAAAAATATGAAGTTTCTGGGGAACCGGCAGAAACGACTGACACCTCCTTAGAATACCTAAGGCTTTTCTTAGTTTAATACATAATTTTTCAACGTGAGAATCCCACAGCATATGTTGATGAAAGATAATACCTAATGTTTTGACAGTCTCTGAAAGTTCAAGTTCAAAATTATTTAGTAGCAGTTTATGTGAGTACTTGCAAGCCGTTCCTTTCGCGCGGAAAAGAACGGCCTTGGTTTTAGAGATGTTGATTTGTAATGAATTACGACAAGACCATTCGGATAATTTATGTAAAGTTTCATTAGTTGCTCGAACCAACTCATCTAGGTTTGCTCCTGTAAAAAATAAGCTCGTGTCATCTGCATAGATAATGTATGTTATTGATTGATCTATGTTTACAATATCATTAATATAAAGGTTAAATAAGAGAGGGCCTAATATACTTCCCTGCGGTACACCACGTTTGATTTTTTTGGGCATAGATATTTCCCTATTTATTGACACACACTGGTACCAGTCGCTAAGATAGCTCCTTATTAAGTCGAGTGTAACGCCTCTGATGCCATAATAGGGCAATTTTTCTAACAATGTTTGGTGATCAATCGTATCAAACGCTTTTGTAAAATCTACGAATACGCCTAGTGTGAGCTTTCTTGCTTCAATGTTGCCTAGTATGACCTCTTTCTGATGTAGAAGTGCTGTCTCTGTCGATACACCTGACCTGAAACCGTATTGTGCCGCTGTAATCACAGAATGCATGTCTAAAAATTTTGAAAGTCTAGTGAAAATAATTTTTTCCAGAGCCTTTGAAAATATTGGCAATACCGATATTGGTCTGTAATTACTCATTTCGTTTTTGTCGGCACTTTTGTAAAGTACCGCGACCTTGGCTTTTTTCATACGCTGAGGGAACAGACCTGTGTTTAAAACAAGATTATATATATGGGTCAAACAAGGTACTAATAAATCGAGGACAAAAATAACTGGTTCCATTTTTATGCCATCAATGTCTTCGCTTTTACTTTTTTTAAGTTTCATAAAAACATTAGTTACCTCAGATTGTTCTGTGGGGCAAATGAATATTGAGGGTGTTATTGGCATGGGTAAATAACTTAACGCATTCCCATCGTGAGTACTGTCCGATAAAGAACTAAAGTGGTCGTTAAATTTATTGGCCAACGCTTTTCCCTTAAATACATGTTTGTCAATTTTAAGTTCGTTGACGCGGGGTGCTTGTTTACGTGAAAATATAATTGTATTCAGTGTTTTCCACATTTGTTTGGTGTCTATGATGCCGTTGAAGATAGTAAAGTAATAATTACGTTTGGCTTGCCTTAATATTTTGGCAAGACTGTTTCTGTAAGTTTTAAACATGTTTAGTGCATCTAAATCGCGATTTTTTAGGAACACCTGGTACAGCTTGTTTTTTGTACGTATCATTTTTAAGTGACTTATTGTTATCCAAGGTTTACGTGCGCGTTTTGGCTTCGTTATTTCTTTGTAAGGGAAGCATCGTTTATAGAGAGAGGAAAAAATTTCAATGAAACGCTCATATGCGGCATCAGCCGAAGAGCACGCAAGAACCTCGTTCCAATCAGTCATGACGAGTTCATCTCGGAACTGAGACAGTGCAACCGTGCTGATGTCCTGATATATTATTTTCGCAGTGATGTCTTCTGCCGAATGAGATGTGTCAGTGACTAAGTAAATGGGCAAATGGTCACTAGGGGTCACATTAATGGTACCAGAAAATAGGGCATCAAGTGATAGGTTGGTAATGAAAAGGTCTATAAGTGTTGCGCTGTTTGCAGTAATACGTGCAGGGGCGGTTATTGTATTCGACAAGAAATGAGAATCAAGGATTGCAGACAATTCACTTTGCTTGGTGGATTTAACCAACATATCGATGTTTAAGTCACCTCCTAAAATTAAAGTGTATTGATTTGCATTAACATACGAAAAAACAGCATCTATATACTTGAAAAACTCGCTCAAATTACCATCAGGTGGTCTGTACACCACAGCAAACAGAAATTTGTCGCATTTTAAACAAATAATTTCAATATCAGCTGTGGACCATGACAGATCATCGAGGTAGTCGCAGCTAATACACAAGTTTACAAACATGCAAACACCGCCACCCCTTTTTGATTTCCTATTCAAATAAACAGCCCTGTATCCGTCCAAATGTATAGTGTCATGGTCATTATACCATGTCTCAGTTAGCATTATAACTGAGAAAGAAAACCCAAATTCGTGTAAAAACATACAAAAGTCGTCATATTTTCGACGTGCTGACTGCATATTCAAATGCATAAAAGTTAAAGGCGATTTACATATTTTCTCAATATCGGACATCAGAGTGGTCGGACTGATACAGGATACACTCATTGATGGTTTGTATGGGTCAGCATATAAGTACATACAGTTTGATTTACACGCAATATTATGTATACATGACACTGCAATAAAGACCTGTATTTATAAGTAACATACTGCGAAGTTGGGAACAGACAAGTGAAGGATATGGCTTTTACAACTAGTTTCATCAGTAGTGACAGACAATGAAACCATGATCTATCCTGACGCATGTCACGGTACAAGTAGACACACAAAGCATCCAGACAAAAGAAAACGGGCCAACTAAAGAATAGTAGTTCAAAAGTTAGAACATAGAACATAAAGAAATTTAAAAAGTAGACAGCAACTTCTGCGAAGAGATCAAATGTATGGCAGGCAACACATGCGCAAATCGCCTTTACTCCCGTTAGACGATCGGAAAATTGGCAACATGTTCTGCATTTTTTCAAGATACAATGCTATACATTTTTGTCAGGTGCCGTTTTCAGACACAATGGCTCGAAAAGGTGCATCCATCTTGTGCGTCTTTACACTGAAGAACACATCAAGACAATCAAGCTTGCTCGCACCTATCCCTTTTATAACACCATCTAAACACAGGCGTTTACAAAGCTTCTTGGCTTTCGCTTTCACTTTTGACATGCACAGATCCCTACATGGGATAAACACTTTCTTTACTGCATCTAAGGCTTTTTTGGTGAATGCCTCATGAGACAACACCGCGAAACCGCCCTCCTTATCTGCAGGTAATACACACAGCTTGTTGTCCTTTAAGACAGAGGCTACTCATTTTACAGATACCTTTGGAACCGTTGGCTTGCTATGGATCAAGGCATCGACCCCGTCCGACACACACCGCGCAGCGTAGTTTCCGGCGGCGCGCTGGGAAACCTGTCTGACGAGAGACAGGAGCTCTGGAGGGGTCCTCCGTTTTTCGAAGGCGAACTTTGGTCCTAGGGCGAGCACGCGTTGCACGTCCTGAGGAACACTTTCCCGTTGTAGGAAATGAACTTTCCCTTTTGGTGCAGGTAACTTGTCGAGCAGGAGCCGACGCAATTCCTTGAGTTTGGTTGAGCTGCTGGGGACTGAGGGCCGGGGTTTGACTGTTGTGTTCATATCAACACAGCCCTGCAAAAAATGATCCTGGCCCACCCGCAGCGCTTGCTCAGACAGCCAATCAGAGGCTCTTGCGCCCTCGTCGTGCAAAATGGCGAAAGTGAAAGTTGTCTCGGTGCTTTTCTGGTCCAATGTGTGTGTGCCTTGTGGGCCTTCTCCCGTAGTGTTGCTGTGATGAAGCGGCAGAATTTGCCTTTCGTCGTGAAGCTCGAAATCATAAATCGGGTCAAACGCGGTGAGAAGTCGGATGTGTCCCCGCAGTGTGAATGATTCTGAGGAACTCTCAGGATGATCTTGAATAATGGGGAAATTAGGGCTAAAGCGGCCAAACTCTTGCCACGGTGCCCGTGGAGCCCGACGCGTACGCACAGCCGTGTACGAGTGGTTCATCCGAAATTGCTTCAGCCATGCTGGCTTCCGCGTGCTCGGTGATGACTGTAAATTCTAGTTAATGCAACGCAGCCGTTGCCGGTGTTGCCGAAACTTGGAGCGAGCTGTCAGAATTTCCGGAAGCTGTTGACGAATCAACAGTGGATGAGTTTGTGAGTGCATATGATAGTGTCGCGACCACGGGAGAGCCCGAAAACGAAGACTACATTGCTGACATCGTACCGAGCACAAGTGAAAGTGGGCACAATGAGAAAATCAACGACGGTCCTTTGCCTACATCCTCCGAAGTGATTGGTGCGCTCGCACTAGTCCGGTGCTTCTGTGCGAATGCGGAAGCTTGCGGCGTCAGCTGTTCCCGACTCCTTAGACAATGTGGAGAAGTGCGTGCGCCGCAGGCAGTGAAAGTGCCTAAGCAGGAACAAATGCAGGACTATTTCATGCGAAACTAAGCTAGTTTCATCAATAAAGTGATTTTATAAATGGTATGCGCTTTTATGACATCCAATTATTCAGCAGGCTTATATGGAATTATGCTCTATATCGAACTGATCGGCGTTTTTTTGCGAGTTCGATATAGCCAGGTTTGACTGTATGTTGTGAGACTGGCCAGCACAATTTCATACATGACGTCAGTCACTTGTCAAAGGATGTGGTATGGGCCCGTGTAGCGAGGAAGGATCTTTTCAGAAAGACCCACATATTGGGAGGTGATCCAAAGTAACACGAGGGTACCCGGAGCAAGATGTTCGTCACGGTGTCGCTGGTTGTAAAGGCACTTCCGATTGTCTTGGGAAGCAGCAAGTCTATTACGGTCTATCTGCCGTATGTAATCAGCCTGTGCAATGGCGTCGCATGCATATTCACTAGACGAAGTTTCAGTGGAAGGAAGAAATGTGTCCAACAGTAAAGTTGGTTCCCGTCCGGAAAAAAGGTAAAAGGGAGAGTACCCAGCAGTGTCGTGGCGGGAGGATTTACATGGGAAAGTCACGTATAGCAGTGGTAGGTCCCAATCACGACAGTCAGCTGACACGTACCTTGAAAGCATGTTTGTTAATGTCTGATTCAAGCACTCGGTGAGCTCGTTCGTCTCAGGATCTTGTGCCGCCTGTCTATCGAAAGTGTCTTCCTGTAGGATCTTTCAAAGAGGTGAGCCAATGCAGGGCATGGTGGTCGGAAACTACTATGAACGGGCAGCCAAATAAATAAGGGCAAAATTTTCTACCTGCCCATACAAGAACGAGGCTCTCACGCTCTGTAATTGAGTAATTTCGTTCTGACGCAGACAACAGCCTGCTGGCATAAGTGATGACACAGTTCACTCCTCACTGACGTTGGGCCAAGATAGCGCCTATCCCCTGACCACTCGTGTCAGTGCGGACTTCGGTTTGAGCTGATGGGTCCCAGTGGGCCAAAAATGAGAGGCGCTGTGAGAAGTGTTGTTAACTTTGAGAAAGCCGCGACTTGTGCAGTACCTCAGGTAAAAGGGGCGTCTTGTTTAAGATTTGTCAGAGGCTTCACAATCACTGAAAAATTCTTCACGAACCGGTGAAAATAGGAGCAGAGCCCCACAAAGCTGCGTTCATCTTTCACAGGCTAGGGCACAGGAAAGTCTTTCATGGCTTGAATTTTTTTCTGGGTCAGGTTGTACGCCGGCAGCATCCACAATGTGGCTAAGGATCATAATGCAGCGACAGCCAAAACAGCACTTCAATGAATTTAGCTGTAGTTCAGAATGGCAGAATATGACAAGAATTGCTGAGGGGCGTTCGAGGTGTGTATCAAACATAGGCAAAAACAGAATCACGTCGTTTAACACGAGCATGTGTACCACTTGAACCCATGAAGCAAAGAGTCCATCATTCCCTCGAACGTGGCTGGGGCATTACACAGACCAAAAGGCATGAACTTGAACTGGTAAAGCCCGCCAGGAGTTACAAAAGTTGTTTTCTTTCGGTCCACTGGGTCCACAGTAATCTGCCAATATCCAGATTGAAGGTCGATAGAAGAGAAGTAAGCGGCACCAATGACATCATCAATTCGTGGTAATGGGTAAGCATCTTTCTTCGTAATGTAGTTTACGTGACGATAGCCTACACAAAAGTACCAGTATCCATCATTCTTTTTGACTAGAATAACAGGGGAGGCCCAGGGACTGGAGGATGGCTCGATAATACCTTTCGCAAGCATTTTGTTGACTTCCTGCTGGATGAAGCTTTGCTCAGACGCCGACACTCAATAGGAGTGCTGGTGAACAGGGCTGGCATTGCCTGTGTGTATGCGATGCGCGACAACGAACAACTGGCCCAAAGGCCGATTACCCAAGTTGAAAATATCTTGGTACAACTTGACAATATGCCTAAGGGCTTCAGTGCGCTCAGGTGGAAGGTCATTGGCGATCATGCTACGAATTTTGTGGCAGCCACAAGTTGTCACCGTCTGAGTGCCAGTCGTAAGACACATATTATCTAACGCAAAGCTTCTAGCTGAATGTCTTGCAAGGCGCAAAGGTGGGCTACAGAAAGCCCCTGAGGAAGGCAGGTTCTGTTAGCCATAATGCGCAAGGCTGTGTAGGGTGCAGCGATATCTTGTGTGAGCAGGACATCAGTAAGAGGCGTCACGTAGTAGTCGCCATCTGTAACAGCTGGCAAACATGACAATTCAACATACGTCATAGTTTTAGATCGTAGGCGAACAAAATCTCTGCAATGTAAGCAGGACAGAGGAGGTTGGTCACTGGGTTCACAGAGGCAACACAGTTCAAGGCAAGGGACACCAGCGGAGCAATCAATCAGAGCAGAAATGTCAGGAAGAAAATCAAATCCAAGTATGAGTTTGTGAGCACACTGCGCAAGGAGTGAAGAGAACTACCACCTGGTGACCAGTAACGGTAACCTGAGCTGTGCACATCCCAACAACAGCGGCCATCGCACCGTTAGTGTCACGTACGACTTGGGTCGCGGGAGGTGCAAGAATCTGTTCACTCAGTGACGAGGACTGGCACAGATGACAGAGATGAGCGCCTTAGTATCAACCAAAGCTCTGACAGTGATGCCATCAACGTGGACATTTAAGAGCGTTCTGGTGGGCACATTAGGGCAACAGGGGATTTTTGGGTCAGGGCTGACAGTACAGCTTTACCTCCAGAAGCTGAGCAGACTAGTTTTCAGGCGAAAAGCTACAGCTAAAGGAGGGCGAAGGAGAGCAGCGGCGAGTCAGTGAATGAGATGGACGGTGAAGCAGCAATGGCGACTGGGCGTAGCGGCTACTTTCCTCAGAACATTGGGTGCAGAGGATTCGATGCAGGACCGATAGCGGCTTGCAGTACAGAAGAGACCAGAGTAAGTGGGAAATGGGCTGTGCAACTGAGAGGGCCCCTTGCTGCAGCAATAGTGAGCAATGTTTCCAGCTCGGCTGCAGCGGAAATAGATAGGCTTGTCATCGGCTGTTCTCCATTATGATGTGTTTATGGATAAATGAAGGGCTTACGGTGTGCGACGAGGCCTGTCTGTGGAGACTAGGCCAGCATCAGGGGTGTTCTAGGTGCAGACAGTAGAAAGGAAGCCAAGGTTTGCATATTCGTGGCAAACAATGGCGTAGATCAATGAAACAGCTGGCATCAAGGCCTCAGATACAGTGGGTTTATAAGAAGCCGGATATGTGGCCTAGAGTTCTTGACAGACGACGTGCGTCGCATCGTCCGATGAGGATGGTTGACAAGAAGTTGCTTCACAAGACAAGGCTGTGACGGTATTCAGTAGCTGCTCGAACTGAGGCAAGATGCGCTGGGATTCTGCTTGCTCTAGACGACGGCACTGCTTGATAACACTGTTAATGGTGCATATCATATTGACCGCAAAAAAGATGGGGACAGAAGGAGAGAACACATAAACAGCACGGGCGGTAACTTTCAACTGTTTTATTCACGGCAGCCCGTGGGCATATACACGTATAGGCAAAAAGAACATGCGCAGATCGCAGCAAACAAGAATACACATCAGCTTAGCGTGGCAACCAATTATCAAAAAAATCTATTTCCGATTGAAACAACCTAATGGAGGTATCGCTAACACAGTCTTCGCCTTTCTTTTTTATGTGATAAGCCTCCATCAGTTCACGTGCAGTCTGGTCATGGCTTTTCCCCAGAATCTTTATCTCCTCAAAAAGAGGTGCACAGCGACAGGCATTGCAGTGCGCAGGTAAGTGCGCCAATTCATCTTTCGTTAACTTTAGTTCATGTTCCCTGGCTCGATCATTTAGGCACCGTCCAGTCTGCCCTATGTAGGACTTGCCACACGCCAGGGGCATTTCGTACACAACTCCTACACTGCATTTTGCATACGGCTTGGTGTGGTTCTTACCACAACCTTGCCTTCCTTTAGGATCATGAGAGGTGCGGGGGCAGAGCCGCGCCAGCTTAAAAGGGGCTGAAAAGACAAGGGGGACTCCAAACCTGCCTGCCACCTTCCTTAGGTTGTGAGCGAACCTATGAATATACGGCACTACTTCAGGTCTTATGGCCATAGTATTCGTCCTCACCCTTGCTTTGTGCCCTTAGATCCTTTTACCTTCTGCAGGAGGGTTTGGACGGTGCCTAAATGATCTAAATGATTTCATTTGGACGGTGCCTAAATGATCGAGCCAGGGAACATGAACTAAAGTTAACGAAAGATGAATTGGCGCACTTACCTGCGCACTGCAATGCCTGTCGCTGTGCACCTCTTTTTGAGGAGATAAAGATTCTGGGAAAAAGCCATGACCAGACTGCACGTGAACTGGTGGAGGCTTATCACATAAAAAAGAAAGGCGAAGACTGTGTTAGCGATACCTCCATTAGGTTGTTTCAATCGGAAATAGATTTTTTTGATAATTGGTTGCCACGCTAAGCTGATGTGTATTCTTGTTTGCTGCGATCTGCGCATGTTCTTTTTGCCTATATATGCCCACGGGCTGCCGTGAATAAAACAGTTGAAAGTTACCGCCCGTGCTGTTTATGTGTTCTCTCCCTCTGTCCCCGTCTTTTTTGCGGTCAATATGATATGCAGTAAATACCAACTAGGCCAAAGTGAAGTTCTTCTGTTAATGGTGGTCACGTTGGTGAAGACGAGCAGATTGAATGTGCAGTCTGCGATAGCCTTCAAAATATCGGCGATCCTGTCAGCCTTGGACATCGTCTGGCCAGCTTGTCGATACAAGGCCAACATGTCCTGTATGTACAACAAGTAAAGTTCACTTGACGTATGTGTACTTACCACTAGTTGTTTCTTGGCAGCAAGCTGTCGACAAAACGAGTTGCTGAAAAGGTCGCAGAGCTGCTAGTTGAACGTGTCCCAGCTGGTGACATCATCCACGTGGGTCTGAAACCACAGGCAAAGGGTTCTTCCGAAGTGAAATATGACGTTGGGCAGCATTATAGTTGGATCCCAGCCATTCTGTTTGCTGACACACTTGTACATGCTGAGCCACTTATCCAGGTCAATGATGTTCGCCCCAGAAAAGGTCCCGACATTGCGGGGCTGTGAGAGGGCAATAAACTGGGTGGTGGTCACAGGCGTAGCTGGAGTTGGCATGTCATCACCTGGTGGTATGGTGGTAGATTCAAGGTGGCATCCACTGCTCCATCGTCAGAAGTACCGAGCACCTCCATAAAAGAAATGTTACGTGGAAGCACAATAGGTAAACTATTTACACGGTGTATTTACAAGAGGTGAAAGCACTGACCAACATGAAAGCGAGCCAACATCCAGCAATGCACATAGTCGTCCTCAGATCAACCAGAGCCCGCTTATGGGTATGTCCCACTAAATCCAAGTGTCCACATTATCTTTGAATAGCACATAGCAATATGGTCATGCTTAACATACATCGAGCCCCCTCAGTTTCCCTTCTCTCATTTGTTCATAGCAAGGGTCTAGGATCTGGCAGCCTTGATGTCATTGGGTAGCATGCGAGGGTTTATTAACCACATGCCTGCTCTCCTAAGTTCACATATTAGATAATACCATCGGAGAAAAAAGGATGTTCCAAATCTGCCCACCAAGATTTTGAGTGGCACTGGCTAACACTCCTGGGGCTAGAGCTGGTAAACATAAATAACCAAGTCAGTGGATGGATTGATAGCCGTCACCATAGCACGACTGGTAATGTAACGCACAAATAATGCAGATATTGTGGGTTCGGTTCCCACCGGCAGCAAGTTATTTTTTAATCTACTTTCATTTCCCTTGTCCTTTATTATTTACTACATTTCAATTTCAAGCACATCTAGTTTCCCTGATGCTTTCCTTGGTTTCATTGTCCGTTGGCTTTATATGGTCATGATTAACCTACATTGAGCCTCCTCAGTTTCCCTTTTTAACTGCTTTATTTATAGCTTGTGATGTATCATATAAACAATAAGAATCAACTAGGTGAAGGGAATGGGAAAAACCGAAAGAACAAGGAAAAAAATCGAAGAAACAAATCATTGCCCCTTCCAGCCTGTGAAGATGGTCGAACAGCAAAGCTCTGTTAGTTACACTGAGTGTTACACCATGCAAGTCAAACTTCGCAAGCAGTTTATATCGTAAATCTTTTGTTTCACCATTCTTTCAGCTTATTTGCACTTTTGCGTGCTTCGCGTGGTGAGCATGCTTTAAGAGTGCTTTATTTTTGCAGTTCTCCCAGCGGCCTTTATTTCTTTTTTTTTTTTGCCCGTGGGGTTTCTGTCTGTGTTCTGACATGCTTTCTTTTTTTTTTTGCATGCAAGTTGCTCTGCCCCTTTTTTGCACGCCAGCAATGAGAGCAAGGTTTGGCAGTGGGCAGCTTCTTCCTCAAGAGTATGCACTACTTGTGGTCTTCCCATAGTTGTAGCTGGGATGAAATGCGTGGAACCACTAATCCAAAGCTCCGTATATTGGGCGCACGGCCCACCACTGGAGATGTGAGTGCTGCAATCGTTTTGACGATTGGATGAATTGGTTTGACAACTGACGTGGCTGCCAGCACGGCACTTCTTGTCGGTGCCGTGCTGGCATATCAATAGCTGGACACTGTTCGTTGGCTGCAAATCACCAGCATAACATTTGTTTCTTTCGCGGCATGGCGCAATAAATCGTCGATAAATTCGATGCTGATCTGGCTCGATCGCCGAATATGCACCATGTGACAATCGCATAAGATTAGCGTACAAGATAGCATTCCCAGATACAGGTACAGATAGAGATACAGGTACAGATAACGGAAGAATTTTATAATAACCTGTACAGTACCCAGAGTAGCCAAGATACCTACATTCGAAGTAGTAATGAACTGGTTACAGAGGCCCCTTCTATAACTAACAATGAAATTAGAAGGGCCTTGCAAGACATGAAATGGGGAAAAGCGGCAGGAGAAGATGAAATAACAGTCGATATGATAAAAAATGGAGGATACATAATGCTTGAAAAACTAGCGGCCCTTTATATGAACTGTCTATAGACTTCAAGGGTCCCAGAGAAATGGAAGAATGCCACATTATACTAATTTACAAGAAGGGACATGTTAAATAATTGCAAAATTATAGGCCCACTAGCTTATTTTCAGTATTGCATAAAATATTCACCAAGATAATTTATATTAGAATAAGGGCAACACTTGACTTCAGTCAACCAAGGGAACAGGCTGGTTTCAGGAAGGGATAGTCTACAATGGATCACACACATGTCATCAATCAGCTGAGAAATCTGCAGAGTACAATCAGCCTCTCTGTATGGCTTTCATAGATTACAGAAAGGCATTTGATTCAGTAGATATACCAACAGTCATAGAGGCATTACATAATCAAGGAGTACAGGACGCTTACGTAAGTATCTTGGAAAATATCTACAAAGATTCCACAGCTACCTTGATTCTCCACAAGAAAAGTAGAAAGATAACTATAGAGAAAGGGGTCACGCAATCAAATGAAGAAAGTTAGGCATAATGTTAAGAGACAGGAAGAGAGCAGTGTGGATCAGAGAGCAAACAGGGATAGCCGATACTCTAATTGACATTAAGAGAAAAAAACTGGAGCTGGGCCGGCCACCACGCATAACCAGTGGACAATTAGGGTTAAAGAATGGCTGCCGAGAGAAGGGAAGCGCAGTCTGGGACGGCAGAAGACTAGGTGGGGTGATGAAATTGGCAAATTTGCAGGCTCAAGTTGGAATCGGTTGGCGCAGGACAGGAGTAATTGGAGATCGCAGGGAGAGGCCTTCGTCCTGCAGTGGACATAAAATAGGCTGCTGATGATGATTGCTATACCAATGAGGTCAAATGTCAACTCTTGTGAGCTGCAGTTATGTGCCCTCAACTGTCTCCCACATGACGCTGAGTCCTTTAACTCACATGGCGTCGCCAAAACCACAGCTTCGCAGACTAGTCAGCCAAAATAAAACAAGAAGTCATCTAGGTAAAGAAAACAAATATATACTGACATTTCGGGCAGCTACAGGTCCCTTGTTCGCAAGAACAGACTTAAATAAAATTGCAAGTTGGTGCGATAACTGGCTCATGAATACAAATCCTAACAAATGCAAACTAATGACTGTTTCTTGGCAGCACGATAGCTCCTCAACGTACAAACTAGGTGACATCGAACTCGACCATGTATCATCATATTGGTACTTCGGGGTTACTATTACCTACAACATAACATGGAATACTCATATTATTATGATGAGTAACAGTGCTAACCCCACATTAGGATACTTACGACATAACTTCAATAAAGCCCCACCTCCCCTCAAAATGCTTCTATACAAAACTCTTCGTTCAAAGTTCAAAGTTAGAATGCGCCGCTGCAATCTGAAACCCTCATCACACAAATTTAATTAGGTCTCTAGAATTATTTCAGAATAACACCGCATGTTTCATTCTTTCTAATTACCATAGTAGAACAAATATAACAGCAATGAAACAAGCTCTATCACTGCCATTTCTGTCACTGCATCATAAGTATTTCCGCCTTTGCCTCCTTCATAGGGTCTTCCATCATTCATTACTATGTACCAAGCTTATCACCCCACCCAGTTATCGCTCATCACAGATTGACCATAAACACAAAGTTAAAGGCATTTTTTGCAACACAAACACATTTTACTTTTCCTTCATACTGCACACATCAAACAAATGGAACCACCTACCTGATGGCATTGTTCCCATTTCTGATCATTTTCTTTTTTCCCATTCTTTATCTGCGCACCTGCATTCTGATAGCCCTGCTTAATCATCTTGTGTATCTCTCCTCCCCACTCCTTTCTTTTTCTTTTTTCATGTGTCGCGATGCCTGCAATTTTTTGCTTTTTCATGTTTTTTTTCTTTCTCCCTTTTCTTCTCCCTTTCCCAAATTTCTCTTACGCTCATATTTTGCCACTAGTATTGTATAACATGCTGTGTTTATTTCTGTTCAGTTCAGTTATATTTGTTTTAGTACCATTCTGTTATATTTCATTTAACTTTTACGATTTGTCGCTAATACTGTATAATGCTGCACATTTCATTCTGTTCTTTTCTTTGTTTATATGTCGTCACCCACTCTCCTCTGAAATGCCATGGCAATTGAGGGTATCGAAAATAAATAAAATAAAGAAATAAATGAAGGCAAGCGCAAGAACGGGCAATTATATTAATGGGGTAGGTGGTGCAGAGCGCACGTATATATCTCAGGGAGACTACCCTAGGTCCGATTAACCGTGCCTTTTAACGACTGACTATGTAAACATTCTAAGAGCAACCCTGAAGATAAGCACTTCTCTGTTGCGATTGCACCAGAGCATCCCAATCAGTGATGTGGTTAGTAGAAATGTGATGATCTGCCAAGGCGTTTTAGCTTGCATTTCTTTCCTGACGTCGTTCTGGTGCTGCTGAATCATCATGTTTTCTTTCAAACTTTACATGAGTGAGAAGTTTTCATCCAACTTTGGACTACAGACCAGTCATCCACTTGCAGCTGCAGCTGAGGGATTAAGCAATCATGGAGACTAAAACCTAGAAGGAAGCACAGCTTGTACAGCCATGCCCACCCTGTTGCGAAGACCAAGCTTGGCAAATGACCCTCAATGCAACTGGCATGCCTCGATTTCAACCCCTTTCAAACAATCTCACCTGCTTGTTAAGTCATGTTTTACCTTACATTATGCCTGATGCACTTTTTTGCTACAGTTGAGAAGGATTCTTTGCTGTATCTCATACACGTGTGAAACACATTCCATACAAATACAAACCTGTTCACTTGAAAAGGCAAGTGATGCACAGTGGTTAGAACGCTTGCTTCGAAATTGCGTGAAAACTGTTGGCTTGATCTTGGGTATACAGTTAAACCTCAATATAACGAAGTCATTAAAATCTGCAATTTGCTTTGTTATAGTAAAATTAATTTTCTTATAGCGAAATTCAACCTTTAGTACAGTCAAGGAAGGGGCCACAATATTCTTCTAATTTTCAGGCAATCAAAAAATAATTTTGAATGAGAAAGAAATTCATTGTGTCAAACTTGAGAGTAGGCGAAGAAAGATACCGTTTCATGCTGCATAGACGTTATCTTCCCATTGACAGCATGAAACAAAGCCAGCCACGCTTTCGCATCCACTGCGCCTCTGCGGCTGATATTGTCACTTACAATGGGACAATGCTATCACGAAAAGTGCCGGTAGCGGGGTGCAAATTCTTCATGAACACGTCTCTGAAACTCCGGTGCTAAATGCACGAGAAGGCAGCACACATGATGCCACGCCATCTCGGCAAGGCCACTCTTTGCACGCTCTGTCTAAAACAGAGCACGTGGACTGCGTATTGGCTCCCCTGTGCTGACAGATATTCAAAGCCACAGCTGCAAACGCACAGCAACCTGCCCCTCCGCTCACCCCCCTGACATAATGCTCTCTAATGATCTAATGACAAAGCTCCCACTCAACATTAGCGAGGTAACGACTACAGCAAATGAAAAGAACTTGAACTCACCTGACAACTCGTACTCATCCACATCGCCATCGTTGTCACTGAGGTCCGCTGGCAGCAGAAAAGAAAAGCATCAGCACCGTGAGTAGCTTACAGTTGACAACTAATTTCTTTGACAAGAAAAAGAATTCATTCAAAAAAAAGAAAAGCAAGAAATGCAGTTTTATTGCGTTGCTCACTGGCATCTTGTCTTTCAAGGGAGGACACGGCCCATGATATGAACTTTCAGACCAATGGCTCATTTCAAGACAAAGTGGAAGGCATGTTAAGAGCAATAGTGTAGGGCTGGATGAAAAATTTTGTCCTTAGGAGTATTTTGTAAAAGAGTTCTGGCTCATAAAAAGTTAAAGTGGCTATGGTTAGTCACAAAACTACTGTTCCGAAACGAAGATGAAGCATTTTTGTGCCTTGTATATTAGGAAAGCCTAAACTACAGCCAATTCTATATTTCAATAGTTTTCATAGAAACATACAAATTTGACACTGCTAACACTGCTCTTCCACCTGGTGTCCAAAATTTACACTTTTCTATAGGGCAGAAGATAAAACTGAAAAATCTAAGCCCACATTAGCACTCTGCGTAAAATTTAACCAAAAAAAAAAAAACTTTGTCTGTATAAAGTAATGTAGAAATGATAGCTTTCAATAATTGAGACATGGCTGAAAAAGTATAAAAAGAAGTAAATGCCTTCTAAGATTCAAAATCGTACTGTTTTATTTATACCCGATTTTCTGGACTATAGACTGCACACAGTGTATAGTCTGCAGGGGCCAATTCGAGCTTAAATTTTTAAAAGGTTTTTCTTAGACAGTCTGCAAAGATAAACTTTGACAGAAAATGTGTGTTTAGCTTGTCTACAACCTGTGAACGGTAGGTAAGCAAAAAATCTTATTAGCACCCCCTAAACGCTTGGATCCTTTACTAGACTGCATACAGGAGTCAATACTAAAAGCCGTCTAGATAATTCTCATTGGGGCTGCCACAACAAAAGAAGTTAAGCATGTCCGATTTGACAAACAGTTCCTCGATGTCTTCATTGTCTTCATTGCCTTCAGATTCTTTAGTTCTAGTGTGTGCTAGACTACAATGAGCTTTAACAATGTCGTGAAGGTGCCATTACAACTGTTCTTGTACTTCGCGCATATATGAAGTCACATATATAAATGCATAGCGCATTTTTCAATGAGGTGTTGTGCATGTGCTCACAAATCCAAGCACTGAAGCGACCGAGCAGCATTAGCTTGCATATTGTCACAGTATTCCATATTTTACGGTGTATATTTTGTACACCCTAACTATATCCCGGGCTGCCAGTACGAGCTGTAAATATTGCTTGTGTGCAGCGACGACCACTGTGGAGCTCATTTGGCTATGCAATTTAGCACGAGAAATGTTCACAGGTGCACTCTGGCCACGCTTTCTTCAAGTGCACCAACGATCTTAAGAAATAAAATTATGTATTGTCCACAACCTGCAAAATTTTAATCTTTAAACTTGTATAGTCCACAGAAGATAGTCTGGAGTATACGGTACTTGGCCTGTGGCCTCTAAAACCTCTCTGGAGCAAATGCGGGTCCTTCACATATCTTGGTATTTTTATAAACACAAAAAATCAGAGGTCCAGATAGCTGCAGCACTGTACTTCTCCACGCAGAAATAAAACCAACAAAAGCAAGAGCGCAGAGGGAGAACAAGTGTCGCGCTTTGTTACTACAGTTACTACAGTTACTACAGTTACTACAGTCATGTAGCACGCAGGGAGTGCTCCTATTGGCTGACATGAACTTGAATCGCTGGCATGCTTGTTTTGCCGTATAAGAAAAATAACTATAGGAGGGAGCACTACGTCATGCAGCCAGCCTTGGCAAGCAAAGCTCCGTGAAGCCACAGTGGTGACCCAACACGTGACCTCTTGCGTCGAGATCACGGAGCAAAAATCGAGATTTGCCGAGACATTTGGTTCCCAGTAGCTATGCAAGTAGTTTTTATTCAGTGCACGCTTGTTGAGCTGCCCTACCGTGGCTTTGCCTGCATAATGAAAATACTAAAACCAACCGTGAAGAACGGGGGTAAACCGAGGGGCCCAATTTTTATTAGTCATATCATAAGATGCCAACGAACACTGACACCAAGGACAACATAGGGGAAATTACTTGTGCTTAATAAATGAAATAAAGAAACGATAAATTATTGGAAATGAAAGTGGATGAAAAAACAACTTGCTGCAGGTGGGGAATGATCCCACAGCCTTCACATTTCGCGTGCGATGCTCTACCAATCGAGCTACCGCGGCGCCATTTCCTCGTCCATTTTCTTGGCTATTTACGTTTCCTTGTAGACCCACACAACCTTCTTGAAATGCGAAGGTTGTGGGATCGTTCCCCTCCTGCGACAAGTTGTTTTTTTCATCCACTTTCATTTCCAATAACTTATCGTTTCTTTATTTCATTTATTAAGCATAAGTAATTTCCCCTATGTTGTCCTTGGTGTCAGTGTTTGTTGGCATCTTATGATATGACTAATAAAAATCAGGCCCCTCAGTTGACCTCCTTTCTTCTCGCTTATTACATAATGAGGGTCTTGAATCCTGCAACATTGATACCGTCAGGTAGCATGTGCGGGTTGGGTTTATTGACCGGTTGCCTTCACCCAAAAGGATCACATTCTTGTGACACCTGCGGCAGAAAGGATGTTTCAAGTCCGCCGCCAAGGTCTGTGAATGGTGGCGCTGGCTAACACTCCCAGGGTTCTACAAGGCAACATAAATACCCAAGAAAGTGGACGGGGAAATGGAGCCACGGTAGCTCAATTGGTAGAGCATCGCACGTGAAATGCGAAGGTTGTAGGATCGTTCCTCAACTGCGGCAACTTGCTTTTTCATCCACTTTCGTTTCCAATAATTTATCGTTTCTTTATTTCATTTATTAAGCACAATTAATTTCCCCTATGGTGTCCTTGGTGTCAGTGTTTGTTGGCATCTTATGATAAAATCAACCGCGCACTTTAACATGCGATCGCGTGTTGGGCCACCACTGGCCCAGCAGATTTTGGCTTCAATCATGTTGCGGCATGCCCCCTCCTCTTGTTTCCTTCTTCCATGTGTTTTACGCACATTTTGGCAGCAGCAAGCTGCACACTTTTCATGTTTAAAGGCAGACTTTTCAATATCTGCCTGGTTATCTCACGTTCCTTTCTTTGCTGCATCCTAGCTGCTGCCTGATTGTGATAAGAACATTATTTGCACAAGATAAAGAAATCTGTTTACTTTTTTTGGCAACGGCGAAACTACTATGTACAGTAAAACCTCATTAAACCGTACCCACTTAAACAAAGCAGTAAACATTTTTAAAAAGTAGTAAAAGTAGTAAAATTTTTAGAGCAGTTACAAAAAGTAGCCTTGATGCCGTATTGTCGAAGCTAACTTTTGAAAATAAGGACGTACTGATTGTAGGTGATGTTAATATTAACTTACTTGGCACTGATGTTACGTTGTACACAACTTACACTGACTGTTTTACTGGATTTGGTCTTGAATCACTCGTTGACTATGCAACTTATATAGCCTCTTGTGGGAGCTGTACACTTATCGATCACGTGAATCTAACATATCACCATCGCCTTGCCCCAACGTTGTTGATATTGACATAACCGATAATTTTCCAATTTTTCTTACATTTAACAATGAAATACACAAGAATTATAATAGCTACTTCACTTCAGTATTTAGTGAAGATACCTTTGTTGAGGCCATCAGTAAAACTGATTGGTTGCCAATTAATATTATGTTTAATCCCGAAGGAGCACTGAACAATTCTTGCTCTTTATTTTTATTGGCCATCTCGACTAACCCACGCACTGTAAGATGTAAGAAAAAATATAAATATCCGCACAACCCATCGATGATGGATGGTCTTTTAGAAAGCTTAAGGAAGAAGGAAAACATGTACAAGAAAACTAAACATCAGCCATTTAATATTGGACTGGCTAGACAATATAGTAGGTACTGTAAATTACTGAAAAGAAAGGTACTACGAAAATAAATTTGAACAGAATAAGAATAACCCAAAAAAACAGTGGCAGTTACTGAACTCTTTCCTTAAGACATATGTTGATGCCTCTATAACCAATATAAATTACAATGGTCTCACTATTTCTGAGCCCAACAAAATTGCTAATGTTTTGTCGGACTACTTTTCTTCCGTTTACACTAATAATGACCTACATGCGCAGTTGCATAATATTCTAGGCCATACGACACAATCATTCTTCTTGTTACCAGCTATACCAAATGAAGTGTGTTCCACAATAGCTAATCTTGAAAATACAGGGCCTGGCTTCGATAAAATTTGTGTCAGGAATTTAAAACTGGTGGCACATTTAGTTTCCGACACGCTCTGTAATATTATCAACCTTATGTTCTGTGGGGAGCACCCACCTCCATTTCCTCCCGCGTACCCGCGGCGTCCCGTTCGCACGTGGCGGACGGGTCGGGCCGGTGTAGACAAGGGAGAGAGGCACTACGCGCCCTCCCTTTCTCCCTTTCTCCCCACGCGGCTCACGGGAAAGGGAAACGTATCCGGCGGGCGAGGAGGACTTCCCCTCGCAAAAAGGTAAAAAGGCATAAAAGCGCGCCACCACGGGAGACCCTCTCTCTTGGGGCGCTGACACCTGGACCGCCTGGAAGAAAGCACCTGCCGCATCCCGTGAGTGACCTCGTTTTTCTGACCCACCCAGACAACGAGGCAAGCCTATTTACTACTATTACTGAGAGGACGTCTTTCTACGAGTGTTCATTATTGCTAATAGCAATAAACGTTATTACCGTTGACACCACTGGTTGCCTTATTCGTTCGAACCTGGCGTAGCCGCGATTCCCGCGCTACGGGCTGGGAGTACCACGAAGCGACTGCGTGGGGCTAGATCCAGAGCTTGCCTTCAGCCCTAGCCGCACGCAGAGTGGAATCCCCACAGTTTAAACAAGGTGCATTCCCTTCATTTTTAAAGAACGCTAAGATTATTCCCGTTTTTAAAAAAGGCAACAAACAAACAGTTAATAATTACCGACCAATCGCAATTCTTTCCTGCCTTAGGAAACTCATTGAGAAATTATTTGTTAAACATCTTAATAACTATGTAACAAAGTTTAAGGTGCTAAAAAACAACCAATTTCGTTTCCAGCCTGGAAGTTCCACTTATCTAGCTGTGCCTTCTCTAAATGAGTGCATAAAAAAATGTATTGATTCGGGAAACTTAGTCGGATCTTTTTTTTTTAGACTTCAGTAAAGCTTATAACATGGTTAACAATCAAGTCCTGTTTAATAAACTTGACTCTTATGGCATAACCAACCCTGCGCTAGCATTCTTAAAAAATTGCTTACTTGACCGGCCATACACAGTACATGTAGCAAATACTTTCTCTGTAACAAAATATATTAACCAGGGTGTACCACAGGGATCAGTTCAAGGTCCTTTGCTTTTCCTTCTATATATAAATTATCTTCCAGATTCCCTTAACTCCTGCAAGAACGTTTATCGTGTTTTATACGCAGATGACACAACTATATCTTCATCTGATTAATCTATTGCTGCTCTTACTTCAAGGTTAAATATTGCAGTGAGTACCATTATGAAATGGTGTAGCAACAATTATATAGTTTGTAATTTTCTAAAAACTAAATTTATGTTTAATAGTGCCCATAGGCCCTTAACTTTTATTCCTGAACTAAAGCTTGGAATTCCTTCAATTCCCATTTGCAATGATGTTACTTTTCTTGGCATACATCTTGACCCTAACCTTGCATTTTGCTGTCACTTCCAACATCTCAAGCAGAAGACTGCGTTTAGCATCCGTGCATTAATCTGTCCATGCATTGATCTGTCGATGTTATTTGATAATAACGCTTGTTTGCGGTCTATATATATCACCATCAAAGTTGTTATTATTAACCCAGGGTGCCACTACTGTTCTTTCATTTTGGGGCCCCCATCTGTGTATTTGTGATGTTGGAACCACTTATTATAATTTTTTTAACTAACAAATCTAAAAATCTGAATGTGAATCTGAGGTCCCCAACTCAGCAGCTATTGAACATAATGTGTTTTGTACCCGCATAAACCATACCAGCTTATTGCGTATGTATTGGTTAACATGTAGTGTTTCCACTTTTCGTCGCGAAATCACAGCGGTACGTCGGCCCGGCAGAACAACGAGTCTCAGAGATCGAAACGGCTCTAAGCGCAAATGCAGAGGGTGCTTGGAAAGGTGAAGCCACATCAACATCATTTCGGCGCCTCGCCAGAGTGGAAGAGCATTGTGGTCCGTGTTTTGACATCGTGCAAGCTAGGACAAAAACTGGGTGCTCAGCACAGAAGAAAAATTCAACATTGTTTGTGTTGTCGAACGTGAGTGAAATAACTTTATTAGGTCCAGAGAAGACGAAGGGGAGACCCCGCGCCACCCAGCTAGTCCCACGTAGGGACCGCCAAGCCGAGCTTGATGGCCCGATCGCGGGCACTCTGGACGGCCAGGATTCGGTAGTTGAGTTTGGGGCTGCCCAAGAGTGTAGCCCACCTATCCTCGCTGAAGGAGGAGCCGATGGCTTTACACTCTCACAACACATGATCCAATCTTGCCCTTAGTCCACAGACAGGGCAGTCCGTACTGGGATACCTGTCAGGGTATATTTGCAATGTTAGGATACGCATGGGCTTGTAAAAGTCAAAGAGTTACTGCCCGCGCCCTGCATAAGGCGGGGTGCGATAGGGTGAATACCTGTCTTGACAGATAGTAGTGTGTGGTAACCTCCTTGAACGTGAGCAAGGGTTCCCCGGGGGGCAGGAGGACTGTGGAGGCGGCGCGGTCAGTGGGTCCTCGCGTGGCCTCGTGCGCGCCCTCATTATGGTTAGAGGGAGAGCCCTCGGTCGACCCCAAATGAGCGGAAAACCAAGTGAGAGAATGCGGAGAGATACTTTTGCCACTTTTGAGAATGCGGAGGGCCTCAGGGGAGACCATCCCGGTTTGGTAGGCCTTAATGGCTGCCTTGGAATCACTATATATTGCCTCTCTGCAACCATAGAGCACAGCCAGCGCAATTGCAACCAGTTCGGCTACCACGGGCCTCGAAGTGCATATGTAGCGCAGCAAGTGAGCCTGGAAGTGGAGTCAACGATGGAGAAGCTGAATGCCTCTTGTTGGACATATGCCACGGCAGCCACAAAGCTTGCCTCAATGTAGTTGTTGCGGACATGCTCGAGTAGAGCTGCACCCCTGGCCCGACGTCTGCCGACGTTGTTTGTAGGGTGCATATTACGGGGAATGGGCGCGATGTGCAGTTGAGACCTGATCTTACTGGGAATCCGCACAGCGTCAGGGCACCGGTTGACAACGTTGAGGCCCAATCTTGGCGAGTACCTTGCGGCCCGCCGGGGTGCCAAATAGCCTGAGCAGCTGTGAGCGCTCTTTTACCTCGATTATTTCTTCGAGCGTGTTGTGGGCTCCGAGCTTGAGCAGGTTTTCGGTGGGGGTGCTTACAGGTAGGCCGTCGGTGCGCACTCGACTCTGATCTTGCGGAAAACATCTCAGTCGATCAACTTGAATTTTCTCGTCCTATAGCGGGCAATCACGAGGGAGACTTCGATGCCGTAGTGGTCACTTCTGAGGTCTAGAGCCGTGTTGACCCACTTGACCTCCCCTATGTTCTTGACAAAAGGGAGGTCTGGGGTAGTGCCCGGCATGTGGAGTTGCCTCTCCTTGTGGGGAAATCCTTATTCGTGATAAGGGTCAAGTCCACTTACACTGTAGTCTGCAACAGCTCGCGTCCCTTGGGCGTGTCACTGGTGTACCCCCAAACCCTATCTGAGGCATTGAAATCCCCGACAATGACAAGGGGTACTCACCGTCAGGCTGACAGCCCTCTTGAGGAGAGAATTTGCCCTCGTCCTGCGATAGCTGGGGCTGCAGTACATGTTGAGGATAAAGAGGCTGTTTCTTCTGAGGCCCTTTCTGGGTGGGTTCAAGAGGATTTCAGTCATGACGTACTTGATGCCATCACCAACTGCGCCGACGTCACGAGAGAGGCAACTGTACCTTTTCTTGACGAGGGTAGCAACTCCCCTACCTCCTGAATCCGATAATACTACCAGATAACCCACGAGCTTGATAGGGGTACTAGTTGCAACTTCCTGCATAGCGATGATTTGGGACTTAGCTGCAAGAGTTGTTAAATATAGCTGCAGAAGCGGCTTCTTGTTGGGGAACCCTTTGCAGTTTCATTGCCAGATACTACAGTTCTTGTCCGCACTATTCGTATCTAGGCTGAGAGGAGGGTTGAGCGGCCCTGAGAATCACGCCCTCCAACGGTGGTGTTAGTACATGACGTCGTGCTGCGATCTGTGAAGGAGCCGGGCTGGGTTCTCTCCCGGGATCGACCTCCTCCAGTTTGCTTATGCGTTCACTGAGTGCACCTAAGAACATTTTTGGGTGCACTATAACTTCCTGAACCTTCACTAAGCTAGCTTGCATGCTGGCAAAGGCATTCTTGAGTTCCGAGAGTAATATTATAGTCTCGTATTCCTATCTGTTTTCTACCGCTCGACGCCTGGGTGCGCGAGACCCATGGGATGTCTCGGATGTATCCATGGTGACCGGGGCCAAGGCAGGTTGCGGCGAGGAGGGTGAAAGCGCGAGCTTCCTAATCTCCGCCATCTCCGCAGCTAGCCTGCTCATTTCTTGCTTAACCTGCGCATTTTCTTTCCTCAACTGCTTGTTAACTCGTTGCAACTCCTCGAGCTTGTTCGCGTGGTGCGAATCGCGAGGCAGGTTGTCACCTTTTGGGGCCTCACGTCCCCCTTGAACCTTGTCGGTGTAGGAAAGCGTCAACTTCTTGCTTCTAAGAGCAGTGGGCATGCGGGAGCGGGACCTGGTCTCCCTCCTCGACATGTCGTGCCTCGGCCTGGAGCTGGAGCTAGGCTGAGAACCGGAGTGTCCCTGGGAGCAGGCCCATCGTCTGGATCCACGGCAGGAGCCGGAATGTGCCCAGGAGGCAGAGTGGCCCCTGGATATGGAACGGTCTCTTGAGCAGCCCCTGGAACAGGAGCATCTTCTGCACTGAGCACCCGGGGTGGACGAAGCCTGGAACTCGTTCGCAGTGTCGAAGCACCACTGAGGGGGTGGTGACGCAGCACCGGCCATCTTGGCGCGCTCACTGCAACGACGACGCAAAATGTATGGGATCTTGAACCTTTGAGCGCAGTCCTTACTAGCTGTGAGATGCTGGCTTCCACAGAGTTTACACTTGGGGGTACACTGATGCTGCTCATTGGGACTAGGGGCACCACAGCCACAGCACATCGCGTCACAGGGAGTGGGGCACATGTCAGCATGTTGGCCGAGGCGGCCGCATGTATAGCACACGTCGATTTGCTTGCGGTAGAGCAAGCACTGCATGAGTAATACTTGTTGGGGGGCTAGTTGGTGCATGTTTCCAGAAGAGGGTTATAGCGCCGAAAAAACACAACACACAGCAAGCGAGACGGGACAGGCGCCTGTCCCGTCTCGCTTGCTGTGTGTTGTGTTTTTTCGGCGCTATAACCCTCTTCTGGAAACTGCATGAGTAACAGTCCATACCTAACAAAGTTCGGTACACGATGCCCATTGAACGTGACGATGACCGTGCCGGTTTGGGCTATTCTCTTCACTGCTAAAACGAGTGGATTATTGGTGTTGACAATCTTGGCATCGATGACGTCAGAGCAGTTTTGAAGGTGGATGTTGTGGATCACCCCCTTGCATGTGGAGTGCGGGGCCATCTCGTAGGCACTGAGCTCATATACCTTGCCCGAGATGAGTATCTGCCTCATCCGGACATAGCGGCTCACATTCTCGTGCTTGGGAGTACTGGCGACCACAATATTTTACTATAGATTCAGGCATAGAGTATCTTGGCATAGATCTTCCTGACTGATGCTAGTGGCGGCGAGTATTGCATCAGCCACCGTGGCAGCGCCAAGCTTGGAGATATTGAGTCCACCTCGCGGCCTGATAACAATCTTGATATCATCTCGAGGAAGTGAGGGCATCCTTCCCACTCGTAGCACCTTGGATTTTAGCGCAGCACTGCCTGATTTGCTGTGGCGCGCGGCCGGCTGCGGTAATGGCGCATTAGTGACAGCCATGCGCATTTTGGCGCCAACTCTTCTGGCCCCCGCGGACTGCCAACCTTGATCATGAGTAACCATTTCCAGCGAGATATCTTCCCCCTTCACTTGATACTCCATCTTGAGTAAGAAATTAAGCATACCTCACTTTCAAAGGGCTGGTACGCGGCGGGCAGGCGGTTCACGAGGCGTGAAACTCCGTCTCAAAGCTCGGGCACAAGCAGGAGGCACGTGGCCGAGACGTGAGGCGCGTGACCTCAGGGAGCAAAGCTTGGCAATCCTCCATAGGCTTAGCTGGGCGGCCGCCACCTTGCTACTGTCAAAGTGTGTAAATCTGTGAAAAATGAACTCACAGCACTGCAGATGGACTTTGAATGCCGTTTCTCGAGCTGTGTCGAATGATGCAGACGTTCTGACGCTTCCAGGTGCCAGTCCGCCGGAAGTTCAGGTTGAATCGGAAGTTCATGTGGAACAAGTCCGCTAAGTTGGCCCCCTTGCGGCCAAGAAAAAAATAAAAACGTGGCAAGAACAAGTCGGCGCTGGCACGCGAGAGGGATATACCATTGACTACGGTGTGTGGCATTTGGAGTGCGAAGGAGATTTGCTTTGCAATGCTGCTGCGACCGCGAAAATAAATCAGCTACAAGTTCGACTTTTCAAGGTTAAACTTTTCACCATTGTTGCCTCTGGTATTGCTGAAGTGTCGCCTAACGACACTGACGAGGACGACTTGGAAAGTGAAAGTACGGGGAATTCAGGCCTGACAGTGGCAGATGCTGCAGGTTATGTCAGCCTCATGCGGGTGTTTGCCCTGGAGAGAGGGCTGGCGGAAAAGCTGGCTCATAGCTTAAGTGAGTTTGAGGCCACCCTCGTCGCTGCTAGCCCGCCACGGCATCAAACGAAAATAACAAACTTTTGTCATGCAAAATAAATAAATACTGCATGTTTTCTGCCCTTTCATCGCACTCTCTCGTAATTCCGTTTTTGACAGGGAAGTGGGTGGTCTCACAATATTTCGGTTAAGCAGTCCTACTGTTTAGTATGCACTTCTTCCGAGCTCTGTCCAACTACAGTTTAATGAAGTTTCATTGCATCATGCGATCTGATGGGTGAAAATGTAGGAAAGTTTTACATTGTCATCGGGCACCACAGAAGGCGTGGAATACAGAAATAAGGCTACCCATGGAAGTGAATGCTGTTGATCCTGCTGATACGGCAAGACTGGGTCGCACATGATTGCTGGCTCCCTATAAAGTTGCAAGGTGTTTGAAAACGGTCGAAAATTTGCACGATACTGCACAAAGCAATTTCTTTTTGTGGGGAAGGAGGGGTACATAATTTATTTGTTAAAAGGTGCAGACAACAAAGCAAAGAAAGAATTAGCAAACACATTTCTGTTGTTTTATGTTAATGTGGTTTCACTTAAATCTATTAATAATGTCTGACAATGTGGATTTGTAGGGATGAGTTCATCACGATATGCAAGCAACTCTCTTTGCCATTACATGTTTCTATGAATTATTCTGCCATTTAAATGCAGTCAACGCTCTTTACAACAGACTGTAATAAGAAACAAGGGCTTGATGTGGGCAAGTTGGTGTAACATACTTGAAAAAGAGGCGCAGCGGTGGTGTAGAGGTAGAACACCCGCCTCACATGCAAGAGGTCTGTGGTTCGAATCCCGGGGCCGCGCAATTTTCCACCGAATTTTTTTTAAAAATCTGCGTGTTGATAAAAATTGCATAAGCAGGCCTGGAGTGTGGCCTGATCCCGGTGACCAGAACCGGTAACGCACTCCCTCACCAGAGCAGGATTGGCCACCCTGGTGCAGTACTTGGCCATAACCTCCTATATGAACACAACAACCAAACCCCGGCCCTCAGTCCCTAGCAGCTGCGAAGCAACTGACCATGGCGGCAGTCAGACCTGCGACGCAGCAGAGGGTGCTAAGAATTCCTGGCTCCGGACAGGCCGCCATTGGAATCTGAACCTGGCAACGTTTAACGTTAGAATGTTATCTAGTGAGGCGAGCCTAGCAGTGCTACTGGAGGAATTAGAGGACAGTAAATGGTATATAATAGGGCTCAGTGAAGTTAGGAGGCCAAAAGAAGCATACACAGTACTGAAAAGCGGGCACGTCCTGTGCTACTGGGGGCTTAGAGGAGAGACGAGAACTAGGAGTCGGATTCCTGATTAATAAGAATATAGCTGGTAACATACAGGAATTCTATAGCATTAACGAGAGGGTGGCAGGTCTTGTTGTGAAACTTAATAAGAGGTACAAAATGAAGATTGTACAGGTCTATGCCCCTACATCCAGTCATGATGACCAGGAAGTCGAAAGCTTCTATGAAGACGTGGATCGGCGATGGGTAGAGTGAAAACTAAATACACTATACTAATGGGCGACTTTAATGCCAAGGTAGGCAAGAAGCAGGCTGGAGACAAGGCAGTGGGGGAATATGGCATAGGCACTAGGAATATCAGGGGAGAGTTATTAGTAGAGTTTGCGGAACAGAATAATATGAGGATAATGAATACCTTCTTCCGCAAGCGGGATAGCCGAAAGTGGACGTGGAGGAGCCCGAACAGTGAGACTAGAAATGAAATAGACTTCATACTCTGCGCTAACCCTGGCATCATAAAAGATGTGGACATGCTCAGCAAGGTGCACTGCAGTGACCATAGGATGGTAAGAACTCGAATTAGCCTAGACCTGAGGAGGGAACGGAAGAAACTGGTACATAAGAAGCCGATCAATGAGTTAGCGGTAAGAGGGAAAATAGAGGAATTCCAGATCAAGCTACAGAACAGGTATTCGGCTTTCACTCAGGAAGAGGACCTTAGTGTTGAAGCACTGAACGACAATCTTGTGGGCATCATTAAGGAGTGTGCAATAGAAGTCGGTGGTAACTCTGTTAGACAGGATATCAGTAAGCAATCGCAGGAGACGAAAGATCTGATCAAGAAACGCCAATGTATGAAAGCCTCTAACCCTACAGCTCGAATAGAACTGGCAGAACTTAAATGATATTGCGCGACATAAAAACGACACGGACGCGAAAGAAGACGACACACCAAGCGCAATGACGTCTTTCACGTCCGTGTCGTTTTTATGTCGCGCAATATCATTTAAGCAATGGATTACCAACTTGCCCGGAATGCTGCTCTCATTAACTGGCAGAACTTTCGAAGTTAATCAACAAGCGTAAGACAGCTGACATAAGGAAGTATAATATGGATAGAATTGAACATGCTCTCAGGAACGGAGGAAGCCCAAAAGCAGTGAAGAAGAAACTAGGAATTGGCAAGAATCAGTTGTATGCGTTAACAGACAAAGCCGGCAATATCATTACTAATATGGATGAGATAGTTCAAGTGGCTTAGGAGTTCTATAGAGATTTATACAGTACCAGTGGCACCCACGATGATAATGGAAGAGAGAGTAGTTTAGAGGAATTTGAAATCCCACAGGTAATGCCGGAAGAAGTAAAGAAAGCCTTGGGAGCTATGCAAAGGGGGAAGGCAGCTGGGGAGGATCAGGTAACAGCAGATTTGTTGAAGGATGGTAGGCAGATTGTTCTAGAGAAACTGGCCACCCTGTAAACGCAATGCCTCATGACTTCAATGTACCGGAATCTTGGAAAAACGCTAACGTAATCCTAATCCATATGAAAGGGGACTCCAAAGACTTGAAAAATTATAGACCGATCAGCTTGCTGTCCGTTCTCTACAAAGTATTTACTAAGGTAATTGCAAATAGAATCAGGAACACCTTAGACTTCCGTCAACCAAAGGACCAGGCAGGATTCCGTAAAGGCTACTCAACAATAGACCATATTCACATTATCAATCAGGTGATAGAAAAATGTGCGGAATATAACCAACCTTTATATATAGCTTTCATTGATTACGAGAAAGCATTTGATTCAGTCGAAACCTCAGCAGTCATGGAGGCGTTGCGGAATCAGGGTGTAGACGAGCCGTATGTAATACTGAAAGATATCTATAGCGGCTCCACAGCCACCGTAGTCCTCCATAAAGAAAGCAACAAAATCCCTATGAAGAAAGGCGTAAGGCAGGGAGATACAATCTCTCCAATGCTATTCACAGCGTATTTACAGGAGGTATTCAGAGACCTGGATTGGGGAGAATTGGGGATAAGAGTTAATGGAGAATACCTTAGTAACTTGCGATTCTAACTCAGGGGACCAACTGCAATGCATGCTCACTGACCTGGAGAGGCAAAGCCGAAGGGTGGGTCTAAAAATTAATCTGCAGAAAACTAAAGTAATGTTTAACAGTCTCGGAAGAGAACAGCAGTTTACGATAGGTAGTGAGGCACTGGAAGTGGTAAGGGAATACATCTACTTAGGACAGGTAGTGACTTCGTATCCGGATCATGAGACTGAAATAATCAGAAGAATAAGAATGGGCTGGGGTGCGTTTGGCAGGCATTCTCAGATCATGAACAGCAGGTTGCCATTATCCCTCAAGAGAAAAGTGTATAATAGCTGTGTCTTGCCAGTACTCACCTACGGGGCAGAAACCTGGAGGCTTACGAAAAGGGTTCTACTCAAATTGAGTACAACGCAACGAGCTATGGAAAGAAGAATGATAGGTGTAACGTTAAGGGATAAGAAAAGAGCAGATTGGGTGAGGGAACAAACGCGAGTTAATGACATCTTAGTTGAAATCAAGAAAAAGAAATGGGCATGGGCAGGACATGTAATGAAGAGGGAAGATAACCGATGGTCGTTAAGGGTTACGGACTGGATTCCAAGAGAATTGAAGTGTAGCAGGGGCGGCAGAAAGTTAGGTGGGCGGATGAGATTAAGAAGCTTGCAGGGACAACATGGCCACAAGTAGTACATGATCGGGGTAGTTGGAGAAGTATGGGAGAGGCCTTTGCCCTGCAGTGTGCGTAACCAGGCTGGTGATGATGATGATGACTTGAAAAAGAAGAGCCCTAAAATGATGAGGAATAAAAGAACATGTACAACGAACAGACGCTGTCCATCGTACATGTTTTTCTTTTAGTCCTTGTCTTTTTAGCATTGTCTTTTTCTTCAAGTTCTTCAAGACTGTAATATTTCAGCAAAAAAGGTCCGTTATGTCTGAAGTCCATTCTATCAGAAATTATGGTAGCGGTGTTTTGTGAAATGGTGCAACTTCACATATACCACTGTCCAACCCAAAGGCGATCACAAAAGCAATAAAAACACAAATTAAAATGCAGTGAAACCTGGTTAAACTGTAGTTGGCCGGAGCTCGGAAAAAGTACATAATAAACGGTAGTACCGTTTAACCGAAATAGCATGAGATCGCCCACTTACCTGTCGAAAATGGAACTGTGAGAGAGTGCGATGAAAGGGAAAAAAGGAACATGCAGTATTTATTCACTTCACGCGACAAAAGTGTTATTTTCGTTTGATGCCGCGGCGGCCAAGCACGACAACAGCGGCCTCAAACTTACTGAAGCTGTGTGCCAGCTTTTCAGCCAGCCCCCTTTTTTCGGCAAACACTCGCATGGCAGATTCCCCGTTGGTGTAACGTATTCTCCATGCACGCGCGCAGTAGTGCTGCGGAAGTCCCGGGGCGCCTTTTTCATTGCCGGGTGCCGGAGTTTGGAATACTTTTCGTTTGGAATAGAGTTACGTTATCGCGCCTCTGTTCTTGTCGCGACGATGGCATTCATGAGGCTGACAATGCGCAACTGCTGCCACTGTCGAGACTGAATCACCCGTGCTGTCGCTTTCCTTGTCGTCCTCATCACTGTCGCTAGTCGACACTTCGGCAACAACAGAGGCAACGATGGCGAAAAGTCGAACCTCGAGGCCGACATGTCTTCGCGGTCGCAGCAGCGCTGCCGAGCAACTTCTTTGCATCTCAAATGCCACACACTGTAGTCAACAGCAGATCCCTGTCGCGTGCCAGTGCCGAATTCTTCGTGTCACGTTCGACAGCACAGACGATGTCTAATTTTTCTTCTATGATGAGCACCCGGCGTCTTTTTTTATCCGAGCTTCGGCATGACACGACTCCTCGCTTGCACGATGCCATTGTGGGATGTCGTGTCTGCCGAAGGACGAATCCCAACATAAAAACGTAACGCTTCTTTATTCGACTAACGATGGCAGCGGACGGGCATACCAACGCTACGTTCGTCATAGTAGCGGAAGGTAGAAGGCAGTCTTTCTCAGCCAGGCAGCCTGTTTTTATAGCCACCGTCGATGACGCATACCTCGGGTGACGTGGCGATGGCACTATGTTTTATCGACCATGCAGTCCAGCGTGCAGCTGTGTTATGCCAGGCCAGATGATAAGAAGACGGAGGGTGCACAGAAATGTGCACGGAGTGTGTCGCCACATCACCCCCCCGCGGAGTGGAGAGCCCTCAGGGCTTGAAAAAATCTGGGCAGCGTACGCAACGTCCGCTGCGTGTAGTGACAGAAGCAGGCTGCGATGTCAGCGGTCGTGGATGGACGTCTGTGGGTGTACTGGTATTCCCTGGTTCGGCGGAATCGGTGTAGGCCGGCTTCAGCCGGTCGATAGAGACGCGGACGGCGTTCCCTTTAATGCACAGGGTGAAGGTTTTGTCGCGACGGAGAACTGGGTAGGGTCCGCTGTAAGGTGGCTGTAAAGGTGGACGGTGTCGTCGCGGAGGAAAGTGTGTGAGCACGTTGCCATATCCTTGAAGACGAAGGGGGCGGTCTTACAGTGGTGAGCTGCAGGTGACGGGCGGAGGGTAGCGATAGCGCGTCGGAGCCGGGCGATGAAATCGGTGGAGTCTGACGTCGCGGTGGTGGATGGCGGTGCAGCGAGAAATTCGCCTGCTAGGCGGAGGGGTTCCCCAAAGACGAGCTCTGCAGGTGTAGCCTGATGCCCCGTTCACACTGAGACATTCGGCGTCTGGAGCGGCGTCCAGTTCAGCGGAACCCAGTTCGGCGGCGGCGGGATCCGCCGGAATAGCCTCTTCCGCGCCGATCGCTCCCGTACCGATTTTTGCGGCAGCTGCCGCCGGATTGCCTCGCCGCCGCGCGGCGCTGACCAATCGGGGAGCGCCAAACAGAACTTCCAAAGATGGCGGCCGAGTCTCACGTCATGTCGCAGTCGTCGCAGTCATCAAAGTCCGCCGCGACATCCACATCCGAAATGCTCATCGAACTGGTGCGCAACCACCCAGTCCTCTACGATAAGCGCCACTTGAAGCACAAAGACAACGTGCTGAAGGACGACTTGTGGCACAAGATCGGTCGCGAGCTTCGGCGAATTCTTCTACGCGTCATGCATCGCCAGAAAGGTGCTTGCCAACAGGCCGAGCAGTACTGCCTTTCTTGCTCGGGGTTCATCATTGTCTTTCCAAGTAATGGTGGAGACGCGCAACATAAACACACGAACTCGACGCGAGCGGAGACAACTGCGCAATTTAGAGCCGCGCGAACATCCGGGATATTCCGCGCTTGATTGGAGGTTAGCACTTTATGGGGCAGATGGCGCTGTATGTCTTTTCGGCGGCGCGGTCCGCAAGCAGTGTGAACTACGCGATTTTCGGCGGCAGGAGAATACCATTCGCTGTAGACGCCGGATTCCTCAGTGTGAACGTACCATGAATGTCGGGCTTGAAGGTGGCGCGAAGACCTAGGGTGACAGCTGGGATGGCTTCAGGCCAGGTTGAGTCCGGGTGGCACATGATGGCTGCTTTGAACTGTCGGTGGAAACGTTCGATCATCCCGGTGGCGCATGGGTGGTAGCTGGTGGTCCGCGAGCGTTCGAACCTGATGGTCAGCCCGAGCAGCTGGAAGAGGTGCGATTCGAACTGTTGTCCTTGGTCGGTGGTGACGCGGCGAGGGGGCCCAAAGCGGGCAATCCAGCCGGCGAAGAAGGCCGAGGCGACATCTTCCGCAGTGATTCCCTCGAGGGGCCATGCCTCAGGCCATCGAGTGTACCGGTCGATGTCGGTGAGGCAGTAGCGATAGCATCCAGCTGGAGGCAAGGGCCCTATGATATCAAGGTGGACGTTTTGAAACCGACCAGAGGTCTGGGGGAATGCGCCGAGTGGTGAAGTGACATGCCTGGTGACTTTAGCGCGCTGGCATTGAATGCAGGAGCGTGCCCAGGTGCGGCAATCCCGCTGCATGGAGGGCCAGACATAGCGGTCAGCCACGAGGCGTGCAGAGGCGCATATGCGGGGATGGCTGAGATTATGTAGCTGGTTAAAGAGGCCACGGCGATGGCAAAGGGGCACGTAAGGCCTGCTTTGTGCTGTTGATATGTTGCAGTAGATACCGTATTTACACGACTGTAAGTCGACTCGAATGTTAAGTCGACCCCCCCATATCGCTTGACCGGAAAAAAAAAAAAAAAAACCGAGGGCGCATTCGATAACGAAAATTTATTAGTAGCTGACATGGTCACTGGACTACTCGTCTTCACTAGTGCTGCCATCGTCATCGTTGCTGCGGTCCCACAGCGCGTCGTGGTCCAGCGAAATTCCAAATTTGGCAAACGACCGCACCAGGACATCTTGCAGAACAGCAGCCCACGCCAAATGCACCCAACCACACGCAGCCGTCAGGGAGGCTCTTTTGACAGGTCCGGTTGGCGTAATTTCGCAGTCTTCCGCCCCCAGCCACTCGTACTCACGGCGGAGCAGAACCTTAAAATTAAGGCGAAGGTCCGGGCTTGTTTCAAGACCACGTCACACTTCACTGGCAGGGACCGATCACGCATTTCAGCGACGTTGTCGCAAGCTTAGCCTACAGCTCCGGAAAGGGTCCAGACTTCGGCACGTGGGAAATTTCTCACTTGCCACCACAGGGTGAAAATTTCGCTTCGCTGCAGTCGCCACTCTCGCACCACCTGTTTAGAAACATCGAAATTGCGGCCCGCAGCGCAGTGATTTGTTTCTTCGGCATAAAGGATGGCAGCCCTCTTGAACGCTGCTGTGAATGAGTGCCGAAAGATTAGTGGGCCTGCAGCACTCATGACGACTGGGGAAGCATAGAAGTAGCACGTAGCCGGCAGTCAAGTGGAGCGCGTCAAAAAGTTGGTCAAACCAATGCCAATGCCTTTAAACAGAGAAAGAGAAACCCGCGAACGGTGTCTGCTCTTCCATGAACTACCGATACTCCCCGCAAGCGCCGCCGTTCTAAGGGTGCTGCCGCAAATGGGAACAGCGGCGCTTCCATCAACTATCGACACCCCCCATGAGTGTTGCATGCACTGTAAGACTCTCAAAAATGTTGAAAAACCCTTCCGAAAAGCAAACAAACACGCGGGATAGCGAAAAGATACGGGTAGGACCATAGAGCAAACATAAAATTGTAACTACGTTGTAGCTCTCGTTGGTATCGCTTTTTTTTTTGGCGGGGCCATGTTTTGGTTTCGATTGTAAGTCGACCCCCCAACTTCAGACTTTCAAATTTTAAAAAAGGGGTCGACTTACAATCGTGTAAATACGGTAGTCTTTGTCGATTCAGGTATGGAGACTTGCTGCAGCTGTAGCGAGGACCCACCTTTAAGAAGCTCCTGCAGTTCAGCGTCCGTAGCCTGAGCTTCGGCGAGGACACCAGCTGTTATCTGCGAAGGGCTAATAGCTGCCACACGTGAAAGCGCGTCGGCGACCACGTTGTCCTTCCTGCTGACATGTTGGATGTCGGTGGTAAACTGGGCGATGAAAGAGAGCTGATTCTGCCGGACCGGCGGGAGTTTGTCGCGGCGCTGAGAGAAGGCGTAGGTCAGAGGTTTATGGTCTGTGAAGATAGTCCAGTGTTGTGCTTCGAGAATGTGGCGAAAGTGCTGAACTGCTTCGTATATCGCCAGAAGTTCTCGGTAGTAAGCTGGCGAACTCAACGGCGCAGGGGTCGTGGTTTCATCGGTGGAACTTGCCGCAGAAGGGGTCGTTTTGCTAGCTGAGAGTTTCTTGGAGAAGAACCCCAAGGGATGCCAGGTGTTGTCTACGTGCTGCATAAGGGCAGCGCCTACGGCGATGCTAGAGGCGTCCGTGAAGAGCCCCAAGGGAGCGTCTGGCACAGGGTGGTAGAGAAGTGTGGCGGTGCAAAGAGCAGCTTTGCATTTTTCGAAAAGTTCCGTTAAAGCCAGTGTCCACGTGACGGGTTGGTTTCCTCGTAGACCAACCAAGGCATCATGGAGGGGAGCCTGGTACTCGGCTGCATGTGGCAAGAAACGCCTGTAAAAGTTCAGCATGCCGAGGAAACGGCGAAGGTCTTTAGCGGTGGTTGGTTGAGGGTAATTTTGCATGTCTCAGATGCATTCAGGTAAGGGTCGAGTTCCCTCTGATGAAACTTCATGGCCGAGGAATTTGACGACTGAAGCACCGAGCGTGCTCTTTGGGACATTGACGAGAAGGCCGTGGTCGTCGAAGCGTTGGAAAAGCAGACGAAGGTGCCTGTGGTGTTCGTCCGCATTGCGGGAAAAGACCAATATGTCGTCACGATAGACGAAGCAGAAGTCGAGGCCGCGGCCGACTTCGTCGATGAAGCGTTGAAAGGTTTGTCTAGCGTTCCTCAGGCCAAAGCTCATAAAGGGAAACTCGAACAAGCTGAAAGGAGTAATAATTGCAGTTTTCGGGACGTCGTCCGGATTGACGGGTATCTACGTGTAGGCCTTGACCAAGTCTAGCACGGAAAAAATGTGGCAGCCGAAAATGCAATGGGCGAAGTCCTGTATGGGCGAAGTCCTGGACAGGTACCCTGTGAACAGGGTACCTGTCCAGAATTGTGCGGTCGTTGAGGGCACGGTAGTCCCCACAGGGCCGCCAGCCTTCGGTCTTCTTAGGGACGAGGTGAAGTGGCGAGGCCCATGGGCCGTCGGAGGGGCGGGCGATTCCCTCCTGGAGCATGGCTTCGAACTCTGCTTTGGCTATGCGCATGCGATCCGGGGCAAGGCGACGGGCGCGACAGAAAATCGGGGGGCCTGGGGTGGTCCGGATGTAGTGCAAGGTGGTGTGCTGCACGTCGCATGGCAACCCGCTGGAGCGAGTCAAACTGGGAAATTTGGCAAGGATGACGTGGTACGGTGAATTATGTTCGACGCTGAGTACTTTGATGCTTGGCTGGTGGGTAGTCGTTCGCTGTCCTGGCGTAGAATGTCCCGTTGTCGCGTCGATGAGACGGTCGTGGCGGCAGTCCGGGAGGAGGTTGTAGTGCGCCAAAAAGTCTGAGCCGATGATTGGCTCTGTGACGTCGACGATGACAAAATTCCAATGAAGGTCACGGCGTAGGTTTTTAAGCTGGACGTGCAGGTGGAGCGAGCCATAAGTTTTGATAGTGGACCGGTTTGCCGCGCTGAGCTCGAAAGACGTAGAAGGACGGGGACCTGGAAGGTGGGCTCGCGGGTAGCAGCAAATGTCGGAACCGCTGTCGACAAGGAACCGCTGCTTTGTAATTTGGTCGGTGACGAAGATGCGATGGCCTCCAGGTTGGAAGCTCGCAGCCGTGGCTACGAGCTGCCGTTGGCGTTTCCCTGATTTCTAGCGGAGCAGGGTGGTCGACATTGCTGTGCTCTGTCCCCGAAGCGTCTATGGTAGTAACACCGGTCGTCGTCACCAGGTTGCTGCGACGGGGTAGTGTTCTGGCCACGGCTTTGCGAGTGGAGCGTCAGCAAGTGTTGATCCAGGCGTTGTTGAATGGAGCTGAGCTGTCGGTTTATATCGTCGATACGCCGCGTAAGCTCTATGGTGTTCAGTGGTGCGGCGACAGCCTGGACGGTGGGCGACAACGGCGGCAAAGAGACCTCGATGACGCGATCAGCGATCCCGGCGAGTTGGTCGAGAGGTAGTGTAAGCTGAGCCTGCAGAATTGCCTGGACGTGCGGTGGAAGTCGTTGAAGCCAAAGTGCTCGCAGTAAGGAATCCTGGACTTCCATGCACGCATGCGGCGGAGGAGCTGCGAAGGCTTGCGCTCGGCAAGTTCTGCGGACTGAAGTTGTCCCACCTTCTGGTCTTCCGAGAGTGACAGGCAGCGAATGAGTTCCGTCTTGAGGTGTTCGTAAAGGTTGGCCGTTGGTGGGTTGGCAAGGATATCCCGGACCTCGCTGGCGTAGCGGGCATTGAGGTGGGCGACGACATAATCGTAGCGGGTCCAGTCTTGTGTGATGTGCGCGAGGGAGAACTGGGCCTCGACTTGGGCGAACCATACCTCGGGCGAGTCAGCCCAAAACGGCGGAAGCTTGACAGCGATACGCCAGACGCCGTGCGGGGCAGCGTGCGGGATGCCATCTGCCGGGGTTGTGACGTCCTCGGCGGAGCCGGCAGGATGCTGCTGCACGGAACCATTGAGCTGTTCGTGCCGTTCCTGAAGCTGTTGCTCTTGCTTCTGGATCACCTATTGCTGCGTGTGAAGCTGTCTGTTGAGAAGTTCCAGCTGTCGTTGAAGGGTGTCTTGTTCGTCCATGGCGATGCGTTGTTGTTCGTTGTCCGGGTCACCAGATGTGGGATGTCGTGTCTGCCTAAGGACGAATCCCAACATAAAAACGTAACGCTTCTTTATTCGACTAACGATGGCAGCGGACGGGCATACCAACACTACGTTCGTCACAGTAGCGGAAGGTAGAAGGCAGTCTTTCTCAGCCAGGCAGCCTGTTTTTATAGCCACCGTCGGTGACGCATACCTCGGGTGACGTGGCGGTGGCGCTATGTTTTATCGACCATGCAGTCCAGCGTGCAGCTGTGTTATGCCGGGCCAGATGATAAGAAGACGGAGGGTGCGCAGAAACATGCGCGGAGTGTGTCGCCACACCATAACGCTCTCTGGCACAGCGTCGAAATGATGTTGATGTTGATGTGGCTTCACACGCAAACGCACAGGGCATTTGGAGGCCATTGTTCCGATCTCTGAGGCTTGTTGTTCTGCCGGGCCGCCCGATGGAGTTGACGAGCCACCGTGTTTGCGTGACGAAAAGTGGAAACGCTATGTTTTAACCGATGCGTACGCAATAAGCTGGTACGGTTTATGCGGGTGCAAAACACATTATGTTCAATGGCTGCCGAGTCGGGGATTTGACTTTACTTTTAAAACGAAACTACTGCTTAAGCGGGTACGGTTTAACGAGGTTTTACTGTACATAATAGATAAACGGGTTTACACACAGTAATCGTTCACCCATGCAGCAAGGCGCCCTGCTGTCCGCTATTTTCCTGTTGCTGGTTGCCAAAATATCGCAGTTTCTCCACACTAGAGCATACAAGCACCGACACAACAGCAATATTCACAGCCACTACAACGGTAGGGAACCAGCCACCCAGCTCGAGCGTGTTGCCGCCAGCAGTGGCACAAACATCAGTTGCAGTTTGTTTTTCACACAAAACAGCGGTCAGTGGAATAAACCAATGTCTTAATTTTATCTCCCACGACAAGCGACAACCACTGTCAAATCCATAGCATGAATGAGAGCTGCGATACGAGGCAAGTTCAACTCGCAGCGTGCTTTCAGCTTCTGCTGCACTGCATACGAGACAGTTCTACCATATTATGTGCTTCAAGCCTAGATGCCACGAATAACAGTCTACCTTCTTTTCTTGAGCAAATTGATGCAATGAGAAATGAAACATTTTCAAAACGATGCATTTTGCAATCGTCAGCAATTGTTTTTGAAGCATGACTGTGGAATGTCTTTGTCCAAACAGAGACCATTTCTTGTGCTAATCGTCTGTAAAAGTTACCAGCTAAATCCCAAAGAGTGGGCTGCCAAACAACGAAATCCCTGATTTTTCCCCAATATTTATTTAAAAAATATAACACCCATTTTTTACCTCCCAAATTTCAATAAATATAAAACCTCGAAACAATGGACCCTATGTGTGTTCTATGGAAGTAACCGTAGCTGAGCTATAGGGCTAGTAATTGCCTAATCTTTTTTAACAGCCTTTCAATAATGCCTTAGCGTAAGACACATGCAAATGACTATTATTGAATATGACATAAATTCCAGCCAACTTATATTTTGATTAAGCCATGGATGCTGCCTGATATTGCAAGTCATGCCGAGGAACTGCACTTCCTCTCACTGTTCTAGGTCAAGTATCATTTCCAGCAAGCGGAAGCATTTATTTTATTTTATTTTTCAGTATAAAATGCCTATTCTTGCTAGATCTTTCTGACAAAACCACTCGAATTTCACATGTAACATTTTGCATGCAGACTGCTTTTCATCTACACTATTGAAACGACTTTTTATGCTGTTCAAAGTTTTGTTGCAGTTGGCCTTTAATTCTGACAACTAGGTGTATGGTGTAAAACTGTGGCATAAACAAGATTGACGGATCCTGTAAATTTCGTGTTTATGTTTTAAATGTACTCTGCAGCACCTTCTAATAAATATGTGACATGTTTTTATACTGCCTCAGAAGCATTGTCTCACAAGCATTGCCTCACAAATCCCTTGCAGCAAAATTTATTGCTTCACACCTTTGCACTCTTAGCTGTTGAACTTTGAACTTTGAACTTTATTTGTATCTATACAACGTACAGATAGCAGGGGCACAGACAAAAAGCCATAAAATCGGCTTGACTAGGTCTGTGTCCCTTATTGGTTTCTTTGGCATCACGTAGCAATGCGTGCACAAGTACAAGATGAACAATAAAAAATATAAACAATATGTGGATAAATGGGACTATTTATACAAAGTTACTTCGCACTGCGGCGAAAAAATTGACATGAATGCAGATATAGTATTGTCATACAAGTTACGAAAAACACGAACAGGAAAAAAAAACAAAATGCAGACATTATGAATCCCTTTTCATTTACGGGTAACATTCACAGAAATACAAAACTAAATAGGTCACTGTGCAATTACAGCTTAGAACACGTATACATCAGAACAAAACACAAAGAAAGACACTAAGCATTCACGTGAATGCCAATATGAGTGGCAAGTTTGGCCACCCAATTGAAATGATAATAAGTAGGGTGATTAATGAAAAGAGTTAAGTAGAGATGGTAGTTCATGGCGCAGCATTTGATTCCCGTAGTTAGTTCTTGAGTGCGGAATATGCCAAGTTTCTCTGTGACGTGTACTGAAACTGCTTGTATTTAGTGTTAGCCTTGACAAGTGCACAAGAAAATGAGTGCTACCTTTTCTTTCCGTAAAAAAGCGTTTCAGCAAAATTGTATTGTAGACCGATTTTATCGGCGCTATATCTAATTGACAAAAAAGAGGATCAGTATGCGCATCGAATGAAGAGTTTGAAATTGCATGGATGGCTTTCTTTTGCAATAAATATAGAATGTTGATGTTACTGCTAGTCGTGTTGCCCCATACAAGGTGACAATAGTTAACATGAGATAAGAAAAGAGAATTATAAAGTAGGAGCTTCACTCTTAATGGTAAAAGGAAGCGTAATCTTATTAGTATGCCAACAACACGTGCAAGTTTGTTAGCAATAATGTTGACATGGTCATTCCACAGCATATTCTCTTGGAATATGACACCTAAGCTTTTAACCGATGGTACTATGTCTATGAAAGATGTGCCTATTTTTAGATGTCCGTCAATACTGTGCCTTTTGTTTTTTGGCTGGAAAAGCACGCCTTTTGTTTTGGTAGTATTAATAGTTAATGAGTTGAATAAGCTCCACTTGTTTATTTGGGCTAGTGTATCATTAGCAACACATAGTAATTCTTTCACGTCCTTAGAAGTTATGAACAAACTAGTGTCGTCGGCATAGATAACAAATTGGGCGTTGGTATTGATATTAGTTATGTCATTTATATACAGGTTAAACAATAGTGGTCCTAGTATGCTTCCTTGAGGAACTCCAGCGAATATAGGCAAATTTTTTGAACAGTTGTCACCTACGACAACGGTCTGATACCTGTACTGCAAATAACTTCTAATTAAGTTCAGGAAAGTTCCCCTAAAGCCATAAATGTCAAGTTTTGTTAGTAGAGTGTCGTGATTAAGGGTGTCAAAAGCCTTCGAAAAATCAATAAAGACACCGAGAGTAAGTAAATTGTCTTCAAAGCCTCGTAAAATTATCTCTTTTTGCATCAGTAAAGCTATTTCTGTTGAACAACCTTTTCTAAACCCATACTGGCAATCCGTAATTACATTGTGCTTTTTACAAAAAGAGGTTACTCTGGTATTAATCAATTTCTCAAGACATTTAGAAAAAATAGACAGGATCGATATCGGCCTATAATTTGAGAGGTCGTTTCTGTCGCCAGATTTGAAAAGTGCTGTTACCTTCGCTATTTGCATGCGCCGAGGAAATATGCCATTCGCCAATGAAAGATTGTACACGTGCTCTAAGACAGGACAGATTAGGTCTAGAACATGCTTAGATGGGCGAATCTGCAAATCATCAATATCGCAACTTTTGCTATTTCGAAGGCTGAGAAACGTGCTGTAGATTTCATGAGTGTTAGTGGGGCTTAGGAATGCACTTTCGACGACCTTTGGTTTTACGTATTCTGTGCAACGAGGATCGTAGGAACTATTCACCAGCGATACAAAGTGATTGTTAAAAGCGTCAGCCAATGCCGTGCCTGATGTCGGCTGATTATTTATTTCTAACTCTTCTGCATTCTCTGGCTGATTGTTTACACGAAGTAAACTGTTTAGTTTTTTCCAGGTGATATCGGTTCGCATTATCGTTTCTTGATTAAATAATTTCTCGAAATATTGCGCTTTTGCTGCCCTTAGAGTACCATTAACTTTATTCCGGAATTTTTTTAACTCTGCTAAATCTGTTGCATTCCTTGTGCCTAGGAATTGCTTGAAAAGAGCATCTTTTTGTTTGATCAATTTCAACGTACTGTCAGTAATCCAAGGTTTCCTTGCTTTTCTGGCTTTTTTTGTTTTGCGTTTAAACGACTTTCTGTAAGCGCTCTGAAAGAATGATAAAAACAACTCGTACGCTTTGTCACAGTCTTTTTCGTTATACACGTCTTGCCAGTTTATGCGCAATATTTCGTTGCGAAATTTCTCAAGTGTGAATGGGTTAATATCCTGAAATGTGAAGTGTTGATCTTTAGAAAGACGCGAGGGCAACGCAGGTGAATTAATAAGTAGAAAGATAGGCAAGTGGTCACTGACGTGAGCAGTGATTACGCCCGATTCAATGTTTTCTGTGTCAAAATTCGTAATGAAAACATCGAGTAAACTTTGGCTGTCACCTTGAACACGAGTAGGAGCAGTAATTGTATTAATGCAAGCATTTGATTCAAGTACCCGCAATGTGTCTCTGCGAAGTGGGCTATCGTGTAACATGTTAATATTAATATCACCACCCAAAACTAAACTGTAGTCGTTATCGTTAACCCAGGATAGCAGGTTGTCGATGTATTTAAGAAAATTAACCACATTCCCTCCCGGTGGGCGATATACCACAGAAAAAATGCTGCGACCATGAAGAACAGTCAAAATTTCAAAGTCAGCAGTAATTTGAGTAAAGTCTTTCAACAATTCGCAATGCAAGTTAGTCCTTGTAAGCAACAGGACACCGCCGCCTTTTTTTATTGCAGCGATTCAGATAATGAGAGACATAGTCTGATATTTGCAACACTTCTTCGTTGCGATACCATGTTTCGCACAGCATGACAATGTCAAATAAAAAACCAAAAGAAGACAGCAATGCGTTGAGATCATCGTCCTTATTGCGTGCAGATTGCGTGTTTAAATGTAAAAAGGACGTGCACTTACTTCTCTTAGAAAATATTTTACCAACGTCAGTTGGTGTGAACAGTCTTTCAGCCATGTTTAACTGCTGCAGTAAGGACGACGCCCGATGCACACTAGCAAGTGCATACTCCATTTTATCAAGGTCTTGAACTGCAGATATGCGTAGTGCCCGTGACGTGTCAGTTTTCCGCGCGAAAATTCTACCATCCCGAGTCCACGCGTACTTCCACTGTTTGTCTTTCTTCCGTGCAACAACTTGCCCAAGAAGCTTCTTTAGTGTTGGGCACAGGTGCTCATTTACGAAAATAGAAGCATGACCAGATTGACCGAATTCAGTGGCGGATATACGCTTCTTTCGCGCCTTTTCAATGAGCCCATCACGCTTTGAACGCGAACGAAACTGAACGACAATATTCGGACAGCTACCGTCTTTCCGCGGCACACGGTGACAAACATCGATGTCTGCGTCACAGATAGGCTCATTGACCAGGCTGCCGAGCTTCGCTACTACTGCAAAAAGATTTTCATTTTCAGTGAATGGCACACCTTTAATTTCAACGTTTCTGCTTCTAGAGTATTGTTCCTGGGTTGTCACCCTCTCCTCAAGGCCAGACACTTGCCCTACAAGTTCCTGACATTTGGCTGTCAAAGCAGCGTTTTCCTTTTTTAAGGAAGCGTTTTCCTTTTCAATTGCAGCACACCGTGTCGTCATTGCGTCAAACTGGGTGCTGAAGAAATCAATGGAATGTTTCATATCTTTGAATTCCTTTCAGAGTTCTTTTTCAATAGCGCTTCGCATATCACGCATGTCTTGTTTAGGAACCTGGTTAGTTCAGGCATCACCCTAGTACCGGACATTTACACTTCACGTTTGGCAGCAGTGACGGAGTAAGTAAGAAAAGGAAACATAAAAGATTGTGCACAAACCTGTGTGTAGGACAATCAACGTAAGTAAATATGTCGGCTCCGCTGCCACTGCTGCCAAAGTGCCGGTCAGGTAGACGATGCAGGTCCTTTATAGCCAGGGGCAGTGCCAATTGAAGGTCAGGGGGCGCTGATTCCACTCGGAAAGCTACGTCAGCTGTAAGCGCGTATGCCACCCCACCGAAGAAGGTATGATGTGGCAAAACGGGAACAATCCCGCGCAGACGCAGCCGTGAAGTCCCCAAGTGGCAGTCGACGTCGTTGCGGCTCGAGGCAGGCAAAAACCTGTGTGTAGGACAATCAACGTAAGTAAATATGTCGGCTCCGCCGCCACTGCTGCCAAAGTGCCGGTCAGGTAGACGATGCAGGTCCTTTATAGCCAGGGGCAGTGCCAATTGAAGGTCAGGGGGCGCTGATTCCACTCGGAAAGCTACGTCAGCTGTAAGCGCGTATGCCACCCCACCGAAGAAGGTATGATGTGGCAAAACGGGAACAATCCCGCGCAGACGCAGCCGTGAAGTCCCCAAGTGGCAGTCGACGTCGTTGCGGCTCGAGGCAGGCAAAAACCTGTGTGTAGGACAATCAACGTAAGTAAATATGTCGGCTCCACCGCCACTGCTGCCAAAGTTTTATTCTCAAAGTTTTATTCTTGCAGTATATAGAGATTTCTCAAGAAGAAAACATTGCCAGATATATTTTTCATGCTCACATCTTTGATAATGTTTGTTTATTTTCCAGCATAAGCATCTCCTCCTAATAAGAGAGAAGCCACTGCATGAGGTGGAAACAAATCCCTGCCGTGACCAGCTCATCGTCATTAGGGCACTGACTAGGGCATTGACTTGCCCTCTGATTATCAGCTCCCTGCCCTCAAAGAACTGGCCAGCCCACCGTCCTTAGTCCTTTGCCCAATTACTATCCTAGGGGCTCTGTCTAGCCAACCGTCACCCACCTAGCTCCATAGAAAATGCCTGTTTGGGACTTATTTATTCGTAAATGAACTGTTTTAAAATGTCTTTCAGTATTCTTTTCAGTTATCATTTGCATGCGTGTAGGACTTTTGCTTCCAGTACTCATATATTTCTACCATGTTTTCTTAGCTACTAATTGATGTAGACAATATTGGAGACAACTGCTATCACAAATGCCGCTGGCAAAAAACTCACGGTAATAATGGATGCATACTCACAAGCCATACATATTTACAGTATGTCATACAGCGGGCATTGACGCAAAGCTGACACTGATAATGGTAATGACATGGCCGAGCAATGGCCCTATGCTAGCTGCTGCACTGGCATGATGTTCACCCAACCCTCCCTCTAACTCTGAGCCAGCATTGATTTGGGCTGCACTTTACCCATATGCTGCGTTGGGCAAATAAATGCTAGTGTGCGACCTGGGACGTTTCATGTACCCCACTGAAGTTGCGTCTCTGATACAGCCTACCTGAATTTTTTTCATTTTGACAAGTGGGCACGGCAGCAGCAGACACGGCGACATGCTGAGCAATCCTTTTTGCTTTGCGCTGCAGGTTTTTCTCGGAGCTCTGCTGGTGCCGCATGATTTTCATCAAATGACACGTGGCGACCATTTTCAAGAATTTCATGCTGTATCAGTGACACTGCTCTACGACGGTGCCATCTCAGGACCGAATCATCCAAGGCTATCAGCGACTATACCTCTGACGACATCGGTGACGTCATGTCACATGGCACTTCCAACGACTATAAGAGTACCGCCGGAGCCGTTCTTCGCCAGTGGGCACGGCAGCAGCAGACACGGCGACATGCTGAGCAATCCTTTTTGCTTTGCGCTGCAGGTTTTTCTCGGAGCTCTGCTGGTGCCGCATGATTTTCATCAAATGACACGTGGCGACCATTTTCAAGAATTTCATGCTGTATCAGTGACACTGCTCTACGACGGTGCCATCTCAGGACCGAATCATCCAAGGCTATCAGCGACTATACCTCTGACGACATCGGTGACGTCATGTCACATGGCACTTCCAACGACTATAAGAGTACCGCCGGAGCCGTTCTTCGCCAGTGGGCACGGCAGCAGCAGACACGGCGACATGCTGAGCAATCCTTTTTGCTTTGCGCTGCAGGTTAGTGATTTTAAATGCGAACATTGTTACCGAAGTGACGACCGTTTTTTAGTGCTGCTGCCCTGCCCACTGGGTGTTCAGAGCTTTTTGTCTTCTGTTTTTTCATTATCGAAAGATCTGTTGTCTTGCGGCGATATTGAATCAAATCCCGGTCCGACAGAAAAAGAGATGCTAGTGGAAATACTATCTGGCCAGACCAAGATGAATTCAACTATGGAATGCCTGCAGGTATCCCAGAATGAGATACAGGACAAACTTTCCTCTTTAACTAAGCGGATTGATGGTATTGAGAGGCAGTTATCCAGCCTGAAGGTCTTAGCCACGAAGGTACAAGATATGGAAGCCGCAATATCAGAACTTCAGGGGCAGCTTACTTCAGTTAGTAACCAGATGGACGACTTGGAAAACAGAGGCAGAAGAAATAACCTGATCATTTATGGTATAGAGGAAGATAGCATGGAGTCTGGTCAGGAACTGGAAATGAAATTAACCCATGATGTTTTTCAGAAAAAAATTGGTTTAACGGTGAGTGGCGTCGAACGATGCCATAGACTGGGGAAAAAGCAAGCAGGCCGAGTGCGACCAGTTATTCTGAAACTTCTCGACTTTCGTGAAAAAATGTCAATATTACGATCATGCCATAAGCTTAAAGGCTCAGGTATATCGATAGCCGAGGACTATTCAAAGCGAGTTCGGGAGACACGTAAACAACTGTGGAAAAGTTGCGAGAAAGAGAAAGCAGACGGAGCCAAGGTAAAACTAATTTTCGACAAACTAAGCATTGATAACGTCTTATTTGGTTGGGACGAATCAAAGGGTTCTCGCTACAGGCTTAAAAAGAATTCGAACTGACTTTTGACTAAGACATCTCGAACCCTGAAAGTATTAAATGTCAATTGTAGGAGTATACTCAACAAGATCACTCAGTTGGAGGCTCTTCTGGTCTTGCACAACCCAGATGTAGTGGTCTTGACTGAGACTTGGCTTAATGACACCATCTTTGACAGTGAGTTCGTTCCCACTGGCTACAGTTCGTATCGAAAAGACCGTGATGGTAGAGGTGGGGGTGTTTGCATACTTTTTAAATCATCCTTGCGAATTTTTTTAATGCCTGGAATACCCAATGTAGAGTGTATTTTTTGTACAGCTTACCATGCAAATGTTAAATATGTTATTGCAGCAATATACCGATCCCCTAATTCTACCATTGCCGTATTTGACGAGCTTAGGGAATTTTTGTATGCGAATGTAAAACCCGGTAATCGTATTATATTAGCAGGAGATTTTAATTTGCCTAATGTCGACTGGCAAACATTCTCACTTAAAAAGCATGACCCTCTAGGGGAAGCTATGCTGGACATTGCTTTTTCTTTTGACTTATTTCAAATTTTGGAACAAAACACACGAATTCAAGGCAGTTCTCAGTCAATGCTTGACCTTTTTTTTGTCAGCGGATCCATTAGTGCCAAAACGAATTGTGAGATAGTACCTGGCATATCGGATCACGAGGCTGTACTACTCATCGTTAAAGACACCGTGTTAGATAAAAAATCTGAATGTTCATCTTACCGAAATTTCTCTCGAGCCGATGATGTATCAATTATCGATGTACTTTCGCTAAATTTTGACGACTTTTCAAGTAGTATGGAAGACGTAGTGTCGTTGTGGTGCAGGTTTAAAAAAATAGTTAAAGAGTGCATTGATCGCTTTGTGCCGTTGTCGACTAAAAAGAAAAATCGCAATAATCCCTGGATCTCCCGCGAGACATTGAGGCTCCAAAGGAAACTGAAACGTGTAAAGAAACAATTTAAAATCGAAAACAAGCAGTCTGTAAAACAAAAGATCGACGACATTTCTTCTCAGCTCAAAAGTCAAGTGTACGCCGATAAACAACGCTACTATGGTGAATCGCTACCAAGTTTCATAACCACGGCTCCAGAGAAATTTTGGCGTTCTATTTCTCCGACCTCCCAGGAATGTGATTTATTTCATGTTGATGGTAAGGCAGTTCACGAAAGCAAAGAAATAGCAAATGCGTTTAACAAACACTTTAAGTCCGTCTATACAAATGATAATGATGTAATACCACCTTTCGAAATGTGTGTGCCGCCTATACCCGATGTTCAAATAAGCGAACCAGGTATACTCAACATGCTTTTACAATTGAACACTAAAAAATCTTCTGGCCCGGACAACATTCCAAACACATTTTTAAAACGGTATGCAGAATGGACATCAAAGTACTTGCACATTCTGTTCACAAGGTCATTGTGCGAGGGACAAGTACCGAGTGACTGGAGGACAGCCAGAGTGAAGCCAATACATAAAACAGGAAAAAAGCACTGCATTCAAAACTACCGTCCAATTTCTTTAACATCTACAGTATGTAAACTTTTGGAACACATAATCCATAATCATATCTCAGAATTCTTGGAAAACAATAATGTACTAACAAAGCATCAACACGGATTCAGAAAAGGCTACTCTACAATTACTCAACTAGTTTTAACAGTGCACGACTTTGCGAAAGCAATTAACAATGGGAAACAAATAGATGCTATTTTCATGGACTTTTCGAAGGCTTTCGACAGGGTCTCTCACAAAAAACTACTTTACAAATTGAGCAAGATACTGAAAAACTCCAGACTAATTAATTGGCTTACAGCATACCTTGATAGCAGAGAACAATTTGTTGTTTTTAATAATCATGCTTCTGAACGACTTCCGGTAGGCTCTGGTGTTCCGCAGGGCTCGGTCCTTGGACCTCTCTTGTTCCTTTTGTTCATTAATGATATGCTGCATGGTATTCCTGTTATGGCTAAGCTTTATGCAGATGACTGTGTATTGTACTCGGAGATAGACAATGTTACTGACCAGGAGTTGCTGAATGATGCTTTTCGACAAATTGTCGACTGGTGCGCTGCCTGGCAAATGTCAATTAATTTCGAGAAAACAGTTTTTATGTCCATCTCACATAAGAAACATAAACTAACGTTTCCATATGGTATTACTAACATAAATATTTCCGAAGTAACACATTATAAGTATCTAGGACTCTGGATCACAAATGACCTCACTTGGGCTAAGCACCTTGAATATGTAGTATCTAATGCTAACCGCAAGCTTTATTTTTTAAGAAGGGCTTTGAAACTTTCTACTCCCACTGTACGCCTACTCGCATATAAAGCTGTAGTTTTACCGATGCTAGACTATGCATGTGTAATTTGGGACCCTTTTACTAAAACTGGCACTAACAAGATAGAAATGGTGCAAAGAAAAGCAGCTCGTTTCATTTATAACAACTTCGGACGCACTTCAGTGACATACCTCTTAACAAAAGCAAACCTGCCACCATTAATGCAAAGAAATCGTGTATCACGACTAAAATTTCTTTTTCAACTTATTAACGGTCATTATAAGACAGATCTCACGGGAATAATTACTTTTTCATCTGGTTATGCTACTAGACAGCGACATAGCCGAACAATAACCCCATTTAGTACACGTAATAATTGTTTTAAGTATTCCTTCTTTCCTCGAACAATCGTTGAATGGAATCATCTAACCAATGACCAAGTTTTAAAATCATCCCTTTCGGCGTTTGTTTCAAGTATTGAGTAACAATTTGTTTTCTTGCTGTGCCACTGCTATGTTTAAGCTCCGTTAACCTGACTTGTATTGTTTTCGTTGCCTATACTATAGTATTCTTACATATGTATTGTTTCCCACCCTGCTAAAATCCCCAATGGGGATTGCAGTATTGATAAATAATATTGATAAATATAAGAAAATTGCAGCATGTTGACTTGGAACCAAACTGGTATACTTTTTGGTTCGACATCCTGCTTATAACCTAATGTGTTTCTTTTTGTCTCAAGTTACTCATGTTTTAAATCCCTTGCATGCATTCACTTGTAATGCCCAACAGGGCCCTTACGGTACTGAAATAAATAAAATAAAATGGTTTACATTGCAGAAGCTCCTTTGCAGGAGGTTCTCGAAGCAGCTTGTCCAAAGTGCAAAACTTTGCTGTCATTTACACATATGAGATGAGGTGCAAGTAAACCTGCAGAGTTGGGCGAGTTTGGTGCACGTGAAGAAGAAATACAAGGACACTGTCTCACACCTTGGAAGCAGGGCGATGAGTAGGCTGAGCTCAGGGGCGATGTGTTCGTGGTGGCTACTGTGTTCACTGCGATGTCCACGCAGCACCACCCAGGGTTGTGCTTGCCATCCTCACTCAGCCGCCGTTCAATGAGGGCCTTCTGCAACCAGAAAATAAAACGGCTGTTCTACCAACACTGACAAACTTTTGGGTTCTAAGAAGACTTATTCTTGGGCAAGTTGGTGCTTAGACCTCTTAGCTATACTTGATTATGGCCTGAAATACATTTAGTGAAAAAGGGGACAGAAAAACAGAGGACAGTGAAGCATCAAATTGGCACTTCACTGACCTCTTTTTTCTGTCCCCTTTTCTGTGAAATGTATTTCGCACCACCATAAAGTATACCTAGAAAACTTTCGCAGTTTAACGCCAACAGGTTGAGCAACTGCATTAACTTCAACCACTTCAACCACTCTGGCTCTGTGTGGCAGAGCCAGAGGAAGAAGTAGCGAGAGATGCTTGAACTCGGCTGTATTCCGTGCCTGCTGGTCCTTCCCTGTCGCTTCCTCATTTCATTGTGAAAATAAACCCATACCTTCACAGCATCTTTGGTGAAGGTGCTGGGTAAGTTCACCTGGACAACCTAGCTCTTTTATGATGAAGTAAATGCTTCAGTGGCTTACCACCACAAGCAGGAAACACGGACAATTCTGGAGAACGAAATGACAACCTCGCCAGACAGTCATCATGCGGGGCAGGCTGGCCACCAGACACTGTAGTTAGAAAAACCACTCTCCTTTTCGAGGAAGGTAAACACTAGCTGAAGCACTACCAAAGATTGAGTCACCACAACTACAGGAGTACTGCAAAGCAGCTCGCGAACATGTTTTCTTTTTCTCAATGGAACCACGCCTCTTCAGCTTGAGAACCATGAGAAGATGCTGACAAACTAGGAGAACTTTGTTAAAGAATTCACAAAGTGCTTCAGGGACCCGATCTCTAAGAAAAATAACTTGGAGGACGTTTAAGCTTTGCCTTCAAGAGTGGAACACGATAGCGTTATCACACCCCATTCACACCTCCCACTCATTCGCTCGGCATGCTCTTGAGTCACGCAAAGACGAAACGTGCGCCTGAGCAAGCAGAACAAACCAAAGAACTTGATGTCTCGGAGGGAGAAACAATCTACGCGAGCCAAACGTTGTGATCGACACAGACAGCCGGGCCACGACGCGCCATGAAGTCGGACGCAATCATGGGGCTGACGCCTTGATGGGATAGTCCTCTATCTCGCTTGGGAGCACCACACAGGCGCATGACTCCTTGCCAGCAGCACGGCACACATTGCAGGGGACGCTTTCCCAGCAGATGCGCTACCATGCTGCGATTACGTCAGAGGCGTCCGGCATTGGACGCTGCACCTAGGAATCGCACTGTGAGCGGAAAGAGGAGCTGCGTCGCCTAAACACAAGGGTTTGAGTGACACACACTGGAAGTTGGAAGGGGAGAGAGCGAGAAAAATTATTAAACGCAAGGGTATTGGGGCATCCTTGCACCAGCCCTCGCATGGCCCCAATGCACTCAAAGAAGATGAAGGGGAGAAGCAGGCGAGTGGCGCGCCACCTGTCGGGGCAGCGCCGTACATTGCGAGGAGGGGGTCTTCTGTGTTTGCAGCAACATGGCTCTGTGTGTGCGCCAAGCGCAGGATAAATGTAGTGGAAACGTACTTCGCTGCGCATTTAACTGCGACTTCTGTAATTTACATGCTTATAATTACCAATATACACCACAGTATAACTTTCTACGGCACGTTTCTAAGGCAACACCGCATTCACTAGAGGCGCTTTTGTCCCACTTTGGACCATCGAACTGATGGCTGAGTGGTAGCATCTCCATCTCACACTCCAGAGACCCTGGTTCGATTCCCACCCAGCCCATCTTGCAAGTTGTTTTTATTTATGAATAGCCTTCCGCCATTTCTTCACTCACGGCCAACACCACCGACGCCGACGACACCGGCTTTTCTGCAACACGAGCTCCTTAACGCTGTCGCATTAATAAGGCTGAGCACATGCTTTTCTGTAGAGCTCACTTACTTTGCGAAACTTGTACAACTTACATAGAGGCTGTTTCGAAACTGCAGAATCATGAGTGCCACCATGTCAAACAAAAACAAAGAAGGGTGTCTCCTAAAGGAACTGCCAGAGATGTGTATAATTTTCTTATAATGAAAGAGGACCTTAGTACTCCATCTGATTTGAGAAAATACTGCCGAGCATTTGAAGTGCTCAAAGGAGAAGGATTTTACCAAAGTTTGGCCACCTGGACAATGTCACCATCACTGCAGATGTGTCTGTCCCAGCCCATGACAACATCCCCTCAGTGATACGGCAGTGGTGCCATTCAGATTGTCCCTTGTATCGCTTTCCTTGGCGATGCTGTTTCTCGGCGACCAAACTGATACTTTTGTCACCAGCACATGGCGAAGCAGCGCTGATAAGGCCAACAGCCAAGACAGTGTCGCCGTGACAAAATTTGATTAAATTGTCGCATGATGTCTTACTTTCCATGCGTGACATGATTCGCCTGGCATCTTCTGTGGCATAAATGAGGCAATTTCTTTATGTTTGGTGACAGAAATGGCCAGGTGTAGGTAGGCATGGCAGGTGTGCAGTAATGTGTTGGTGAAGTTAAGGGCAGAGACTCATTTTAGACATTTTGCTTCTATTTCTGCATCAATATTAATGCAACTACACATGTTAGTACAGTTTTTCTCGCTGACTTCAAATATTTCATTGCTTTTCCTGTAAGGTATTTTGTTCCTGAGATAACTAAAGCTTGCCCTCCATTGTTTAAGGGCACAATAGGAAGAAAAGTGTTTAATTGAATATGATATTTAAGATATGGCTAAATAAACTAATGACTAGAGCTTGAAGTATTACAAACACTTCTTTTTATTCGGCCATTTGTACTATTTACTTTACAGCAGAATAAACTTTACACTTCAAAAAGCTCCTGCCAAGCAGTTATAATTTTAATGATTCATTACAAAGTTAATTATTTACAATCTGCTCCCATACTTGGATTCTCTACACATTTAGGTTTCCATTACAAAGAGAATTATTATTGTACCTGCCCTAGGTGCCGAGATATCTAGGCTTCAAAATCGAATAGAGTCATAAATTTACTTCATTAAAACATCTTTCTGGGCGAGTTGGTGCATACTTGACATAAAAATTGTAACAGCGCAAACACATGCAACCCCAAAGTAACCAACCACAGTGCTCGTCTTTGTTACTTTGATGTGTCTCGTCCTTGTTACTTTGTAGTTGCATGTGTTTGCGCTGTTACAAATTTTATGTCATAAATTTACATTTTGATAAAGAATGCAAGAAGAAATAGCACACAGCTTATTTAAAAAATAAGTAGAATTTGCATATTTTGCAATGCAGGTGCTAATAGCCACTAGGAATATAATCTGACTGGTGCTTAGCATTGTAGTAGCACTTCTTTAGTGCCTGCTGGACATACTCGTTTGAAACACACTTGCAAATAGACTCGGCCACTCAGTGCCTGTCTTCCTTAGTCATCCGTCTGGTGCTTGGGAGGCTGGGGTTCAGATTGAGCTCCTCCAGGATACCTAACAAGGTTTTCAAATTGCCACAGTTGAACTTCATCACTGCCTCGGCAACAGCAGCTTCAACTGTAAACAGTGAAGCATGGTGTTCGTTAGATGCCGGTGCCCAGATAAGTGAACGAAGGTTTTCATTAGTGTTTTGGGATTTACCCCATTGGCAGCTTTCTAATAGCTTTCTTTACAACAGGCACTCATAAATCGATAGCAGAGCTTTGGACACATGGGGTGGCAAATTAAAATGGTGCCTTGGAGCAGGTTCCCCCTATGCTGCTGCTACATTTTGGCGGCACCAAGAATCTGGGCCTGCCGAGCACAGGCTGTGATTTGACACATTGTCATTTGAAGTTACATGATTATATGTTGCCATCACAGCCCTTTGCATGGCCTCAGCATCTCTCTTGTGAGATTTGGGGGCTTAGTCATAATACGAGCTCAATTTTGTTATGAGGTCACCAGCAAGCCTTCCCCTTCCTCCGAGTGTTTCAGAGCCACCTTCCATGTGCCTTGCAAACAAATTGCCCAAGGAAGTTCCCATGCTCTCTTAACGTGGTTCACACAATCCACTTTTTGGATTTTGGTGAAGCTACATATATCTGCTTTTTGTAAAGCATGGAAGGTGCAGGTGTCACCATCTGAAAGAATGGTCGTGTATCTGGGGCCATTTTTATCAGAGACCTGTTAAAGGTGAGCGGGTTATGTGCCACCTCGTCAATAAATTACATATGGAAGCACTCTGGAGTGTTATAAGAGTGTCTTACGAACGGTGCAAAATTTAGTGTGCTGCCATGGCAGAACTAGAAATGCCACCGAGACTAAATGCCATTAAGACCACCAAGACCATGGCTGATAGCGTCACCCACGCTGGGACGACGCTATCATGAAAAGCGCCGGCAACGGAGAGCGACTGATTCGTCTGCCTCTCGCTCCAACGGGTCACCGAAACTCGAGATTACGCAACATCCAATGCTAAACGTGCAAGAAGACAGCTTGTATGATGCCACGCCGTCTCAGCACGCCCACTCTTTGCACATGCGGAACTTTACCTCTAAAGCATGGTGCGCAGCTGCATATGCACTCAGCCACGCTTACAGCCATGCGCAGCCCCAGCTGAGACGCGCACCATTTCCCTCGCCACTACACCTTTTTGCGAGTGCTTGATCGCCTTACCGTGAGTTTGCTCCCCTCCCCCTCTTTCCCTATGCTCGCGCGGGAAGGCAGCACTCGTGAAGCCACCATCTTTCTTGTCTATCCCTCGCACACTTTCACTCACACCTAAAGAACACAGTGCGCTGGGCACGATAGAGCCTTATCACACTTGGACTTTATACAGAACATGGTGCGGCTCATCTTTGGTGGTCACTCTTGTCGCGCGGCACACGATTTGAGAGGTGCGTTTGCAAGCAGCCGCTTGTAATTCAATCATCTGATGACGTGCGTCTGTGGAAGTTTGAATTTATTATCTCGGCATTCCTTTGCGGTAGCAGTGAAATTTTGTTGTATTGAAATCGTATACAAACAGCTAGTTATATTGAGGTTCTAAATACATGGTATTCTATGAACAAGAGGTTATGAAAAGTTCAATACTTCATTATATAGAGAATTTTGTTTTATTGAAGTTCTTTATATCGATGTTTAACTGTATACTTTTGGGAGCACATTAGTTGTCAAGTGCATGCCCGTTTTTACATTCTGAAGTGCCTACCATTTGTTATCCTTTTCTTTTTCTCAAAGTGTAACACCATTTCTCACATTGCATAAGACGCATTTCTTTTTTTATCAATGCTTCAACATGCTAGAGTTGTTTGTAACACCTTCTAGGTCTTTAAATAGACTGCAGTATGTTTGTAAATAAACAAGTAAATAAAAATAACCTTACTCTTTCAATTAACGAAATTACATTTAACATTAGAGGTAGCATCATGGCTTATGTCTCTCTTCCTGTTCAAATCTTTTGCACTGCTTTACCATTCATAATGGACATGCCAACAATTGTCATACCTTTCCTAACACTTTCAGTGGCACCTTCTTGTTCCTGTGTGAAATTTCAGAGGAAGTGTCAAGACCAAAAATAAAAAAGAAAAGTGACCCTGGCCACTGCCAGGGAACTGTTTAACAGCAAATGCAACATCCACCTCACGGAGGCGCTCTTTCCGGCGAATTCGTATCCGCTGCCGCAAGCAAGCAATCTCCTCATCGCTGTCGTCCTGGTCGTCGTCCTCGGCCACCCTCACTGCTCGACTGCATCGCATCTGCTCAAATGCAGCAATCAGGGCCTCCGACACATATATGTGTGCATTCTCCTGCAAAACAAAACACGTGAAGTACTGTAAATGGTTGTTGTAGAGACAGAAACTCCAGTGCCTATTTTAAAGAGATGCTATTGCGCAAAATTGTTTTAGCTGTACAATTAGTAAAGTAGACTTTTAGAAGAACACCACTCTTACCAAGACAAGAGGCTTGATAAGTCAGAAAAGATGTGAACATAAAATATGGGTGGTGATGCCATTTTCAAGTTCTCACACCAGGTCGCGATGGATTTTCACAGCTTCTGTTGGGGCCTAGTTAATTTTTAACAGTTATAATGGACTATATTGTATTCTAATATAGTTCAGAACTGTACTTAGCAAGTTTGGAGGAGCCACTATGGCCTAAATACGAAATTATGCATTGAAATGCATGATGTCACACTGACATAACAGCAAAGAGATTCCGAAATATAATTTGAAAAATAAAGTTTCGCCTTCGCTTTCTCTTCTAGTAATCAACTTGTAACCACAGAAAGAAAAATAGAGTTTTGAAAGAATACTTTCAGTCTAAACTGATTTATTGTTTTTCTTTTGGTGTCCTTTTAACAAAGCCGGAAGTAAAAACTTCGAAGTACCGTGCATACAAGGGACACACATGTTGCAGCAAACATGACAAACACATCGCCAGTCATAGCAGAGCTATTCTGTTTTACTGAAACATGCCTCAACAGTTGTTCTTGTAAAAATATGACAACACCTAAGCACTTCTTATGATTTTGGGAAGTTGTCCCTTTCTTCAAGTCTCGTGTTTTGCTTGCAGTAACTACCCAAAGGCATGAATCACCAACTGGCCTACACCCACACTCTATGTTACTTCTTATAAGTTGTGAATGAGAATGCATTAATGTCCAATTGAACACTGCTGAGTGGTCCTTCGAATTATGAACTCCTTGCGGGCAAGCGAGCGCATTGAGACGCTTGGCCAACGTCTCCTAGATAGCATAATGCCAGTGCACTTTGATCCCTGACGTCATGCTACCTTGCCCAACTGCCATAGAACCTAATGGGGACACTCCCAAGTAAGCCACGGTGATTTTGATGTCATTGCTTTCATCACGTTGGGCTTGGCAATGAAAATTTCAGTCTAAGTAGCAAGGCATCACAAAGCAGAGTGCATAGAAGTGCTATCTAGAAGGCACTGGTTTAGTCCAGTGGTTAAGACACTTGGCTTCTGAGCTTGGGGTTCTAGGTTTGAAACTCACTACCACGAAGGTTTTTTCCTTTCAAATTTATTGGGATTTCTTTATACATGATCTTGGATCGTAGCGCAAAGTGACACGGACAGAGACTAGAAGCAGACAGGACGAGCGCTACAATCCAAGATCATGTTACCGTACCAACTCGCCCAACTTTCTATCCTTTTGCATTATATTTCTTTATACATTAATTTATTCATAGCAATCACCAAAACACAGTTATAATTCAGGCGAGAGCTTGCATGGACAATAAAATCACAGATAACACAGGCTTCCGAGAGCGAGAACGAGCATGACGTGGCAGCACGGCAATGCCTTCTTCCTTCACGCAACACCTGGCATGCTACCGCGGGAGCAGGTGTTTCTCTTCGCCTGTTCTGCTCCGTTGAGGTGCACTTGTGCTGTGGCATCGCAGTCAATGGGAATTTAGATGCCGTTTTTCGCTTGTCCAGATGACAGATGCTGGCTTTCTCGCTCGATGGGCCATTTGATGCTTGTGCGTCAAAAGAGTACTGACAATATTTCCAACTCTTTTTTTTTTTTTTTTTTGCTGAAGTACTGGAACCTCTAAACCCTAGAAAAAGCACTGGCAAGCCTCAAACTTCCCTAAATAATTTATTATAGTAACTTTTCTACAACCAGTTTCAGTTTAGTTTTCCAGAGGTTGACTGTGTTGTGACGTCACAATGCAGAAAGTAGTCGCACGGGAGTACGACACTGCGACATTTTGGCACTAAGTCTGGCTCACTTGGAACAATTATATTCTGAGTGAGCCAGACTTCCGAGTGTAAAACCCCAGAACAATTATGTTCCGAGGTTTTACGAACCAAAACCACGATTTCATTATGAATCACGCTGTAGCGGAAGCTCTAGACCAATTTTAACCATATGGGATCCTTTAACGTACAACCAATGCATGGTACTAAAGCATTTTTGCATTTCACCCTCACTGTAAAGCAGCCACCAGGGCCAGGATCAAAACTACCATCTCAAGCTCAGCAATGCAATGAAACAGCCACTAAGCTATCGCGGCAGGTAACATTAAAAAATTATGAATCACATCAAAGCGACAGGTGCACAAAGCTATTTGTATCAATGCACCAGAGTTCTTAGCACACCTTCAAGAAAAACAGGGCACACCATCAGCGAAGAAATGAAATGTTCAGTAAGAAAGTCTTTTGAAGATGACTCACTTTCATACTGTATACCTGGGAGAAAAGACATCATGTGGATAAAAATGACTACTTTTGCTAAGTTTGTGAGAAGGTCACAAGGAGTGGGAAAAAAAGCTGTACTCTTAAATGTGTATTCTCTAAATTTGCAGGCCTGCACCTGCCACACTGTGTTGGCCGGAGAAAGTGGCAACCACATAGTCTGCATGTGCATGGCACATGAGAACTTCACACTCATGCTCAATGCCACAGGCTTCAAGCAAATGACAGAATTTATGTGAACAAGCAGATGCCAAATCAATAACAAAGACTGCATGTCTGCCCAAGCAGCAATGCCCTTCAGAGGATGTTGGAGTGCACATCATCACTACCTCCACATTCACCATTAAGTAAGTGGTGTCCACTGCAGACTATAGTCTTAAGCTCCGCATTCATTTTATGAGCTTTTATACATGCTACAAGAACTCAAGTTCTGCCACTTCGTGAGCAAGCAGCAATCAAAGTATTTAAGAGAGCTAAAAATGAAGTGACAAGTTGATTCTCCAATTGGATTTCACAGAGAATTATAGCTTTCTCACTCAAGTTGCTGCCCAATGCTATCACTGGGTAAATATCGGTATGGGGCAAGAGAAATGGGGGTTTACTATTTTAATAGGCTTCAAGGTGAGCCTCAAAAGGAATGTGGGCAAACATCCCTCTCTTCTTTCTCGTTCAATCTAACCACACTGCTGCTGGTGTGGACGCATTTACTGTAATATTTCTCCTCTCCCAGACAAAGCCCGCTGGGATAGTCCCTTAAGTTCTCTGATTGAAGGGCTTCAGATGAGGGACATGAGCCACCTCAGTTTTGGCAGAGTGCCGTCCAGCTGCAATGGATGCACTAGTCAATACTCTACATCACTGACATGGTCAACAACAACATTCATAAGAGTCAGAGTACCTGGCAAGAAGCAGACTAGATCCACTGAAGAATAGGTGGCATCCCGATGGTGCCTGTCGTATCGGGCTCTTTAATGGTCTTGAGAAGCAGAGTATGCATGTGGGCCAAGCGTGAAGCTTGTTCAGCGAGACACAGAGTTTCAGCGATGGAGGGATCATCACGAGTAATGAAATCAAATATAGCATCCAGTGTATGAAGCAGAAAACGGGTGTCAAGGAGGAAAAACAGGCTGGAGCCAGTAGTTTTGTGCTTTGCAGTATTGAAGGCATATGTAATAAAGGGCAAAATGTCATTGCAGTTTTTATACTCCAATGTGACGTGTACATGAACAATATGTTCGCCAGCATGCAGTAGGTATGCTCAGTCAGCCTATTTGTTTGCGGGTGATACTGCGTCAAGTGGCAAAAAGTTGAGGTGCACAAACGAAGAAGCTCTTCTGCGACATCTGCAGTAAACTGGAAGCCACAGAAGCTGGTTATAGCTCAAGGAGGGCTGTGACCGAGAATGACCGAGTCCAGCAGGAAGAGGGAAACTTGGCTGGTGGTGGCAGATGGTCAAGCGGCCGTCTTGCAGTGCCAGTCAGATGGTCAGCACAGTCGATCCAATGAACGGTTCCATGAGCAGGAAAAGGGACCCATGACATCAATCCAACTTACTCAAAAGGAGAATCAAGAGGTGTGAGTGGTTGTCATTGGTCAGTGGTTGTCAGTGGTTGTCAGCTGGCATTGAAGTTAGATGCTTGTGGGACTGACACTGAGTGAAACTAGCTACCTACAATACAGTCAACCCCCACATTCAGGGCCAGTAAAACCGTTCTTGAGCACAATGGAGTATACACGCTACTCCTAGATGTCTAGAGGTAGGATCGTCATGCATGGCCAGCAGAATAGTGGAGCTTAGCTTCTTCAGAACTACAAGAAGGAAGTAGGCACCAGTCGTAAAGCTCCTCTTGTAGAGTAGCCCATAACGAACACAAAAACGTCTGGATGTTTTGGGGTAATGAGCGGAATTGAAAAGTGGCTCTAAGCAGAGGTCCTCTCGCTGCTACTTCTTAAAGGTTTGCTTGTCAGGAAATGCTGGTGCCAAAGAAGCAATGCAGTTGTTATCCACATCACAAATGGGCGTGTTTAGCGGCATTCACGAAAGGCAGTCTGCGTCAGCGTGTCTGCTACCACTCTTGTATGAAACTGTGGAGTTGGTCCTGGAGATTGTGGGGAGCACACGGGCACACGAGCACAGAGCTGGCATAGACACGGGAGAGGCGCACTACGCCCTCTCTCGATTCTCCCTCGCTCTCGCGACGCGCGCACACCCTTCCTCCCCGACTTGCGGGCAGGTAGCTGACGGGCGAGGAGAACATTCCCCTCGGCCAGGTAAAAAGGTACTAAACAGCGCGACCGGGGGAGACCCTCTCTTTCTGACGCCGGATCCCTAACCTGCCGGACTGGAGTACCTACCACAACCCGTGAGTGACCTCGTTGGCCTGACTATCCCGGGCAATGAGGCCAGCCTATTTATTACTATTACAGAGAGGACGTCACTCTGCCAGTTCTTTATTGCCGGTAGCAATAAACGTTCTTACAGTTGACGCCGCTGGTTGCCTTATTCGAACCCGACGTAGCGGCGATTCCTGCGCTACGGGTTAGGGAGTAACACAAAGCGACTGCGTGGGGCTAGATCCAGAGCTCGCCTTCAGCCCTGGCCGCACACAGAGTGGAACCCCCACAAGAAGTAGGGCCCAGCATGTGAGACGACCAGAGGGATCATGAGGGCTGATGAGCACAATGAATGATGATCCGTGACAATTGGGAATGGACAGCTATACGCATATAAGCGGACACGCTGCACAGCAAAAATGACTGCTAGCATTCTTGTTCAGTCATGGTGTAATTGTGTTTGAGCTTCTAGCAGAACTTTTTGTTGGGCTAGTTGGTGCATGTTACTGAAGTACTAAAGCGCCAAACAGACGACACAAGAAGAGACATGGATAAGCGCTCGTCCGTGTCTCTTCTTGTGTTGTCTGTTTGGCGCTTTAGTAGTTCAGTTAACTGTTTGAGCTTACTTGGGCTGGGTCAAAACGCCAAAGGATCGGGCCCTTTGTAAGCAATGTGCAAGAAACATTATATCCTTTCATAGTATACTATTGCTCTGAACAGACCAGCACTTGTGAAAAACTGCACATACACTAGTACATATACTAGTACAACTGCAGTGGCTGCTTTTCAAGCTGAAGTCTTCAAAGTCCTGAAACATGAACTTCCTGCTGTGAGAAAAATTCACTATTTTTCAGATGGTGCATCATCGCAATACAAAAACATATTTTGTCAATTTGTGCCGTCAAGAAAAAAACTTTAGCTGTCAAGGGGAACTACTTGCAATGTCTAATGGCAAGAGCCCTTGCAAGAGGGTTGGTGACACTGTGAAACAGTTGGCAGCCAGGGCCAGTCTTCACAGACCTTACCAGGGACGAGTACTTGCACCCTATCAGCTTTTTATGTGGGCAGAAAAAAATTTCACAGGTATACTTGTGCTATGAATGCCACAGAGAAGTGATAAGAAAGAGATAGAAGTGAGAAGAAAAAAATTTGCCAGAGCCCATCTCAATATGACTGTCAACAGTAATGCATAAAGCATTGAAGCAATACAGCGACACAAAGTGCTGCCACCATCAAAACCAACTATGTATGAGGCATGTACTGCAGCAGAACTCCTCTCTCGGGCTCCCTATAACACTTGGCATCATTAAACAGCACTGTGGTGTATCGTGCAAGGCTCGCCTGCCATGCGAGTGCATGCGCCACTACCACCATGTGAACGAGCTACAGATAAAGACTATACATGCTTATCATGCAGGGTACTATACATACCCACCTCATCTTGTTAATAAACATTCTTTGTTGCTGACTTCCCATCGTCTCGCATATGATACATGGTGTCAGAAGTGGTCGCGTCGCTTCACGACGCATACATGTAATCGACCCCGGACAGCAAGCAGCAACTGATGAATACGAAGCAAGGTTCAGGCAGGACAGATCAATTGCTCACCAAGGATGGGACTACTTAAGGCACCTGATTCCTTGCTGCTATCCGGAAACATCGCAAAGAATTGGGAGCGATTCAAACAGAAGTTTGAGCTGTTCTTAGAGGCAACAGCAGCAGCAAAGGAACCGAGGACTCCAGTCGTAAAGACCGCACTTCTACTGAGCTTTGCAGGAGATTATGCGCTCGAGGTATTCAATAATTTGTCTTTTTTCACGGATGAAAGCAAGCAAAATGATGAGACCGTAGCAAAGAAGTTCGCTGAATACTACCAAGAGCAGCAGAATGAAGTTTTTGAGAGATACTTGTTCCGCTCGAGAACACAAGCAGAAGGCGAACCTTTCGAGCATTTCGTGCGTGACCTCAAAAGACAGGCACGCAGCTGTAACTTCGAGCCCTTGACTGAATCCTTAATGATGATGTATGGCGTTTTGTGGCGCAAGGGCCAGGTATGGCCAAAGAGCGCCATGTCTGTGCTAATGAGTTTGCAGTGTACTTATGATTACTATGGAGTTGGTGTGAGGTGGCTGTAAAGAGGCCTTAAAATATACGCTCTAAAGTGCGTAAAATCTGTATGATAAAATTATGGCAATGACGTATGACTTGTACTATGAAAATTTAGATGCATATAAAAAGAATGATACGATAGGTAAAATATATCAGATTATGAGAAATGCCAGAGCACTACTGCCTCCTTAGAGCCCTTGAAACACAAGGGCCTGGAGGCATGTGCTATGCAAAACAATTATCGCAGTGGCATCCTCTTGAGAGAGGAGGCGCTACGAATTCATGGGACAAATAACATTTAAGACCACATCTCTCAGAAAACCTAGCACTGAGTCTGCATTAAAAAGAGGTTCTGGACCAAGAAGCATTGCAGGATGAAGAGGAATGTGCTGTCGGTATGCTAATGAAAAATGTCTCTTTCTCTCAGATTCGGCTTCCCGACACTCCAGGAGGACGTGGAGTACGGTCAGCCTCTCCCCGCATCTACCACACGTTGGAGGCTCACTTCCGGTCAGTAGAAAGTTATGGTTGCCATATGTGTGTCCTATTCTTAAACGACAGAATAGGACATCTGTTCGGCACGATTTTGTTGTAGAGGGCCAGAGTCCTAACTGTGGCTTTATTAGGTGGAGCTTATTATCTTTTTCCGCGTCCCACATGCGCTGCCAGTGGGCCCGCAGCCGCCTTCGCAAGAAAGGCCTCAGATCTGTGACAGGCACCTCAGCGGTAGGGTTAACGGCTTGCGATGCTATAGACGTGGCCATCTCGTCCGCCAGAACGTTGCCCTCAATGCTCCTATCGCCAGGCACCCAGCATATAATGATATGCTGGTTAGATATGTACGCTTTACACAAGACGGAATATAGTTCATTAAGTACTGGATTTTTGTGTCTATAGGGTGACATCAAGGCCTTCACGACGCCAGAGTCCTTCCATGTTTTTCTGGTCACGAAACTCCGCCGTCACGCTATGGCAGAGGTTCATATGCTGCCCAAAGGTGCCGCGACGCGGCGCCACTGTGCCACAGAGGGCATCGTTCGCGTACCGAAATGCGTGCGCAGTGCGAGGCGAGCTGACTTTTCGGGTACGTTCTGTGCATGTGCTGTGCTATTTTTCGAGTGTTGGGCTGTTTGGTTGAAGTGGTGGGGTGGGACAACGATGCCGAACACGTGTTGCGTGCCTGGGTGCCGTTCCGGCTACAAGGGCACGACCGAAAAGGTGTCGTTGTTCTGTTTACCTAATAACAAGGAGCAGCGCGAGAAATGGAAGCGGGCCATACCGCGGCAGGAAAGTGGCGGTTTTAATTTCGAATGGAAGTATACACGTGTGTGCGCGAAACACTTTGACGCCTCGGACATCGTCACTGCGTACAATTTCAACATCAACGGCGACGACGTGTCCCTGGAGCGTGAGAAGCCGACGCTGAACACATTTGCTTTATGCTTTGTTGCAACCTCAATTTGTGTTATACCAGGATAGAGTAGTTCACAGCAATAGCGCCCTTACCCCGACCATCTATGAAAGGTATAGCATTAGAATTCCTTTAAATGCAAGTGTTAAAACAGAATAATATGCATTGTTTTATTTTCCATTGTCCTTTAGTCTTGGCTAATGATGGGCTACAATTCTTCAATTGCACGTACTTTTAAGTCTATAAGCTGCTATGAGTAAGAAGGTTATTAGCACACTGTTAGCTACATTTGTATTGTGATTTGCTGAGCAAGTTTTGTCTGCATGTTTAAGTAACAGCTGAAGAAGTAGAAAGGTGGTATCTCTAACAAGCCATTTAAAAAAAAATTGCTGTATTTGTGATGTGGCTACTTGTGTTCGTTTGAGAGTTCTTTAGCCGTGTGTTATGAAATGCTTATGCTTTACACTTTCTTGTTTATAGAAACAATCGACTATGCATTCTGTACTTATTGCCATTCGTTTGCTGGTGTTTGTTTCCTGCCTCCCAATGCATACCTCTCACGTTTGATCTTATTTCTTTATGCGTATTATATCAGTGTCATGCTTTTAACAAACTTCTTGCATTGTGAATGGTGGACCATTTGTGACCGGATGCCTCCGTGCTATCTGTATTTCGCTCCGCTTATTTTACATGATAAATAAATGAGCGTGCTTGTATTTTGTTTTTGCACCAACACGTTTTATTTATTTTCTTAATCGAATTATAAAGTTTTTTTTTTCATTTTTCGACCATGATAAGAATATCAGGACCGGTGATTGCAACATTTTAACATATTGTAAATAGTTGCGAATTAAGAACCAAAATACCTAGTCTCGTCGTTTCTGCGTCGAAACCACGTACGAGCAGTGAAGTGCTGGGCTTACTGACGCTTCTAAACGACTGCTTGCTAAGGCAATTGCCTAATTACAGCTAGTTTCAACTGTGCAGGTCCTAACACTTCAGGTTCGCCTTAATCCGTTGTTAAAAGCCGCACCGAAGGCATTTAGCAGGATGCGTTGTTGGGCAAGTTGGTTCATTGTAATAGGAAACATTGGTTGCGCTTTCTAGACAATCACATGTAAGAAGACAGGACAGGTCTGTCTGCCTGTCCTGTCTTCTTACATGTGATTGTCTAGAAAGACATTTAGTAGCGAAGTTCGTCTTGCATTAATTCTACCTAAATCTTATTCAGAAATGACATCGCTTTGCAAGAAATCTTAAGCGCATGGAGCAGCTCAGTTTCCTTTTCTTTGTCATTAAGTATTCTACGGTAGCAGCCCTTTGCAACAGCAATTTCATTCTTTTGATCTCGTTATAAGATACTGCCCACAGAGTCCTTCTATGCCACAGTTTAACAGAAACCGAACAGCTGTGCTCGGCGAACAATCTGGCGCTATGCGCAACGGAGAATTGGCGCTTACTCCTCTGGTGATAAGTGGGACCACTGGCGTTTTGTTGCGAATGCGCGGTGTTTAATTTAAGGCAAATATTAAAAAGCGGAGCCCACCGAAGCGTTGAGGCGAACGGCGATGACGAAGAAATCCGGACCGGGACCGCCCGGCCGTGTACAGCGGACGCACTTCGACGGGGGCGAAATGCAAAACACCTGTTTATTTAAATTTAGGTGCATTTTAAAGGATCCCAGGTGGTCAAAACTAATCCCGAGTCCCCCACTACGGCTGGCCTCATAATCGTATCGCGGTTCTGGCTCTTAAAATTCCAGATCTTTCTTCTTTTTGGTCTGAGACCGCCGCAAGCTCCATGTTATGAGCGGCTTTTTTTTTCGTCCCGTGCGCTCATATCATCGCAGAAGACACGCTCAGGCAGTAATTTAATTATATTCAATGTTAAAAATAGTTACGTGAAACTAAAGCAATCGTTGAGGAAGTTGAGAAAGCTAGAATACCGAGGCTGCCCCACACACAACAACAGCGGTAGCGGCGTTCGCATGCCCTCTCATGCACGGTTGCGCCTCTAGCGGCGGGCGCTAGCGCTATATGAAACTGAGGCGGCAGTTTCGTGACCAGAAAAAACATGGAAGGACTCTGACGACGCTTAGGGAGTCTGTATATATCGTTGATTTTTGAAGTTTCGATTTTCCTATGTGATTTACAGAAGACAGTACTGCGTAGGCCTCGGCCGTAAAGATACTTGTTTCCGGATGCAGTACACCAGATTCTGAGAAGGACGGGCCGAAGGCAGCATAAGACACCCCGGCATTTGACTTCGAAGCGTCTGTGTAGAACTCTGCGCAAGAGTGCTTGTGCTGGAGTTCAAGAAAATGCATTCGGATTTCTATCTCTGGTGTGTGCTTTGTTACTTCTAAAAAGGATATGTCACATTCAATCAGCTGCCACTCCCAAGGTGGTAACACCTTGGTTGGATGCATTAGGCGAAGCTCGAGGAGTGGGACACGCATTTGATCACTAAGCTCCCTCACACGAAGCGAGAAAGGCCGTCTTTCAGAGGGACGGTTGTGGAAAAGTGTAGTACATGTCATATCGTTAACAGTGTGAAAACATGGATGTTGATGATTGGAATGTATTTTCAGGAAATATGTAAGGCTGATGTAAGTTCTTTGTAGATGGAGGGACCATTCATTTGGTTCCGCGTATAAGCTTTCAATCGGGCTAGTTCTGAAAGCGCCAGTGGCTAAGCGGATACCTAGATGGTGGACAGGATCTAGGATCTTTAGTGCGCTCGGAGCGGCAGAGTTATATACGACGGCACCATAGTCCAATCGTGATCGAATCAGGCTCTTATAAACATTCATCAGACACTTCCTGTCGCTACCCCATGTTGAGTGGGATAGAATTTTAAGTAGGTTCATTGTCCTTAGACATTTTTCTTTAAGATATTTAATGTGCTGTATAAAAGTAAGCTTGGAGTCTAGTATAATACCTAGAAATTTGTGTTCTTTGTTGATAGGTATTTGATGTCCACAGACTTGAACACAAGGATCTGGAACCAGGCCTCTCTTTCTAGTAAAAGGAACACAGGAACTTTTGTGGGGGTTGATTTTGAATCCGTTTTCGTCTGCCCACTTGGAAACCTTGTTCAAGCCCTGCTGTACCTGTCTCTCGCATACTGTGAGGTTGCAGGATTTGAAGCCTATTTGTATATCGTCTACGTATACAAATAAAAAAAATAAAAATAAAAGATGGCCGGTCGCAGTGAAGCACGTAGTGTGTTCATCTTAACGATAAAGAGAGTACAACTCAGCACGCCTCCCTGGGGTACACCAGTTTCCTGCGTAAAAGGACGTGACAGTGCATTACCAACTTTTACTCGGAAGGTACGATTTGACAAATAGCTTTCTATCAGGACGAGCATATTGCCACGGATGCCAATTCCCGACAAGTCTCTCAAGATTCCGTAGCGCCACGTGGTGTCGTACGCCTTCTCCATATCGAGGAATACGGATAGGAAATATTGTTTATGTAGAAAGGCGTCGCGAATGTTTCCCTCAATGCGCACAAGGTGATCGGTTGTGGACCGCCCTTGTATAAAGCCACACTGGAAGGGATCGAGAATATTGTTGAGTTCAAGGAAATGTACAAGTCTGCGGTTAACCATTTTTTCAAAAAGCTTACAGAGACAATTTGTAAGAGCTATCGGGCGGTAACTTGCCGCCAAGGAAGGGTCTTTACCCTGCTTAAGAACAGGGACCACAATTGCTTCTTTCCATGTGGATGGGAGGTATCCCGCAGCCCAAATAGTGTTGAAAAGTGTGAGAAGTGTAAGTTGTGTGTCAGTATGTAAGTTTCTGATCATGTCATACATGACTCGGTCAGGTCCCGGTGCAGTGCTTTTGAATGTGTTCAATGCAGCTCTCAACTCGGCAATACAGAAAGGCTGGTTATACGGTTCATTCTGTCTGGATTTTCGTAAGATTGGCTTACGTTCTTCTATTTCTTTAAGTTTAAGAAAGGATTGGGAATAGTTGATTGAGCTTGACACGCGCTCAAAGTGCTCCCCAAGTGAGTTTGCCTGATCTTGCAGTGTATCGCCCTGTGTATTTACTAGAGGGAGTGAATATGTTTGTCGCCCTCTAATTCTATTAACCCTGTTCCAGGCTTTGGCCTCATCTGTATAGGAGTTGATACCGGATAAAAACTTCTGCCAACTCTCTCTTCTGGCCTGTCGGCGGGTTCGCCTGCCTTGGGATTTTACTTTCTTAAAATTGATAAGATTCTCCGCAGTGGGGGAGGCGCGTAGCAACCCCCACGCTTTGTTCCGATTCCTACGAGCGATTCTGCATTCATCGTTCCACCACGGGACATGCCGTTTGCATGCCGAGACACTTATTTCACGTATGCATTTAGATGCGGCATCTATTATGACGGCTGTGAAATACTGCACAGCAGCATCAATTTCTAACGAGGGCATCTCATCCCATGATATACTAGATAAGTTTCGGAATCTCTCCCAATCTGCTGTGTCTATCTTCCACCTAGGAGCTTGTGAAGGATATTCGTTTTCTTTAGATGTTCTTATGAGTATGGGGAAGTGGTCGCTTCCGTAAGGATTGTCGTTAACTTCCCATTCAAGTTCGGGCAGTATTGACGGGGAAACTATACTAAGATCAATTGAAGAAAAGGTTCGGTTTGCGAGACAGTAATAAGTGGCTTCCTTCTTATTCAGCAGACACGCACCGGACGAAAAAAGGAATTGTTCAACGAGGCGACCTCGCACATCAGTACGAGAGTCGCCCCACAGGGAGCTGTGCGCATTGATATCGCCAAGAACAACATAAGGTTCTGGCAATTGGTCTATAAAGGATTGGAATTCATGTTTCGTTAATTTGTAGTGTGGGGGTACGTAAAGCGAGCAAATGGTGACGAGTTTATTGAGAAGAACAGCTCGAACCGCCACTGCTTCAAGGGGCGTTCGTAGCTGTAAAGGTTGATATGCTATAGTTTTATGAGTGAGAATCGCAACACCACCCGATGATGCGACGGCATCATCGCGATCTTTGCGAAACGAAACATACGTACGGAGAAAGTTTGTGTGTTTGGATTTTAAGTGTGTTTCCTGTAAACACAGCACTTTCGGATTATGTTTGTGGATGAGTTCTTGCAAATCATCAAGGTTTCTAAGGAGACCTCTGGTGTTCCATTGAATAATTTGTGTATCCATATTTAAAGAAAACTGGTGCTGTGTTTACGGAAACGGAAGTGATGCCTTAGGTTACAGAGCTCTTTCGAGGCCCTGTAACGGGGGTTCTGCTCCTTCTGGAGCGTTCGAGCGAGTCTCGGCGCTCCTTAGGCGTTTGGTGCGCCTTGACAACAGGTGTAGTGTCCATTGCCTCCTGAGAGACGCCGGACAAGCGCTCTTGCGAGCGCGAGCTTTTCCGAGAGAGTCCTGCCCCGGAAGGCAAGACCCCTGTGCCCACCAGCCCGGAGGTCGATGGGTCTCCCTGAGGGATTTGGCTGCGCTGGCCGTTGCCAGCTCTGGAAGAGGCCTTGGAGCTTGGGGCAGCCTCGGCTGCGCCCACCTTCGGGGTCGATGGTCCCCTCTGCTTTGTTGATGGAGCAGCGCTAGCTGCAGCCGCCGCGGGGGCAGATGGCATAGCTGCCGACTCACTGCCTGTGGGTCGGACAGCCGCCGGAGGCCATTGTGACGCTGCCCCCTTACGCGCCACATCGGCAAAGCTGCTCTTAGACAGGAATGACACCCGCCTACGTGCCTCTTTGAAAGATAAGTTTTCTTTGACTTTGATTGTGACAATCTCTTTTTCTCTTTTCCAGGACGGGCAGGACCGCGAGTATGCGGCATGCTCGCCCTCACAGTTGACACAATGTGGAGTGTTCTGGCACGTTTCGGAGGAATGTTCTTTGTCACTGCACTTGGCACATGTCAGCCGGCCTCGACAGTTCTGTGAACTGTGGCCGAACCTCTGGCACTTAAAGCATCTAAGAGGATTGGGCACGTATGGCTTAACGCGAAGTTTGATATAACCGGCCTCGATGGACTCGGGGAGGACACTTGAACCGAAAGTGAGTATCAGGTGTTTTGTTTGGATTTCTTTTCCATCTCGCCTCATCTTAATTCTTTTGATATTTATAACATTCTGTTCGCTGAAGCCCTCCAAGAGCTCAGCCTCAGTGAGCTCCAGCAAATCATCGTCCGAGACAACGCCGCGTGAGGTATTCATTGTGCGGTGCGGGGTTACTACTACTTGGGTGTCCCCAAATGATACTAGCTGAGGCAGTTTCTCAAATTGCTTTTGATCGCGGAGCTCCAGGAGGAGGTCACCGCTAGCCATCCTCGACACCTAATATCCTGGACCAAAAAGTACGGTAAGAGACTTAGATACAAGGAACGGGGAGATTGTTCGCACTTGTTTAGCTGGTTTTTCTGCGTGTATTACATGAAAACGAGGAAAATTCTGGACTTGGCGTCCGAAAAACTGGAAGATCTCTTCGGTGCGCCCTCGTTTCTGAGGGCGATCAGGGAGTTTAGGAAAAGCGTTTTCCATGAGTACAGTTGGGTTTTCGGCCGCGATGCCAACCACCCACCATGGATCCCAACAGGGGGACGTGACAGGACTTTCTGCTAGAGAAACCCTGCCAATGCCAGCCGTACATCGCTGCTATAACCAAATACAGCATAACCAAGGCTGGCTAGCTACACAAGGTTAACCCTTGCCGCCGGGAAACTAGGAAGTGAGGAGAAGTGATGAGAAGACAGGAAAGATGAAAAAGGCGAGAGAGAAAGACGAAGATTGGAGAGGAGGACAGGAAAAGGCGACTGCCGATTTCCCCCGGGTGGGTCAGTCCGGGGGTGCCGTCTACGTGAAGCAGAGGCCGAAGAGGTGTGTTGCCTCCGCCGGGGGGCCTTAAAGGTCCAAACACCCAGCATCGGCTCAACCTCCAGGATCCCCTTTTCCCCGGACACGACTAAGCCGCGCACGGCTACACGCGGGAGGGTCCAACCCTCGTGTGCTCGGGTACGTGGTGTCGCAACACACCAAACGCCTGCTTGCGCAGACGTCCCTGCGGGGACTGAATCCTTAATGCCCAACCAGATTGTCTTCGGTAAAATGCCAAGCTGCGCGAAAAGATGCTCAAAGAAAAGGATCTCATGCTCCTGAAAGCTGTACAGACATGCTGTGCAGCAGAAGTACCTGCCCTACAGAATGAAACGTGGTCGCAAGCAGAGAGCTAAGTTGCGGTGGTAAAAACATCACTAAAGTACAGTTGCACCGAATGCAATCGGTCTCATGCACACGCAAGGTGCCCGGCATTTCGAAAGACATGCTTTGTATGTAAACGAAAGAATCATTTTACTCTGTGCTGCCATAAACATGTAGATGAAACACACGAAGATTGTGATGATTCAGCATTCTGGATATAAAAATCTGCAACGTCAGCAGCAGAGAAGACTGGACGGTTAAGGCAGAAGTTGGGGGTGAAATGGTAGCGCTCCAAGTTGACACACGTTCCCAAGCCAATTTGTTGTCCTACCCTATCTACAGAAAATTCAAGGGATACCTGAGGCGACAGCTAAGTAGTTCAGTCCTTCAATCATATCGTGGTGGTGTCATCAAGCACATCTGCACAGCGACTCTGCAAGTTGCTGTGAATCATTGGTCCAGCAGCGTTTCCTTTTTCATTGTAAAGGAGAGTAACCCGGCAATCCTCGGACTAATCGCAAGCGAAATGCTGGGACTGGTATCACGCACAGTGGACACTGTCAGCAAAGTCAGCACTGCTGACATCCTGAAGAAATTTCCAGATTTATTTCGGGGAACTGGCTGCTTGCAACAAGAGTACTACATGGTCTTGCACAAGGATGCAACACCAGTAGTAATGCCAGTACGACGGGTACCACTGGCACTGAGAGAACCACTCTGGGATGAGCTAGATTGGATGGGAAGCAGCGGCATCATCGAGAAGGTCAACAGACCAACAGATTGGGTGCGTCCTCTAGTCATCATCAGAACAAATAAATGAAAGCTGCGCATGTGCCTGGATCCCCAAAACATCAATGACTGTCTAAAGCGAGAGCATTATCAAATGCCAAAACGAGAAGACGTGGAGGCACAGTCAGCAGGGGCTAAATACTTCTCGTGCCTTGATGCAAACTCCGGCTTCCACCAAATCCCTCTAGACAATGCAATGTCAAATATCTGCACGTTCGGCACACCATTTGGGTGTGACCGCTTCCTAAGGCTCCCATTCGGAATAGCTTCAGCACCAGAAGTATTCCAGAAGAAAATGAGTGAAATCTTTAACCGACCCAGTGAAGTGCACGTGCACTTAGATGACATTTTAATCTGGGGAGCTACTGATATTGAGCTTGATGTGCACCTCCACCACGCTTTGCAGTTGGCCACAAAGGCTGGATTGACGTTAAATGCTGATAAATGCGAGTTCAGACAGACTGAAATTGATTTCTTGGGTGACGTCATATCTCAAGACGGCATAAAGCCAAACCGTTCACTGGGCACATTACTGGGCAAAATGCCTCACCCGGCAGACAAGGCCGGAGTGCGCCGGATGCTAAGAGTGGCAAATTACTTCGGCAAGTTCATACCTCAGCTGTCTGATAAAATTAACGTTCTACGCAGTCTCTTAAAGAAAGGCACTATTTCTGAATGGACCCAGCAGCACGAATGAGCAGTTATTTGCGAGCATTTAAGCAAACCACCATTGCTTGCTATCATTGACCCGTCCAGAGAAACAAAAACCTCTGCAGATGCCTCAAAATGCGGGCTAGGAGCTGTGCTTTTGCAGCGTTACAGCGACAACTGGTGGTCAGTTGCCTACGCATCTCATGATATGACTGCCGCAGAACAAAGATATTCCCAGATAGAGGAAGAAGCGATGGGCATTACATTTGGCTGCGAAAAATTTCACCAGTTGGTATATGGTCGCAAGATTCTTATTGAGACCGACCACCGCCTGTTAATCGCATTGCTTCAGAAGCGATTGGTAACATGCCGCCACGACTTCAACATTTTTTTCTTCGCTTGTTTACATATGACTATGACCTTCATTTTGTACCAGGCAAGAAGCTGCTCCTAGCCGACATGATGTCAAGATCGTCCCCACTGCAGCTGGGAATACCACTGGATCCAGAGAGGATGTAGATGTCCACGCAACAAACATCGTCTCGGATTTGATAGGCAAAAAGACAATGGATCGCCTAGTGAAAGAAACCGCAGCCGATCCAGAGTTGAAAGCTGCTATCAACTACCTAAACGGCAAGGGAAGACTTGAAGGCAATTTGAAACCATTTGCCTCCGAGTTAACTCTTGTCGAAGGCATTCTGTTTAAAGGATCCAAGGTAGTAATTCCAAAGTCATTGAGGACAGAAATGCTCGAACGCATTCATGAAGTGCACTTGGGTGTAAACAAGTCCAAGGCAAAAGCTCGACGTTTGGTTTTCTGGCCAGGACTTAACACTGACATCAAAAGGATGATACAAAGCTGTGGAGCTTGCCGCAAGTATGCTTACACGTAGCAAAGTGAACCTCTAGTGTTAAGGCCTCCACCATTGTATGCATGGTACAGAGTGGGAGTCAACATCTTCCAGCAGGGTGGAAGTTCGTACCTATGCGTGTTTGACGCCTTGTCCAATTTTCCAGAAGTCGAAAAACTGATCGACTCTTCCACCAAATCTGTCATCGAAATACTGAGTGCCATTTTTTCCAGATATGATATCCCAGTAGAAGTCTGTAGCGACAATGGTCCTCAGTTTCAGTCTCATGAATTCGCACTTTTTGCTTTTAGATACGACTTCCATCATGTGACTTCAAGCCCACGTTTCCCCCAGTTCAATGGCCTCACCGAGAAAAGCGTTCAAATTGTAAAACGAATTATGAAAAAGACTATGGAAACGAAACAGGACTTTTGGCTTGGGCTACTAAGCTACCCATCGTGCCCTCTTGAAGACGGTCGCTTACCGAGTGAACTCCTACAGGGAAGACGCCTATGCACGAGACTTCCGGACTTCAGCCAAAACTCAAGTATTCACGTGACTAAACACAAGCAGCCCGAAGTTCGAGGCCGATGCCTACCAGCACTCAGGAAAGGCGATGTCGTAAGGATCAAGGACAAGTCCTGGACCCGCAAAAACAGCTGCTAGAGCCAGCCGTACCAAGGCCGTATGAGGTAACTACGGAAGATAGCAGAACGTTACGATGCAACCGGCGACACCTGCTGAGGACATGCAAGAAGTATCGTAAAGAACCATTGGAAAGTGAGCTCTTACCGAGTGACGGTAGTGATGATGCCACCGAGCCAGAATTTCCCCAGTTGTGTACACAATGAGGAAAATCAAAATCACACATCAGCTTTGGAGCAGAGTGCGCAGGCTGAGAGCCAGGACCCCCAGAGCCAGGGTGGTCCTCAGGATTCCATTCCTCATCCAGTCCTACGCAGATCAGCGTGGCAGACACGACCTTCTGATTGACTACGCTAAGATAGTAACTTTAATCAAGTACCTTAAACTGTTATGTGTCCGTAGGGAGATGTATCGTGCAAGGTTCACCTGCCATGCGAGCGCACGCGCCACCACCATGCGAACAAGCTACAGATAGAGACTACACATGCTTATCATGCAGGGTACTATATATACCCACCTCGTCTTGTTAATAAAGGATCTTTGTTGCTGACTTCCCATCATCTCACATCTGATACACGTGGCAAGGCCTGCACATGCCCTTTGAAATGCATAATGTATCAGAGCATATGAACGCTGAGAAACGCGTCATGCGGCAGCCAGGCTCCTTTCTCACGCTTTTTGACATGCTGTGCCATCTAGTGGCAATGACGAGAAGTCCATGTGTAGCCTAACAGTGGCCCATACCCAGTGCATTTGTGGCGCACCTTGCTAAAGCATCGAGCTTCTGTCCTTGAGGAACCAGAGTGGTGTGTGCTCAATTCTGCCCAGCATGGGACAAATTTTAAAGGATTCCAATGATACATTTGGCTGGTCAAAATCGCTCATCACGAAATTGGCTGGTTGGAATTCAGCCAGGCTCCACTTCCATGCTTCTCACTGCACACACTGCGAAATCTAGCGGCACTTTCAGGTTCGTGCTTGGCGCGAGTTCGATTCCTTCGAGCAACACAGAAATTTAAAGGATCCTTATTGTCCTTGTAGAGTTGCACACTCCTAGTGGCAGAAATGTAATCACTCAAGTTGCTGTCAAAGACGTTCAGTGAAGAGTGGCATATACCTACTGGCACACACTTAATGACTCGAGTAGATATCAAAGAGGTTCATTGAAGAGCAGCACTGACTGACTGGCATATACCCAGTGCCCCAAGTCGGTGTCAAAGTGATTATTTGAAGTGCGGTACATATCCAGTGCCACATACCCAGTCCTGCATCCCTAGTGACCCAAGTCAGAGTCAAAGAGGTTCAATGAAGAACGGCACACAGGTACATAGCGCCACATTCCCCGTGACTCAAGGTCGGTTCGACGGTTGGTTTCAAACCCTATTTGCTCAGCACAGCAGCCCATGCGCTACCCATTCCCCATTCAACCAAGGTAGGTTGGTAGGAAGGTTGAGCGGGCTCAGCTAAAATATATTTTGTGGACATGAGGCACCAGCAAACATCTGGTTTTTTTTTTTTCTCTCACAAACTGGTGACTCTAGGCTTTGCGTCATCGCTCTCAGCTCTGGGTGCCTCAGCCTCTTCGCTAGGCCTACTGCTAAAAGGAGCTCAAGCCCTGCTGTCTTCGCAAGTTGCCTTCTATGCAGTCAGCCATGGCCTCGGATTCTCTCAATCAAGTACTGCCGTCAGCATCACTATCCCGCGATCCTGAGGTCTCCACTCTCAAGCTCCCGGAGTGCTGGTCGTCGGACTCGGAACTTCGGTTCATTACCATCATCGAATTGTTGTTCCATCGTCACCGCCTCAGTTCGCAGTTGACCATGTTTCACCAGGTCGTTGGAGCAGGTCCACCTACTAATGCTGCGATTCTTTATGATGTTCTGCGCTCCCCACCCATTGACCGCCCCATAACCACCTTAAGATGACGCTTATCCAGTGCACCACTAAAATGGAGCAACACCAATTACAACAACTTCTTACATTGGAGGAGCTTGGCAACCACAAACCTACAGGCTTACTGTGTTGCATGCAAGCCTTGGCTGAGGACCTGGCTCCTTCAACTGACAGCGCACTTGGTCAGGATCATGCGCACTAAAAGTGCACATGATCCTGACCGCATCTTCATTCTTGACGTTGGAATTACTGGCCCAGTTGGCCGACAAGATTATGGATGTCAGTTTTCCCTCTGTGGCCACAGTTCATCGCCCTCCTGACCCTCTGCCCCACAGCACGGCCGCTGGTGACAGCTATGCACGTCTTCTTGAAGCTAACGAGGAGGTCACACAACAAGTACCTCAACTGAACTGAGGTCACTGCCATCTGAACTCACTGGCTGCGTTCTCCATGGCTGTCGCGCAAACCAGTGCCACCAGCCCTGCTCCTACGTGAAAGATAGTTGGGCCGAACACTGAAGGCGACTTCTGTTCCCAGCCCCAGATCCAGTTGCCTTTCCCACATCACCAGTCGTGTCACCAAAGCCCGCTATCTCACCGACACTGGCACCGTGATTTGCATCCTTCCTTTTACGTTGGCTGAGCACCGCCATCATCCCGACTTGCCTCCACTCACCGTGGTCAATGAATCAACCATCTGGACTGTGGGATCGCACACGCATCCCGATATCTCTGGAGTGGCCATGCGGTTATCATGCAATAATCACATGCTCGCTCGCGGAGGGTGGCGGGGAGAGGGCACGTTGGCTGCTCTCGCTGCTCTCGCTGCTCTTCGGGCCTGGCCGCGACGCCGCAGCCAAGGCACTCCGTTCCCTCCTTTCCCTTTCTTGGAACCGGGGAGACTCCCTCTCCGCCGCTCGGGGAGAAGCGCTATTCTCTCTATGCATCTTGGTCTTTTGGCTGAGGAGCTTGCGACTGGCCGCATCTCAATTCAGCCGCTGAGACTGCCGCACTCCATCCCCCGGCAGCACTCAGCCTTCGTGAGCAAGTGACCAACCCAGTGCCCAAGTGCGGATTCACTCTGGATGAACGGAACCCTTATAGCCTCTTTTGTGGTTTCCAACATTGTGCGGTTTCTTTCGCCTCAGAAGTGTGGAACACTCTGCCGCTGTGATTTTGTTTTGTATTTGTGTTTGCTGTTGCTGTTCTGTTGGCACTTGTATCTTAAGGTGAATAAACACCTTAAGCCAAGACTCACCCAATCCCCTTGGCCTGAACCCGCCGTGGGCACAACTAACTGTGAACCGCGGGTTAGGGGTCACAGCTCTGACTGTTAGGGCTGCTGCGAAAGTGCTAGTGAGCAACTGCCGCTCTGCCGGCGCTGTGCCATCCAGAGAAGGGTCAGGTGCGCATGCGCAAACTTGAGTAATACCCCCATAGGACTTACGGACAAAAGTTGGCGACTCTTGACATCGGCCTCAGATGTACCTTTCGCTGGATCTTTGTCATCACGGCCTTGCCACAGCCCATCATCGGGGCCGACTTTCTTGGGCACTACAAGCTCGTCGTCGACCTGCGGCACAGTCACGCCTTGAACTCCGAAATAAGTTTAACTGCCCAAGGAGTTTCCTGTTGTGCTCCACCGCTTCAGCTTCTCCAGGCACACATGGCCGTTCCCGACTCTTGGCCAGCCATCCTTGCAGAGTTTCCGGACGTCTTCCGACACCCTTCCTTTCAGTCCTTGGTCACTCACAGCGTGACACATCATATCGTTACGATTGGCCCTCCCGTGTTTGCTCAGGCTCGTTGCCTAGCGCCGGATCGCCTAGCTGTCACAAAAGAGGAGTTTGAACACATGCTCGACCTTGGCTTCATTCGTCCCTCCTCCAGTCCTTGGGCCTCACCACTCCATATGGTGCCCAAGTAGACCAGTAACTGGCGCCCCTTCTGCAATTACCGTGCTCTCAACAAGGCCACTGTCCTGGACCGGTACCTAACACCTCACATTCAGGACTTAACGTCGGCACTGCACAGCTGCACCATCTCTTTTAGCAAGGTCGACCTGGTGAAAGCCTACCACAAGGTTCATGTGGAGCCCTCAGATATTCCCGACCGCCATTATAATACCCTTCAGCCTGTTTGAATATCTATGCATGCCTTTCAGTCTTCGTAATGTGGCCCAGACCTTTCAGCGTTTCATTGACCAGGTATTACATGGCTTGATGTGCTGCTTTGCCTATCTTGACATCCTCGTCTACAGCACCACTGCCGAACCTCACAAGCCACATCTACATCAACTGCTCGCAAGACTCAGCAAGTTTGGCCTAGTCATTCATGGTTCGAAAAGCGAGTTCGGCGTTACGGAGTTGGACTTCCTCGGCCATCGCATCAATACACATGGCAATCGCCCACTCCAGACCTGTTTCACAGCCAACTGTGAGTTTCCTCAGCCATCCACCACCAGGCAACTGCGCAAACTTCTCAGCCTCACCAATTATTACCGCTGTTTCATTCCTCGCTGCGCCAATATACTGCAGCCTCTACACAACCTTTTCTCCGGCCTCAAGACACCAAATACTCCCGTGGCCTGGAACAACACCGCTGACCGCACATTTAGAGGCATCAAAAAACCATGGCCGGCGTGACGCTCCTTGTCCACCCCACATGCGACATGCCGACATCTGTTATGGTCGACGAATTGGATACTGCTGTTGGTGCAATCTTGCAGCAGTTCGTTGATGGTGGTTGGCAGCCCATCACCTTCTTTTCTAAGAAGCTTGCGCCCCCTGAGCACCACTACAGCACGTTCGGCCGAGTGCTGCTCACCATCTATTTGGATGTGAAGCACTTTAGACATTTTCTTGAGGGACGCTCCTTCCATGTCCTTACCGACCATAAACCACTGACTTCTGCCTTAGCGTCCAGCAGCACCTCCTATGCTCCCCGCGAAATAAGACAGCACGCCTACCTTTCTGAATATACTAGTGACATTCGTCATGTCAGTGGAAAATACAACGTTGTTGCAGACCCACTTCCTCACGCTGCCATCCATGCAACAGACCATGGCCGACCGGTCATCTACTTCACAGCCCTGGCTACCGCCCAGAGTTTCGACACCGAACTCCAGCTGCTTTGCACAAGTGGTACCTCTCTGGTGTTTGAAGATATCTTGCTTCCTCACTGCGACATGCCCCTCATTTGTGATACGTCGACCGGACATCCTCGTCCTTACTTTCCTCACTCATACCGCCGAGCTGCCTTTGATGCCCTCCATTCTTTGGCCCATCCTGGCATTTGCGCAACACAGCGACTCATCACTTCTCGTTGTGCGTGGCCCAGTATAACATAGACGTTCGTGCTGGTCACGCGCATGCCTCAACTGCTAACAGTCTAAAGTGCATCGCCACACTGTAACTCCTCTAGGCACCATTCCCATTCCCGTACACTCGCTTCAGCCATCTGCATGTCGATATTGTTGGCACACTTTCTCCCTCGCTACCACCGCTACTATCACTACCTCGCAACCATTGCTACCCGTTAACCTACATTGACAGGTTCACCAGATGGCCTGAAGCATGCCCCTCCTGGACATAATGGCGGAGTCGATAGCTCGAGCCCTCATCACACTTATATTATCACACAATAATTATTTCACTTCAGTGTTCCCCCAAGAAGATCATCTAGTATTCCTTCCATGCCACCGCATTGCAACTCATCATGCAAACGCCCTTTTTTATATATTAAAACTGGTTAGTTTTTGCAGTAACAGGTAATGTGAAACGGTGTCGAACGCTTTTTCAAAGTCAAGAAAAATACAGTCAACCAATGATTTGTCGTCCAGGGCTGCCGCTAAGACATGTGTCAACTCTACTAGTTGTGTGTCACATGATAATCCTCGTCTAAATCCATGCTGATTTGAGTTAAATAAAGAATTACTATCTACATGTTTGACTACTGCAGTATATAAAACATGCTCTAGAACTTTACTGCACACAGAAGACAGTGAAATGGGACGGTAGTTATTAATAACGTTGTGCGGGCCAGTTTTATGTATAGAAGCAACCGATGCCATTTTTCAATCAGCCAGAAGTGAACTGTTTTCCAAGGACTTCTCAAAAATAATTTTCAAGCACATTGATACTATATGAGAGCAAGACTTCAACATAAAATTGGGAAAACAGTCAGGGCCCACAGCTTTTGCACAATTTAAATCACGAAGCAGTAATTCAATGCCCCAAGCTTCGATCACAATTTTAGGCATGGGTGCGGATTCGTGTTTCAACAATTTCAGATCTTTCCAAGGATCTGTTGGGGCAAAGAACACTGATGTAAAATAAAGATTGAACAACTTGGCCTTTTCTGTGGCGTCGCAAATTGTAACATCGCCATCGGTCAAAGCGGGGATAGAAATGCTGTCTTTTTTATTTCGTTTTATATGTTTCCAAAGTTCCTTCGGACTTTGCTTTATTTTACTTTCTATTGTTTTAAAGTAGGCTGATTTTGTTTGGACTGTAGCATTGTTCACTTCCCGCAATGCCAGTTTTAGTTTACATAAGTTCTCTTTAGAAGGGTATCGTTTGAATGAATGGTAAATTCTTTTCCTACGCTTCACTAAAACATCCAGTTCTTTGGTGTACCATGGCTTACTTCGATTACGCCTTCTAGTCAATACCCACGATGGAACAAACCGGTTTCGCAGTTCAAATATTTCTTTTTTAAATATAACTCACAGGTTTTCCACAGAATACTCAGCTGCAAGTGTTTCGAACACAACAAAATATGCTTGCAGTGAAGTATTGATTGCTTGGATATCAGCCTTGGCATAATTGTGCATGCACTGACTTTTCTCATCAACAACGCTTACATGAGAAGAGATTGTGTAAACTTGCATGCTTATCACTCGACCCTCTTATCTTATCCTGGATTCGCTGCTTTTTAACTAACCGCTCACAGTTCACCGTCATCACCAGTCATGTGTCTGAAACTTCTGAAGTTATCTCTGGAGTTCCCCAGGGTTCCGTTCTTGCTCCGCTTCTCTTCCTAATTTTCATCAACGACCTGCCATCTGAGATCTCATTATCCGTCCGTCTTTTTGCGGACAATTGCGTCATTTATCGCCGCATCTCCGATAATACCGACCAGGAATCATTACAAGACGACCTAAACGAAATCCAGAAATGGTGTTCTGACTGGCTTATGCAGCTTAATATTTCGAAATGTAAATGCATGCACATCTCCCATAAATATTCCGCTACCCTTTTCCCGTACTCGCTGAACTCCACGGTGCTATCAATAACAAACTCGTACAGGTACCTGGGAGTCGAAATAACTAACAAGTTAGCTTGAGTGGACCATATCACAAAACTTTCTGCTAACACTTCCAGAACATTTGGTTTCATCTGAAGATCGCCAGCTATGTCCCCTCCATCCATCAGGCAACTAGCATACGAGACATACGACCACTCTAAAATTGAGTATGCCTCAGCCATATGGAACCCTCACCAGGTTTACTTGATTCAGTCGCTCAAAGCCATTCAGAACCGGGCAGCCCGCTTCACAACTTCCCAGTACTCAGCTTGGCACAGCGTTACTGACATGAAATTGTCTCTCGGACTTGAACCCCTAGCACTCCGCCGGAAACTTGCAATGCTCTGCTTTTTCATAAATTATAGTTAAACTTTCCTGCACTGCGCGAGAACTTATTACATGCTCTGTTACGCTCATCTCACCGTTTGTTTAAATCCCTTAGCATACAGCATTTGCATGGTTCTTTCAACGCCTTCAACAAATCCTTCCTCCCCATCGCCATAGAAGAATGAAACAATCTTCCTGAAGCTGTAGTTTCAGAGTCGACTCCCTCCAAATTTAGGCAGTTATTATCAGACCATTTGAACCCAAAATAGGCACTTTTCCTCACGTTTCCTCTCCCAGCAATCTGACTTGCTTGTGTCATCGCCTATTTTTCCTTCTCTTCTTTCTTGCCACTTTTGTTTAGCGTTTTTCACATTTACGTGTACAGTTTTCTTTCAATTTATTGCTACTCAGTTTGAGATATTTTCATGGTTCTGTTTATACCTGGTGTTTTCTACACAGTTTATTGTTTATTTTTCGGCTACTTTTGTTTGCTTTTTTTTAGCTGATGTATGGCACTTCCTTATCGCTGTGTCCCTCCCCCTTATGTAATGTCCCTGAAGGGACCCTTAAGGGAATAATAAATGATGATGATGATGATGATGATGATGATGATGATGATGATGAACCGTTGACGGCAACATGTCTTTAATCAATAACATTAACATGTCCACTAGCCCTGGAACTGACAGAATTAACGCCAATATTCTTAAGCTCACGATAATCTGAAGTAGCATAATCCTCTATCACATTTTGCAGCAGTCTCTCTCGACAGGCGAACTTTCGTTCAATTGGAAAATTGGCAAAGTCATCCCAGCGTTCAAATCTGGCGACAAAATTAATATCAGTAACCACCAGCCCATATCTCTAACAAGTATTGCATGTAAGCTACTAGAACATATCACTGCATCAAACGTCGCATAGCATCTTGAAGAAAACAGCCTTTTTTACCCTCATCAACATGGTTTTAGGAAAGGGCTGTCGTGCAATACGCAACTCCTGGAATTTACTCATAAAGTTTAACAAATATGAACAATAACCATCAGACGGATTGTGTTTTCATTCGACTTTTCAAGGGCGTAACACATTGTCGTTTAATTTTACAAACTCTCCACATTAAACATATATTATTTAACGCTATCATCATCATCATCATCATCAGCCTGGTTACGCCCACTGCAGGGCAAAGGCCTCTCCCATATTTCTCCAACAACCCCTGTCATGTACTAATTGTGGCCATGCTGTCCCTGTGAACTTCTTAATCTCATCCGCCCACTTAACTTTCTGCCGCCCCCTGCTACGCTTCCCTTCCCTTGGAATCCAGTCCGTAACCCTTAATGACCATCAGTTATCTTCCCTCTTCATTACATGTCCTGCCCATGCCCATTTCTTTTTCTTGATTTCAACTAAGATGTCATTAACTCGCGTTTGTTCCCTCACCCAATCTGCTCTTTTCTTATCCCTTAACGTTACACCTATCATTCTTCTTTCCATAGCTCGTTGCGTTGCACTCAATTTGAGAAGAACCCTTTTCGTAAGCCTCCAGGTTTCTGCCCCGTAGGTGAGTACTGGCAAGACACAGCTATTATACACTTTCTCTTGAGGGATAATGGCAACCTGCTGTTCATGATCTGAGAATGCCTGCCAAACGCACCCCAGCCCATTCTTATTCTTCTGATTATTTCCGTCTCATGATCCGGATCCGCAGTCACTACCTGCCCTAAGTAGATGTATTCCCTTAAGACTTCCAGTGCCTCGTTGCCTATTGTAAATTTCTGTTCTCTTCCGAGACTGTTAAACATTACTTTAGTTTTCTGCAGATTAATTTTTAGACCCACTCTTCTGCTTTGCCTCTCCAGGTCAGTGAGCATGCATTGCAGTTGGTCCCCTGAGTTACTAAGCAAGGCAATATCATCAGCGAATCGCAAATTACTGAGGTATTCTCCAATAACTTTTATCCCCATTTCTTCCCAATCCAGGTCTCTGAATACCTCCTGTAAACACGCTGTGAATAGCATTGGAGAGATCGTATCTCCCTGCCTGACGCCTTTCTTTATTGGGATATTGTTGCTTTCTTTATGGAGGACTACGGTGGCTGTGGAGCCGCTATAGATATCTTTCAGTATTTTTACACACGGCTCGTCTATACCCTGATTCCGTAATGCCTCCATGACTGCTGAGGTTGCGACAGAATCAAATGCTTTCTCGTAATCAATGAAAGCTATATATAAGGGTTGGTTATATTCCGCACATTTCTCTATCACCTGATTGATAGTGTGAATATGATCTATTGTTGAGTAGCCTTTACGGAATCCTGCCTGGTCCTTTGCTTGACAGAAGTTTAAGGTGTTCCTGCTTCTATTTGCGATTACCTTAGTAAATAGTTTGTAGGCAACGGACAGTAAGCTGATCGGTCTATAATTTTTCAAGTCTTTGGCGTCCCCCTTCTTATGGATTAGGATTATGTTTGCGTTTTTCCAAGATTCCAGTACGCTCGACGTCATGAGGCATTGCGTATACAGGGTGGCCAGTTTCTCTAGAACAATCTGCCCACCATCCTTCAACAAATCTGCTGTTACCTGATCTTCCCCAGTTGCCTTCCCCCTTTGCATATCTCCCAAGGCTTTCTCTACTTCTTCCGGCATTACCTGTGGGATTTCGAATTCCTCTAGACTATTTTCTCTTTCATTACCGTCGTGGGTGCCACTGGTACTGTATAAATCTCTATAGAACTCCTCAGCCACTTAAATTATCTCATCCATATTAGTAATGATATTGCCGGCTTTGTCTCTTAACGCATACATCTGATTCTTGCCAATTCCTAGTTTCTTCACTGTTTTTAGGCTTCCTCCGTTCCTGAGAGCATGTTCAATTCTATCCATATTATACTTCCTTATGTCAGTCGTCTTACGCTTGTTGATTAACTTCGAAAGTTCTGCCAGTTCTATTCTAGCTGTAATAATAATAATATTTGGGGTTTTACGTGCCAAAACCACTTTCTGATTATGAGGCACGCCGTAGTGGAGGACTCCGGAAATTTTGACCATCTGGGGTTCTTTAACGTGCACCTAAATCTAAGTACACGGGTGTTTTCGCATTTCGCCCCCATCGAAATGCGGCCGCCGTGGCCGGGATTCGATCCCGCGACCTCGTGCTCAGCAGCCCAACACCATAGCCACTGAGCAACCACGGCGGGTTATTCTAGCTGTAGGGTCCGAGGCTTTCATACATTGGCATTTTTTGATCAGATCTTTCGTCTCCTGCGACAGTTTACTGGTATCCTGTCTAACAGAGTTACCACCGACTTCTATTGCACACTCCTTAATGATGCCCACAAGATTGTCGTTCATTGCTTCAACACTGAGGTCCTCTTCCTGAGTTAAAGCCGAATACCTGTTCTGTAGCTTGATCTGGAATTCCTCTATTTTCCCTCTTACCGCTAACTCATTGATCGGCTTCTTATGTACCAGTTTCTTCCGTTCCCTTCTCAGGTCTAGGCTAATTCGAGTTCTTACCATCCTGTGGTCACTGCAGCGCACCTTGCCGAGCACGTCCACATCTTGTATGATGCCAGGGTTAGCGCAGAGTATGAGGTCTATTTCATTTCTAGTCTCGCCGTTCGGGCTCCTCCACGTCCACTTTCGGCTATCCCGCTTGCGGAAGAAGGTATTCATTATCCTCATATTATTCTGTTCCGCAAACTCTACTAATAACTCTCCCCTGATATTCCTAGTACCTATGCCATATTCCCCCACTGCCTTGTCTCCAGCCTGCTTCTTGCCTACCTTGGCATTAAAGTCGCCCATTAGTATAGTGTATTTAGTTTTCACTCTACCCATCGCCGATCCACGTCTTCATAGAAGCTTTCGACTTCCTGGTCATCATGACTGGATGTAGGGGCATAGACCTGTACAATCTTCATTTTGTACCTCTTATTAAGTTTCACAACAAGACCTGCCACCCTCTCGTTAATGCTATAGAATTCCTGTATGTTACCAGCTATATTCTTATTAATCAGGAATCCGACGCCTAGTTCCCTTCTCTTTGCTAAGCCCCGGTAGCACAGGACGTGCCCACTTTTTAGCGCTGTATATACTTCTTTTGGGCCTCCTAACTTCACTGAGCGCTATTATATCCCATTTACAGCCCTCTAATTCCTCCAATAGCACTGCTAGACTCGCCTCACTAGATAACGTTCTAGCGTTAAACGTTGCCAGGTTCATATTCCAATGGCGGCCTGTCCGGAGCCAGTGATTCTTAGCACCCTCTGCTGCGTCGCAGGTCTGACCGCCACCGTGGTCAGTTGCTTCACAGCTGCTGGGGACTGAGGGCCGGGGTTTGATTGTGTTGTTCATATAGGAGGTTGTGGCCAAGTACTGCACCAGGGTGGCCAATCCTGCTCTGGTGAGGGAGTGCGTTACCGGTTCTGGTCACCGGGATAAGGCCACACTCCATGCCTGTTTATGCAATTATATCAACACGCGGATTTTTTTTTTTTTTATCTGGTGGAAAATTGCTGGCACCGGGATTCGAACCATGGACCTCTTGCAAGCGAGGCGGGTGTTCTACCTCTACGCCTTCATGGATCATACGCTATCATGGATCATACATTTTTATCATTTGCAAAAAATTCACTTGCATAAATGATTGCTCATCATCCCTCTCTGAGGTTGACACAGTAGTTCTGCGGAAACCCATAAGGTGGAGAGAAGTAATTAATAAACCTTAAGTAACAATAATAGATTGCTACAAAATAATTTGTAGCAATTGCTACAAACGGGTGGATGTCTGATTTCCCCTTTATTAACCTCTCCGAGGTTATGGGGATGCGCGACTCTCACGCGTCCCCTGATATGTTTTCTCACATAGCTCCTGTCTCATGCAATCTGACTTCACCGCATGGCTTTACTGCGGTGGTTGGTATGCCTGCAGGGTAGTATGAGAGATGGCACGAGTGTTGCTTTGCTAACGCCACCTAACGGCGGGGTTACTTGGGCGCAAAAAGGAGAAGGCTTTTCCTCTTTGGCTCAGGATTGGCAAGCGGCGCAGATGTTCTGCATGAGCGCCAATGCTTCTGCAAGACCGTCTCGTGAGGCCTACTCTGGAATGGACGAACACGATTGTTCCAACGCACCACCGTTTGCGTGACCGTACACGCGAACAACCAGGCATTGGTGTCCAGCATGGAGCAAACATATTTGCTCGTTATTCGGTCGTGGTGAGTTGGACTTCCACGATTTGTTGCGCGCCCATCGGAATGGTTTGTGGATAGCAACTCGGCTAGCAGGCATTAGTCTTTGGAAGTTGCAATAAATGCCCTTGTGACTGTTAGCAATACTGTGTTGTCGTTCCTTTGTCCCAAGAGGATGGGTGAGAACCCCCCAAGGTATCGTCTCATGTTCCCCAGGGCAGTGTCTTGGGCCCATTGCTATTTCCAAGAAATATTAACGACCTATCTACAGACATTACCTGTACCATTCGTTTGTTTGCATATGATTGTGTTATTTACCATAAAATTTCTAATCCAACTGATCATCTTGCACTACAGAGGGATCCAGAGAGCAACAAAATGTTGCGCCAAATGGCTAATGGCAGTAAACACTGAAAAATGTAAATTAGTAACTTTCAGCCGAAAACTATCAAACTTCACGTTCACGTACTCGCTTAACAATCACCCAGTCTCAGCAGCATCTTTATACAAATACCTCGGTATCCACTTTACTCCTAACCTTTCCTGGACGACACTCACAAATAAAATTGTAGCTACGGCTTCACATACTCTCGGATACCTAAAATGTAATCTCCATGGTGCACCACTTGAGACCCGAAAACTAGCTTGCTTACTTAATGTTGTGGGCGAACGTTAGTTCGCCCACAACAATCAATTAACTGATTTCATACTTTCTGCCAATCCAAGCATAGTGCAGGATGTAGAAGTGATAGGTAGGGTAAAGTGCAGTGATCATGGGTTAGTGAGAGCTGGGATTCACCTCAATTTGAACTGAGAAAGAGTAAAATTGGTCAAGAAAAAGCAGGTAAACTTAGACGCAGTAAGGGTAAAAAGCAGACCAGTTAAGGCTGGTACTTACAAACAAATATGAATAAAGGGAAAATCAGACATCCACCCGTTCGTAGCAATTGCTACAAAGGAAACCCATACGGGTTCCTCGAAAGAAAAGCCTCATAGTTGAAGAAAAATTCGTCCTGGTCCGGGACTCGAACCCGGGACCACCGCCACTCCGGGGCAGCCGCTCTACCATCCGAGCTAACCAGGCGGCTAGCAGATGGTAGGGCGAAGTCGAATTTGTCGACAACACGAAGCATAGGTAAGTGTTTGACGTAGTAGTTCTGCGGAAACCCGCAAGGTGGAGAGAAGCAATGAATAAAGGGAAAATCAGACATCCACCCGTTCGTAGCAATTGCTACAAAGGAAACCCATACGGGTTTGTAGCAATTGCTACGAACGGGTGGATGTCTTAACAATAGGACCTAACAGAGTAGGGTTGAAGAATGATATGCAAAAGACAAAGGTAATGATCAATAGCCAGACAAGGGAGCAAGAGTTCAACATCACCAGTCAGTCTCTAGAATCTGTGAAGGAGTATGTTTACCTAGGTCAATTACTCACAGGGGACCCTGATCATGGGGAAAAAATTCATAGAATAAAAATGGGTTGGATTGCATACGGCTCCTGACTGGGAGCTTACCGTTATCATTGAAAAGGAAGGTATACAATCAGTGCATTTTACCGCTTCTGACATATGGGGTAGAAGCTTGGAGATTGACAAAGAAGCTTGAGAACAAGTTAAAGACTGCGCAAAGAGAGATGGAACGAAGAATGCTAGGCATAACGTTAAGAGACAGAAAGAGAGCGACTTGGATCAGAGAGCAAACAGGTAAAGCCGATATTCTAGTTGACATTAAGAGAAAGAAATGGAGCTGGGCAGGTCATGTAATGCTTAGGTTAGATAACCAATGGACCATTAGGGTGCTGTCATATGGGGCAGAGACTTGGAGACTGACAAAGAAGCCCGAAAACAAGTTAAGGACTGTGCAAAGAGCAATGGAACGAAAATGTTAGACATAGAATTAAGAGAAAGGAAGAGAGGGGTGTGGATCAGAGAGCAAATGGAAACAGCCAATATTCTAATTGACATTAAGAGAAAAAAATGGAGCTGGGCAGGCCATGTAATGCGTAGGTTAGATAATCGGTGGACCACTAGGGTTACATAATGACTGCCAAGAAAAGGGAGATGCAGTCGAGGACGGCAGAAGACTAGGTGGGGTGATGAAATTAAGAAATGTACAGGTGCTAGTTGGAATCGGTTGGCGCAGGACAGGGGTAATTGGTGACCGCAGGGAGAGGCCTTCGTGCTGCAGTGGACATAAAATAGGACGACGCCGACAGTGATGATCCTTCCATTGCCATCTCACATCAGGGCTCTCAGGAACTTCCTCATACCCAACATTCTTTGCCAGCTTTGCGAGTTCGTGGGCTTCATCAGTTTTTCATGACGTTTTACTCCATACTGCACAGCCTTACTGCAGCCAATCACTGACCTATTGATAGACATGGAGCCCATCTTCGACAATGCTATGGCCACCTCAGGCTACCCTTTTGGCAGCTAAGCAAGCCATCGCTGAAGCAACTCTGCTGGTACATCCCTGTTCTGACGTACCGACTAGAGTAATCGTAGATGCCTCAACTGTGGCCATCAGAGCAGTGTTGCAACAATATATTGACTCTGAATGGTGCCCCATGGGTTATTTCTCTCAGAAACTGCAATTCACAAGACACACTACAGTATCTTCGGTTGAGAGCTGCTAGCTATCTGCACCATCATTCAACACTTCCGCCACTTACTGGAAGGATGCGAGTTCCACGTGATGACCGACCATAAGCCTCTGACTTATGTATTCACCCCAAACTCCTCAAATTATGTCACACTGGAGATACGGCATCTTGCATACATCTCCAAGTCCACCACAGACATACAATATGTCAACAGAGCTGACGATGCAGCTGCCAATGCCCTCTCCTGTGTTGCAGCGATCAGCTCCGCTTCTATTGCTGTCGAATGGCACGCACTACCGGAGGCACAGCACAATGACCCTTAACTACAAGCACTATGGGAACATCCCTCCTTCCTTCGCCTCGAGCTTGTTTCCCATCTATCCGCATCGTGTGCTTTGTGGTGCAACGTGTCTGGGCCTCTTCCACGCTCTTTCATTCCAGTAACATTGCGGCGGGCCATTTTTCACTCTCTGCATGACATTGCTCATACTGGCATAAGGGCCACTTAACACCTTGTCACGCAGCGCTATGTGTGGCCTTGTGTCAATGCGGATGTTTGAACGTGGTCCAGTTCCTGTATTGCGTGTCAAAAAAACCAAGGTGACCCATCACACTATTGCACCGCACCAACAGTTCCTGCCTCCTGACCAGTGCTTTGACCATGTCGCGTGACCAGTGCTTCGACATTGACATAGTTGTCGATTTCCTCTTTTACGCGACTATCGTCACATTTTGACTATACTAGATCATTTCAGACGGTGTCTAGGCAGTCCCCATCATCGACATCACCACATAGACAGTGGCACGCACTCTAGTTTCTTCATGGGTTTCATGTTTCGGCTGTTCAGCAATGACAGATTGGGGATGGCAGTTTGAAACTTCCCTATTTGCTGCACTTGCCGCATTCTAGGTGTGAAGCACTGCCACACTACTGCTTACCATCTGTCCACTAACGGCATGGTCGAGCGTCTTTACTGACAGCTCAAGACGGCTCTCACAGCATATTGTAATCGCGAGCACTGGACCGAGCACTTGCCGTTGGTAATGGTTGGACTTCAGCCATCTTCCGCTGAGACCTTGGGTGCTCTATGGCTGAATTGGTTCATGGTGCTCTTCTACGTCTTCCCGGCAACCTTTTCACCACAGAAAAATATGCAGATCCTATGCACTGTAGGAATCGAAGTAAGCGAAGCTTTGCCTGCTGTTTGCAGTCATTGACGTTATTTGGCGGTGATATATTGACGGCATACGACAGTCATGACGGGATGTGAGATGTCGCCTTGCCTGCTGCGCTCGATGCTTTATGCGAGCCTTTGTCTCGTCGGCACGAAGTGCACGCTTCAGCGCCATTCTGGGTTGTAGCATCGTTACTCACAACACCGCCTCCTCTCTCTCTCTATTCCCTCGCTAATATTCTCCCCACCATCTCCCTCTACTGTCGTTGCTGTTGCGGGCGAGCATGGAGACAAGTGCGGCAACTCCTGCATAGCATTTGTGAAGAGTCACGCCTAGTTACGGCGTCCAGAGGGTGTCATGCAGATGCGACGCGGCGTAAATCTTGACATGAGCTTCTCCAACCAACAATGTCACAGACAATCCGGTGTCGACGCCCCCAGTCGTTGCAATAATCATTCTTAACCACAACTGTGCAGGCCCACCACGTGGTGCATACATTGTCTTAGATTCTTTACAAAGCTATTCCTTGCAATTTTGAGAATGACAGCTCATAAACAAATATCATGAAACAAAACACCAACAGCGCATGCCTTTTACGTTGTTGTGACATGGCCACATCTCGACCTGACGTGGCCGGTGTTACGGCTGCAGCAGCAGCAGCAGCACTGGGAAAGTCGAAGGAAGAGGCAAAGAAAGCTTCGCTTTAAAAGACAACTTCTTAACAGCAACCCTATGTTCAACACCTCCACAGCTGCTTCAATGACCTCCAGCCCGTCCAGCCTGGGTCAGCCAAGTAACACATATTCGAACACCCGAACCTCCCGACCACCACATATTTTTCTTAGGCAAGACGGTATCCGGGCACCTATTATGCTAGCCTACGATGTGCCCTCTCCAGTTCTGCCAATACTTCTGTCATTGCAGAAAAAAAAAACGGCTAGAAAATAATGTTGTCTCTACACCAACATTAACTTCTTTCTTATCATGTTTACAGTGACACTGTTTTATGTTTGCAGTGACAATGAGATGGGCTTGGTGGCTGCGTCGTGTCGTCACCTAAAAACCCGCTACTTCTTGCTATGCAGATGCTATCTGCCGTTCTCGCTCATCTGCTCCTTGCTGCCGGTGTGACTGCTTCTGCTGACACATCGCCAGCCTGTGGATTGCTGTGCTACGACTTTGCTCCGCCCACTATCCGGCTGACAACCATCAACATGTCAAGCTTCAACTCACCGATGTCTGCCTTCCTGACGCCACTGCCGCTGAGCCTGGCTCTAGATGGTGGATGAACAGCGCCATCGTCACCAACATCAGCTAAGCTGCCAACTATAAATAAGCTGCAACTGTCGGCCATGCTTCGTGGGCTTGGTGGCTGCTTTGTGTCATCACCTACAAACCCGCTACTTCTTGCTATGCAGATGCTATCTGCCGTCATCGCTCATCTGCTCCCTGCTGCTGGTGTGACTGCTTCTGCTGACACATCGCCGGCCTGTGGATTGCTGTGCTACGACTTTTCTCTGTCCGCTATCGGCTGACAACCGTCAACGTGTCAAGCTTCAACCCACCGCTGTCTGCCTTCCTGTCACCACTGCCGCTGAGCCTGGCCCTGGATGGTGGATGGACAGAGCCATAATCACTAACATCAGCTATGTTGCCAACTATAAATAAGCTGCAACTGTCAGCCGCGCTTCGTGGGCTTGGTGGCTGCTTCGTGTCGTCACCTACAAACCTGCTACTTCTTGCTATCCAGGTTGGTGTGACACAATCCCTCTTTGCTAAGAAGACTAGTAATTACTTCTTGCTGCAGCTACTGAGCCCACGTTGCTGCTGTGCGACCGTTGTTGAGTGTGCTCATGTTGTTCAGTTGTTGTTAGTTTTATTATCGGGTGACGTAGAGTCAAACCCCGGCTCTGATCCTATTCACATAGAACTACAAAAACTTTCCGCAGGCCAGTCAATGCTAATAAGCGAAGTGCAGGGACTAAAGAACCAACTATTAACAACAGAGCAAACCCTATCTGACCTAATTAAGAGAATGGCCAATATTGAAAAACATTACCATTCTCTGCCATCCCTCTAAGCTAAACTACAACTTATCAAAAATAACACCATTCATGCAGCATGCCTAACAGATGATACTGAGGCACGTTTGGATGATGCCGAAAACAGGTCGCAACGTAACAATCTAATTTTCTACGGCCTTCCAGACGACAAGCCATCTTAATCATATGCCAAATCTGAGCAAATAATCATTTGCCATTGCCGTGACCGCTTAGGTATAGATATTAACCCTAAAGAAATGGACTGTGCGCATCGCTTAGGCCGCCACACAAGCGAGAGATGTAGGCCGATAATAGCAAAATTCACGTTCCACAAAATAAAAGATGGGATCCTTTCAAATGGATGCAAGTTGACAGGAAGGCCCTACAGCACAGGTGAGGATTTCTCACGCAGGGTTCAGAATGCCAGAAGTCACTTGGTCAAATTTGCAAGACAGAAATCTGTTCCATTTTCCCTACGCTATAAAACACTGCACATTGGCTCGAAATGCTATCTATTCAATGAAACCTCAAAAAACAGAGCAAGAAATCCAGTAGCAACCATATCGGCGTCAAGCAGTTATCCCCAGTTTTCACCCTACACCAAAAGCTAACCTTTATTTTTCCGTAATCTTCACTAACATTCGAAGTTTCATACCCAAACGTGATCACCTGCGTCATCTTGTCAAGTCTTCAGATAGCAGTATTCTGATACTAACCAAATCATGGCTATCAAGTGATGTTGCCGACACAGAAGTACTTGCCGATTTACAGAATTTCAATGTCTATCGGAAAGACTGCAAAGGCTGGGGCGGTGTTCTCATTGCAGCCAGTAAACAATTACCATGTTTTGTAATTAACATTGACTCTGACTTAGAAATTTTATGGGTATTATTTCAAGCTTTACCACAATCTGTATTATTGGGTGTTTGCTATAGGCTCCCATATAACAATTCTAACTTTTGTCGTGCATTTAATAATATTCTAAACCAGCTTACTTTGACATATCCTAAAGCTGATCTCATTCTTTTTGGCAATTTTAATTTTCCTGGTATAAAACTGCAACGGCTAGCACAACTGAAGCTAGAGATTTCCTTTATGTTTGCCTTGACTATAACCTAGCGCAGTTAGCAACTCAGGCAACGCGTGTCACTTGCGATTCCTCTAATATTTTGGATTTAATACTGACAACTCATCCCGATAGCCTGTCTTCAATTCACTATCTCCGTGAAATTAGTGACCATAAAGTTATTCATGTAGATGACAGTTTTTGCACTACTGCCAATCCCTCGCACAAGAAAACTATAACCTTATACAATGAGGGTAATTATGATGCCATAAATAATGAACTTTGCACCTTTTTACCGACATATGAGGCCAATTTTTACCACTGTTCTGTTCAGGAAAACTGGCTCACTTTGAAGCACAAACTAACCGAACTAATACACATGTTCATCCCTAAAACTACTATCTGCGTAAACAGCCAAAAACCATGCTTTAACAAAATTTTGCACCGCCTAGATAACAAGAAAAAATGTTTGTTCCGGAATGCCAAACTTAAAGGGGGCGCCCAAAACTGGGACAAGTATTATGCAGCTGAAAAAGCTTATCTCACAGGAATCCATAATGCCAAATTTGCTTTCTTTAACAACAAGTTGCCTAATATCTTAACTAATAACCCCCACAAATTTTGGCAGATAATTAAGCCCCAAGCAGTAGCTTCTACCACTCTTACTAATGACTCTGGAGAGGTTATTTCAGATGCTGAATGTGCCGATGCTTTTAACAAGACCTTTTCATCTGTCTTCACTAAAGAAGTAGAAATAGAAGTAGTCTTCCATGCCTGAAATCAGCTTTTCTGTTGATGACATCTTATCCCTCATCAAAAAGACCAAGTTGTCATTGGTATCTGGACTGGACGAGATTAATGCGAAACTGTTGAAAAATATAGGTCACATTGCTTCGGCTTCTTTTGTTGTATTACTTTCACAATCTCTTTCAACAGGTATCATTCCAGATGACTGGAAAGTGAGAAAGGTCATTCTCATCTTCAAATCTGGTAACAAAAACTCACCTCTGAACTACCGATCAATTTCCTTGACCAGTGTACCTTGAAAACCCATGGAACACGTCATTTACTCTTACATCATGAATTTCCTCGACTCTCATAGTTTCTTTCACCATTCTCAACATGGGTTTCGTAGGGGTCTCTCTTGCGAAACCCAGCTTGCCATCTTTGTTCATGACCTTCATGCTAACCTTGATGTCAACGTACAAACCAACTCATTATTTTTTTACTTCACGAAAGCCTTTGATAAAGTACCCCACAAATGCCTAATTTCAAAATTCTCCTTCTTAAACTTGCGCCTGAGTGTACTAAATTGGAGAAAAGAATTCTTGACTAACCATTCACAAGCAGTGTTTACAAACAACAATTTATCCAGCCCACTTCCAGTGTCATTGGTGGTGCCTCAAAACTTTGTCCTTAGCCCTCTTCTGTTCCTAATATACATTAATGACCTACATTCGCATGCATCTTCTAACATCCGCATGTTTGCTGACAACTGCGTCATTTACCAAACCATTACTAGTCCATGTGACCATATGATTCTACAAGATCTCGACCACATAGTACAATGGTGTGATGACTGGCTAATGTCCCTAAACCTTACTAAATGCAAGCTCATTTCCTTTACTCATCATAAAATTCCCCTTCACTTCACTTATAACATGGTTAACGCCCCTGCTGAATAAGTAACCACTTATAAATACCTTGGCATTACCTTATCTAACAATATGTCTTGGAACACGCACATTGCTAAAGTCACGTCATCAGCTAACAGAACTTTGGGTTTCTTAAAACGTCATTTACATAACGCTCCGAGACATGTGAAACTACTTGCTTACAAATCATTAGTGAGGGCGAAGTTAGAGTACGCATCTCCCATCTGGAACCCACCCGAAGTAGGTCTCACTAATACCCTAGAATCCGTTCAAAATCGTGCTGCTAGATTCATTCATGCTTTATATTCATATGAAATCAGTGCTTCATCCCTCAAAGCCAAGTGTAACTCATCAACTTTGTCTTGTCGCCGACGCATTGCAACCCTCTCTTTAGTTCACAAGTACTTTCACTCACCACTTAACTGCACTCCTTACATTATCCCTGCAGCTCACATATCTCATCACACTGGTCCTGCTTTACAAGTTTCTCATCCACGTGCCTGCACTAAAACATTTTCTGCTTCATTTTTTCCCAGAGCAGCAAAAGACTGTAATGGCCTTTCTTGCAACATCGGCACTATCACCTGCCCATCAAGCTTCATGCATAGCATATCAAATGTAACATCGCACTGATCGCTGTGTCAACAATATTTTGCGTAACAATAAAACCCCTTATGTAATACCCCCCCCCCCCCCCTCTGAGGGTTTTTAAGGAAATAAAAATGATTGAATGAACAATGTTTTACTTCTTTGGTGTAACCTTGTGTGTGCTCAACCTGTATGCTTTGTATTTATTAAAATAATAGTTTTTATTAACCAGTGCATTTTCTGTACATACCACTGCATTAGTTAAGCTTGTACCACACTGCTAAAATGACCACATGGTGATTGCAGTACTTATCAAATAAAATAAAATAACATATTCTGTAGCCGTGACGTGAGGAGACAGTCTCTATAGAGCACATCAAGCCAGCCTACATGGGGATACCAATCACCCATCTGCATCTCCAGAGCACGAATTCCTCAGGGTCTTACCTTGCCTCACAACCTCAAGGATGCCCACATCGCGTCCATTTCATGCTTGCAATCTAGTCGGGGGTCCCTGTAGCGCCTGCATCGGCTATGGTGCCAGAGGGCACTTACAGCAAGACCAACGAAGAAAATAAAGATGAAAGCGGGGTGTAGGCTCCAGTATCAGCTCCGATGCTTACGTATCGTTTTTCCTTTCATGCACTACAACATTATGTTTGCAAAACATTTGAATCAACATTTGCGCAAACATCAGGGAAAGCTTTGCTTAGAATTCCCACAAAAACGTTAGACCTGCCGATATTTTCTTCTTTTGTGCACGTAATGGCCACAAGTGCAGAAGTCTGAGCAATCTGAAGCCCAATTCTGAATTTATTTCTCAAGAGAAATTAATGAGCCGACACCTGTTATGGAAGTGCACAATGCAGCAGAAAACTGAGTGCTTCTATCAATGCTCAAACAGGTTAACATTGTTGACAATAATTGTTCTGTGTTATTAAAAATAGTTTGCTTTTTTGTAAGTAGTAGCTTCCATAAAACGGAGTTTCCTTAAGATTATGTATAGCTGCAGTGTATTTAGGTATCCTAGACGATACTAACAAGAGATCCCTTTTACACTTTTAGTTTGTTGACCCTGGGACCTCCCTCTGTATGTGTAATTCCCATTTTGTTATCTTATCATGAGCAATAGACTGAAACCTTTACAGTCATCATGTTACAGCCAATCAGCAACTTTGCCTTGCTGCCACCATAACAAGGCCCTTTTGCTGTGTTGATCCCATATACAGTTGTATCTTATTTTACAAGCAAGGAAGTGCGCATACACTGTACTCACCCTGTCCAGTTCTCCGCAAGTGCCAAAGTCAGCCGATGAGAGAAAGCTGGTCAGGCTCTGGCCTCTGCGTGGTGTGGGGAAGAAGCACTCGGTAGCAGGCACCAGACGTCGGCCTGCAAGTCGCATGCTCTGCTCAGAATGCATCCAACCAGAGGTTCACCACACCATCCATAAGGAAAAAAATCAGTCCCTTTGGCCAAAGTACAGCTACTGCACTGTTGGGCTATGTGCCGAGCCTGTCTGTGCTCTAATCAGCAGGAACAAGCCACAGGTAGTTTGTGACTTGGCCGGTATTCCCACCTGATAATCCTTGCCAATATCCTAAACGACTCACATTCACATGTGTAAGAGAGTCATGGAGGCCATGGAGGAAAGAAGGAATGTCAAGGGGAGCCTGACGTCAGGCCACTAGAGAAGACAGTTGGGCTAGTTGTTGCTTATTACAGACTTGAGACAGCATTGACTAGCGCAAAAAAGACATGGGATGACAGTGAAGAGTACACTGGACAGAACGCTAGCATTCTGTCCTGTGTACATTTTGCCTGTGTGTGTTCTGTCCTGTGATCGAACAATAGTGAAAAACACAGGACAGAATGCTAGCATTCTACCCTGTGTGTTTCTTGCTGTCGGTCCAATGTCCTTTTTGACCAAGTCAATGATGTCTCAAGTCCTCAATAGGCAACCTTTTCTGATCTCCCTGCTTTCGCTCAACACATGGAAACTGCATGCCATATGTAGCTGGGTATGTGGCAAACTTGAGTAGCATTTGCCACTACAGTTGCTGCACTTTGTCTAGCGCATGCAGCTTTCTTTCTGCATGTTGCTATCGAGTCCTTCAATGTTTGCCCTCAATACATAGGAATGTAGGCACCAACTACAGGGGGGCTTCGGTGCCTGAGCCCCCTCTGAAGTTTTTTTGGGGGGGTGGGGCTGAGACCCCCCACCCCCAGCGATGCCGAAGCCTACCTCCTACGCTCCCCCACCTGTGTCACTACCAGTGTTTTGTCACGCACAACTTTTGAGGTTTCTTTTGACTTGCCTCGACCTTTTCCCTTAACATTTTATTGTGGCTAATAGCTTACTGCATCACTGTTGGTGCAGACGTGCACGAATTTTAATTCATACATAGCTTTATTTCTGCAACTCTTGACAATGGGAGCATAAGTGCATTAGAAGTACCAGCGGCGGGTGCCTCATCTGTATTTTCTCACTTCAACATTGTTTTCAATTTCTACTGTAAACACCCCGCACATAAATACATAATATATTTAAATATATACACAGGATAAAGCTTATTATATTTTTAAAGAGAAAGAGGTAGCCAATTAACAATTATTTCTAAAGTTATGAATGGCTTACACCCAGAGAATGAATATGTTGCTGTATGTTCACCTCACTTCAAAATGCTTGCATGCTTTTTTTGCCTGTAGAGTTTAGTGACCCGTTCGGCAGAGTCTTTTGTCAGCAGTGTGTGAAATGCATGTGAATGATATGTGTCTCAGTTTCGCTTCTCTTTCCAGTAAGCAAAGCTAACAACTCATTAAAGAATACTTTTAATAATTTACAACATTTATTATGGATAGAAACATTGTCACATGCATGCAGAGATAAAAAATATATACAGGTTGTCCCAATTAACTATGACGCATCAAGATTTTACAAAAAGTGCAATTGCATTACTCAAAGAAAACCTAGTGAATATCGTCTCCAGCACAGTGTAATAGCCGCCAGTAATTTTTTCGTTACTAAGATTTATTTAGGTAATTGTAAATAATTATCTAACTCGAGAGGTACTATCCTAATTATAGAAGTGTCAATGAGGCATTTGTAGGCACAGTCAATGGACATCTAACTGTGGTATTTTCAGTGATGTACTAATTGTGTACTAATTTTTTCTAACTGATAAATGAACGGTGCAAAATATGGCGTATACCACATTACTGCTCTCCCACCCACATCATAAAGCAGTGCCCTTGAACAGGCTCCTTCTGAGTTAGTCAGAATGAAATCAAGGAAATAAACAAAAAAATCACCGCTCAAGCACTCCATACAGATGGTTAACCAGCGAAGCTGAAACGTGCGGCCCTGGTGTTTATCACTGCGTTAATCCTTACAGTTCATTAAACGACAGTATGGTAAGCTTCCAGATCCTCGGTACGCAGTTGCTGTTCGTGCTCGGCTGCATGAGCCTGTTCTTGTGCCCAGGCTGCAGCATCAGGAAGGCGTAGATGAGCTCGTTCCCGGTTCTGCTCACGGCGTTCTTGATCGAAAGCTGCCTGCTCCTAAGGAGTGTGTATGACACGTGGCCTACCTATTTCGGAGCCGGGAACTGCTGCGCGCACACTAGGATGCGACGACGTCTCTACTGGCGCAGCCAATTGTGCGCCTCTCTTTCGCTTTTCTTTTTTCATGCATTTGCATGGGTTTGCGCCAGAAGAGTTTTTGGCATCCAGGCAATAGACAGATGGACGGACGAATCGGCTAGCCACATACCGCTTCACTGTAAAACATTGTGACTGAGCTAGTCCCTTATCTGCCGCGTCTCTGCCGAAGTAGCACGTTGCATTTGGTGTTAGTTGGAAACAAGATGTGATAGCTGATGTCATAGCGTAGATAAAGTGCACGGATGGTTCTTTTCCTTTTTTTGCCACAACACCTATCACCACAAAAGCACAGTTGACATCAGTGCAAATGTTTAAAGGTGCGTTTTGTTTCATCCCATTCGCCATGTCTCTTTCTAAGGAGCAGGAGGTAAAAATGATCCTTGTCTTGGGAGCTACAAATGACAACAAATGGATCACCACAAATATATATCAGTCATGGAAGTGCAACGGTAGACCAAACGTGTCAACTATCATAAATATTATGAAAACCTGAGACAAACTGGCAGCTTCAAGAAACATCGGCATAGGACTCCATCTTTGAATCCTAGCCATTGAAAACAAAAGCCCCTTAAAAATGCGGCTGAAACACTGCTCTGACCACGCACAAAACGCGAAAAGCAATGTAATAAGCATAGCATGTTTCAAAATCCCGGCTTTGCTCGCACCGCATAGATAGGGTGTGCACACAGCTATATTTTGTGCCTGAAACTTGCTTCAGACTAAAGCCAAATTAAGATGACGGTTTTAGTTTTCATGAGAGTGTATACGTGCTGCAAAAACAGGTTTGGAAGTGCTTGGAAGATAGAGACCTGCAGAATCGTCTAGACTTCTTGAATTGGGTCCTCACAATAGCCGATGAGTCATCAGACTTTTTGAGCAATGTCATGTGCACAGATGAAGCCAACTCTCACAGAAACGCCCAGGTAAATTTGCATAATGCATACTATTGGAGTGACTACAAAGCACACTGGGTAAAGTGCAATCAGCACCAGTGCCAGTGGTTGTTCAATGTGGGGTGCGGAATTTATGCCGGTGCTATAATCAGTCCAATCTTCTTCGATCACACACTGTCTGGACAGCGTTATGTGAGCGAAATCCTTGAAGGAGCGGCGGATTAGTCTCTCAGTGAACTCCCACTGTCAAGTCTTCGGCTTCTGTGGTATCAGCAAGATGGAGCACCAGCACACAGCAGCAGCCGAGCATGAAACTGGTTGGGTGCGACTTTTCATGCGCAATATGTTGGAAGGCACCGGGCCTGCAAATTGGCCGGCTAGGTCACCTGACCTCTCTCCATTCGATTTTTCTTTGGGGTTATCTGAAAGATTGTGCTTACATGATCGAGACAAATCTGAGATTAGCTCAAGACAAGAATAACAGATGTCTGCGGTAGAATTTGAGCGTCGGTCATCAAGAAAGCCACTGAAGATGTGATAAAGCGGACTCAGTACTGCGTAGCTGCAGAAGGAGACCTATTCGAACACGTCCTCTGTATCAGCAGCTGGTGTTCAACGGTGCTTATGAATTCATAGATAATAAGGGCACACTGAAATGCGATTTTTTTTTTTTTTGTGCAGGCATGCCCAACTGCCAATTCCGCTCATTTAGAAGTGATTATTTACTTTATTGAATTCATCGGTTTTGCCTTTTCTCAACATGTGGGTCACTTCACGGTCTGTTTATTTCACTCTTATTTTATGCCATGAACCTGTTTTTGCAGCACTAATACACTCTCATGAAAACTAAAACCATCATCTTAATTTGGCTTTAGTTCAAAGCAAGTTTCAGGCACAAAATATAGCTGTGCGCACACCCTGTCCATGCGGTGCGAGCAAAGCCGGGATTTTGAAACATGCTATGCTTATTACATTCCTTTTCGCGTTTCGTGCGTGGTCAGAGCAGTGTTTCAGCAGCATTTTTAAGGGGCTTTTGTTTTCAATGTCATCAGTCGGCCTTGAGAGATGGATAGTAAGTGTGACATAGAGAGGAAGAACTAGCTGCAAAGTCACGAAACCTGCTGTTGGTGCTCCTTCCGTACCATGATCAAGGTAATGCGCTGTCTCTTCGGGTTTGCGACAGGCAATGCAGTTGCTTTCAATCAGCTTACTTGAGGGTGCTGCTTTACGATGTGGGTGGGAGCACAGTCCCATGGTATTTTTCATATTTCGTGAGGTTTGTTTGCCAGTCGGAAAAAATTACTTGCAATTAATACGTTGCTGAAAACACAGCAGTTAGATGTCATTTGGGGGTGCCTGGGGATGCCTAGGGGTGCCTGGCAGTGCCTGGGGATGTTTAGGGGTGCCTACATATACCTCATTGACACTTTGATAATTAGGACCGTACTTCTCAGACTAGATAGTTAATCACAAGTGTTGAATTAAATTTCAGGAACGAAACAATTACTGGCAGCTACTCCACTATATTGGAAACAACATGCACTAAGTTTTCTTCGAGTAACGCAACTGCACTTTTGTTAAAGTCTTGGTGCATGATTGTGGGGCACCCTGTATAATTCACTCAGTAACGAAATGAGCCCAAGCCAGATCCACTTGAAATCAGAATCAACAGCAGTCATGTGCAGAAGTGCTTATACTCGGACTCACAGAAAAAGAAAAAAAAAAAGACAGAGGCTGCAGTTTCGCCACCAAGGCAAAGCAGTATTAGTGATAGTGAAGTATACGAAAATTATACGAAGGTAGATGACATCACCGAGGGACGCCTGATTTTTGGTGGTTAGAGAGAATTCAGGCTATGAAATTAAACTGCCTCCTATGAGGCTTTGTAAATTCTCATATAATTTCATATTTGCCCCTACAAATACAAAGTTTTGGATCTGATTCAAGTAGATTGCATGTCCGCCGTGTTTTCTTCAATAATGTGTGTTCATCGATTGCTAAATTATATAAAAGAGAGCAAAGCCAGCAGTACTGATGATATCCCAGCTGCAATTCTCAACACTGTTCAGGGGTATTAAGTTTGTATCTTTCTGGGTTATTTCAATATTCCTGAAACCATGCTGATTTACCCCGTGACTGGAAGTTGGCACATGTAGTGTCTGTACATAAGAGTGGGCAGTGTCTGTACATAAGAGTGGGCCAAGCAAGAACGTTCAGAACTGCAGACCCGTGTCGTTAACAAGTATCCCGTGTTAAATAATGGAGCATGTAATTTATTCTTATATAATGTTGCATCTTGAAAAGCATAATCTTCTAAATGACAGACAGCATGGATTTTGTCGCGGATTTTCACACACAATTCACAATGATTTGGCTCTGGCTATTGACAGACGGGTAGTTGTTGACTGTGTTTTCTTAGATTTTCGCAAGGCATTTGATTTTGTTGCGCATGGCTTCCTTGTATCAAAACTTACAGCTTATATCTGCATGAAAATGTGCTCAAATGAATTGCTGAATACCTCTCTTTCCAGCAGCAGTCTGTTGTTCTGAACGGTTTTTCATCAGTAAAAGCCCCAGTCACTTCCGGGGCACCCCAGGGATCAGTAATGGGGCAGCTCTTATTCCTACTGCTCGTTAATGACATTACAGATAATATCACGTCATCGTTTTGAGTGTTTACCGATGACTGTATGTTATAGTCATTAACGATCACAGTGACTACGTAGCTTTGCTGAATTATTTCGACATTGTGACAACATGGTGTGCACATTGAAAAATGTCGCTATATGTGAGCAAATGTATGCACGTCACCTTTACAAGGAAGTGCTCCTACCAAGAGCACACATATAGAATCTATGAGGTTAGTTTAGTACTGCGAAGAAATTTAAATATTTAGGTGTTTTTTTTACCTCAGACTTGCGATGCACTAGGCACATAAATTATTTAACAAGTAAAGCCACGTCAGTGCTCAGTATCTTTAGGCGGAATTTCAGTCCCCTACCGAAAGGTATGAAACAACAATTGTATTTCACACATGTATGATCAATGCTCAAATACGCATGTGTATGTTGGGACCCTTACACCATGGAATTAATTATCAAACTTGAAAAAAATACCAAACAAGGCTGGCTGCCAGATTTGTCCTAGGAAACTATGACAGAAAATTCAACATGACAGAGGCTAAACATACTCTTCAATGGTCAGACCCACAGACTCGCAGGAGGAACCTGCGTTTGGAATTCTTTTAAGGCATATATCATTCCTATACTAGCATTAGTCGAGAGAAATAGATGAAACCACCTTTGTATGTATCCCAAAGAAAGGATCACCGTTTGAAAGTCAAGGAACTTGCTTTTAAAGGTGACATTTTATGGTATTCCTTTTTGTCCAGACAGCATGCGCCTGGAATCTTTTTCCGTCTGATGTTGTACTAATTACGTCTGTTGATGCTTTTACTACGCTTTGAGTGTATAAATACGCTTCTACAAACTATTGTATTTCGAATGAAATCCCCCCTGCTATAATGCCATATTGACCAATGCAGGTACTGAATAAATAAAGAATAAATAAAAAGGCCGACACTTCAGTGAACTATTCTTCGAGGTCGCACGAAGTTCCTTCAAATGCAAGAAATATATATATGTATATACATAGGGGTTCGGAAACTGGTCCCCCCTCCCCACCCCCACCCTCCAACTTTCCGCCTATGCCTGGGAACCACTGCAACGGCAACAGCTTAATTGAGTTGTCCATGCAAATAGCTCACAAAAGCAGATGACAAACCCTGCACAGATGCACTGAGTGACTAATAACAACTGCTTGGTGACACATACTTCGGTGCTTTTGGCATGAATCCTCTTATTTTTTGAACTAGGCTTCAAGGTTGTCACACGACATTCCTTCCTAGTTTGTTCTTTCCTCCCTGGTACACACCCTGCTATTGATGACAATGAATCTCGCTGTACTAGAATCACTAATGCTACATTCAATGCAAATATACATATATTTATGCCCTTTCTTAGTATAATATTAACAGTCAGCCTCAATGTCACGTTACAATATATAATTGAGTAAGTAAGTAAGTAAATGTGGTTAAGTGATGCAAAAGCGACCAAGGCTATATTGCACCAAACATGAAGTGTTATAAAATCAAATTGAAAAACAGCAAAAGCTGTGTTCTTCTATAGCTTGTGTAAACAGCTGGTGTCATCTAGAAATTTGAGCAGGTCAGGTAATGGCACTACAGGTTTTCCCGCTCAGTTTAATCCAAACGTCATTGAAAATAATCCAGGTGCCAGCCAATTTAATCTGAGCGCCAGCATTTTTAATCCCAGTGCCAATAATTTAATCCAGGTGCCACCACATTTAATCCCAGCGCCATCCCAATTAATCCGCGTGCCAACTCATTTAATCCTTGCGCCAGCCATTTTAATCCAAGTGCCACACATTTTAATCCCAATGCCAGTAAATTTAATCCTGTTAGAAATTGATTGAGAAACGAATAATTCTTACAGAAGAGCTCGTAACAGGCTTCATGAATGCCGTATATTCATTGATGTGATAACTATATTGGCGTCAGCACTATAGGAGCACAGTTTCCACGCTACCGGTGTTGTCATGGTTTCTTCAGAAACACTTCCGTGTGTTATACCACTCGCTCATTTCCTCATTTTCAAGTCGCATTTCCGAGTGACAAGAGACTCACATTGGTGAGGCAGAATCGTGACGGATATTACGCGACTTGGGTTGCGATCATGACATGCGATTTCCTTCCCTATCGTCTTGCATATCGATCGACATTGTTCGCAAGGGTAAAAACTTGCTCACCATTACTCAGGCACTTGGCATAATTACTAAGCGATTCAATATAGCTCACTAATCTTGTATTTTGCATGCACTCTTATGCTTCCGTCATGCATACCAAATGAAATGCTTCTAAGAATGTAACAGCTTATCCTTGAGTGACATGATTAGCTCACTTGTGACTCGCTCGACGCCACCGCCGTCGCATCTCTCCTAACCTGCCTACTAACATATCAAAGGAAATCGCTTTCAAAGCTCAAAAACATGCTCCCTATCAATGACTCAAGTGACGTGAATACTAGTGACTGGCGTGACGTCACCACGCGTGCGAAAGCGGGGTCCTCCATTCAAGGATCAAAATAAGCCACCAAGGAAAAACAACAAACTGTCTGACGTCGACCGATCAAGAATCGTTGATGCCTCAAGGCGCGGCAGAGATTTGAGACAACTCGCCGAGACGCTGGGCATAAATCTAAAAACTGTAAGGTCGATTGCAGCGACAGACCGTGAAGTGTCTCTGAAAACGGGGGCTCCATCAGAAAGTTTTATGCCGACGTTGTCGCCGTCGTAACAAGAACTGTCGACGAGAACCCAGCGTTCACGCTGAAACAGATAAAGCGAACCGTTGAACAAGAAATACCTGGCCTCACAATCACCACCAGTTCTGTTGACCGCCTCCTCGACGCACACACATACTCCATCAAATTAGCGACCCAGAGGCCGGTGGACCGCAACCGCTGCGACGTGAAGAAGAAGTGCAAAGAGTATGCGCAATGGTTACAAACCAATGGGCCCCGAGTTTGGGCCCCGAAACGAATTACAATGGGCCTCGAAACGAATTACAATATATGGTGCTCAAGAAAATTCGGCCCCGCAAAAAAGGGCACGGCAGCGCTCCAGACGACGACTTCGACGAAAGGCGCGAACATCAACATCATCGCCTGCATGTCGGCAAATGGTGTGCTGCACTGGCGAATTGTCGAAAGAGTCCATTGGATTGTATTCAATGGCTTTCTCGCCGATGTTTCCGCCCAGGTTGACTCTGAGGAGCCGGATACAGAGGTCGTATTCATTTTCGACAATGCTCCCGCTCACAATCGCGCAGAACAGGCAAATCTGGTCAGCTCTAACCATTCTATCAAGTGCCTGCCGCCATACAGCCCTTTTTTTAATCCCCTTGAGGAAGTTTTCTCCAAGTTTAAATGTCAAGTTAAACAGTACCTCAGTGAGCGGCGCGACGCAGTGCTGGTGACTCCACATGGAGTCACACAAAGGAGCACAGGCGCTAGTTGCTTGTAAATACTGCACAACACGCAACAGCACTTGTTCAACGCGTGGATTGCACTGCATTTGATAGGCACAACTTTTCTTTTGTTCAGGCTGCGCTTAGAGAGGAGGACATGTAGTTGTTCTCGGTTTGTTTCTATAATCCCATTCAGGAAGTTCCCTGGTATCTTATGAAATTAAATACCGCATCGAATAAATTACATCTTTTCGTTCAAAATATCTCATCGTATCTTTGTACATCTCGTGTCGAGTGAGATGTCCCATAAAATACATCACGGCGCTATTTTTTCGGTTGCACTTCTTGCAGTCCATCCTCGAGCTTTAGGAGAAAAGAATGCGCACTCAATTCCACGCATCCGAGATTCAGCTATTCGTCAATTTTCCACTTATATTTGATTAACGCGAGGCAACCATCAAAGTTTAAGCCTATACAAGGATATTTTCTTTCGAGGTCTGTAACATGACAATGTTTCTGGCAATATTAGAACAACCGCTCCATAATGAATAGTTCATTTGTAAGAAAAAGGTGTGACTCAATTCGCATATTTCGCCTTTTAAAAATATTTTTGTATTATTACAGCCATTAATGAAGAGTGCGTGCTAAATAGTCTTTATGGTGACGTCATGCGAGTCACCATCATAACATGGTTTGCGCGTGTCAATGCGTCTCTTCTCTAACACGATATCTTGAGCGAGTTCCTCGGAACAGTGCATTGTAAGTCACTAGTGATCACGTCATGTAAATGAGCAATAGTAAGCAGTTACCTGCCCTTTGAAAACCATTTCATTTGATATACGTAGCGGCAGGTAAGGGGAGTTGACGCTCCCGTGCGAATGTAGTGACGTCACGTGAGTCACTAGTGATCACCTCCTTCTACTTTGTGATGATGAGCAGGTTGTTGCTCTTCAAGAGTAATTTCGTTTGATATGCATGTCGGCAGGTTAGGAGAGTGCATGCTTGGGTGAGAACCGTGGTGACGTCACATGAGTCACTAGTGATCACCTCATACGACATTGTGATAATGCAGGTTGTTGCTCTTCAAAAGTAATTTCGTTTGATATGCATGTCGCCAGGTTAGGAGAGTGCATGGTTGGGTGAGAACCATGATGACGTCATGGGAATCACTAGTGATCATGTCATTGGCTGGGTGATAGTGAGCCGGTTATTATCCTTTAAGGCCACTTCGTTTGATATGCATGCCGGCAGATTAGGATAGTGCATGCGTGAGAAGCCTGGTGACGTCACGCCAGTCACTAGTGATCACGTCACTTGAGTAATTGATAGGGAGCATGTTTTTGAGCTTTGAAAGCGATTTCTTTTGATATGTTAGTAGGCAGGTTAGGAGAGGTGCGACGGCGGTGGCGTCGAGCGAGTCACAAGTGAGCTAATCATGTCACTCAAGGATAAGCTGTTATATTCTTAGAAGCATTTCATTTGGTATGCATGATGGAAACATAAGAGTGCATGCAAAATACAAGATTAGTGAGCTATATTGAATCGCTTAGTGATTATGCCAAGTGCCTGAGTAATGATGAGCAAGTTTTTACCCTTGCGAACAATGTTGATCGATATGCAAGACGATAGGGAAGGAAATCGCATTTCATGATCGCAACCCAAGTCGCGTAATATCCGTCACGATTCTGCCTCACCAATGTGAGTCTCTTGTCACTCGGAAATGCGACTTGAAAATGAGGAAATGAGCAAGCGGTATAACACACGGAAGTGTTTCTGAAGAAACCATGACAACACCAGTAGCGTGGAAACTGTGCTCCTATAGTGCTGACGCCAATGTAATGATCACATCAATGAATATACGGCATTCATGACGCCTGTTACGAGCTCTTCTGTAAGAATTATTCGTTTCTCAATCAATTTACAACACGATTAAATTGACTGGCATTGGGATTAAAATGTGTGGCACTTGGATTAAAATGGCTGACGCAAGGATTAAATGAGTTGGCACGCGGATTAATTCGGATGGCGCTGGGATTAAATGTGGTGGCACCTGGATTAAATTATTGGCACTGGGATTAAAAATGCTGGCGCTCAGATTAAATTGGCTGGCACCTGGATTATTTTCAATGGCGTTTGGATTAAACTGAGCGGGAAAACCTGTAGTTTACCATCTCCTAAAACTAAGGCAGGGTGTAAAGGCACGTGCAATTTATATAAATTGTGCAGCAGTTTTCGTCTGTGTGTTTCAATATGTGTACATTTCAGTAATATATGCATAATTGTCAGCGGTTCTTGGCTCTTCTAGCATGTTGGTGGGTCATCTTTTGTAAGTAAAAAATTGTGTGTAAGGTGTATGTGCCCACTCCACAGTCGGCATAAAATTACTTCAGTAAACCGTTTCTTGTGATTACAAGACCTCTACTTGCCAAGCACAAGTTTCCTAAGATGTAGCCTCTTTGTGCAAGAGCCCTATTCGTGTTGCCATTTTAATGTCAAGGCCTTCCAAATCACTCAGATACTATTTTTGTAAGCAAGTGTTGTGTTCATTATGCCTTTGTATGCTGCACGGATGCGCATATATCTGCTGCTTCATTACCTGGTATCCCAACATGGCTTGGGACGCAGCAGAAATGAATTGATCTGCCCTATTTCTTGAAAGTCATCATGTTTAAGATATCCCCTACCAGGGGTTCACACTCGAATTTCAGATTTGGAGCCTTCAGGGTACTTAACGAATCAGTGTACAGCGGTACCTTGTTCATAGGTTTCGAGAGAACTGGAAAGACGACTCGATGCGCCTGAGAAGCGGGCAGCAGAGAATGATGGGTGGGGACATCCAGCTCGTGGCAAAAGCACAGAAAATAGGGTAGACCCTACAGGCGAAGTGGGAGGCAGGATGGCAGAGCAAGCGGTCGTCGGCTCGCCGCTGATGAATTAGCATAGTTATAGTGAAGCAGCGCAACACGCAGCGAATGAGGCGATGCTGCAGCCACAGGGGCGCCAGCGAGCGCTAAGAGAGCAGGGGAACAAGCTAACCCCAAGGAATGAGCTCATGGCCAATGATAAGAGGCAGCATAAACTGGAAGTGAGGAGGGAATGCCCTAGTACTTATCGGTGGTGATTCAAATATGAGGAGGTGCAAAAGAGCTATAATGGAGTGTGCAAAGGGTGATAAGCGAGTAGCAGTCGGGGTGTTCTCAGGCAGGACAATGGACGCAGTACTGAGGGAGACAAAATGCGAGCTTTCTAAGAATGTTTCAGAGCGCAATTTGGTAGTGGTAGCGGGGGGGCTAAATGATGTCCTGAATGCTGAAGCCGCAAAAGTAGTGGAAAGATCAGCAGAGGGAGTTGACGATTTAAGGGCGATAGCACAGCAAGTACAGATCATGGTATGCACAGTGCCGGAGGTGCAAGGACGGAACGGAGAAATTACCAAGGACGTTGTGGCTGTTAATCGAGAGGTAAGAAAGCTAAGCCAGGAGAAAGGCTTTGAAGTGGCAGACATAAACAGAGAAGTGCATGGAGCAGGCTTTGGCAGGGGCTTTACATGAAATGGCTTTCACTTTAATGGAGGCGAGGAGCCGACATCGGCTGGCGCCTGGCAGGCCAGGCAGTAGCTTTTTTAGGGGGTCCACTGCGTCTCAGGGCGTAGGGGTAGGAAGAAACAATGTAGAAAGTGTAACAATAGAGGCAGACGGCAATAATATAACCACTAGGAGGTCCAGGAAGAAAATTACAAAAAGGAAATTTAACATTAAGCAAAAAAGAGGTGAAACGTGCAGACAGGACACAAGAGAAGAGAAGTGGACAATACAAATGCCGACTATCAACTGAAGGGAGCACTGAGGCGAAAAAGAAAGAATACACAAAACTCATCAGCACAAGCTCAGGAATGGTAACACCATGTGTCAGTCAGGTACACGTGCCGGTCTACGTGAGAGATAACTGTTAAAACACTTAATCTCTTCCTTATGTAAAGTAATCGAAGGCTGACTCACGCACGCACTTCCACCGTTGTAGATATGCCATGCCTCTACCATAAGACGCGTATCTTCATTCTTATGCCTGTACAATATCACGCATTCATCTAACTCTGGCGTGCAGTTACAATCTTGGCAATGTAGGGAAAGATTAGAAGGCGATCCACCGGTCAACGACATTTTATGTTCCATTAGCCTCTGATTGATACACCGCCCCGTTTGCCCTATGTAGAACTGGCCACAGCTAAGGGGAATTTTATAAGCCACACCCATACGACAGTCAGTAAAACTGTTGTTCTAATTGTGCTTCACTGGACAAATATCTGTTAGTTCTTTGCCTTTTACCTGCTCCTTTTTACTCTGTACAGCAGCGCATATCTTACCTAGCTTATTGGGAGCAGTGAAAGCAACATTAACATCATATCTACTTGCAACTTTTTTAAGCCTGTGCGACACTGAATGAATATACGGAATAGCCACTACTCTTTTTTTGTTATTACTGCTTTCTGTAATTACGTCCGTCCCCCTCGAAATCGACTTCTTTAGGCGCTCAGCCACAGTGGCCACTGCTACACTAGGATAACCTGCTTCTAATAGGCGCCGGACCTGCGCATTAAAACTGGCGCTCATTTTGTGCATGAAGGATCTGGTGAGAGAAGACTTAAGGCACGACATCGAAATTCTGTTTTTTAATACTTTGGAATGCTTGGATTGAAAGTTTAGCAACGGCTTCAAAGATCTTGGGGAGTACTGCCAACAAACATGATTTTGTTCGAAGACCAAGGAAATGTCAAGAAACTGAATTACGCGTAAAAGGAGTAAAGTAAAAGGAGTAAACTGCTGGAGAGGACGCCCCATCTCTTTCTTGCATAATGAATCCTTAACAACTAGCTCAGCTTTCTGTCGTTCTAAGAAATTTAACACCAGGATCAGGTACATAAATATGCAAGGCGGTAGAAAGAGAGGGAAGTGGTTACAACTAGAACAGCAGTTAAAGGATGAACAAGTAGGTGTATACACGCTATGTGAAACACATCTAAGGGATCTAGAAGACCCACCGTTTATTGAAGGCTACGTCTGGGAAGGGAGCAACAGAACAACAACAGAGAGGAAGGGAGAAGGAGTAGGTATGCTGATACATCAAGGAACAAATTGGCAAAGAATAAAGTCAACTTACAAAGAACATGTCTGGGTGTCAGGTACAATTGTCGGTAAAAAGGCATGGCTAGGAGTAGTTTATTTAGGGACAGGGGAAAAATGCACGCAAGAGAACAAAGATCTAGTGAAGTATCTCAATGACAATATAAAGCAGTTTGGAGAAGGTGCCGATATTTGTCTGCTGGGTGACATGAATGGCCACATCGAGGATCTGGATTGATACACAGATTGTAACGGGAAGTTGATGCTAGACTGCTGCGAGTGACACAACCTAGTTATAGTAAATAGAGAAACTAAGTCTGAGGGACAAATCACGTGGGAATACCGTAACAGACAAACAACCATTGACTACTGCTTAATGTCGCAGGGGATAAATAGCAAGCTCGCAATAATGGAAATAGACGAAGAGGGGAAGTACAGGCTCGGAAGTGATCATAAGCGTATTAGACTACAGTTGGGAGCCCTGCTCAAAAGAGAAATGCAGGGAAGTCAAAAAGAGTACGCAAAATTAAATGACTAACAAATAGCACAAATAGCGGCCGGCATAGAGGAAGCAATAGAGAAACATCCCATGGAAAGGTAGGATTATAATCAGTTAGAACTACTCATTAGTACAAAAATAAAAGAAGTAAAAGGAGTAAACCGCTGGAGAGGATAGAGGAAGCCACAAAGTTGGTGGAATAAGGAAATTAGAGAGGCCACTGAACAATGACGGTGGGCATCTCGGGAACACAGAGAAGCAAAGAGGGCGCATTTATCTGAAGAGGAAATAGGCCAAAAATGGGAATATTATCGACAAAAGAAACAACAAGTGCAGGTCCTCGTCCAGGCTAAGATAAAGCAGTCCTCTGATCGCTGGCTGGCTGAAGTTCACAATGCAACTAAAGGGGGGGTCAAGAAAATTCTGGAACCATATAAGCTGGCTGGGTAAAGCTAATCACAGAAAACAGGAACAGATTCAGGATGCCAAAGGAAATTGTTTAGAGGGAGATTACGCTGTGAACTACATTGGTTCAGTTATAGCTGAGTCATTTAGGAAAGACGATAGGGTAATCGCCCCAAATGAGGGAGCAACACAGAATAGCATAATAGAAAACAGCTTAGAACTGACCAATCTTAACTGGAAAAAGGCGGAAGCAACTGTTCCAAAATGCACGTCCGCGGGTATAGACGAAATTCTAATCAAGTTAATTAATGAACTTGGCCCAAGAAGCAAGAAAATGCTGATAAAAGCATTGGAGGCAGTCATAACAAATAAGCAAATTCCGCACAGCTGGAAACAGAGTAAAATGAATATGATTTATAAAGGAAAGGGTGATAAGAAGAACATAAAATCATTCCGATCAATTACGGTAACATCAGTTATATATAGGCTGGCAATGCAGGCGGTGAAATTAAAAGTGCAGTCATGGGTAGAAAGTAATAGAATACTCGGAGAACTTCAGAACGGGTTCAGAAGTGGTAGGCGCTAAGATGATAGCCTGTTCGTGCTTACCCAGTGCATAGAAATAGCTAAGGCGGAAAATAGACCTCTGTATTTAGCCTTCCTGGACATAAGTGGTGCATACGACAACGTGAACAGGGAACTCCTGTAGAACATATTAAAAGCTGAAGGTATCAGTCATGAGCTAATTGATTTTCTACATGAACTATGTCGAGAAAATAATGTTGAGATAACATGGGAAGGAATTAAGAGTACGACAACTGTTGAGGTTCACAAAGGATTAAGGCAAGGTTGTCCTCTATCACCGCTGCTGTTCATGCTTTATATTGCTACGGCACAATATGTGCGATCACGAAAGGCGAGCAGTGTGAAGAGGACGACGACGATTAGAAGCTAGCACGGGCTGTTGCCTCTTGGCCAAGCGCAGCGTATTGCCTTGTAAATATACTTGTAAATAGCTTTTCGTCGGTGTCTTCCTACGTAACATATCTGGTGGAGGTGGACGTTCCCTGTACCTTGTCACGGAGCTTTGCAGTGGACGGTACGCCGAGCCTTCCTTCATGGCTCCCGGCGACGACAACCCGACTCCGCCGGCTCCGACACCTGCTGCCACTTCGACGACCTACATCACTCTCCCCGCTCCCCGTGATCCTGGCGTATTCTCAGGCAAAGATGGGGAAGACGTCGATGACTGGATCAGCCTGTATGAACACGTCAGCCGCAATAACCGGTGGGACCCTACTATTATGCTCGCCAACGTAGTCTTTTACCTCAGTGGCACACCTAAAGTTTGGTATCGCACGCACGAAGATGAGCTCACCAGTTGGGATTCACTTAAGACACAGCTTCGAGACTTGTTCGGCAACCCCTACGGTCACCAACTTGCCGCGCAGAAGGCACTTTCCGGCCGTGTGCAGACGTCAACAGAGCCCTATGTCACGTACATTCAGGACGTCTTGGCTCTGTGCCGCAAAGTTGACACCCACATGACTGAGTCCGACAAGGTTTCCCACATCCTCAAAGGCATTGCCGATGACGCCTTCAACTTGCTCGTGTGCAACAACGTAGCGACGGTGGATGCTGTTATATAAGAGTGCCGCCACCTGGAACTCGCCAAAAGCCGACGTATTGACCAGAAGTTTGCCCGTCTGCCCAACACCCCAGCGACATCTTCCTGTGCCGACGCTCCTCGTCCCAACAACACTGCTGATGTTACCAGGATCGTCCGGCGTGAGATCGACGCCGCCTATCCGGCTGCCTTCGACTCCAGTCCCACCAACACATCTGCAGTCACGGTCTCACTGATCCAGGCAGTTGTCCGCCAGGAGTTCGAAAACATGGGTCTTCACACCATCTGCTCGGCCCATCGCCCTGATACCCGCCCGGCTTCTTCCATTCCGCCCCGTCCCACATCTTCTTACCCACCACGTTTCCGCAACCCATCTGAATGGCGCACTGCTGACGACAAGCCCATTTCTTTCTACTGCCATCGAATCGGGCACATTTCTCGGCACTGTCGCAGTCGCTGGAGTTCCCCACTCCGGTCTACTTACACTGCCTACTCTCGCTTCCCAGGTGGCCGTTCTCGTCCCTATGCCACACGCTCCGATAATGCCGCCACTGATTCTCCTGCAACGAACCGCCCCTATTCTCGTTCGCCTTCGCCCCAACGACGACAATCTCGCTCTCCCCAGCCCCGTCGCTCCTATTCGCCGACTCCTTTCGGACGCCGCTCCCAGCCGGAAAACTAGACGATGCAGCGCCTCGAGGTGACGCTGCATTGCTCCCTACGCCGCCAAATCCTCTACTGACGTTGCCCACTCATCTGAACCTTCTTGACGTGCAATTCGACGGTGTTTCTGTGTCTGCACTCATCGACACTGGGGCGCATTTGTCCGTAATGAGTGCTGACCTTCGTAACCGGCTCAAGAAAATTATCACGCCCGCCACGACGCCTGTTGTCCGTGTCGCCGATGGCGGAACAGCCCCCATTATTGGTATGTGTACCGCCCGCGTCTCCTTCACCGATCGCTCAACAATCGTGCTATTCACAGTCATCGCCCACTGTCCCCAAGACATCATCCTCGGCTTAGACTTCCTCTCCGCACATTCTGCTCTCATCGATTGTTCCGCCAGTACTCTCCGCCTTGACCTGCCTGTTCTCGATCCTGCTGAACCACACCCCAGTCGCCTCAGTTCCGCCGACTTCGTTCACTTGCCACCTTCGGCACTGACCTACGTTGACCTGGTGTCATCCCCACCAGTCCCCGACGGTCACTACATCGCGGTTCCTATGCAAGACGTCCTCCTTACACACGGGATCACAGTACCTCATACAGTTTGATCTATTACGGCGAATTGCGTCTGCCTGCCAGTGGTCAACTTTGGCTTGACGACACAAGTGCTGCCACGTGGGATGTCTCTGGCCCACCTTTGCTCATTCGAGGATCACTCAGTAGCATCCATTGCAGTTGACGACACTTCATCCAATACTCCTCTACCATCGCAGTCGGCAAATTGTACCATCGCTGACTTCCAGAAAATGATTGCCCCCGACTTGCCATCCGAGCACGCTCGTGAACTCTACCGCGTTCTGTTTTCCTACCACGATATTTTTGACTTTAACGATCGTCCTTTGGCCCAAACTACAGCTGTCAAACATCGCATTAATACCGGCGATGCCCCTCCTATTCATCGCCGCCCGTATCGAGTGTCACCAGCTGAGCGTCAAGTCATTCACGCAGAAGTTCGCAAAATGCTTGCCAAGAACATTATTGAACCATCATATAGTCCATGGGCGTCACCTGTAGTACTGGTCAAAAAGAAGGATGGCTCATGGCGCTTTTGCGTGGATTATCGGCACCTTAATAGGGTTACCAAAAAGGACGTGTATCCCCTCCCTCGGATTGATGACGCCCTTGACTGCCTCCACGGTGCTCGCTATTTCTCCTCTATTGACCTTCGCTCCGGCTACTGGCAGATTGCAGTGGACGATCTCGACCGCGAGAAGACTGCTTTTGTCACACCCGATGGTCTTTATCAATTCAAAGTGATGCCGTTCGGTCTATGTAACGCCCCTGCCACTTTTGAACGCATGATGGACTCCCTTCTTCACGGATTCAAATGGTCCACGTGCCTGTGCTACCTAGACGACGTTATCGTGTTCTCCCCCACGTTCGCTACGCACCTCGAGCGCCTCTCAGCAGTCCTGGACGTTTTTCGTCGAGCCGGTCTGCAACTCAACGCATCCAAGTGCCAATTCGGCCGTCGCCAGATTACCGTCCTTGGACATCTCGTTGACGCGAACGGAGTGCAACCGGACCCAGGCAAGATCCATGCTGTTGCGCACTTCCCTGTTCCGAAGTGTGTCAAGGATGTGCGCAGCTTCATCGGCCTTTGTTCGTACTTCCGCCGTTTCGAGAAATTTCGCCGCCATAGCACGACCACTAACCGAGCTTTTGAAAAAAGACGCCCCTTTCCAGTGGGGCGATAACGAGGTCTCTGCATTCTCACATCTAATCGACATTCTCACAACGCCTCCCGTTCTGGCCCATTTCGATCCTTCTGCGCCTACCGAAGTCCGTACTGATGCCAGCGGTCACGGAATTGGCGCGGTACTGGCACAACGCCAGCGTGGCCACGACCGGGTTATCGCTTATGCCAGCAGGCTCCTCTCACCCGCGGAGCGCAACTATTCCATCACTGAGCGTGAGTGTCTGGCCCTAGTTTGGGCGGTTGCGAAATTCCGCCCATACTTATATGGCCGATCCTTTTCTGTTGTCACAGACCATCATGCGCTTTGCTGGTTATGCTCACTGAAAGATCCTACAGGAAGACTTGGTCACTGGGCCTTACGCCTCCAAGAATATTCGTATACTGTCACCTATAAATCTGGCCGACTACACAAGGACGCTGACTGCCTGTCTCGCTACCCGGTCGACGAGCCTGACGACGCCGACAGTAGTAGCGCCAACGGCATTTTCTCTGTGTCTGCCTTCGCTAACATCGCCGATGAGCAGTACCGAGACCTATCGCTGCGAGCACTTATCGAGCGTCTGCGTTCTACACCTACCGACGCATCCGTTCGCCGATATGTCCTCCAGGGCGGCATTCTGTATCGAAGGAACTTCCTCCCTGACAGATCTGATCTTCTTCTTGTCGTGCCAAAACATCTACGACAGACTGTGCTCTTTGAGATGCATGACGCACCCACTGCAGGACATCTTGGGGTAACCCGCACGTACGACCGCGTCCGCCGCCGCTTCTATTGGCCTGGTCTCGCTCGCTCCGTTCGACGCTATGTTGCTGCCTGTGATCCCTGCCAGCGTCGGAAAACACATCAGGTGCTACCTGCAGGTCATCTCCAGCCGATCACCGTCCCTGTGGAACCGTTCTTTCGTGTTGGATTAGACCTGCTCGGTCCCTTTCCCACGTCATCCTCTGGGAATAAATGGGTAGCCGTCGCGACTGATTACGCCACCCGATACGCTATCACTCGGGCTCTCCCTACCAGTTGCGCCACTGACGTCGCGGACTTTCTCTTGCGTGACATTATCTTGCTTCGTGGCGCCCCGCGACAGCTCCTTACTGACCGTGGTCGAAACTTTCTCTCGAAAATTATCGCTGACATTGTGCGTTCCTGCTCCATTCAACACAAACTGACTACCTCATACCATCCTCAAACCAATGGCCTGACAGAGCGGTTAAACCGTACTCTTACCGATATGCTGGCCAAGTACGTTTCCAAGGACCACCACGACTGGGACATTGCCCTTCCTTACGTAACATATGCGTACAATTCTTCCCGGCACGACACCGCTGGATTTTCTCCCATTTATCTACTGTACGGTCGCGAACCTACCTTGCCCTTAGACACGGCACTTCCTCCTGCTGCGGTCTCAACAAGCGAGTATGCGCGCGACGCCATCGCCCTCGCCGACCATGCACGCCAGCTTGCCCGTGCTCGACTGACGGCCTCACAAACCACTCAGCAGTGCCAGTACAATACCCGCCATCGTGACGTACAGTTTTCGCCTGGTGCGCTCGTGCTCCTGTGGTCGCCCACTCGTCACGTCGGACTTTCAGAGAAACTCCTTTCGCGATACACAGGGCCCTACCGCGTGCTGCGCCAGGTGACGCCTGTGACTTGCGAAATTGCTCCTGTGGGTTCAACCTCGTCCTCTCCTCTGGCATCTAGTGATGTCGTACACGTCAGTAGGCTCAAGGCCTACTACACTGCTTCCGAGTCCGATCTTTAGTCGCTCCGGGACGGCGCTTTTGCCGCCGGGGGTAGTGCTACGGCACAATATGTGCTATCACCAAAGGCGAGCAGTGTGAAGACGACGACGACGATTAGAAGCTAGCGTGAGCTGTTGCCTCTTGGCCAAGCGCAGCGTATTGCCTTGTAAATATACTTGTAAATAGCTTTTCGTCGGTGTCTTCCTACGTAACAATATGATAAGCCTGGAGAGAAGGTTACAACGAAGCAATCTAGGGTATAATCTGTCATACAGATTAGGCGAAAAGGTTGTTGAGCAACGACTACCGGGTTTATTGTATACGGACGATATTGTACTGTTATCAGATAGCCAGGAAGATTTGCCAACTCTGGTTAATTACTGTGGAGACGAAGGAGACAGTTTAGGAGAGCACGTTGTTGGGCGAGTCGGTCGTACATACTTAAAGAAGGGAATTGCGCTAAAAAAGACACGGACGAGTAAGGACATGGACTTGCGCCCGTCCATGTCCTTACTCGTCCGTGTCTTTTTTAGCGCAATTCCCTTCTTTAAGTATGAGACAGTTTAGGTTTCAGTTTTAATGCAGCTAAGTCGGGTGGGATGTTTTTCAACGATACCACTGATCAGCAGCTTACAATACAAGGCCACGAAATACCCCGAGTGGCCGAATACAAATATCTCGGGATATGGATAAACAAAGGGCAGATGTACGCGGAAAAGCACGAACAGTCTCTCATAGCAAAAGGGCGAAGAGATGCCGGGATAATGAAACATAGGGCATTGTGGGGGTACAACAGGTATGAGGTACTGAGAGGTGTTTGGAAGGGAGTAATGGTGCCGGGGCTTACTTTCGGGAATGCGGCCCTGTGCTTAAGGGCAGAAGTTCAGTCGAGACTAGAAGTAAATCAGAGAGCTGTTGGAAGATTAGCACTAGGTGCCCACGGGAAAACCACAAACAAAGCAGTACAGAGGGATATGGGCTGGGCATCGTTCGAAGCACGGGAAGCTCAGAGTAAAATCCTATACAAAAAACGCCTGAGGAAATTGGACGATAACAGGTGGGCAGCTAAGGTATTTAAATACCTATACAGAAAGAGCATTGACTCACAATGGCGGAAAAGAACCAGGAAGCTGCGGCAGCGGACAGTCATATACAGTTCTCAATCGAGCGTGCCTCGCGCATTTTCTTGTTTACATGGGATCTAGCGGCCAGAAAACGTATCATACAATCGCAGTTTGGCGACGTGCTGAACGTTGGTGCCGAAAATCGTGCTTTCCGGGAACATATGAACTGATGAAAAATGAGTGTACCTCTATTGGGTCATTTTTTGTGTTCTCGATTGCGAACGTTTGGCACTGGGAAAACGCACATAACAAGAACATATCAACGAGGTTCTACTGTATATTACTGTATTTTCTCGCTTGTCAGTGCAACAACACCTCAAAAGCAAATCAAAACCTGATGTAATAATTTTACAAGACACACACGAATTAGCAGACAAACACAAATTAGCAGACAAACACGAATTAGCAAAAATACCCGGTTACCAAGCCATCGGTCCCCCATCCGGGGAGAACCACGTGGTAACTACTTTGGTCAGGAAAGGCTTAGTGGTTGTTTGTCCCACCATTGAGGTAACGCAGATGGAACAAGTATTCATAGAAATCATACCCAAAAGCAAGAACCAATCCAGCACGTTTATACTCAATCTATACAGCAACCTCGCGCACAAGCGACAGCGCTTCCTAACCCATATTAGGAGGGCCACCAACATTGCGGGCTCCCTTCCCCTACTAATCAGGGGAGATTATAACGCCCTGCACGGAGCATGGGCCTACGCCTACATGAGAGCTAAAGGCAAGGCTTTATGGCAGGACATACAGGAGACAGGCCTGGCACTCATCACCGACCCCAGCTCCCACACCAAAATTGGAATCGGGCTGACAAGAGACACCATGCCCGACTTAACATTAGTCAAGAACACGAGAGGAGCCAGTTGGAAAAACACGTTTGAAAACCTTGGTGGGGACCACAGAATTCTCTAAACGAAATTAACGGAGAATTTAAAGATTGAACCCAACATAACCTTCATATGGATGGACTGGGACCCAGTTCCCTAAGAATCGAACCGGAATGACGCACGTGCCCATTACAGACATTCAACAATGGGTCGAAAAAGTGATGGCTGACGTCAATGAAGTAACAAAGACCGTGACGCCAGAACTCTCCATCGAGAAGATCGACAGCCGCCTGGTGCACATGTGGGAGGCCGAACGATCACTACAGGCCAGGTGGCAGAGACAAAGACACCATAGGAAGTTGAGGAAATGGATAGCATTACTCAACAAAAAAATAGAAGAACACTGCAAAACTCTTAGTAAACAGCAATTGGATAAGATTTGCAACGAGATGGAGAGACGAATTGGCACCGGTCAGACATGGCGCCTGCTCAGACACTTGCTAGACCCTGCCCAAGACTAAGGCAATACATAGCTTTAGATAGGCAGAAAACTGCACTCGTGGTGTGGTGTGCTTTTTTTTTGCGTCCTCGTTCGTTTGTTTTTTTTTTGCAGTTATAAGAA